>NC_059332.1:57170945-57810766 GCF_018350155.1 Leopardus geoffroyi
ACACAGATTATCATAATTTCACATAGCATTTATACATTGTGTATAGTGGATTATATTTAGAGATTTGCTATTTTTATCAACAATATACTTACTTGAATTATAATAAGAAATTGTTTTTTCTGATGAACGGGCAGATTGAGACTAAATAATTTGGAGGGGAAGGAAAAAAAAAAAAAAAAGAGGTTAGAGTGGGAGAGAGCCAAAGCATAAGAGACTCTTAAAAACTGAGAACAAACTGAGGGTTGATGGGGGGGAGGGTGGGTGATGGGTATTGAGGAGGGCACCTTTTGGGATGAGCACTGGGTGTTGTATGGAAACCAATTTCACAATAAATTTTATATTAAAAAATAAAAAAAAGAGACTAAATAATTTTAACGTAGCACTTTATTCTACTTTTCTTGCAAAGAAAATCCACTTGAGATTTTTTTTAAGTATTTAAATATTTGAAATAGTGTGGCTTTTCTATTTTATTTATGTATGCATGTATGTATGCATGTATGTATTTATTTATTTATGTTTCGAGAGAAAAAGAGTGCACAAGCAAGGGAGGGGCTGAAAGAGAGGGAGAGAGAGGAAGAAGGAGAGAAAGATAGGAAGGAAGAGAGAGAGGGAAGGCAAGAGAATCTCAAGCAAGCTCTGCACCATCATCACATGGAGCCCGATGTGGGGTTCAAACTCACTAACCATGAGATCATGACCTGAGAGGAAACCAAGAATCAGAGACTTAACCAGCTGAGCCACCCATGTACCCCATGGCTTTTTTATTATAAATAGCATCTGTTTATATTTCTTTTTCTAGCCTCCCTCTTAAAAAATCACATTGGGGATCTGAATAAATATTTTAACCAAAAAGTACAAATTATCAATGATACTTAACAACACAAAATTTCCTTCCAGAGCAGATTTATTTTTTAATTTTAATTTTTAAAACTTTTTTAAAGTTGGGGTGCCTGGGTGGCTCAGTCGGTTAAGCGTTGGACTTTGGCTCAGGTCATGATCTCATGGTTTGTGGGTTTGAGCCCCGTGTTGGGCTTTGTGCTGACAGCTCAGAGCCTGGAGCCTGCTTTGGATTCTGTGTCTCCTTCTCTCTCTGCACCTCTCCCACTCGCACTCTATCTGTTTCTCAAATGAATAAACGTTAAAAAAAAAATTTAAAAAATTAAAAAAACTCTCTCTCTGCCTCTAACCCACTCACATTCTGTCTCTGTCTCTCTCAAAAATAAACATTAAAAAAAATTTTTTTAAATGGGGTGGGTGGGTCGGTGGGTTGAGCATCCAATTTCGGCTCAGGTTATGATCTCACAGCTTGTGAGTTCCAGCCCCGTGTCAGGCTCTGTGCTGACAGCTCAGAGCCTGGAGCCTGCTTTGGATTCTGTGTCTCCCCCTCTCTCTGTCCCTAACCCACTGGCATTCTGTCTCTGTCTCTCTCAAAAATAATAGACATTAAAAAAAATTTTTTTTTAATTTTTAAAGGTTAAATTTTTTTTAATATTTATTTATTTTTGAGAGAGAGAGAGAGAGAGAGCAGGGGAAGGGGAGGGAGAGAGGGAGACTCAGAATCCAAAGCAGACTCCAAGCTATGAGCCGTCAGCACAGAGCCTGATGTGGGGATCAAACTCACAACCCTGAGATCATGACCTGAGCTGAAGTCAGACACCCAAACGACTAAGCCATCCAGGTGCCCCAAGGTTAAATAGTTTTTAAGCTCTAAATTTCTTATTTAAATTACATCTTGACAGGTGAAATAATTAATTTAAAAATATATCAGACATTTATACATATTTATTTAATTATTAATTAATGAATTTAATGTTTATCATCATTAATGTTAAATATTAATTTTATTTATAATTTAGTTTGTATATGTAACTTTTTATACATGTAAAATTCTAGAAAAGATTGGAGTCATGAAATAAGTTCCTAAAAGGCAATTATTTCTATATAACTGAACATAAAGAATCATCGAAATGTGGTTGTAGCTTTTCCTAAAAAAAATTACTTGTTATAGTTGATGTTATTTAATCCATTCTAAATATGTTGCTTATACTTCAAAAGAACCATTTATTGTATTGAAGATATGTTCTAGGAAAATTAGGCAGGAAAGGCCCACTGGTTTTATTACCTCATTTCAAAACCGCCAATTCTGGTGACAACCAAGGCTCCCCAAATCTTGGCTCACTGTGACACTACAGAAGCTAGAACATTAGGCCTCAAACTCTATTATTTGTTTTGTTTTTTCTTAAAGTTTACTTATTTATTTGGAAAGAGAGTGAGAGGGAGCACACGGGAGGGGCAGAAAGAGATGAAGAGACAGAGAGAATCCCAAGCAGGCTCTGAACAATCAGCACAGAGTCCAATGTGGGGCTTGAACCCATGAACCATGAGATCATGACCTGAGCTGATATCAAGAGGCAGATGCTTCACCAACTGAACCACTGGGCACTGCTAAAGTCTATTATTTGAAAACATACTAAATTCTATGATAAAAATTATTTAAAAATATTTCCATCCAGTAACCACTCCCAGAAATAACTTTTCCCCAAACTTTCAATCAGTTATATCATTTGTTCACATTTCAGATATGACTTATCTATATTAACTTAATTCACATTAAGAATGAAATACCAGGGGCGCCTGGGTGGCGCAGTTGGCTAAGCATCCGACTTCAGCCAGGTCACGATCTCGCGGTCCGTGAGTTCGAGCCCCGCGTCAGGCTCTGGGCTGATGGCTCAGAGCCTGGAGCCTGTTTCCGATTCTGTGTCTCCCTCTCTCTCTGCCCCTCCCCCGTTCATGCTCTGTCTCTCTCTGTCCCAAAAATAAATAAACGTTTAAAAAAAAAAAAAAAAAAAAAAAAAAAAAAAAAAAAAAAGAATGAAATACCAGTACAATGCTTAGAATCTCATGTTATATGACATGCATACATAGCCAATTAAGTCATGACAAAGAAACAATAAATGTACAATGGAGAAAGGATTCTCTTCAGTACATTGTGTTTGCAAAACTGGACAGCCACATGCAAAAGAATGAAACTGGTCCCCTGTCTTACACCATACACAAAAGTTAACTCAAAATAGATTAAACATTTGAACCTAAGACTTGAAACCATAAAACTAGAAGAAAACAGTGGATAAGCTCCTTGAAATCAGTCTCAAGCAATGGCTTTATGGATTTCATATCAAAAGCTAAGGAAACCAAAGCAAAAATAAACAAGTGGTTTACATCAAACTAAAAAGCTTCTTCAGAACAAGGAAACCATCAATAATGAAAAGGCAACCCATGGAATGGGAGAAAACATTTGCAAACCACATTTTCAGTAAGGCATTAGTATACAAAATATACAAGGAACAAGGAACCCATACAACATAATAGCAAGAACAACAAAAAAATTTAGAAATGAGCAAAGTACCTGAATAGACATTTTTTTCCCAAAGAAGACATTCAGATGGCCAATAGGTACATGAAAAGATGCTCGATATTACTAATCATCAGATAAATGCAAATCAAAACTACAATGAGATTTCACCTCATAGTTGTTAGTATGACTATTATCAAAAAAACAATAGATCAATGCTGGCAACGTTGTAGACAAAAAGGAACTCTTCATACACTGTTGGTGGGAATATAAACTGCTGTAGCCACTATGGAAAACGGTTATGCAAATTCCTCAAGAAATTGAAAATAGAACTACCATAGGATCCAGCAATCACACTTTTGTGTATGTATCTAGAGAAAATGAAATAATTTTCTCAGAGAGTTATCTATACTCCCATGTTCATTGTAGTCTTATTCACAATAACCAAGGTCTGAAAACAACCTAAGTGCCCATCAATGGATGAATGGATAAGAAAGATGTGGCATATACATAGAATGAAAGATCATTCAGCCATGAGAAGGGAGGAAATCCCACCATTTGCAGCAGTATGGATGAATCTAAAGGGCATTATGTTAAGTGAAATAAGCTAGACAAAGAAATACTGGATGGTATCATTTGTATGTGGAATCTAAAAACAAAACATAGGTAAAAAATTAAAAAAAAATAAAAGCAAACAGAAAAACTAAAATTCACAGAGACAGTAAAAAAGTGATTGCCAGGAGCTGAGGGCATACGTAATAGGGAGACACCGGTAAAAGGGTACAAGCTTTCAATTATAAGATGAATATGATCTGAGGAGCTTATTGTATAATGTATAACATAGTGATAATGGCTGATAATACTATATTGTATAACTAAAATTTGCAGAGAGTGAAATTTTAATGCTTCACCTTCCCCCAAAAGATAAATATGTGAGAGATAGATATGTAATTAACTCAGTAGGGAAATCTTTTCACAATGTATACATACATTAAATATCACACTGTACACCTTAAATATCTACAATTATATTTGTCAGTTATACACCAAAAAATCTCATATTAAGTGCAAATTATTATATTTGAGAATTTGTGAAAAAAGTATGAAATCAAATTGAATCATTACTGAACTTTAGTATTTTGTGGTAGAATGGTAAATCTGTTCTTTTAAGTAGTATTTTCCTGATATGCATTAGTATGTCTTTGTGTACTTTCTCACTCTCCCTATTATATTTATGTGTTAGAATTATCCAAAAGAAATATCTACAAGTATTGATATTTTTACTGTTTGTTTTTATAGAAAGAACAATCTATGTGGTTATTCTGTTCTTAATTATCAGGAAAAATTACTTGATTTTAATATTATAATTATGCAGATATCAACATTGTATAAACCAATAATTTATTACCTTATTTCATGTATTTTAACAGTTATCAAATATTTCAATATTATAAAAAGGTGAGAAGCTTATGAGAAACAACGATCATATACCATCATATAATGTAGAGTTTAATCTCGGTTTTCACAAATAATAAAAATACTTAAATATATTTAAAAGACTTTACAAACTCAAATCACTTTGGACAATTAAAGAAATTTCAAATTCAAATCCACCAAGATGTAATTCTCCACTGAAAATTCTCAAATGAAAGACCCATTTGGTCTATTTAAAATAAAATCCTAACATCATATCATAAAAAGCAAACAAACAAACAAAAAACACAGCTGTAACCAGAATAGTGCCAGTGAAATTCCATGGTGGCAATTATCATTATAAAGATACTGAGAAATCCCAAAATGCATTTTAAACAAGCAAAGAAAAATAAAGTATAATTCTTGACCCAAATTCATGGAATGAGTAGGAATACATTTTTCTCTCTTCAATTTTTCAGAAGCATTTGCACAGATTTGGCAGTTCTTCTTCCTTAAATTTTTGTAGTATTCACCAGTCAAGCCATATGGGACTGGAGTTTTTATTAGAGCACATTTTTAAACTATAAATTAAATGCCTTTAATAGGTATAGGGCCAATCAGATTATCTATGCTTCAGTGAGGATTGTGGCTAATCTTTCAAGGAATTTGCCTATCTAGGTTTATTAACTTGTTTACCTAAATTTATTAATTTTTTTTAAATATGAAATGTATTGGCAAATTGGTTTCCATACAACACCCAGTGCTCATCCCAAAGGGTGCCCTCCTCAATACCCATCACCCACCCTCCCCCTCTCCCACCCCCCATCAACCCTCAGTTTGTTCTCAGTTTTTAAAAGTCTCATGTTTTGGCTCCCTCCCTCTCTAACCTCTTTTTTTTAATTTATTAATTTTTTAAATTTTATTTTATTGAAGTATAATTACCATACAGTATTATGATTGGTTTCAGATGTACAACATAGTGATTCAACATTTATATACATTATGAAGTGATCACCATGAGAAATCTAGCTGCCACCTGCACCAGACAGTTGTTAACAACATTATTAGTTATACTCCCTGTGATGTACACTGCATCCCATGTCTTACTGACTTTAGAGCTGTAAGTTTGTACCTTTTAATTTTATTGACAAAGAGATATCCTGGGGCGCCTGGGTGGCTCAGTCGCTTGAGCGTCAGACTTTGGCTCAGGTCATGATCTCACAGCTCATGAGTTCCAGCGCCGCTTCGGGCTCTGTTCTGACAGCTCAGAGCCTGGAGCCTGCTTTGGATTCTGTGTCTCCCTCTCTCTCTGCCCCTAACCCAATGGCATTCTGTCTCTGTCCCTCTCAAGAATAAATAAACATTAAAAAAATTTTTTAAATGAAAAATAAAAAAAAAAAAAGAAAGAGATATCCGTACCTACACAAACTGCTCTATAACTTAAGAAACAGATATTCCAATTCATATAAATTATTCTGGAGTGTGTGGGTGGTAGGGGAGAGGAAGTCAGCTAAATAATTCTACAAAGCAAATAAAATGTTTATTCCAGGGGCGCCTGGGTGGCGCAGTCGGTTAAGCGTCCGACTTCAGCCAGGTCACGATCTCGCGGTCCGTGAGTTCGAGCCCCACATCAGGCTCTGGGCTGATGGCTCAGAGCCTGGAGCCTGTTTCCGAGATTCTGTGTCTCCCTCTCTCTCTGCCCCTCCCCCGTTCATGCTCTGTCTCTCTCTGTCCCAAAAATGAATAAACGTTGAAAAAAAAAAAAGACCAAGGCTGCTTGGTATTCTTAAAAAAAAAAAAAGAAAAAAAATGTTTATTCCAAAAAATATGTAAGAAAAACTAAATAAAATAATAGGTTCACCACACCTATCAATTAAGGTGAAATATACTAAATGAAATATTTCGAAACCAAATTCAAAAATATGTTAAGTAAATGATGTCCAAGCAGGATTTACCCAGAAAAATTAGAACTTCCCATACCAGAAATCTATCAGTGAACTTCTAATTGATAAGGAAAAGGAAACATATCATACCAATGCTGTGTGAAATATTACCAAAGATTTTTAAATACATAGCAGATTTCTGAAAGGAAATGCCATAAAATTTACATGTGCCAAAAATATGAAGGGTAGTCAAAGCTGAAGCTGTAAATAGGTCAAATCCTTGCAAAGTACAAGTAAATTGCAACTGTGTATATATTTAAGCATCTGGGACTTTCAGTTCTTAGGGGTGACTACAGAGCTACATGCATAAAGCCAGTAATGGAAGAGATTTCCCTGTAACCATTGCTATTCAATAAAGTATTATCAATGAACCGGAGCAAACAAAAATTTTTACTTTGAATCATAGTTACAAATTCCCAGAGAAGACTATCTCCCAGAAGAGGCACCTTGTTTTGATCCGCACAGACTTGCTACATTGGCTAGAAGTGATTTTACGTGTAGAGGCTAGATCATGCATAACCTCATAAGCCATTTTAGAGAGCATTCGCGTCATTCTAAGGACAAGAGCAAGACATTAACATTTTCAAGGAAGGAGGGTGACATGATAAAGTTTTTAATTTGAAAAATAACACCCAAAATAAGTTGAGTTCTGAGGAGGTCATTGTAGCATTGCAAGTGAAAAAGGAAGGCAGCATGGATAATTGTAATTGTGGTTGAATGAAGAAAAGCGACAATTCATTTTAAAGAAATAAAGGAATTTGTTTTCCCTAATGATTTGAATACAATGAGACAAAGAGAGAGAAAAAGAGACATCCAAAATTGCTCTAAGGATTCTGAAATGTGTTGATATTCACTGAGGTGTACAAACTGAAAAGTCAACTTTGAAGGAGAAGGCCCTGAGGTCAGCTTTGTACTTGACGATTTTAAGATGGATTTAGGCTATCCAATAGAAAGTATTCAGTGAAAAGTTGGCTATCTATCTAAAAAAGATGTCTGGACCTGAGCATGAGTTACAATGTGAGTCATCTATATCTGATGGTAATTAAATCTACAGATGGGGATTTTAATCCTAAGGGAGGATAGAAATACTAAGAGCAAGCCTTTAGGACTTCTTACCTCCTCCAAATAGAAAGGATGCGCATGCCAAGAATCAACACTGATTTTTATTGAGAGACCTGGACAAAATAGTTTTTGAATATCTATTGGAGTTAGTGACTCAGTGACTTAAGCGAGATATTTTTTCCATGAAATGATGGGTCCAGAAAGCAGATTAAATTAGTCTGACTTGATAGGAAAAAGAGAAGAAAGAGACACAAGACTCTGGTAATGGTGGTTGTGCTTGAAGAAAAAACATAAGAGTGGGAAATGAAGAAGATGAGAGTATTTTTCACTGTATACCTTTGGCACCTTTTGAAATCCGTACCTTGTATCCTCCACCTACTCAAAAATCATATAAGTACAGTGAGTTGTAATACATGGTAAAACATAAAAAATATAAGCCTCAATAAATGTTTGCTTTTGGTAAATTGCAAACCTCTCCAGACAATGGATAATACAAGTGGCAAGTGGTTCTTTAGCATGAAATACTCTGCTAAAGATCACTCTTTCCTTATGTACAACCTTGTAAAGAAATCGTGTGTATGGGATTGTTAACAGCTCTCAGTGACCTTCTTTTGTTCTTTGACATTGTGGACAGAAATCAGTTATGACCTAACCTCCATGAGCTCACCGTAGATCTGTGGCTACCAAGGATCCTACTGAAACCACAATAAAATTAAAAGTCAATGTCAGAAGGAGTAGGTCAACACGGATCAGATAATTTCTCATAGCATATAATTGATATGATGCTTTACAGTGACAGTGTTATCTGTCCTCATACCAGCTACTATTTAGTTATTGTGATTTGTATAAGATATGTATGGTCTGTTCCCTCAGAGCAATCAATGCACAGTGATGGCACCCTTGCTGCTCTATCTCCCCCGCCCCCCCCCCCCCCCCGCCATTTCTGGCCTAACCACATCTTCCAGCTCTGTCCTCCTTAAGCTGCGGTGACATTTTTAACTTGTGACACAAAGCCACATCCCCCAGTCAAACTCTGCTTTAGGGGTCCTCTCCTACAGAATTCCCTTGGCAGTGGCTGAGGCCCCCAGCCCCTAGCACTCAGGCCAGCAACTAATTCTCTAGTGTGTAGGGCCCCCCTTTCAGGGGTTCTGGGAAAAGGGAAAGTCTAATTTGCAGTCCCAGGATGCAGTGGGTTCTGGCCATCTCTGGCCATAACTTCTAAATCTATTTGTCTCTCTGTTTTTTCTCTCCCACTTCATCTGCAGCCTGAAAAGGAAACATTATCTTCCCTGCATGCCAGGAAACTTCCTTTATGTGATTTTCTGCATTCTTTTTTACTCTGGCTCCGAGGACCACAAATCTTTATTCTTTCAAAATCCTCGCTTCTGCAAAAGAAATCCACACTTTTAAGACTTTATTTTTGTCTTCTTTGGATATTAAAATCATTCTTTGAAAATCAGAGCTGCCTATAACTTTCTTTGTTCCTTTTCTCTGGCCATTTCTCCCTTTCTCAAAACAAAGAATGCCTTAATTTCCATGGGCAGAAACCTGAAGAGCCATATGAATTTATGGGATTTTTTAAACCAGAATTTCAAAAGTATTATCTAACTATTGTACTTAAAAAGGGATGAGAACTGAACCTTGTTTTTAAATTTGCTTCTTAATGATTTCATACCAAGTTGGATGGTCTGATGCAAGTTCTTTGCCTGTTGTTTGTATTATATGTGTTTCCATGGTTTTTAAAAATCAAGTGGGGTTGTTATCATGAATTAGGAATATTTGTTGCAGACAGATGTTTCTGCTATCAATTTTTATTATAAACTAGTATTGTATATATATTCCTGGCCAAATAATTGAACCATTATTAACAAAGCCATTTACATAAACATTTCTAAATTTGAATTAGGAAATAAAACTGAAAAAAGGTATTCCACTATATTACTTAAGTCACTTCAATTAATCACCCATATGTACATTTTGTCATTTAGTTTATCTTAGAAGGTACATAAGAAACTTACATAGCTCCACGATCAATATTTTCTAATACTGTGTTGTTGCATGCATTTATCTTGGCTTTTATCACAACTAAAATAACTGTCTTTTCAAATACTGCATGATATTACTTATTTGTGGAATCTTAAGATGTTGAACTTATAGGAGCACGGAGTAGAATGGTGGTTACCAGGAGCTAAAGGATGGAAGGATTGGGGAGATGTTGTGTAAGGGAACAAATTTCCAACTAGTAGATAAATAAGTCCTGGACATCTAATGCACAACACAGAGGTTATAGTCAACAATATTGTATTATAAACTTCAAAGCTGTTAAAAGACTAGATCTTAGTTGTGCTCACTACAAAGAAGAAATGACAATTATATAATGTGATGCAGGCATTAGCTAACACTACAGTGGTAATCATATTGCACTGTATAGGTATATTGAATCAACATATTGCACAACCTAAATTTATGCAATGTTATCTGCAAATTATATTTAAGTAAAAATAAAATAAGATAAAACTTTATTTTTATCTGCTTTGAAAATCCATTAGCCAAAAATCCAGCAGAAATGTGACTCCAGTTAGTTCTCTTTTTGCTTACTTCCATGAACTTGGAATGGCATTATATTTAGACTCGCTCCCCCTTTCTTTGCTGGATCCTTCAATTTTTACCCTCTCTCCAGCTCTGCTATTAAAAACACACAGCTGTGCACTTATTTGATAAAGAATACAAGTACCCCAGCCCTTGTCAAGGAGTATAGCTTCAAAAGCTCTGTCACTAAATAGAAAGCTTTTAAAAGCTCAGTAGAGAAATGGAGTTAATGGATATTCAATTCCTTATTTCAGCAATAGAGCAGAAAGGATGTGCAATTCATTCATTCTTTAGATCATTTAAAATCTATCCCTGGAATAAGCTAGATCATCAGAGAGCCACACACCTTAGTCCAATTACTTTTGCTTTTTTTTTTGTACTTATGCTTTGCTACAAAGCATGCTTTTTATTTTTATGCTTTGGTATTATGCCACTAATTTATATTAACAAAGTGCCTTATGAAATATGTCACTAGGTTTATAGAAATAACTTGAATTTCAGTATCAAGAATAATCATGTATCTGTTTAGAAAACAGTGTTATCTTATAAACTCTTAATTTTAGGACTTGCAGTGTCTCTTTCTGCACCTGTCTCTTTCACACACACACACACACACACACACACACACACACACACACTAAAAAGTTCAATGTCACATTTGTGCCCTGCTCCTGGGAAGTATACTATATACTATTCTAAGTAACTTAAATAAGCTGTTTACAACATATTTTCGCGCTCTATTTTCCCTTTACCTTTCATTTCTATGTTTAGTTTGCTTTATCTTCATAAATTGCCTTACATCTTTTTTTGGGGGGGGGGTAGAAGGGAACAAGAAAAAAATGTAAGTATATTCTGTTTTTATTTTTTTAATCTACACTATCAAAATTATAATTTAGCATTTCTTCTTTCCTCCTTGTTCAATTACATGTACTTGCTCTCAGGCACTAGAATCAAAATATAGGAGAAAAAACCTTCAGAGAAACTTCAGACCACATGATATTTTCAATAAACCTCGATTTTTCTTCAATAAATTATATGGGATTCTTATATATAGACATTTGTGTTTCTACTGATGTTGGGAAATTTTGATTTATTTTATAGAAAATGATAGCAGTCTGCGTGCACTAAATTACAATTATGCAATGCCAGTGGTATGTACCAGATTTTATTCTAGTATTTTCATTCTGTTTACTTCATTATATATGTTGGAGGTGTTGTAAATGTTCAGGATCATTTTGATTTTCTATTTGTCATTGCTATGATTTTAGGTGGAACTAGTCCAGAGCAATTTTGCAGCTGTGAAAAGCTGGCTTAGGGAATCCTTGTTCATTATTCGTCTATTAAAGGAC
Source organism: Leopardus geoffroyi (assembly GCF_018350155.1). Lineage (NCBI taxonomy): Eukaryota > Metazoa > Chordata > Mammalia > Carnivora > Felidae > Leopardus > Leopardus geoffroyi. The sequence continues at coordinate 57,182,654 of NC_059332.1, forward strand.
CTCTTAAAAGTTATTGTAATGAATAATTAATTGTTTATATGCCTGTTTCCTTCATTAGATTCTAAGATTCTAGAAAGAATATTGTCTTATTCATTTTGACATCAGTGCCAGTATACGGATATCGAATACAGAAGGTATTTCATGAATACTATTGAATAAATTTTTAATGAATAAAATAAATCATAGTTTTTACTAGTATCCAACCAAGAACTTGTAAAATGAAATGAAGTATGATACTTCTTTTATTCGCTGCTTTAAATTTTCAACTTTTTTTTTTATCTTGTGGGTATTCTGTTCTCCAATAAGGTTTCCCTACCAATATTATCTAAAATTTTAACCAAAAAACAGCATAATTTCCCTCCAAATTACCACCTTTAGAGATTATAAATATATACAAAATCCAAAGCATTTTTGAAACTCTATTATTGGAAATACCTTGGTAACTAAAATATGTTCATATATATCTGTGTGTGTGTGTGTGTGTATATACATATATATATATATATTTGTATTTGTCCACTAATTATAAAGTCTAAGCATACAAGGATTGCACAACGATGTCAGAAAAAGTCTTGTCCAAATATTCACAATCCAATGGAAGAGACAAGTACACATATAATTCTAACATAACACAATTATCGGTAAATATTTGTTATTTCATTGTCTTGAATGCTCCCTCTTTCAAAGCCAGTAACAAGTTCAAACCATTTTGGTGAATTTATTTTTCCTGTGCACAAACTATGTGCCTTCTCAGATTCTTTCCCTTAATTCCTCCCACTCAAAGAAGCCTCCCTCTGACAAGCTCACCTAACTGGTTGGTGTCCAAGTTTCAGTCCCACACCCATCTTTTCAAATTCCCCATGCCTCTCCCTACAAGCTCTGATGTACTCACCTCCCTGCCATTTTCTTACTCAGATGGAATGCCATTCTGTTGAGCCTGGGCTAGCTTCCTGAGTGGCTTCCAAGCGGAAGGATGATAAAACCCAGAACTTAAAGAAATCCCATTCCATGAAATGATGCACAAACAGATGCATTCCTTTCCTTACTCCTTTCCTACTCTTCTCTACAGTCTGCTTTCTCCTTATAATTCTTACAAAAAAAAAAAATCTCAAGAACATGCCTTCTTGCTGAAACAAGGCCCTATTTTGCTTTGCTAATTGTGATCGATGGCCAGTTTCATATCTTTGCTTGGCTTCCTTTTTCCTTTGTCCTGGGCACTGTGGGCTTGCACCTCCCAAAGCAAGTGGAAGTACTTTAATCTTTGCCTCAGGATTTGATTTCTAAAGAACCAAGTCTAATAAAGTGCCTAAAAATGCAACACAACAGTGTTTTGTATTTCTTCTCTATTACACAGACTTTTCACCTTCACGAGGCAATGAACCTGGATAAAATTACAACAGAATTTTGAACTGTTTTATTATATTTTTAGGACATGGTCTCAATTGCATAAATCCCTATGTTAAGACCTCGAACGAAGGCAACATTTCTTTCTATAGAAAAGGTAAAGATGCTAAGTGGTGAAATTAGTTTCCTATTAAGAAAATACTTAGAAATCAGTTTTTCTGATTTTCTCTATATAAATATGCATATCCATCAAGTTTAATTATCTGAAATAGTTAAGCATGAAAATATATTTGTCTGGAAACTATTTTGAAGGATACGATGAAAACCGGTTAAGCTCTCAACTTAAAGTTTTCATAATATAAAATTGTAAAACGTGTAAAATTTTTAATAAAATTAAAATAGGCAAATTTTAAGCCAAGAAAAAGAAGTCGTTTTTTCAATAATATATGTAAAATAGTCAAGCAGAGCAACATCTTCTCCCTGGAGGTCAGCAGCATACAGGCTGTGAGTTGAATATTTGAAAAGGGATAGCTAATTTTATGACCACTCATAAATATTTTCAAGCTAGGACAATGATATGGGTAATAAAACATTATATTCAGGATGCGAACCATTCACCTACATGGGTCAGGAATGATTTTCCTTTTGCCTATGTATTCAGCATTTGATTTTTGTGTGTGTGATGTGGCCGAGTTACTTTCTCAAGCATAAAAATATTTTAAGAGGAAAGAAAACACTTACAGATAGCACAAGCATTGCACAATACGCAAACAAGTACCTCACATTTAGAATTACTTTTAAACGCAATAGTAAAGGAACTCAGTTTCATAATCGGCATGGTGAGGTATGACTTTTAATTCTCTACTTCACTGACGTCATTCTATCTCAAATTACTTGTAAAATCTTTGTCTTATGCCATTTAAACTAGGTAGGAGTGGTGGGCAAAACACTGGTTAATCTGGTTTTCTAAAGGAAAATGTATTTGTTTGCTCCGTATCTTAAAAAATTATATAAGTGTGGGTTGCCCAGGTGGCTCAGCTGGTTAAGCAGCAGACTTGATTTCAGCTCAGGGCGTGAGTTTGAGCCCTGAGTTGGGCTCTGCTTACACTGCACAGACCCTGCTTCAGATCCTCTGTCTCCCTCTTTCTGGTCTCCTCTCTCTGTCTCTGTCTCTCTCTCTCTCAAAACTAAATAAATGTTTAAAATTTTTTTTTTAATTATAAAAGTGAAAAAGAGAATAGTGATCACAATATAAAGTGTTTTTAATTAGTACAATAAAAACTTAAAGGGAAAAGAAAACTTGCCATGCTGGCTGTCTCTATTTCCCCTCCAGATTTATTCTCCACCCTTATCCACCTGTCTGTCTCTCACCTATATATACCCTATATCATCCTACAGGAATAGGAGTTCCTTGCCCTCTGGCTTCTGGTTATAGTTGATCAGTGGGGAGCCCCACAACAAATCAGAGAAGGAAAAGACTATGATCAGTTTATTATTTATTCCCCTGGATTCTCCATCTGAGGCTAGATGCTTCCCTGGAAAGGGAAAGAAAGGAACCTGGCTTTATGTGTGACATAGACACATATCTGTGTTTCCCTGCCTCCATCAGTCAGCCAATCAGGGCATCAACCCAAGGAAGATGCCTAAACTGGTGGAGCTCTGCAACTGCATCCAGAACCAAAATTCTAGGAAATACTTATTTTCTTCTATAAATCATTCATTTTTTAAAAAAGTTGTTTTAACATTTATTTATTTTTGAGAGACAGAGAGAGGCAGAGCATGAGCAAGGGAGGGGGAGAGAGAGACACACACACACAGAATCTGAAACAGGCTCCAGGCTCTGAGCTGACAGCACAGAGCCTGACGCGGGGCTCGAACTCACAAACGTGAGATATGACCTGAGCCGAAGTCGGACACTCGACTGACTGAGCCACCCAGGTGCCCTATAAATCATTCACTTTAATATATTTTATTACTATTTCTTTGACTTATGCCCACACTTGAATATTATTCTAAAGCCTTCTTCAGCTCCATATCCTCCATGTGTTGCTCATAATTAGAAACATTTGAAGCAATTTTTTAAAGAGGTAGTGAGGAGCAATGTAAGATTGCTAGTAATGAAATTCAGAAGTATAGTAAAACCTTGGTTTTTGAGTGTAACTCATTCCAGAAACATGCTTGTAATCCAAAGTACTTGTATATCAAAGCAAATTTGCCCATGAGAAATAATGGAAACTCAGATGATTCATTCCACAACCCAAAAAATATTTATATAAAAATGATTAAAATACTGTAATATAACACAAAATAATAAAAAATACAAAATATAAAGAAAAATAAACAAATTACCCGCACTTACCTTTGAAAACCTTTGGGCCTGGTGTGAGGGAGACAAGAGAGAGGAGGGTTATTGGATAGGACAACTTTCACTATCACTAACGGAATCACTGCTACCTATTTGCTCAATGGATGAGACCTACTTTTGCCTCTTTTGGAGGATTTCATGGAAATGTGACATTGCAATGACAATCACACATAATTCCACAGTGAGCGATCGAGAGAGAGAAGAACCACTGGCTCAGTCGTGTGATCCGTGACAGTTGGCATCACGTGCTACTCATTTGGAAAGACATTGCTCGTTTATCAAGTTAAAATTTATTAGAAATGTTTGCTCATCTTGCAGAACACTCGCAGAAAAAGTGACTCGCGATCCAAGGTTTTACTGTATTCCCTCCAACTATTCAATGACTACTCACTTGCTCTCCTTTTAAATTTCCTCCTCAATAAGCCACATAAAGATAAGCCCACAGAGATTCAGGGTCTTGAAATGGCAAGATTTATCTATTTTAGTCAGAATTTCGAGAAAGTAGTGATTGCTTTTTATAAAATGGGATAACATTTAAATATTTTAATCTCGAATCCCACTTTTCCATTTTCAGTTTTCTTACTGGCTCTTCCTCATTTTTTGACCCTAGCAATAGCATAATATCACACTAGAATATTGAAAGGGTGAATGAATTTCTTTAATCAGAGTATACTCAAGAGTCTGAGGCCAAACCATTTTATATTTCCAATATATTAAAGTTGGAAAAAAATGTTTTTGTTATGGTTTTTGAGTTCCAAAAGAACTTAGCTTTAGAATCTGAGGCCAAATGAAGAGGACAAGGATAAGGGTTTAGAAAAGTTAATCAGAGAGTTTAGCAGAATGTAGCATATAACATAAACTGAATTTCATTGCACATGCAAAGATGATCAAGACCCTTTCTGAGTAAGGAAGGAACAGACTTTGAGAGAAGATTAAGGGGAGTCTGAGCAGAGTTTAGATGTTTTCTAGGTCCTTGACAAAGTGCCTGCTGTCTTCACCTGCAAGCCACAGGGTCCCTGAAGAAATCAAAGCCACTAGATCTACCAGTAAAGAAAATCTTGAATCCACTAGAAAGCTTTTATAGAAGAAAATTTCTGTTTAGTAATTCCAAGTATTATTCCCATCGATCACAATTTTAGATTTAGCTGTGTATGAATGATTTCCCCATTACATTGTAAGCTCTTTGCACAAGGCAGACACTCTGTATATGTGACCCATAAATGCTTATTGAGTGAAAAACTAAACCTAATAATGTAGCTTTTCTTCACTTTTTGTGGTGATGCAATTGGTAGAATTAAAACACAGCATGGTTTTCAGAGAGTTACAAAAGTCTAGGTTTGTCAATAATATAATACTTTAGGTTCAGTTTACATTTAAGAAGACCATGCATATAAGGTTTTTAAATATACCCTTTAACATGATCATCACATTATTTATATCATGTAATTTTACCAATAAAAGCCAAAAAACAGTTTTCAAGTTAGATCAGATTTTCCATTCTGATGTACTCTTTAAGTAAGTTCAAAGGAATTGACAGAAAGTCAATCCTGGGAAATATGTGAATCATGTAATTCAGTTTGGTTAGAAGTCAATTCCTTTATGTCCTCTTAGAGTTAAGTTGTATTATCTACTATCTTGTATACCCTCAGGTTGTTGAGGGCTCTATCTATGGTTTCTGCATTGGTATGGAAGTAGAGAAACACTTGTAAGAATGTCTTAGTAGTTGTAGAGGTTGGTGCTTCCATGTTTATCCTTATTTTAACACAGTGTGGATTCTAGCTAAGAATGAAAGAATTGACTGTTTGGGTCTTTTTAGCTCCACAATTGTGTATAGATTCACCGTGAGTTATTGATTCACTCACTCAGCTCCCACCATTCCCTTCACAGAGGCATTACTAATGCTGTCCAGGACTGGCATTGAAGAACTCCAAAGGTCAGCTGAGAACACACAGCACTCTTTTTGCTGAATGTCTGCTGAAGTGGATATGTTTTGCACTCTTTTTACTTCCTCTTTTTGTAATTAGTCATGACCTTTTTTTTTTCTTTTTTTAGTATAAATTCGTCAATACTCCCAGAAGCCATGAATAAATTCTTATTCATTTAGGTACATTAAATACTCCATACCTAATACAGTGAAACAGGTTAGCATTGCACTTAGCTTTGGGGGAAAGAGAAAGTTGAAGAAACCTTATTTAAGAAAACATACATGGTTATTTTCAACCAGAAGCAATATTGGATACAAATCTGCTTTGAAAGCATACTTGTAAATATTTATATTTGTTTTTATATCACACGAAATAGCAATTACACATTTAGAAACAGAGTCTTAGTTTTCCAAATTAGTACTTTGAAAAATATTTGTGTTCAATGCTGTTTCTTGTGTAAATTACCACTGGATTATCATTCATTTATTTGCTTACTTGATAAGCTAGTTGCAAATCTCTGAGACATCAAAAGGAATATCATAATTGTTCACTTTGAAGAGCAGTTTTTAAATCTATATCAAGTATACATTTAATATATTGCTAAAACTCTACATTAATATATTACTTGTATTAAATTGGTTATGTATTAAGTACACATGTATACTCATTCTCACTTAAAATAGTAACATGAAAAACCTATTGATTATGCCACTTTCTTTTTAATATGTCTAATGAGAGAGACTTGAAAATTATTCTAGAAGGATCTTTGTTTACTGTGGGTTTGGCTTAGCTTTTACCTTTCTATTATAGTTAAAAGAATGAGAGTCTTTGTCTTACTAATTTATAAGCCCAAAAGATAAACCTTCATAGGAGATTTGATAAAATCTTCCTTGAAAAAATAAAGAAGACTAATACAGTAATTAATGGCTATATATTGGAGAATGTTTTCCCCTAAAGAATGAAAATTTTTACCATTTTATCTCTAGTGATCCAAACCGTATTTAATTTTGTTGTATTTGTTTAATAAATGCTATGTCTATATAAGCTGGAAGAGCCACTCATTTGGTTAAAAGTGATTAAATTGGTGTAAAGGTTCTGGCTATGTCTCTTGATAGTTGACAGAACTTATTTTTACTACTATAAAATACCATAAATATCAATGAGAATAATACATTTTATTGAAATTAAGTCAGATAATTTTAGCTGGATTCTTTGTTATTCATCTTCCACACATTCCATGTTCATCAGATATTTTCTATGGAGCTCCCAGTAAAAAATAAAGTGTTGCCAACTTTAATTCCCTAATGATTTAAATTCCTATAAAAGAAACAATAGCCATTGATTTAATTTTCACTACTATAGTGCAGTTTCAAAGTTCCTTGATATTCAAGTTAAATAATTATTTTCTGACATGTTTATGCATAAACTTTATCAGCATCTTTCTAGAAAGCTCATGTGATCCTGAAAAGAGAGATCTTTTCAGGTCACCTATTTTTTGTTATCTATTTCTATTCAATTCATTTTCTTTGACTAGTAGGAGTTACAGTAGTTTTAGAGGCAGATTACGAAGTTACAGTAATAGAATCATTTCGACAGACTTGGTGCGTATTAAATTTCTAGGCAGAAATCAGACCTATGATTGGTAGATGATAAAACAAGGTATCCCTTCCCTTTCATGATTCAGTTTCTGCCTCCAGCTTCCTAATGACTATAAGTCATTACCATAGACTGTGGTTTCGAATTTAGAGAGAGAGCCAAATTCCTAGTCTATGAAAGAATTAAGCACCAAATCAAGTCACTTTTACTTTAAAGGAAATTTCTTTCTACCTACACTTTTTCTAAGGTAGGTCTTACTCATTTCCCCTGAGCTGGCAGGCAGATTCGTGTCATGGGAGAAATGCAGCAGCCACAGGTTGGGGACAATAGCCTAGGCTGTTGATAGATTTAGGCAAATCAGTAATAACTTCTAAAAGAGCACTAAGACTGCTTAAATATATTGCATCAGATTTATACCTAATGGTTCAAGGTGCAAATTTTGACCTGTAATATGCAAAAAATTTTGGACAGAGGAGCCAATTTAGGTGAAGCATTTTATAGTGTTTTAGTCATAGTCATTCAGAGTCTCCAACTGTCTGCTAATTATGAAAATTTTCAAGAGACATTTTTTTTCATCCCAGAGGAAGCTCTATTGTGATTTGAGTCCCCAAACAAAGTAAGCCACTTATCAAAGCCCCATTAAAAAAGTCATTTGAAATATTTCAACCTCCTTACATAAATTATACATCTGACCTATTATATCTTTTCTTATTGCAAGTTGTATAAATCTTGAGGATATGTTATAAGTTTTAAAAGATAACCACAGGAAAATTTTTAGAATAAGGATTGTCAAACTTTTTGGCTTTCTTGAAGGCAGCAAGATTATCTTGCCGTGTTTTCAGGTGTTCTCGCGCATATTCTAAAAAGCAAAGTGATTAATTCCCATGGTATTTTAAAAATGGCATTTGTTCTTTTTTTTTTTTTTTTTTTTTTTTTAATTTTTTTTCAACGTTTATTTATTTTTGGGACAGAGAGAGACAGGGCATGAACGGGGGAGGGGCAGAGAGAGAGGGAGACACAGAATCGGAAACAGGCTCCAGGCTCTGAGCCATCAGCCCAGAGCCTGACGCGGGGCTCGAACTCACGGACCGCGAGATCGTGACCTGGCTGAAGTCGGACGCTTAACCGACTGCGCCACCCAGGCGCCCCGGCATTTGTTCTTTAAACATATTTTTGTTCATTTACATAACTGAATGTTTTGATGGGAAAAGGCAGTTAGTAACATGAAATTAAGTGGTGTTTCAATGCAGAAAAATGCACAATGATTCATTTTGTTTTTTTTGTCTTTTACTTCTCTGCTTTTACACTTATTATGTTACCAATAGCAGGGTCCTTTTTCCATTAATCCAGAGGTGGTCTAACCAACACCATTCCTTCCTTCCTCTCTTTTAAAAATATTTATCTAGGGGCGCCTGGGTGGCTCAGTCGGTTGAGCGCCGACTTCGGCTCAGGTCACGATCTCGCGGTCTGTGAGTTCGAGCCCCGCATCGGGCCCCTGTGCTGACAGCTCAGAGCCCGGAGCCTGTTTCAGATTCTGTGTCTCCCTCTCTCTGACCCTCCCCCATTCATGCTTTGTCTCTCTCTGTCTCAAAAATAAATAAATGTTAAAAAAAATTTAAAAAAAAATTTATCTATATTTTTATTATCCTAAGTCAATCATATGAAACTTTGGCAACGTTTCTTCAGAAAGCCAGAATTAAGCCAATGTTACAAAGCATTCTCCTAGAGATTGTTATTGGTCTGGAGAGCATATAAGGATCAATCAGACTGAAGATGAGGACTTGAATTCCATAGTTAGAAGAGAGTTTCTATTTATTATTTAGACAAACAAGATATATGCCACTCAGAAGGTGCTGGCAGCCATCTTCTGACCATGAGCAAAGCCCAAATCAAGACCAAAAGGAAAGAAATACTGAGTGGCAGAGAAATGGAATCAGAGCCTGGGATGTTATCAAGCCAGGATCTTGTCCTACCTCTAGACTTCCTTCTCTGTGAGTTAAGAAACACTAATATATTCAAGATTTCTTTTACTTGTAACCAAAATCATCCTAAGTCACACAACTCCTTAATTTTTAAGTAAATCGTAGCATATTTATAATGTTGAAAATTACCTTTATTGGTTCATCTATTTATTTTAATACTACAGATGGCTTCTACATTAATCAGATAAAACAAAAACAACCTATTTTATTTCTCCAGTGACCTCAGTAGTCTGAGAATTTAAGATTGGTCACTTAGAAAAAAAGTACAAATGGCATCAAATTCCTACTGCCTCTATTATAACTCAGGATACTGTAACAGTAGGCCATTACTCACTGAAGATGGATGTCTGTGGCATGTTAATGGCTCCTTCTCAATGTGCTAGTTTACTCCCATATCATCTCTAAGTTTCTTAAGAAGGCCTAAGAAAGTAGGCCGGTGGTGCCATGGGTAACACATCTGACTACAGATCAGAAGAAGCCTGTAGAAGATGCATCGGATCTCAAGACAGCACGCACAGATCTCCCCTTAACCTTGAGACTTCCTAGTGCCCCACTTCTCCCTTCTTGTTCATCGTTCAATCAAACACACACCTAACTCTCACTGATTCATAATCCAATTTTATTACATCAGAAATATGAGTATACTTTTCATTATTTTATTTCCTTGTAAAACCTATTACTATTAGCAAGAGTTTAAAAGCTCAACTACTTTGATAACAAGTTAATAGGGGAATTTGGATGGCTCAATTAAGTGCCAGACTCTTGATTTCGAGATCAGGTCATGATCTCACGGTTATTGGGTATGAATCTAGTATTGGGCTCTGTGCTGACAGCACAGAGCTTGCTTGGGATTCTCTCTCTCCCTCACTCTCTGCCCCTACACCGCTTATGTGTATTTTCTCTCTCTCAAAATAAATATTTTTACAAAGTGAATAATGCATTAAAATTAGAATATATTTATGACCAAATCTCACTAAATTGCACTAAATGGGTTCTAGTTCACTTTTTCACAAATACACATTTATGCCCAAACACACATACTATCAAAATTTAAACACTTTCAACATGAATATTACTTTCCTTTTACCAAGAAAAAAATCATATCTTTCAGTAATTCCTCAGTAAAAACAGGCTGACAACTTCTTCTTTCCTTAGCAGAAAAAAATCATAAAAGGAGTTTTAAGCAATCTCTTTGCACATAAAAAAATATTTACTGAATACTCTATATTCACAGAAACTTTAAGTGCTCAAGCAGATACACGGAGGTACAGAGGACCCAGACACGAATCTTGCATTCAAGTGATGCAAACAGACTAAATAAAAAGAAAGTTAAGAAAATGAAGAAATGACTTGATTTTCTGTGAAAATTACCAACACCAAAAAAAAAAAAAAAAAGAATATGACAAGTGAGAAGGCAAAAGGCATTTGCAGGTTGGAAAAACATGAAATTTATTAGGTGATACTTTGACTGATTTTATTTTATCTTTTACAAAAAGGTGAAGTTATTCTTCATGTATAAGGCAAAAAAAAAAAAAAAAAAAAAAAAAAAAAAAGATTGAGGACTACTTTTACTTTAATTTTGTTTTTAATGTTTATATTTACTTCTGAGACAGAGACAGAGCATGAGTGGGGGAGGGGCAGAGAAAGAGGGAGACACAGAATCCAAAGCAGGCTCCAGGCTCTCAGGTGTCAGCACAGAACCTGAAGCAGGGCTCCAACTCATAAACCATGAGATCATGACCTAAGCCAAAGTCAGACACTCAACCAACTAGGCCACCCAGGTGCCCCAAGGACTAGTTTTTTTTTTTTAAGGGTGGAAGTTATACAAGCATTTTCTTTTTCTTTCTTTCTTTCTTTCTTTCTTTCTTTCTTTCTTTCTTTCTTTCTTTCTTTCTTCTTTTAAGGTTCCCTTTATTTGCTTAAGCCATTTTCTAAGTAATCCCTACCCTCAATGTAGGGCTCCAAATCATGACCCTGAGATCAAGAGTCAGATGCTCTACTGACCTGAGTCAACCAGGCGCCCGAGGGCCACTTATTTTAAAAGATGGGTAAATACTAATTGCTAAAGAGATATGTCAGAAATTAACTTTTGAATTACTATTTAAATTAAGGACATCTAAAAGTATTATTTCTAATTCTGTGCCCTGAGAATGTCTTACATTCCAAAAATTCTGTTAAAAATAGTTAATTTCTAATTAAATAGTCTACCCTAGAATGTTAGCCATTATCTAACATGGATCTCTTAAAAATACCTTTGAGTACATTCTAGTTTATAAAAATTGAATTCAGAAGACATCTTTATTTTCTAAAAACTGTAATAAAATTCTTATTTCAACTTAAAAATGTACAAGAAAGTACATGATTTTTCGACATAAGTATGTTGATGGTATATATGAGCAAAACAATTCGAATATTACTAATTCTAATATAAACGGAGGTTAGAATCACAGTAACATTGATTAATACAAAGAAATCAAAACTACACAAACTATAAACTACTACTTAGAATCAACTGATGGAACTAAACAGACATGGAATGCAGACACAGATGCCGGAGATCACATCATCCTGAGGTTCAAGGGTTTCTTTCTTTGTTTGCTTAACTGTAGGTGAAGACAACATTAAACAGCTAACAAAAAATTGTCAACCAGAATTCTATATCCCATAAAACCAACCTTCAAAAATGAAGAAAAGTAAGCATTTTTAGAAAGCATTTTAAAAAACTATACAATTTTCACCAGGAGACAGGTACTATAAAAAAGACTAAGTAGACTGAAAGAATATGTTCCCAGGTAGAAACTCAAATCTTCAGGAAAATCTGAAGAACACTAAAAATGATATATGTGTGGGTAAATTTAAAAGTCTGTTATTCTTTTTAATTTTATTAAAATAAATATAACTGTTTAAAAAATTATAATATTGTTTTGTGAGGTGTGTCAATAACTCTAATATGATAGCTCTTATGTAACTCTATATAGGATAAGAGGTGGGTTAAATGGACCTATACTGAGTAAGATCTATACATTTATTTTTATTTATTTATTTATTTTTATTGTCACTCATTTTATTATTTTTTTTAATTTACATCCAAATTAGTTAGCATATAGTGCAACAATGATTTCAGGAGTAGATTCCTTAGTGCCCCTTACCCATTTATCCCATCCCCCCTCCCATAACCCCTCCCGTAACCCTCAGTTTGTTCTCCATATTTATGAGTCTCTGTAAGATATCTACATTTAATGTGAAGTGGTACAATATGAACTCTATGTATACTGTGTGATTTTAAAGATATGTATGGTAATTCCTATAACTACCACTAAAAAAAAATGCAAAGTGGTGTAGGTGAAAACAATAGATAAATGAAAACTAAGTTTGAATACATATTTAACAATTCTAAACAAGGCAGGAAAAAATTAAAAAAAAAAAAAGCAAAATACCATCAATAGCAACAGAAAGAAAAATAGAGAAGACAAAAAACAAATAGTAAAATTGTAGACCTAAATACAACCATATCAATAATTAAGTGCTAATTGGATAAGGGCTCTGATTAAAACCCATAGATTACCAAAATGGATTTAACCAACCAACCAAACAAACAAATGAAACCCAACTCTGCTATCTATAAAACTTACATTAAGTAAAGGCACGTTTCATTTTATTGGGCTTCACTTTATTGCACTTTACAGGAATTGCAAGTTTGCGGCAACCCTGCAATGAGCAACTCTGCTAGCGCCATTTTTCCAACAGCATTTGTTCACTTCATGCCTCTGTGTCACATTTTGGTAATTCTCACAATATTTCAAACTATTTCATTATTGTTATATTTGTCACAGTGACCTGTAATCAGTGATCTTTGATGTTTACTATTACATAATTGTTTTGGACACCATGAACTGCTCCCATGTAAGATGGTGAATTTTATAAATGTTATGTGTGTTCTGATTCCTCTGCCAAACTGGCCGTTACCCCATTTCTCTCTCTCTCCTCAGGATTCCCTATTTCCTGAGTCACAACAATTTTGAAATTAAGCCCATAAGGACCCTACAATGGCCTCTAACTGTCCAAGTGAAAGAAAGAGCTGCACATCTTTCACTTTAAATCAAAAGCTAGAAATGATTACGTTTAGTGAGGAAGGTGTGTTAAAAGCCAAGACAGGCCAAAAGCTAGGCCTCTGATATCAGTTAGTCAAGTTGTGAATGCAAAGGAAAAGTTTTGAAGGAAATGAAAACTGCCACTCCAGTGAACACACAAATGATAAGAAAGTGAAACAAATGTAGTGCTGTGTGGAGAAGGTTTTAGTGGTCTGGATAGGGGATCAAACCAGCCACAACATTCCCTTAGGCCAAAACCTAATCCAGAGCAAAGCCCTAACTCTTTCCAATTCTATGAAGGCTGAAAGAGGTGAGGAAGATTCAGAAGAAAAGTTTGAAGACAGCAGAGGTTGTTTGATGAGGTTTAAGGAAAGAGGACATCTCATAACATCAAAGCACAAGGTGAAGCAGTAGGTGCTGATGTAGAAGCTGCAGAAGGTTATCCAGAAGATCTAGCTAAGAGAGTTCACGAAGGTGGCTACACTAAATAAGAAATTTTCAATTTCTTATTGAAATTGTAGATTTCAATGTAGATTCAAATGTAGATGAAATAGTATTCTATCTAAAGAAGATGTCATTCACGACCTTCATAGCTAGAGAGAAATCAATGCCTGGCTTCAAAGCTTCTAAGGACAAGCTGACTCTCTTATTAGGGGGTAATGCAGCTGAAAACTTCAAAGTTAAAGCCAACGTTTATTTACCATTCTGAAAATCCTAGGGCCCTTAGGAAATATGCTAAATCTACTCTGCCTGTGCTCTATAAATGGAACAATAAAGCCTACGTGACAGCGTGTCTGTTTGCAACATGGTTTACTGAATATTTAAGCCCACTGTTGAGACCTACTGCTCAGAAAAAAAAATATTTTAAAATATTACTGCTCATTGACAATGCACCTGCTCACCCAAGAGCTCTGATGGAGATGCCCAGCGAGATTAATGTTGTTTTCATGCCTGCTAACACAACATCCATTCTGCAGCCATTAGATCAGGGAGTAATTTCAACTTTCAAGTCTTATTATTTACGAAATACACTTTATAAAGCCCTCACTGCCATAGATAGTGATTACTCGTGGATCTGGACAAAGTAAATTGAAAATCTTCTGGAGGGGATTCACCATTCTAGATGCCATTGAGAACATCCATGACTCATGTGAAGAAGTCAAACTATCAACATCAAAAGGACTTGGGAAGAAGTTGATTCCAACTCTCATGGATGACTTTGAGGGCTTTAAGATTTCACCAGAGAGAGAGTAAGTGCAGATGTGTGGAAACAGCAAGAGGAGAAGAATTAGAAATGAAGCCTGAATATGTGACTGAATTGCTGCAATGTTATGAAAAAGCTTGAACAGATGAGGAGTTGCTTCTCATGGATGAGCAAAGAAAGTAGATTCTTGAGACAGAAACTAGTCCTGGTGAAGATGCTGTGAAGATGGTTGAAATTACAACAAAGGATATAGACCATTACATAAACTTAATTGAGAAAGCCGCTACAGGGCTTGAGAGGGCTGACTCCAATTTTGAAAGAAGTTCTACTGTGGGTAAAATGCTGTCAAACAGCATGGCATGCTACAAAAAAACCGCCTGGGAAAGGCAGAGTCAATTGATGCAGCAAACTTCATTGTGGTCTCATATTAAGAAGTTGCCATGGCCGCCTTCACCTTTAGCAACCACCACCCTGATCAGTGAGTTGGCCATCAGCATCCAGGCAACACCCTCCACTAGCAAAAAAATTATGATTTGCTAAAAGTTCAGATGATGATTAGCATTTTTTAGCAATAAAATGTTTTTCAATTAAGGTTTATAAACTGCTTTTTAGACATAATGCAGTTGCACACTTAATAGACTACAGTATAGCATAAATATAATTTTTTATATACTGAGAAACCAAAAAGTTGTTTTGATTTGCGTTATTTCAATATTCGCTTTATTTAAAAAAAATTTTTTTATATTTATTATTGAGAAGGAGAGAGAGTGTCAGTGTGGGAAGGGTAGAGAGAGAGCGGGAGACACAGATTCTGAAGCAGACTCCAGGCTCTGAGCTGTCAGCACAGACCCAGATGCAGGAATCAAACTCACAAACTGTGAGATCATGACCTGAGCAAAAGTTAGACACTTAACCAACTGAGCCACCCAGATGTCCTTGAAATATTCACTTTATTGTGGTGGTCTGGAACTGAACCTGCAATATCTTGGAGTTAGTCGTGTATTAAGGAATCAGTTGAAAGTAAGTAAATGGAAAATAGATGTCCCATAAAAACAGTCAATATAGAAAAGTTGTAGTGGCTGTATATATATTAACTTCAAGCCACAGAGTATAACCGGAAAGTAAAAGCTGTGTTTCATGATAAAATTTCAATAAATTAGGAGAATCTAACAATCATAAATCCATACACTTCCAATAAGAGAGCCTCAACTATATGAAGAATCAAATCAAGCACTTTTGATGTTTTTCAGAATTAAAACTGCTTTATCCTTTTCTATACATATTTTGCTTTCATTAAGATAAAGCTTTGAGATGTTTGTCTAAATATACTAGAATCATGTGGGTGAGATATAGAATTCCTTCGTATTAAAAATCAGCCAGGTAAGTTACATAATGTTGACAATAATCTAACCACAAAGACATTTTAAAGGAAGCCACAAAGACATTTTAAAGGAAGATTTAGTTTCTCCATTTTTCATTTTGAAAGGTTGCTAGGATTTTTTTAAATTTATTTTTATTTTTTTAGTATTTCAAATTCTCCGCCTATTTGGGAAAGAGTTAGAGTCTTAGAGCCTACACTTACTTTCAAATCTTCCCTTTCTACACCATTCTCAGGCTTTTGAATAGTTAGTATCTTATGGCACAACCAAGCCTAAGATACTGCCCTCCTTACGTATAGTAACAACCTTAGGACAGAAAATAGACCACTATAGAAGACTTTATCAAAAAGAATTATTTGGATTCAACAGTATGACAGCATTGGGATGAGGGAAAGAACTCTTGATTTGCAGTATTGTGAACTTTCCTGGATCATCTATCTATAAAATATGCAACTTTGGGGCACCTGGGTGGCTCAGTCAGTTGAGTACGACTTCGGCTCAGGTCATGATCTCACAGTTGTTTGAGCTCCGGGTAGGTGCTGACAGCTCAGAGGGTGGAACCTGCTTCCGATTCTGTGTCTCCCTCTCTCTCTGCTTCGGCCCTGCTCGTGCTCTGTCTCTCAAAAATAAATAAACATTAAAAAAACGAATACTTACAAAATAAGTAACTTTGATCAAAGCACTGAAGACTTTCTGAGACTCATTTTCCTCACGCAAATGCAATTAAGATATATGTGGTCCAAGGTTTTCCCCACCTCCCACCTTAAAGATTTTCTCTTATCTTTATGGTGGAGAATGACTACAAAATAGTACACTTTACCCACTTATGTAGCAGAGTATCTGTAAAATGTTACAAAAGCAAAAGGTATTTTAAAAGTTATATAGCTTTCTCATTTTTAAGTTTTCTTAACAAAGAAATCATGAGTAAATCATTGACAGAGTTTTTGTGGGTTTTCCCCCTTTTCTGGTAGGAAAAACATCTGTTCCTATTTTTAAGAATCATTTATTTCAGTGTCACCATATCTTCAATAATGTGGGTGTGCGACAAACCAGATTTAGATTCACACTGAGCATTTACTTATATTGACATTTATACCTGCATAACGGAGCAACACAAAGCATTTATGCATAGAATGTATGCAAGATAGTATTGTAAAATACAAAGCAAGTTAAGTTTAACTCAAAATTTACGTATTTTTCCACTTACCCCCTGAGACTTTTACTACTGAAATACAATACTGGAATTGCTTTATAATGATGGCAAATGTCAAAAATACAAATATCTGAGATCATCTAACTTTATACATAAGTAGATTTTTCTGTACAACATGATATGCATTCTGTAAGATATACTGGATAAAAATTATATCTGTAGGAAGGATAATTAATAAGTGATTTGAGAAAATTCAAATGGCAATGAATATAAGATATTAATATTCATTTCCTTTAAAATTTTAATTGACACATTTATAAAAATTTACTGAATATTACTACATGCAGCATTTGACTTTGGATTCAAAATTAATATTTATGAAATATAGAATATATACAATTTTACATTCATGCAGATCATGGTTTCTTTAAAATTTATATATCTTACAAAGAACAGGAGGTACATTTTACTACATAATAGATATTCATTCATTTCTTCTAATGAAAAATTTGCACATTTTCTTATTTTGTACATAGTAATTTGTATTTTGTGTTATAATATGTAAACCTGACTTTAAATTATCTTTATATAAAAATTCATCTAAATAATAACCATAACTTTTAAGATGACTGTAAAAATTTTACATTAAGTGTCTTAGATTTGGCACAAATGTTATTTTGCAGCTTCTTTTTTATCCTCCTGATTACTTTGATCAGATCTCATATCTCATCTTCCTTGCTTGATCAATAAATTCTGTTTAAAATAAGTTGGTCCATTTTAATCTCTGTTGGAGTATTGAGGACAAATTCCCTCAAGAACTTATAAATAAAGGAAATTACATTGCTCTCTGAGACATAAACTTTAAAATCAATATATAAGAAAAGAGTTATGAAGCATTTCAGGAAAACACATTCGCCCCTAGCCCTGTAAGACTTGGGATGTAGAACAAAGACTATGAAGGCCTAAACCTGACAAGTCTACAGTCGCCCCCGTGAAGGAAGCTGTACAAAACAGGAACTTGTTCACAAGCACCCATGTCTTTCATATTGAGACCGCAGACCAGCACTCTGACAAAGGCAGCTATCAACAAATTGAACGTTGAGAAGACAAGTAGCTTATGGAGAGAGATGACCTAGGAACCCCACCCAATGTGAGTGTTTTCTCTTAGGAATGAGATAAAATCATAACGTCCCTCAGGATGCTGACTGTGAGATACTCACAGAGGACTGGAGACAATGGAAAAGAAGTATAAAAAACAGCTTGGTTAATACAAGGTCACTGGGATCATTGTTGTATCATGAAATACATTCAATTCCTCCACAGTTGATTGATATCAGCTACAAAATTATTCCTTCCTTGAAATCATATAATAAACCTTCATTCATTATCTCTTGTAGAAATCTGAGAGTGTCTGTTCTTTGCAACTTCAAGGAGCTAGTGCTAACACAAGACTAAAGCCCAATTCAATGCATTCTTATATCTAGAGAAAGAATGTACCTACAAAAGAGTGATTTATTTAGCCATGAAAGCATAATGGAAGGAAAGTCACAGAAGGAAATGTTGGCAGATTCCATCCTCACACTGTCCAGGAGAGAGGAAATCCAGCTATAGGATAGCAGGTGTTCTGGACCATTATTAGACCATGTCTGCTGTGATATGGATGCTTCCGTCTCCTTATAGTCTGGAGGCATTATACATCAATTAATATACTCTCTTTCTTTTTATTTCATGGCTAGTAAACAATCCTAGATTATGTTTTCATGACTTATGTACATGATCTATAGGAATAAAATGCATTAATCAATGAAACATAAGCATTCCACTTTGTGTAGCAATATTTCTCATTGTGAATTGATAAATTGGCATTCTTATCTGTTTACATCAATTGAGTTACTTTGGTTAACAAACATAGCCTCCAATGGTTGCATATACTTTCAGACAAAATAAGGTTTCTAAGTCTGCAAAGACTAGAGACCGGAACCAGGCCAATTTCAGTTTACATGGCATCCTAGTAGACCTTTGAAGATACAACAAGAAGCCAAATCAAAAACTTAATTGTTATGGGCTATATACTAAAGCCTTCCCTTCCTGCCTAACTTTCTACAGCCACAGATGGAAAAGGGATGATGTCACCATCCATCATTACTAGGAGGCAGATAGATGAGTCCACTGTCTCCCTCCAGACCATATTCAATTAAGTGTGCTGTCTCTGCTATCACCATCCTACCTGCCCTGTCACCATCATCTCATCTAACACTGCATTCATTTCTAATCCATTTCCTAGAATCTAACAAATACAGAAAATCCCAAGTCTAACAAATATGAGACTTCATATGAATATAACATTTTATAGTAGTCAAAGTTCTTTCTCTTACTTATTTCATATTTCATCCCAAGTCTAATGAGTTGGTATAAACTCTGTGTTTGCTAAAGCAGTATTTCTCAACGTGTAATCCAAGCTCTTTCTGCATCAGAATCACTGGTGTGCCTGTCACAATGAAACTCCTAAGGGAATTCTTTGCATACTGAAATTTGATAAATACGGCTCTGAAATGAGAATAACAACACATGGCACTAATGCCTGGGATGCTGTGAGAATTAATGGCAAGTTATTCTTCCCCAAAGGTTTTAGCCAGTGGGTCTCACCCTGACTGCCTGTTTGAATCACCTGGAAACATACCAGTGCATAGCCTCACTCTAGACCAACTGAATCAGAATCTTTGGGAAAAGGATTCAAAGAGTGAGGATTTTTAAAAAACCTCCCAGGTGATTCTAATATGCACCCAGGATGGAAAACCCTCTATTCTAGCCCATATTTTTCATTTTTAACACATGTTTATTCTTCCTCTGGGGTTTTGTAAGACAACTTCAGTATGATCACCACATATTAAGAAATCTTAAATATGTAAATTAAAACCACAAACACATACTTTAATAGGAAAAGTGGCTACTCATCATTAAAATATGCAAATATAAGGGACAAATAAATTAACATGTATGTAAGTGAAAAGAAGTAAGCTATCTCAGGCCAATAATAGCACCTCAAATGTTCCCTGAAGACAGACTGCTTCCGGGAATTAATGAATATTATGGACCAACAAAATATTTTTTCCAGTTACATTGTTATTTTGTTGATGAATATGGGTAAATTTAGAATCCTAGAATGCTACAAATCTGCACTGTCATGATCTTCTGGTTCATGGGTTCAAGCCCCCCTTGGGGTTCCACGCTGACAGCATGGGGCTTGCTTGGGATTGTCTCTCTCTGCCCGCCCCCCCCCCACTCACGCACACGCTCTCTCTATTTTTCTCTCTCAAAATAAAATACAGAAACTCTTAAAATTAATTAATTAATTAATTAATTGAAATTAAGTAGAAAATTCAGGTCCTTGGAGTACCTGGGTGGCTCAGTCAGTTAAGCCTCCCACTCTTGATCTGGGCTCAAGTCTCGATCTCAGGGTTGTGACTCCACACCGAGGGTGGAGCCTACTTTAAAAAAAAAAAAAAAAAGGAAAGTTCAGTTCCTCATGTGGCTAGTGGATGTATGTAGGTCAGAGCAGTTATAGAACTGCATCATTTGCAGAAAGCTTTATTGGGCAGCTATTAGATCCTTACAGCTAGTTGCACCTTCTAGACAAGGAAAATAGACCACAGAAACTTAAGTGACTTGCCCCATGTTGTATATCAGGTTAGTAGGGAACCAAAATAGGAACCAGACCCAAGTACAGTGTTCTATATACTATTGTAGTTAATGAATGGGTCAATAGTTGTGATGATGATGATCATTATATTAATAATTGGCATGATAGAAGAAAATTATTATTTACTATATGCCAGACATTCTTCTGAAGGTGGTTCTTTGTGTTAATTTATCTAATTATAGCAAGAAACTTAAAAGCTAGGTATAATACTTACTTTAGAAACATGGTAGCAATATGACAGTGGTTCCCTGAGGATGCACAGCTATTAAGTGACAAAAATGAATGACTGTGTGTGTGTGTGTGTGTGTGTGTGTGTGTGTGTTTGCGTGTTTGGGGGGAGGTATATCATAAGTTATATAAAGCTAATATAAGAGATTCATTATATCAACAAATTTTAATCATAAGATTAAAAAAATAATTGTGCTTTTATAACATGTACCTGGTGCTACTAGATATTAAAATTTTTGACATAAATGTACCAGGCAATTTTTTAAATAAGCCACTTAGAAACATTATGGTAAGTTCATTTAATTAATCAATATAAGGGATGTGATACTCTTAAGTTAGCCCCTGTATCACTGAGAATAAAATGTTTTAGTGTACTCCTTCTATTTGAGGATATACTTAGGATAGGGTCAGTTTCAACAAAACTTCATCTAATTTAGATTAATTGTGTTTGTGAAAGTCTACTGAGAATTTGAACTCTGTGTACATTTATAACAATGTACTGTAACAAAATGTGAAAATGGTCTCTCTCAAAATATCTTCTTGAACTATATTTCTTCTTCATATTGTGATGATGTGATATGATAAAATGCCTAAGTGTTGAGATGAAATGAAGTGAATGATGTAGGCATTGCAATGTAATATTAGGCCACTATTGACCTTTTTTTTCAAATTAATATTTTAATATACTGTTATTCAATATACTGTGCAATACTGGGGCACCTGGGTGGCTCAGTCAAACATTTGACTCTTGATTTCAGCTCAGGTCATGATCTCACAGTTCTTGGGTTCAAGCCCTGCATCAGGCTCTGTGCTGGCAGTGTGGAGCCTGTTTTTGGATGCTCTCTCTCCCTCTGACCCTCCCCTACTCGCTCACGTGTTCTTTCTCAAATAAATAAACTTTTTAAAAATGTATATATGTATGTGTATATATATATGTGTGTGTGTGTGTGTGTGTGTACACTGTGCAGTATTGGTTTCAGAAGTAAAATTCAGTGATTCATCACTTACATACAATACCTAGAGCTCATCACGAGTGACCTTCTGACCACAAATCAGAAGAATTATCTGCTTCCAGCAGTGGTTGACCACAGGTAACTGAAACTGCAGAAAGAAAAACCACAGATAAGGAGGGAGTATTGTAAGATCATTTTAGTGTTCAAACTACAATTGCCACTCTAATTTCACTGGAATGTTCTAGCAGTGCTTAGCAGAATAAAAATTTTTAATGACTCTTGGACAAGCTTAATTTCATTTTTTATAGCTGAAAAAAAACAAAATAAATTATTTTGAGTATTTTTCCCAGAGGATTTTCCCATAACTTGGATTTTATAACAAGCTAACACAAAATTTCTCCATATTCAGTGTGACAGATACTGAGAATTGCCTATTGAATTGCCATCTTCCCTTTCTTCTTCACTAACAGAACTTAAGCAACGTGTCCTACTGAAAAACCATTTCCTACCTGCCCTTGCAAATAGGAATAGTCAATTACATGTAAAGGAAATGTACTGAATGGGGAATCCCTTTTTGCCTTCCCTCTTATTTCTGCTTCTGCCTTGAACTCAGTTGTGAAGTCTGGATTTCCAGAAACCACTTGGGTTATAAGGAACCCTTGGGTTGAAAATTATGTGCTTACTAAAGAAAACAGAAATCTTGAGGCACCTGGGTGGTTCCGTCCGTTAAGCGTCCGACTTCGCCTCAGGTCATGATCTCGCGGTCTGAGAGTTCGAGCCCCGCGTCAGGCTCTGTGCTGACAGCTCGGAGCCTGGAGCCTGCTTCGGATTCTGTGTCTCCCTCTCTCTCTGCCCCTCCCCCCGCTTATGCTCTGTCTCTCTCTCTGTCAAAAATAAAATAAAACATTAAAAAAAGTTAAAAAAAAAAAAAAGAAAACAGAAATCTTAAAAGGGGTAGAGCCTCTGATAATAGTGAACCTATCTCATAAAATTTGGACTGTGTCTGTTTTATGTTAGAGTTTTGAAAACTTTGTTTAAGCCAGTGTTATCTTGTGTATCTACCTCTAAGAGCCAAATGAAATTTCTAACACATTCAGTGTTACAAAATCTTGACAACCAAGTCACAAAAATCAAATACAACAATGATGGAAAACAATGTGAAAATTATATAAATTGTGCACATTTATCATTTTTTTACAAATGAAACTGAAGTATGTTTATTAAATTATAAATTTTAAAAATAAAAATAAAATTTAAATTGTTTTACTTCAGAGAGACACAGCACCCGTGTGCATGTGCTTGAGTGGGGAGGGGCAAAGGGCAAGAGAGAGAACTCCAAGCAGGCTCCATGCTCAACCCAGAGCCCGATGCAGGGCTCTACCTCATGACTATGAGAACATGACCTGAGCCAAAAGCAAGGGTCGGATGCTTAACCAACTGAGCTACCCAAGTGCCCCTAAAATAAAATTTTAAATAAAATCTAAATATCTAAATTATTTCAAGAAAAAGCTGAAATGTAAAGAGACCAAAAAATTAAAAAGATGAGAAAAGTTATCACATAATTCACTCCAAAAAAATGTAGGGCTCAGAAATATTTACAGAGAAGTTTCTTCAGGTTTTCAATAAACAGACTATCCCCATTCTATATGAATGATTCACAAAATATAGAAATAAATGAGATGCCAGCAAATTCATTCTATAAAGCTAGTGTTGTGCTGTGCCAAACAATATATATATACATATATATATATATATATATATATATATATATATATATATTTACTGTTTATTTTTGAGAGAGAGAGCATGAGTGGGGGAGGGTCAGAGAGAGAGGGAGGCACAGAATCTGAAACAGGCTCTAGGCTCTGAGCTGTCAGCACAGACCCCGATGCGGGGCTCAAACCCATGAACAGCGAGATCATGACCTGAGGGGAAGTTGGACTCTCAACCAACTGAGCCACCCACGCTCCTCTAAAAAATATTTTTTAAAACATATATGAATATATTTTGAATAAACCAATGAATCTATCACTATGCAAGGGCTCAGAGCTTTAGCCACTGAACATAGACTGAGGGTCCAGTGGTCAGGTTGAGCTTACCCATCAAAGGTTATCAAAACAGGAGAATAAGTGGAATTGACCTTTCCTAAAACAAGGCCGTCTTCAAATTCACTCACTACTGGTACCCCATAGTATGTATCTCTTAGCAAACAAAATGTTTTTTGTTTTTTGTTTTTAATTTTTTTTTTCAACGTTTATTTATTTTTGGGACAGAGAGAGACAGAGTATGAACGGGGGAGGGCAGAGAGAGAGGGAGACACAGAATCGGAAACAGGCTCCAGGCTCTGAGCCATCAGCCCAGAGCCTGACGCGGGGCTCGAACTCACGGACCGCGAGATCGTGACCTGGCTGAAGTCGGACGCTTAACCGACTGCGCCACCCAGGCGCCCCAGCAAACAAAATGTTTTAATGGCCAGTCAAAGAAGGTATTTTGAAAATAGTAACCCAGACACTATTATAAATTGAGTCTAGTTGTATTAGGGG
Organism: Leopardus geoffroyi; assembly: GCF_018350155.1. Lineage (NCBI taxonomy): Eukaryota > Metazoa > Chordata > Mammalia > Carnivora > Felidae > Leopardus > Leopardus geoffroyi. The sequence continues at coordinate 57,207,117 of NC_059332.1, forward strand.
GAAAAATTCTACCTCAGACATCAAAGAACCTAACAAGGCTTAAGTCTATTAAGACTTTTATTTGCTTTTTGTTGCTGCTGCCGTTGTTGTTGTTGTAGTTGTTCTGTTTTTCTCTTTTAGGAAATTCAGAAGGCAAACAGTCCAGAACTGGTACCATGAAGGTAATTCACTTCACTCTGTTTTGGTATGGATTTTGTCCTTATGGCTACAAACATTCCACCTCTAGGCATCTTGTTACGTATTATATGCAGACAGAAGAAAAAAAGACAAAGCCCAAATCTCATGCCACCTGAATTTGTGCAGTTCCTAGGAACTCTATGAAGTGAGTTCTGCCTATTTCAACTTATATTCTATGCCCATGCCCTTACTGCAAGCAGATGGGAAAGTGCAAGTCGGACGTCTTACAGTTTCTATGATTGGAATTTTCTTCTACCAGCCAGGAATTAGGAGTTTGAAGAATGGTTAGGCAGCCATTAATGTATGCCACATTTGCCAATCATTCTATGTTGAACTAATAATGGAAAATCTTTCTTTCAATTTGTGGCCACATTTTTAGATTTTTCCCCTCCTTCACTTTTCGTTGGCATTGCCACTTCTTTTTGTTCATATAACTAGCAGCCTTGTCAAAGGGAAAAGAGAAGTCCTTTTAAATAAACACACTTTCATTCATGAACCTTACTATTCTTATTTTCCTAGGATGGGGAAAAGGTGGGCATGTGAAATGGGGCAACATTAATCTGTGAAGCTGAATGCAGCTTCATTGATGGGTCTTTGCAAGAGATAAGAGAAAAAAAAATACTCCCTACTATATCTATAAATAGATCTTGTTTGAGTAAATAGTAATGCTTTAAAAAAATAGAATTTATGGTTATTCTCCAATAACTGCCAATACTGTCTCCTTAGAAAAGTTCTGTTAAAACGGCTCTTAAGCTAGTCACATAGCCCTTCTGACAGCATCCCTGTAAACTGCTCATGAAAAAGAAGGATCCTGGGATCAGACAAGGCAAACAGAACCCTCCTCTGCCCTGTACCTTAGAAAGGGTATTCTTGGCACTGTGTTAGTCTAGAGGAAGCAAATGAAACATTTAAATATCTTTGACATTTAAAAGCTACTAAAAATGAATTAAATTATACTGGTAATAACTTATGTTTATGTAGCACTTTATGTGTTTCAAAATCTTTTTAACTACATAATCTCCCATTTGATAGAGCAGTCATCGATACTTAAAGTTACTTGCCTAAAGGCACACAGAAATTTAGTAAAGATCTCTTATAACAGAACCCCAAGATTCACATTTACCTTCCTTCTCGCTAAATCTGATCTCACCAGAGGAAACCACTGCCACTAGCAGACAAATCCTGTATTAGCCTTGAGGGCAAGAGACTCCCGTGGTAGGGCCTCACTGTCATTTTGCCAGCTAGGCTAGCCTATAACCAGAACTCTGACATTTCCAGGCCCCCTCAACTGCCATAAGACTCCTCCTGCTCCCCGAGATCACAGAAGAGAGGACAGCATCCTCTCTACTGACAGCTGCTGCTTTGCTATAAACTTATCGGCACTGTAATATCACTTTAAGATTGGCAAATAAAGCCATCACAATATAAGCACATAAATTATAAAGTAATTTTTTCTTCTTTGGGAACCATTACAAATGTGATCCATGTCATATGAAAAATTCTCGTTTATGATTACTAGCAAGTCATTTACTTTCCATGCCACACGCAATCACAGCAGAGTTTTGAAGTATTAGAAGATAAAGACACATAAATCTGTGTTTCTCAAAACTAATTCATTTGTTATACATTATAAGATGGTCCCTTTGTCATGAAGCCATATCTAAGTCTTTAGTTCAGATCTACTCCAGTGTTTATATCAAAGTGCATCAAGGTCCGCCCCTAAATTACATTTTCTAGAAACAGCATTGTAAGAAATATTTCAAAACTCCCAAATGGTGTAGACCCATAAAAAGAAACCTATTTTTTTTTCATCTGGAACCTTGGAAATAAGCTGAGCCCCATTCTTGATCTATGCCAAAGCATTTGGCCTGGCTCTAACTTAGGTATATTCAAGATAGCTTTTCTATAAGTTGTGAACATTTAAAGAGAGAGTATTAGTCACTAAGAAAGGTCAGGAAAAAAATATGAACTACATTTCTCTAAAAGCTTTATTTAAGTAGAAGATATGCTCAATAATTTTTTCTATTTCACTTTTGCTAAGTTTAACTACTCAATATATAGATACAGCCATAGCTCCACTTCTCTGAGACCAGACTACAATATTTCTTTTAGAGCAATTTACTTTCCTTATAAATGGCTAAAAATTTCAATGCTCATACTATTGTAGCTTGAAGCAGACTTATAATTTTAATAATAGAACAAAATGTTTTTGTAGTTCAACAAGTATCCTAGTGCTTATGTGATTAATAACTTTTTATTTAAGAGATGTGATCATTAACAACTATAAAAAGCTGATTCCTATCATATGTTTTGCAATTTAAAATGCATATATATGTGTATATATGTATGTGTATACACACACATCAACTCATCTAATCCTGCAAAATTTGAATTAGTTGGTCTAGATGAGAGTTTTCTCTTATGTGGCCTCTCAGATTAAATGCTCACTTTAGGAAATCATGAATTCCCATGTATTAGTGATGCATAAATTGTATAGTGAGGTTTGTCAAATGATGAGCATCTTGTATGAACAGAGGTGCTATAGTAATAACAGTAATTACTATTATTAATTGAGTTCTTTTTTAAGTGACAGGGTGCTTTTTACATGTATTGACTCATTTAATTATCTTAACACTTCTATGGCATAGATATTAGTATCCTCATTTAACTTACAAGGAAGTCTAGGCTCAAAGAGTATGATGATTTCCCCAAGGTCACAGTCATAAAGTGGCAAAGAAATTCAGTCCAAATCCTTTTACACTAAAACCTATGCTCTTTTTCATTTCACCCTACTGCCTCTAATTTTAGAGCATAAACCAGTCCCCATTTAGAAAAACATGCTTTCAAATTAAATGAAATAGGAGAAAAGATGCAATGAACAGCTTGAGAATAAAATCATACATAACTTGAGAATAACCTCATAATTCACAAAACAAGTTTGCATCTGTTATTCTAATGTACCGCCTGTGTTATAATGGCATATTTTCATAATTTATTCATGCTGCTACATTATTTTTCTCAACATAAATCCAATGTATACCTCTTTTACTTAGTGAATGTTTTCTAGTAAATCTGACAGAAAGTTTCCTGCTAGCTGACACTGACTGGTAACAGACAATCAGAAAATCTCACTGCTGCCAACAGGTTAGACTGTTTTGCTCTTTTTTAAGAGCAGTGCCTCATTCCAGCTAGAAAAGATGCATTTCAGAAAACTCTGAAAAAGACACACAGTACTTGACATGTAGCAGGTCCTCAATGAATAGAAAGTAGGTGTGAATGCATGAGTGATTCACATTAGTATTTGACATTTCAGGTAGGTCAGTGGGGAGAGATTTCAGCATTCTGCAAATCACACTGTCCTGGGTTAGGTGCTCTGGACAGAGACTTGGAGACAGATTTCCTTAAAGGAAGTTTATTGGGAACCACTCTTAGAAGCACAGCACCGATGAGAGAGTGAACAAAGCAGGAAGGAGCAGAGGGAGAAGGGCAATGCAGTTGCGAAAGAGGCAGCAATCAACCTCCCTGTGGAAGCTCTGGAGCCAGGACGGTCTTTAAAGATGTCCCCACTGAAGCAATGTGTCCAGGCCTTTGGACTCCTCATAAATTAGTCATTGAGCCTAGCTGTGATCAGTCAACAATCAAAGGTCCCAGCAACAGGCAGAATGAACACTTCAGCCACCAAGAAAGAATCTGTACAGTACATCACAGCATCTCCTACATACAGTCACTTCTTTTATGGGTAGGAGACAAGTGATCTTTTCACCACATTCCATAAAATAATAATTGCTGGTTTTTAAATCTGCTATGTACTTTGCAACACACATAAATTATTGTTTTATATAATCATCACAACAATACCACGTGGTGTACTCTTCTCAATCTCATTTTATAGATGACGAAAGAGAGATTCAGAAATGTTAGATAATGTGTCTGCAATCCGACAATTAATACACTTTTTCCCTTTAAGGATAACAGGCTGCTATCCTTTTGTGTTTGCCAAAGTGATAGGGTTTTATGGGAAGTCAATTCTTTATTTTAATGAAAGTATGATTGTTAAAATGGGGGAAATTCCAGGTGTATTTTTTTAAATTTCCTGTCTTGTGTTGTAATAACCATCCCTGATGTATTCCTTAAGGGACATGCAGGCTATATGACTCAGGTTACATTCTTGATATTTTTACTTACAATTAAAAAGAAAAAGATGAGATTTTTCTTTCTAGGGTTAATTCTCTTTTGCATCTTAAGTAAATTGCTAAGGAATTGCATATCATTACGTATTTTCTGAAATTTCTTTGTTTCCATTACTTCAGGTCAGAAATGCAATATTTTTCAGATACAGTATTGAAATCAAAACAACAGAAATGTCACCAGCAGGGGTACTTTTGATTTGTTCCAGGAGGAAAGTGTAGATATTAAAAGTTAGTTTATTATAAATTATATAAAAGTAATCAAGAAAAAATATTTTGTATTGGAAGAAAACGTTTTGTGAATAAAAACAGAAATTAACAGAGCTCTTAAATGTAACTGTTTCAAAGGCATAATCATTTCTCCATCACTGAGAAAATAGCTAGGAAAATATGCTAATTCTAAGGCATGTTTTTGAACAAATTGAACAGAAAGTTTTTTGAGATGAACAATTTGAGATGAACATGTTAACCACTTGCATCAGAATCTCCTCCTTCTGTTCCTGGAAAGCATACAAAGTCACATAGAAAATAAAGAAACCACACACACGAATTCCACATTCAATGAAATTAGGAGAAAGAAATATCCACCAAATCCAAAACATACATTAGTCTCCCAGAAAGATCTGAAAACTGACAAAAGCCATGCGCACAATGCCATGGGGAAGGTCAAGGGCCTGAGCAATAGCAGATTTCTCCAATGGCACCCTCATCCTTAAGGTGAGGCACAATGCTGATGTCCTTTAGATTTTGTAATTAAAAAGTAAAATACTCTGGTGAATGAACCAGAGTTAACTGGTTATTCTTCTGGTTTATAAGTGAGAGACTGACTCACAAATAATGCCTGTAGGGGTGGGATCAGAAGTTCTCCTACTAAGTAGCTATGAAATGCTGCTATAGCATATTGACTTTTCTGTGCTTTGGACTTTCTTTTTTTTTTTTTAATTTTATTTCAATTCAAGTTAGTTAACATACAGCATAATAATGGTTTTAGGAGTAGAATTTAGTGGTTCATCACTTACATATAATACCTAGTGCTCATCCCAACAAGTGCCCTCCTTAATGCCCATCACACATTTAGCCCATCCCCCCACCAATACCCACCCCCCCCCCAGCAGCCTTCAGTTTGTTCTCTGTATTTAAGAGCCTCTTATGTTTTGTCCCCTTCCCTGTTTTTATATTGTTTTTTCTTCCTTTTCTTTATGTTCATTTGTTTTTTTTTTTAATTTTTTAAATTTACATCCAAATTAGTTAGCATATAGTGCAACAATGATTTCAGGAGTGGATTCCTTAGTGCCCCTTTCCCATTTAGCCCATCCCCCCTCCCACACCCCCTCCAGTAACCCTCAGTTTGTTCCCCATATTTATGAGTCTCTTCTGTTTTGTCCCCCTCCCTGTTTTTATATTATTTTTGTTTCCTTTCCCTTGAGTTCACCTGTTTTGTTTCTTAAAGTTCTCATATAGGTGAAGTCATATGATATTTGTCTTTGTCTGACTGAATAATTTCACTTAGCATAATACCCTCTAGTTCCATCCACATAGTTGCAAATGGCAAGATTTCATTCTTTTTGATTGCCAAGTAATACTGCATTGTATATATATATCACATCTTCTTTATCCATTCATCCATCAGTGGACGTTTGGGCTCTTTCCATACTTTGGCTATTGTTGATAGTGCTGCTATAAACATAGGGGTGCAGGTGTCCCTTCGAAAAAGCACACCTGTATCCCTTGGATAAATGCCTAGTAGTGCAATTCCTGGGTCATAGGGTAGTTCTATTTTTAGTTTTTTGAGGAACCTCCATACCGTTTTCCAGGGTGGCTGCACCAACTTGCATTGCCACCAACAATGCAAAAGAGATCCTCTTTCTCCTCATCCTCGCCAACATCTGTTGTTGCCTGAGTTATTAATGTTAGTCATTGTGACAGGTGTAAGGTGGTATCTCATTGTGGTTTTGATTTGTATTTCCCTGATGATGAGTGATGTTGAAGCGTTTTTTCATGTGTCGGTTGGCCATCTGGATGTCTTCTTTGGAGAAGTGTCTCTTCATGTCTTTTGTCCATTTCTTCACTGGATTATTTGTTTTTTGCGTGTTGAGTTTAATAAGTTCTTTATAGACTTTGTGTACTAACCCTTTATCTGATATGTCATCTGCAAATATCTTCTGCCATTCTGTCGGTTGCCTTTTAGTTTTGCTGATTGTTTCCTTCGCTGTGCAGAAGCTTTTTATTTTGATGAGGTCCCAGTAGTTCATTTTTGCTTTTGTTTCCCTTGCCTCCAGAGACATGCTGAGTAAGAAGTTGCTGCAGCCAAGGTCAAAGAGGTTTTTGCCTGTTTTCTCCTCAAGGATTTTGATGGCTTCCTGTCTTATGTTTAGGTCTTTCATCCATTTTGAGTTTATTTTTGTGTCTGGTGTAAGAAAGTTTTCCAGGTTCATTCCTCTGCATGTCACTGTCTAGTTTTCCTAGCACAATTTGCTGAAGAGACTGTCCTGATTCCATTGGATATTCTTTCCTGCTTTGTCAAAGATTAGTTGGCTATATGTTTGTGGGTCCATTTCTGGGTTCTCTATTCTGTTCCATTGACCTGAGTGTCTGTTCTTGTGCCAGTACCATACTGTCTTGATGATTACAGCTTTGTAGGATAGCTTGAAGTCTGGGATTGTGATGCCTCCTGCTTTGGCTTTCTTTTTCAAGATTGCTTTAGATATTCAGGGTCTTTTCTGGTTTCATAAAAATTTTAGGATTATTTGTTCTAGCTCTCTGAAGAATGCTGGTGTCCAAATTGGCCAGGAGGAGGTCAAACTTTCACTCTTCACAGATGACATGATACTCTATATGGAAAACCCAAAAGTTTCCACCAAAAAACTTCTAGAATCGATTCATGAATTCAGCAAAGTTGCAGGATATAAAATCAATGCACAGAAATTGGTTGCATTCCTATATACCAACAATGAAGCAACAGAAAGAGAAATCAAGGAATCGATCCCATTTACAGTTGCGCAACAAAATATAAAATACCTAAGAATAAATCTAACCAAAGAGGTGAAAAATCTATACACTTAAAACTGTAGAAAGTTTATGAAAGAAATTGAAGAAGACACAAAAAAATGGAAAAAAAATTCCACGCTCCTGGATAGGAAGAACAAATATTGTTAAAATGTCTATACTACCCAAAGCAATCTACATATTCAATGCAATCCCTATCAAAGTAGCACCAGAATGCTTTGGACTTTTTATCCTTTCATGTGAACAAATTTGGAATCTGATGTGCCAGTGAGATGGAAATTAAAGATCAGTTGCTTAGATTGGGGATGAGAAAGCCATATGTGCAATGAAAAAACAAATGTATCGGGAATCTAGAGACTGTAACTCTTGTCCTATCTATGCAACTCTTAAATGTTTAAAGAAATTATTTTAATTTCTTGTTTCTGTGCTCTCTTTGTAAATTGTGAAGGAATAAGTGATAAAATGTTTTTTATCCTTTTCTTTATATTTTATTTTATTTTATTGTTATTGCTGCTGTGAAGAATGGGTTACATTGTTTATTCAGCATATTTATTTAGCACCTACTATATGCCATGAACTGTTCTAGTGAATAACCAGACAAAATCCCTATTCTCATGGACCTTACATTTTAGTCAGGGCTAGGGAAGAGAAAATAAACAACATTATAAACAAATTCTATGGTATGCTACAAGGTAAGAAGTATTTAATTTTTGTTCAAGTATAATTAACATATAGTGTTATATTAGTTTAAGGTGTAAAATATAATGACTCAACAATTCTATACATTTCTCAGTGCTCATTGAGATAAGTGTATTCTTAACCCCACTCGCCTATTTCATCCATTCCCCCACCATCTCCCCTCTGTTATTAGTTTGTTTTCTGTATTTAAGAGTCTAGGTTTCTGTTTGTTTGTTTGTCTCTTTTTTTCTGTATTTGTTTTGTTTCTTAAATTCCACATATGAGTGAAATCACATGATATTTGTCTTTCTCAGAGTGACTTATTTCACTTAGATTTACACCCTCTAAGTTCACCCACACAGTTGTGAATAGAAAGATCTCACTCTTTTTTATGACTGAGTAATAGTCCATTATAGATGATAGATAGATAGATAGATGATAGATAGATAGATGATAGATAGAGACAGAGATCCATTCATCTATGAATTGGCACTTGGGTTCCTTCTCTATCTTGGTTATTGTAATAATGCTGCAGTAAAGATGAAGGTGCATATATCTTTTCAAATTAGTGTTTTCATTTTCTTTGAGTAAATACCCACTATGGAATTACTGGATCATATAGTAATTATATTTTTAATTTTTTGAGGAATCTCCATATGGTTTTCCACAGTGGCTGCACCAGTTTACATTCCCATCAATAGTGTGAAAAAGGGTTCCTTTTTCTCCACATCCTCACCAACAAGATGAGAAGTACCATGGAAAAACTAGAACAGAATAAGGGAGTATAAGAAGTGCTGAGGGAATTATTCTGTTTGTAAAGGCAATTCAGGATAAGCCTCATTATTAGACATAATTAGACAAAAATTAATCATGTTTTTAAAAACAGAACACTTTTACCTTTTGAGATTGTCTAAAATAATTGTTTAAGTTATTCATTAATTTTGAAACAGTGAGAGAGTGTGTGCAAGCTGGGGAGAGGCAGAGAGAGAGGGAGGGAGACAGAGAGAATCCTAAGCAGTCTCTGCACTGAAAGCACAGGGCCCCCTGTGGGGCTCAAACTCATGAACCGTGAAATCATGACCTGAGCCAAAGTTTGTTGCTGAACCGACTAGGCCACCAAGGCGCCCCTCTAAAATAATTTTCAAAGCCTACAAATTAACTTTCCTTTTTAAAAAATTGAACTATGTGTTGATTTTATAAGTTATTTTGCTCTCCAAAGAATCGACCCATCATTTTTACCATCTCTTATTTTACTATACCAATATATTGATTCTGATTTTAGGTATCTTTGATCTTTTTATTTTCTCTCCTCAGATAAGATTTTTTATTCTTTTTCTAGACTTTTGTGCTAAAAGTTTTGTTGCTTTATTTTTATTATTTCTCATTTAACAATACAAGTTTTAAGACTGAATTTTTATCTGGGTAATTTTGGTTATATCTAATAAATTTTGATAAAGAATGTACTAATTATTCTTATTCTCTATTTTGTAATTGCAATTTTAATTTTTTATTATACCCAAGAGTTATTTAGATAGAGTTTCTTTAATTGTGTTTATCTGTTAGTTATTAATTTCTGGTTTATTGTATTATGGTCAGCAAAAGAGGTCCGGATAATTTTCTGTTTTATTCTTATTGAATTTTTGTTCATTATTTAATACATAGCAAACTTTAATAACTGATACCTGGAAACTTGAAAATAAAACATATTCTAAAGACAAAACTGAAAGAAGTAAAAAGCGACTTAACACTAGGAAATACAGTAAGGGACATTGAGAAAGAATAAAATACAATAGAAAATTTTTAAATGTTTAAAGTACTGGCAATAAAATAATGGAAATATATACAGTCAAAAAAGAGCCAAAATTCACACATGGAATTTGAGTCTCTCCAAGGAAAACAAAATCAGTTGCATGTAAATGAAAGCACTCTAATAAGTTGGAGGCTCATACATACCAAATTGATGAAGACAGTCCTGGATTATGTCTATTTACCCTGTGTCTTCTGTGGTTATTGTTCTCTTCTCTGTCCAAAATGTATTGCTCCTGAAGTTATATTGCTAAATCACTCTATGTATAAAAGGAAAAGAGAAGATGACTTCAGACTTCTCTGTAGCGACATTCAGTATCAGAATGTAATTCAGCAATATTTATAAAATATTCAAGTTAAAAGGTTTGAGCCTAGAAATTGATATCCAGCCATACTCTACCTCTGTTATAAACACTACGGATAAATAATTTTGAACATGCAAAAACTCTGGTAATACTGTTCTCATGAGCTCTTCTTGAAGAAATTAGTAAATATCTAACTTTAGTTAACTAGAATACGACTATAGAAATTCAGCATAAAGACCAAAAATGGGGGCGCCTGGGTGGCTCAGTCGGTTAAGCGTCCAACTTCAGCTCAGGTCACGATCTCGCGGTCCGTGAGTTTGAGCCCCGCGTTGGGCTCTGGGCTGATGGCTCAGAGCCTGGAGCCTGCTTCCGACTCTGTGTCTCCCTCTCTCTCTGCCCCTCCCCCGTTCATGCTCTGTCTCTCTCTGTCTCAAAAATAAATTTAAAAAAAGTTAAAAAAAATTTTAAAAAAAGACCAAAATGAACATTTAATATATTTAACTGAGTAAGACAAAAAATTTTGGGAAAGGGGGAGTTAAAAATACAACATATTTTTTATGATTTCTACATAGAATTTGAATTTTAAAATTCTGAAAGCAGAAGGGAAAAGAATTGGGACATAGGATAAGATTGCTGTTTAATAGTTTAAGAACTAAAAGGCAAGAAAAATATCATTTAAAATAAATTAAGTAATAAGAGTAGTAGCATATTTAAGAGCAAGAAAGGTAAACACTAAGAATAAGCTATTATACTATTAACTAAAATTGAATGATGGAAGGAAAGAAAGGAAGAGAGAGGGAAAATTAGAAAACTTCCTAACCATATAAGAATTACAAAAACAAACAATGAATGAAACAGCCTATAAAGTAAAAGATCTTTAAGAAAAAAAAAACATAAAAAGAGAAACTATCACATGATGGAATTAAAACCCAATATATATGCTATAGGCTTGGATGTAAATGAGCCTAACTCACTTATTAAAGAAAAACTTCAGATTCAATCCTAATCCAAACACCAACTCTAGGATGTTTACAAGAGACACACATAAGATAAAGTGATTCTTTAAGGTTAAGAATAAAAGGATAGGCAACTGTAGACAAACAAAAATTAGTATTACTATCTTAATATTAAACTATACGTATTTTAACACAAAAATATTAAATGTGGCAAAAAGAGTAATATAATCTATAAGGTCAATATAAATGATGTATATCAATTACTAGAGAATACACCTTCTTTTTCAAATGCTCATAGCATATTGACCATCATTGACAATTGAGAAGGGTATAGACTATGATCACTAAGGTAGGTCTGACTATTATATACAAACTCTGGCCAATGGGACAAAACATTAATCAATATTTTTACAATTTTACATACATGAGATCTAGAATTGAATTTAAAAAGCAGACATGCCAGTGGGGCACCTGGTGCCTGAATCTGTTGTGTCCAACTTCGGCTCAGGTCATGATCTCACAATTTACAAGTTCAAGCCCGTGTCAGGCTCTGGGCTGACAGGTCAGAGCCTAGAGCCTGCTTCAAATTCTTTATCTCCCTCTCTCTCTGTCCCTCCCCAACTCATGCTCTGTGTCTTTCTTTCTTTCTGCCTCTCTCTCTCTTTCTCAAAATAAATAAAAATATATTTAAAAAAATATAAAACAGACATGCCAAGATACAGAACCCAATAACTTAAAAACAAAACAATCAAATAGTAACAGATCCAAAGATGATTGAAATATTGGAGTTTTTAGACATGGGCTATAAATAACTATAGTTAATGTATTTGAGTATGGGTGAAAAATGAAGAATTCTACCATAGAATTTTTATCAATACATAAAATCCAATAAATATTGTGGAAATTAAAAATACTATCACTGAAATTAAGAATTAATTGATGGATTTAAAACTAGATTAGACATGGCATAAATTAGGTTGATTATAGTTTTAAGATGGAAAATACTTACATATAACAAATGGAGAAAGTCTTTGGAGTCCCGGAAGTAAAATTATGAGGCAGAAGCAATAAAGAATGCTAGCCAAGAATTTTCCAAAATTGATGAAAGACAACAAGCCAAACTTTTCTAGAATTTTTTTCTTCAAGCAGAAAAAAAAAAAAGGAAGAAGAAGAATGAAGTAACAATGATAGAAATAAAAGAAAAAAATAACACAGCTAGCCACAAACTTTGAGAGATGGATTGGCGATATCTGGGAGGAAGCATAAGGGAAATGTCTGAGATACCATTAATATTCTACATCTTGATCCAGATGGTGGTTATACAGGTATTTTCACTGTGTCAAAAAAAAAATCATAAATTTAAGATTTGTGCATTTTACAGTATGTATACTACACTTCAATTTAAAAGTTTTAAAAAGTCTAAAAAGATGAGTTTCTTTTTCTTGTTTGGCAAGCTACTCCCCTCCCTACACCATATCCTGGTTGCCACTGAACCTCATAGAAGGAGGCAGAGTGAATAACACTTTAGAAGAAAAGTGATGTATGTAACATATAGAATCGAAAATTAAATTCTGTCCCTTAAATCCTCTACGAGGAGGATTAATCACGTGATTAATACTAATGTGGCAGGGGACAACTGTACTGCCAGGCTTCCTGTGCAAGAGACCCATAAGTTGTCACGAGCACCAGTGGTGGGTTATGGGAGAGGGGAAGGTGGCAGGGGATGTGTTCCAGCAAAGCAAGTAGAGGTCTCACGTTGGAAAGAAGTGGCCGCTGTGTGGGATTTACCATTCAGGGCACGAGCTTCTGTAGGAGATGCCAGTAGTCACTCCCCAAAGTCAGAAGGCATCAGTGGCATCCATCATACCTCAATACTTAGTAGTACGAAAAATACTAGTAAGCACTAGTACTTACTAGTAAAAAATCAGTTACTCTCCAACAGAAATTTTTGAGTATCTAGGGAACAGGCAAAGATCTGAGGCCTCCTCCTGTCCTTTCCCTGTAAGTCCAAATAATTCCCCTAGATTTCCAGATTCCAATATGAAAAGGGGGAAGAAGTTGGGTGCAACTATAAAAGACTAATCATTTACCTAAAGACCTCGTCTGAGACTTTACCTAGGACTGAGCATTTCCTAAGACTTAGCATTTACCTAAAATAGAATAGTCTTAAAAAGCTAAATTAGTGCTAGTAAAGAATTTAACTTCAAATAGACTAAATATTTAGAAGGAGACACTGTATGAACTAGAACATGAAAAAGATCAGATAATCATAGGAAATAAAGATAAGTACGTATTTTTTGTCACATTAAAGCTTAGGTCATCAATTTATGACCCTACTACATCAAAGAAACCACTTAAATAGTATACACTATTTCATACCTTCTAAAGTAACAAAAATATAAGATAATGATAATTTCAAATGCTGGTTAAGTCATGGTAACATCATTGTACTTATATACTGAAGACAGAATAATTAGAACATAATTTGACAATAAAATGCATGAATTACAAGCTGGCTCATGATTTATAAGTAAATCTATGATAATATTCCTAAAGGAATAGTTCATGAAAATCCAGTGCAGCATTACTTACAAAGAAAAATAATTAAGAGTAACTGAAATGGCCAATGACAGAAAATAATTTAATAAGTTTTGTTATATCAACTCTGTGGAATATTAGACAGCCATTATGATGTAAAATTATTAAAAGCTACACTGGTATATGGAATTACTTAAGAGAAAAATAAAATACGTGGAGTATAAAATGATATATTAAGCTTCCAAATATATAAAAATTCTGTATGCATTTGAATAGAGCGTAGAATAACAATGGAGAGTGTGAACTAAAAGATGTATTTTTTCCTTTTTTAAAAAAATATTTTTGCAATTCTATATTTATTTTGCAATTTTAAATTCAAAATAAGAGCCAATCACCTTTATTAAAAATCAGATTCTTACTTTGTTTCTGGGTTCCTCTAATTTGTTGCCCTCTTTCCAAGAACAACAAAGTAGAAAAGTTATGAGCCATGGAACCCCATTATTTGGGTTTGAGTCTGGGTTTCTCTACTCACTAGCCATGAGACCCCAGGCAAGTTCTTTAACCTCTCTTTGCCCCAATTTTTCATCTATAAAGAGGATTATAGTAATATCAACCTAACAGCGTGGTGGAGAGGATTAGATAACTTTTACATTAAAGCACTCTATATTTTTGTATTAAAACACTTTAGAAAAAGTCTCAGTAATTAGTAAGCATTCTGAGAGAGTTAATTGTTGTTTTCTTATTGTTGTTGTGCTTTGATGTGAACAATACATCATGGTTCCTGAAAAAAGCATGTGGCAAATACTAAATGATTCTTGAATTGGCTTCTCAATCTAATAGAAGAGTCTCAGTACATCTGTCTTTTCATTTTGGTTCTTTTTGTTTGTTTGAAGCATAGTTAATGTGTATGATCTCTTCTGTTGGTATTGAACAGGTAATTTTAATAGCAAACAAATTGAGTTATTTAGAATTAGAATGTTCTTTCTTAGTAGCATCTTAAAAGCAAAACAAATACTGAGTCCATGTAGCTGACTGATGATGTTCAGACAAAATGTTCAAGTATCTGAATTTTCCACTTCTCAGCATATGTTTTAGTTGTTGTCAGGATGCAAACAGACTTGGTATGCTTTGCCTTCATTTACATTAGCTACATTTGCCAAACTGTCACAATCAGTGGTCTCTGAGTTTCCCCAGAGGCATTTAAGACCATAATCAATCATTTCATGCTAAAACATGAGATTTTATAGGCTCTTTCACTCTCCAATCATCCTACAAGTGTACAGAAATAGAATAATATGGAATTTTACCTAAAATAAGCTTTTGTTCCTTTCTAAGTTCTTCTCTTTTTGTATATATATCTTGACAGTATGGGTATATATATATATATATATATATAGAGAGAGAGAGAGAGAGAGAGAGAGAGAGAGAGAGAGGGAGTCTGAGTATATGGATGGGTGAATTGTTTGTGTTGGTTTTTGCCACAGACAGTGGATGAAATGGGACTGCATCAGTGAAGATTCAGTAACACAAACACCCCAATGTCGGTGACTTTAAATAGCAAGGCATATTTCTCATTCATGCTCATAGTCCATCCTCATCTAGCTGAGGCTCTGCTTCATGTAATCCTCAGTCTGGAAAACAGGCTAAGAGCAGCCATTGTCTGGAGTCACCATATCAGGGAGAAAGATGGAGGGACAATCACATATCGGCTCTTAAAACTGTCTTCCAGAAATTATCAATATCACTTCTTACATTTCACTGGTAAGGCAAGTCGTGTGACCACAGCTAACTTCAAATGGCAAAAAATTGCCATTCCACAGATTTTGAGGACAATCACAAATATTTGTGCGATAGTACTAAGGACTACTACAAAGACCAATCCAAAATTGGAGCTAGTGTGATTCCTTATAGCTGCTTACATAAGTAACAAAAGATGTGATCTCTTCTGGTATTTACCAAACATTTTAAGCTAATATTCATTCTGTCATTCATAATTAGCTCTTATATAATTTTTCTTTCTTTTACATTCTTTCTTATTCAAGAAAAATCACTTTATGAGATGACAAATCTACAGCTCCTTCAAACATCTTTAAAAAAACCTATTTTTGATTCTTCATGGCAAAAGACTTTAACACCAGATTATGTTTGCATGGTGGTTGGTTTGTTAGTGTGGTGGATTGTTTCAAATACTTTTTTAATGTTTATTTATTTTTGAGAGAGAGAGAGAGAAAGCATGATCAGGGGGAGGGGAAAGACACAGATGGAGACAGAATTTGAAGCAGGTTCCAGGCTCTGTGCTGTCAGCACAGAACCCAACGTGGGGCTCAAACCCACGAGCCATGAGATGTGACCTGAGCCGATGTCGGATGCTTAAGCTAAGCAGGTGCCCCATGAGGTAGGTTGGTTTAAAGGTTGATTATATTTGATTTAGGTAATGCTCCAAACTTAGGAAACCATAAAATGATGAAAGATGTTGTAAGAGATTTTTCTCTGGGAAGTCATAGGTATTTACTTAAGAGAGCTAAGTCAAGTCTAAAGGAAAATTTAGAGCTTTTATTCAATTACATGACCATTGGGAATAAAGTAATAAAAACTGTCCATTTGTTTGTTCTGATATATCTGCATTAGAATTTTCAGTAAGTGATGACACTGTTGTGTTCAGCATTGAAAACTACTGAAATAGATTTTGCATTCAGGTAGTTTCCTCCGATAGTCCGGTTTTGAGCATTCCCATGTTTGTTTTGTTTCTGAGATGAAAAGAGAGTTTGACTCTACACATAAATAAAGAAAACAGTTATTATCTAACTGAAAAATTATTAATTATTGGCTTATATTATCTCTTGGAGCATTCTAAACGGAGGGAATATTGTTTAAGCACTACCATTTATTTATTTCTACTTTCACCTCACTTTTACAACTTTTACATGCCTGTAAGAACACTCTTCCCCAAAGATCTCAAATAAGTACTTGAATAAAACTACAATATAAGCATAGCTATAAAGAATGCATTTAATTTCAAGGGCCGCTATAAAGAATTTTACAAATGGCATGACAGGGTCCTTTTATTGTCCCTGATTTCATTACACAGCCTTTGTAACAACCCTCCTGAGAGCAAAGGTAGGATAGTGTCAATCCTTTTTATCAATTCGCTTGGTTACAAAAGAAGAACATTATCCTGACATTATGGGTATTGTTCCAGCTATTTGCAGTGTCCCCATTGTAACTTCCCTTGAAATATAGTGCTGAACACAGAAGCAGTTTGGGAAGAACCTGCCAAGTACTGTCGGCATTAATGGGATAAACTCAAATTTTGCCTAAGTAAGCTGAAAACAAAACACCTTGTTAGAGGGGCACCTGGGTGGTTCAGTCAGTTGAGTATCCAACTTCGCTCAGGTCATGATCTTACAGCTCATGAGCTCGAGGCCCATGTCAGGCCCTGTGCTGACAGCTCAGAGCCTGGAGCCTGCTCTGGATTCTGTTTCCCTCTCTCTGCCCCTTCCCCAGCTTACACTCTGTCTCCCTCTGTCTGTCTGTCTCTCTCTCAAAAATAAATAAACATTAAAAAAAAATTTTAAAACCAAACAACTCATTAGCTAAAAAACAAACGTCTTCCAGAATCAGCACCAGAGCCCAAACAAGGTAAGTGGTAAAAGAGAGGTTCCGCTTCTCCTCTTCTGAAAGTTTCGCAATGAAAGCACGTCTGAACCAGCTATTACTCAGATATCTGTCAAGGCTTATACGATTAGGTACTAGAGAATTCCTCCTTTTAAATCAGGATAAACCAAATGGGAGTCCACAGATTTTGGAGTTCCACAAACGATCTGTCAAAATTTTTAATTTTGTACTTCCATGATGGTTATAGCCTAAAGCAAAACGAAACAAAAAGGTTAGGAAAATTGCACAATCAGACAGCACATGCTAGTCTGGGAATGCCAAATGCGATAAAGCAATGGCACTGGTCATCAGTCTGCACTCGTGTTTTCAGTGGCAATCGCATCTTAACAAAAAGTGTTCATAACTATATTAAGGAGAGTTTTGAAGAGTCTCACAGATGATATACTAGGAAAGAAGGAAGATATAAAAGAATATACATTGTATGATTCCATTAATGTAAATTTCAGGAAGAAGAAAGCTAGATTCAAAATAGCGCCTGCATCTGTGGCCGAGGAGTGGATGGTGGACAGTGGTATTGATTGAAAAAGGATATGTGGGAGTCCTTTGGGGAATTATGAATATTTTATATCTTGACTCATTAGGTCATAGTCAAGTGAATATACAAATAAATAATGTGTATAAATTTCATACAACTTGGGATTTGATTCATATATTTTCTTGTATGGATGTCCGTTGCACTTCAATAATACATTTTTAAATATCTATATTATTAGTTTGAATTTGTTTTATTTTGTTATATTGTTTTTGTATCTTTGTAAGTATTTTTGTTTCAAAACTGTATAAGAACTAAAACATAAAAAATTAGGGGGCACCTGGGTGGCTCAGTCAGTTAAGTCACTGACTTTGGCTCAGGTCATGATCTCATGGTTTGTGAGTTTGAGCCCCGCATTGGGCTCTCTGCTGTCAGCACAGGGAACATTTTCCCTTGAAGAGGGTTTGTACAAGGACAGGTTTGGGATATACTTCTGCCTTGAGCTACGACATTTGTCACAAAATAATTCTTCTAAAACAAGAGGAAGCTAGAGATACAAGCCTACTGTCTCTGGGACATTGCTCCTGAGCCATAAATGGATCTCATTTGGGTCTAAGAAATGATTCATATTTCCTGCTGTGACCTAACAGGACCTTCAGGATAGAACCAGGGTCTTAGAGATTCAAGCATACAACATTTCTCTTCCCACTTTTGTGCCAGCATCAGACCACCTTCCAGTTCTCCATCTCATTCTGTGCTTCTGACTAGCTGGAAAACCGGATAAAGTGTTTCAAGTGATGGGAAGACTAAGGAGTGAGGCCTTCGGATTTAGGTCCAATGGCAGCTGGCTGACAAATGGTTTGACCTTGAGAAAATAATTTGAGAAAATAATCTGTCTGAGCTTCAGTTTTCCTTCTTTCTACTTTGGAAAAACTGCTCTAAGGGATTTTTGAGGCTTTTATGTAAAAATATGTAAAGCACTCAGTGCAGTAATCGGCATAGTAGGTGCTCAAAAAGTAACTGTTACACAGTAATTAAATTAGAGACACTAAAACTGATTATAAAGGCCTAAAGCATAAAATGCATGGCTTTACCAAAGGCATTTTAAGGCTGCGTTTTAAAGTGCTCAGAAGGTCAGTTCCATCTTAACCTAAATTCTAGGCTGTTTCCATGACTGAGACATCAGAAGGCTTCAACGTGGGTGGCTTGTACTGTATTATATTCCTTATAGTTTGGGGGATACTCACTCTAATAAAACTGATCAGTGCACCTGGGTGCACCTGGTTAAGCATCCGACTTCGGCTCAGGTCATGATCTCACAGTTTGTGAGTTTGAGCCCCGCGACAAACTCTGTGCTGACAGCTCAGAGCCTGCAGTGTGCTTCAGATTCTGTGTTTCCCTCTCTCTAGGCACTCTGCTCACGCTCTTTCTCTCTCAAAAATAAACATAAAAAAAGACCTGTTCGCTATGTAAGGGAGACAGCCTACTTAATGTGATTTCCAGCTATTTAAATAATAAAACATAAAAATGTATTTTGAAACTTTATTTAAAAAATTGAACTCCTCTCTGTTGATGAGTAGGAAGAACTTACCAATTAATGGTTATCCTGATTTTATAAATTGAATAATGATATTTTGCATGATTTTTATTTCCTTATATCCATTTTTATTTAGAAGTTAATTATAGAAAACCAGAATTATGCTGGAAGAAGCCAAAGGTGATCGTACAAATCCTAGGGAACAAAAAAAAGCTAATGAATAGTGAATAGGTTCTTTAAGCATCTTAAGTTCCAGATATCTTCACCAATATTTGACAGGACCTGGATCATAGGCCATTGGATATGATACAGAGGAGAGGATCTATTAGTTATCAAAATCCAAAAAGGATATCAGTCATATTTATTAATGCTTTGTGGAAGTCCAACAAGGAGGCATTACTTGCCAAACCTCCTGAAGAACTGAGTGAATTGACCTGTGGGATATATTTCAGAATGATCATTTTGTAGCTAAAACGTTATTTCTCATGCAGTTAAAATAGACCTGATTTTCAAGGTAATAACCAGACAGCATATCCTACTGCTCATTGTTTGACAAAAATTGGGCAAAGGCAATATGGCCTCCTTTAAGTTATGGCCCATGCAGCACAATGCTAAAATCTGATAAAAGTTTTCAGTGAGTTCTAGGTGTTTTATTTTCAAAGTACCATCTGTCTAGATATGTAAAAATATAGATAATTTTTATGTTTTAATTCAGTTTTATTCAAATGTTTGTGAACAAATCTTACTCATCAGAGTAAGTTATTGATATAACTTTGTCAATGCTTTCAATATGTTTAATTTAGTAGCTGTAACTTGCTTCAGACTATTTCTCCAGGGATGTTAAAATTATAGAACTTTAGAATGCATAAATAACCAAATATACCTCCAGAACAGAAATTTACTATAAAAACTCATAAGCACATGTAAATGTTTGACTACATTTCAAACATTTAACACAACCACCTTAAACTTAACCACGGATGGAAGTTCATGAAGTTCAAGTCAAAAATCCTTGTTCTTTATTATTGTTGATTATAATGAATTCCAAGCCAATAAATAATTCAATGATTTCATTGTTTACCTACTATATGTCAGAGCAGGGTCAAGCCCTGGTGATATTATACTACCAAGATCCAGTCCTTGATGTTTAAGAGGTCAAGTATTTTCAATTAACCAAAAAATGAAGTTCATCTGCAAACTTGCACCTTTGATTCATAATCCATAACTCTTAAAAATGGGAAAATTGTAGCTGCAGAACACCAAACATCCAGGCAAGTTGTTTGGTTTCTCTTTCCTTTAATGCCTTTTCAAATGCAGACCCATATAAGAAACTTCCAGTATGTTGTCTTTTGAATCTTTATTTCACCAGTCTTTAATTTGAATGTCTTCCATTGATTTTTAAAGCAGATATATAGATACACAGAAGTTTCTTATGAGTTAACCCAATTTGTAAAGATCAGCACTTTCTCTTCATATATCAGTCTTAGCATTTATCTCCACCAATACTCTAAACCCAAATAGACTGCGACTCTTGGCAACAAATATCATGGGCTTTGCAAGTTTGATATCAATTATTTTTACACAATAAATATTGAAGGAATGAATAAGTGAATGAATATAAGAATGAAAAAATGCAGTGTAATTAAAATTTTGTGCATGTAGATCAAAATGGCATTAAAACAACCTAAGTGGAACAACAACAACAAAAAGAAATACTAAAATTAAGCAAATTTATTATTAAATTTGTGTTGCAATTTAGAGAGAAAAAACCTACTCCTGACAATAAAATAAAGGCAATTATCAATTTGTGAGTTAAAGATGAATAGAAGTGCAGATGTAGTATTCTATTACTGGAGGGGGTTGGCAAGGGATACCAATTAAGAAAGGTTTCTAAGTTGAATAGAAGGAATTTAAAAAAGTCTTGGTGCTTGTCTTCTCATTATTAATTTATTCTTCCTTTATAGGGGAAGATTTATCATAGGAAGAATTTTTTTAATTCATATGGTTTTCTTATGAAATGTTTTCAGAATGACAATTTTATTCATTACTATAATTCATATTTTAGAACCTATTATAAATCTTCTGCAAAATATTCACATATACCTAGCAAACATTAGTATTTTTATTTTGTATTTAAAAAGAACTAACATTACACAGAACTCTAGAAATCAAATAATCAGATGTATCTTGGTAGATAGCACACTGAATAGCATTGAATCTAAAGGCTGGATAGCGTAACCTTTGTTTACGATGAATTTTGCCCTGAATCTAGAATTTTACAGAGGATAGAAAAGACAATGTCAAGAATCTAGCCTATGACCCAACAATTCCACTTCTGGGTATTTATCCAAAGGCAATGAAATAACTATCTTGAAATATTCATTGAAATGTTCATTGCAACATTATTTGTGGTAGCCAAGTCATGGAAGCAACTTAAATATTCATTAACAGATTAATGGATAAAGAAAATATAGGTATGGGTAAATATAACTATAGAATATTATTCAGCCATTAAAAAGAAGAAACAACATGGATGGACCTTTAGGGTATCATGCTAAGTGAAATAAGATGGAGAAAGGCAAATACTGTATGATCTCCCTTATCTGTGGAATCTGCAAATACTGTATGATCTCCCTTATCTGTGGAATCTTAAAAAAAAAAAAACAAGCAAACCACGAGATACATATATGGATTGGTGGTTGCCAGAAGTGGGGTGGAGGGGACAAAATGGGTGAAGATGATCAAAAAGTAGAAATTTCCAGTAATACAATAAGTAAGTCCTAGGATGCAATATACAGCATGGAAAATATGGATATCAGTAATGGATTGTACATTTGCAAGTTGATAAGAGATTAGATCTTAAAAGTTTTCACCTAAAAAAAATTTTTTTGTAACTCCATCATGGTTGATAAGACCTAAACTTACCATGGTTATCATTTTGCAATACATCCATATATCAAATCAAGAGGTTGTACACCTAAAGCTAATACAATTAGCTTATATGTCAATTGTGTTTCAATAAAAATAAAAGAATCTAGTCTAAAACAAACAAACAATCAAACAAACAAACAGGAACCAGAATATGAGAAGTTTGAGTAAGATTTAGGGCAAGTATTATGAACTTGTCATCTCCCTTCGAGTTACATTTTGTTTTTACGTATGAAATAAAATTGTTATGCCAAATTTCTTTACGATCATATTGTGAAAATTAAGTTAAGAAATAGTAACATATATGACATTTAGATTTCTTGATAGGGCAAGTGGAAATATATGAGACAAAGGAGATTTCCATTAGAAGTCTGATATTTCTGCTTTGATTAATTCTTTTATTCAGCATGTATTTATTGACATCAGTCATGGTGTTAGATCACCAAATTATAATCTCCACAACAACCTAATGAAATAGGTATTATCCTTTAAAATATACACTAAACTGTTTGGAATATGGTAGACACACAATGCATATTTACCAAATGAATGTACAAATGGAAAAATGTCTTCATAAAGAATACTAGGGTAACTGACCCCAAAACAGTCATGACTTAATCCAGTTTGTTCTAGCTCCAGAATCTGTATCACTAATCAAGTGAGAGTCAAGAGAAATAAATGTATATATAGGTAAGGGGAGCCTGGGTGGCTCAATCGGTTAAAAGTCCCACTTTTGCTCAGATTATGATCTCTGGGTTCATGAGTCCAAGCCCTGCTTTGGACTCTGTGCTGTCAGCACAGCATCCATTTCAGATTCTTTGTCTCCTTCCCTCTCTGCCCCTCACCCATTCATTCTCTCCTCTCTCTCTCTCTCTTTCTCTCTCTCTCTCTCAAAACTAAACACTTAAAAAATTTTTAAATAGATATACAGGTGCTTATATTCATCACAGGAACTCCAATTTCCACACTCCCATCACGATCTCTAATACTGCTGAGAATTCTTCTCAGAGGCTCAGCCTCTCAGTCATCAATGAAAGGAAAACCAATGCCAAATATCAGTTTCATCTTTTGATTCCCTTTTCTTGAAATCTTAACTTCTCTAATCCTTACTGCCTTGGTAGCTCTCCAGAGTTCAAACTGATATTTTATGTTTTATTCAGGTTTCTAGTTGTCCTCAGTTTACTTCATGATTACCTGAGTCAAAAATCAGGGCTGGGATTTTAACAGTAAAAAAGATTAGAATACTAAACACAAATCTTTAAAGTTATATAACAAATGTCCTGGTTGGTCTTTTCCCCATTAGTAAAAGTATTAAATCTAAAAACTCTGGTATAAATCTTTTGATTGATATATCACCAATTATGATCTCCAGAGTTCCTGCATGAGATATACTCAGGTATTTACAAAACATATGGTTTCTGATCCCTGTTCCAAATGTACTGAATTAGAATAGTAGGGATGGAATAAGGAATTGTTATTTTTTATTTTTATTTATTTTAATTTCTTTTTATTTTAGAGAGAGAAAGAGTGCACATGAGAGGTGGAGAGGGGCTGAAGGAGAGAGAGAATCTTAAGCAGACTCCACACTCAGTGCAGAGCCTGACACAGAGCTTGATCCCACGACCTTGGGATCATGACCTGAGCCAAAATCAACAGTCAGATGGTCAACCAACTAAGCCACCCACGCACCCTGGGAATTTTTATTTTTAATTAACTTTCTAAAATATTCTTATTTTCATTGAAATTTAAGATTTACTATTGATCCTGTTGTGTGCAAAGAGATAACTTGACTACATAGGCATTTCCTTATCATTTGGTGGATAAAAACCACAGGATTTTAAAATATATTTTCATAATATGAATTTCTTATAATCCAATATGTGCAACAGTATAATAGAGTTAAATAAAAACTCAAGTTTGTCAACTTTGTTTTAGACAGCTATTCTGAAAAACACACTTTCATTCTTATGTTCAAATAAAGATTTTAATCCTTAAAAAAATAAGGAAACCTATGCATTTATGATATTCCAGAGTTTGCATAGTCTCATATTACTATTGTAATGATTATCGTCGTTGTTTTCACTAAAGAGGAAGAGGAATTAAAACAAAATTTTAGAGACTGGAATTATTAATAAAAGTTTCAGAAAACAGGGGTACCTGGGAGGCTCAGTCAGTTAGGTGTCAGACTCTTGATTTCAGCTCAGGTCATAATCTCACGTTTGGTGAGATTGAGCCCCTTGTTTGTCTCTGCGCTGACAGTGTAAAAGCCTGCTTGGGATTCTCTCTCTCCCTCTCTCTCTGACCCTCCCCACTAGTGCTCACACACTCTCTCTCTCTTTCAAAATCAATAAATAAACATTAAAACCAGTCTCGGAAAATAAAGCCCGTGAGGCATATTGTGTGGTTTTAGACATTCCCGTTGCCAAACTGCCATTTATTTTTTCCTCAAAGTAAAAAGCTGCTGGGGTTAAACATTTTAGTGACAGATTTTAATTATAACTTTGGCTTCTAGATATTTTCTTTTTTTTAAGTTTACAAGTTTATTTATTTTCAGAGAAGGAGAGCATGAGCAGGGAAGGGGCAGAGAGAGAAAGAGAGAGAGACTGAGAGAATCCCAAGCAAGCTCCATGCTGTCACTACAGAACCCAATTTGGGGCTTGATCCCATGAACTGTGAGATCATGACCTGAGCCAAAACCAAAGCCAGACACATAACCGACTGAGCCATCCAGGCACCTCAGCTTCCAGATATTTTCTTTTTTTTTTTAATAACTTTTTTTCTTTTTTTAAAGTAGGCTCTGCACACAGCACAGAGCCTAAGGTAGGGCTTGAACTCACAACCCTGAGATCAAGACCTGAACTGAGATTAAGAGTCCTACACTCCACAGAATGAGCCACCCACATGCCCTCCCAACCAGTTATTTTCTAAATAGAAAATTTCAGAAGACATTTTACACCTTTTCAGGACCTCATAGCTACAGATTTATTAATAGTTCTTCAAGATGTAGAAAAGGCTGCTTTATCATTTATGCCTTTAGTAAATAGGTTTTGTTTTGAGGGAAGAGAGTTTGGTTGTTTGTTGTTTGCTTATTTTTTGTGAAGGCCAGACTAGTTCCAGCCACCAAGGACATTGAGAGCCATAATAAATTTAAATCGAAAATCAGAAGGATTTAAGTGTGAAATACAAACTTAATTCAGACAAGTGATATTAGCCTTGTAGGTAAAATACTGGAGCATCCAATCATGAAATAAGCTATGATAAAGTTTTAAAAATTAATTTAGAATGAAACTAGAACCTTGTAGCAAAGTATGTCATAAAACAGACAAATTATATTACCTGTAGAGTGTTCTCACTTACAAAGCCTGGAATGGTCTATCATCTCAACTTCTATGAGTATATTATTCATCTGCAGCAGTATTATAAGGTAGTGATGTATCCAAACTTTAGAGTTAAAGCCCAAGAGCAGCCGCTAACCAACTGAGATCTTGAGAAAGTTACTCTTTTAACTTCATATTCTTTATTTGTAAAATGGGAATAATAAAAGATCTAACTCACAGACACCACTGAGTGACTTAAGGAAGATAATATAAAATATTTGACATAATGCCTGGCACATAGAAAATGCTCCATAAATGTTAAGTTCACATTTTTCCTTGTTTGTCTTATTTTCTTGAGTTTTTAATGGCATATTATACATTTTTTGAGTAATTCCATAAATAGTTAAAGTAGAAAAAATTGTCAATAGCTTAAAATCTCTTTTTAACAATTCATTATGGTTTTTGGGCATTTCTCTTTATTTTTATTCTTCCCATAAAATATCTACTCTCACTCTCTGATGCTCTCCACCCAATATATCTTCCACCCAAATTTACCTCCTTTTCTAAGCATAGAAAAATGTTCTTTTTTTCAGTGTCTTTCCAATGTGTCATTCCCTCATCAACTTCATCATAAAATATTGAAAGGTGATAAAGTTAACATATGTGACATTTGTACAAGTACATGTTCAAAATGCTTCCTTAGATAAAATGTCACCCTTAACTAGCTTCTTAACTGCCACCCAAATATCTCTCTCTCACCCTATTTTATCCCTGAATCTTCACTCTCTTGATGCTGTGTCTCCTTCCTCTCTGCCTATCAAAGCCCTCCTTATCTTTCTTTCTTTTTAAAAAACATTTATTTATTTATTTAGAAAGAGAGAGAGCATGCACATGCAAGGGCAAGCAGGGGAGGGGCAGAGAGAGAGAGAGAAAGAATCCCAAGAAGCTTCCCATGCTGTCAGCACAGAGCCTGACATGGGGCAGGATCTCACAAATCAAGAGTCGGATGCTTACCTGACTGAGCCATCCAGGCGCTCCAGCCCTCTCTTTATTTCAATACGCATTTCCAAACCTACTATCATGAACTTTTCCCTGACCATCCTCTTCAAAAGCTCCTATTTAGTCTTTGGATTG
Source organism: Leopardus geoffroyi (assembly GCF_018350155.1). Classification (NCBI taxonomy): domain Eukaryota; kingdom Metazoa; phylum Chordata; class Mammalia; order Carnivora; family Felidae; genus Leopardus; species Leopardus geoffroyi. Next base: position 57,233,833 of record NC_059332.1, read on the forward strand.
TTATCTGAACTTTTCAAATATGCATTTCGTCTTTAAATTGTTACCTAATTGTCATCAAACAATTTATTTGCTTACATCTTATTTTTCTTGATACGGTTTACTGAATATAGGAAAATTGACTTTTAGCTAAAATATCTAAATATCAGTATCTCTTCAGTGTTAAGTGTTCAATGTAGTAGGAGGGCATTTGTTTGAATCCTAATTTTTGGGCTTTCTATTTTATTTCAGACAAGTGAAAATACTCTGTATAAAATTAACAAGCTTATTTTGTAGTGTGTATGGAAATGCAAAGGACCAAGAATAATAAAAAAAACTACTGAAAAAAAAAGTAATTGAAAAAATTTATATGACCAAACAGCAAGACTTATAAAGGAACTGTAGTTAAGACAGAATTCCATAGAACATGAATAGAAAAATAGAATAATGTAATAGAATAGCACATCCAGAAATAGATCTATATGTTTGTGAAAAACTAATTTATGAAAAAAATTGTCACTGCATCAACAGCAAAGAGAAGTTAGTCCTTTCAGTAGAAAGGCAATGAAACAATTACACATCCAAATGTTAGAAATATCCATATCTTCATTCTACCTCATACCATTTGCAATAATTAATTTCATGCAGATTATAATCTAAATGTGAAAGATAAAACAATAAAACCTTGTGTTTTTCAATCAATATGTTTCAGAGATGCTGCAACAATACTTCCCAACCTCCATGCTCTCTTACAATCAAAGGAGGATAAATTGTATTGGGTATTACTATCTAAAATACTCCTCATGCAAACATCTGGTTAGAGGGTGCAGAAAGGGCTCGCAAAGGAATTGACAGTTTGAGATTTGCTTTTGTATGTAAGATGTTGACAGGTGGAGAATAACATGTGAAAAATACATTGATGGGAACCTGCAAGGTATATTTGGGAATAGTCCACAGGCCTGCTTAGTTGTAGCAGAGTACAGCTAGATTCAACACAATGATTCAGAAAATGGATTAGAATAAAAGGAAACTGGAATTGCTTATTCATAATCCATATGAGGATATTAAGTTCCTGCAAAATAATTTAGCAATGGAAATGGAAGGTTAGAGCCAAATTTAAGAGACATTATAAAAAGAAAATTACAGAAATTGGCAGCCAATTAGATATAGGCATGAATAGCAAACAGTCTAAGATGATGCCATGGTTTTAAATTTCAGTGATTAGTGAAATAATGTGGTCATTAACAAAAATGGAAAATCCCACAATTTTGAAAGTTAAAGAAAATTTAAACATCAGTTGTTTGAGGACTTTCTCTCCATCTGTGTATTATTATATGGTCCTACAAGAGGTTAAGATGAAGAGACTAGAGATAGAGTATTCAAATTTTAATCCTGGTTCTACTATTTAATAGCTGTGTCACCTTGAGCAAATTACATAAACTCTCTGTTTCAACACCCTCATTTATGAAATGAATACAAATAACATGCCTTACTTCAAAAGACTATAAAGTGCACGGTCTGGCACGCCTGCATAAGTGCTCACTAAGTGTTAGCTAGTATATTTACTACTATTTCAATGAACATTTACAATACATTGATAGATATTTGAGATACACATTTTGTAGACATGCACTGTAAAGGACTGCACTGCTGTTCCCCAAGGTAAATGTCCCACCTTCCATAAGAGACTGCCCTCACAATGAAGAAATATGGCAACTTACTATCAGGAAATTGTGGCCCACACAGATCTATCAGCCAAAATGTTCAAAATGGCATGTGGAGAAGCAGGAATTGAATAGAAGCGTATTTAAATAAAAGAAATTTCAAGAGTAGAAGAAAGCAGTTGTTTAAGAGGTATAGAGAAAAGACTTTCATCTCAATCAACCCATGTATTGGTCCTTCAAATCCTTTTGCTGAAAGTTGCTTCCAATTAAATATACAGATCTGTGATGTTTTGGATTTGCATCAGAAGATTAACTTTTCCATTATGAACACTTACATCTTTTTTACACTTCTTGTTGATGGTCTATTTTATACTATACACTGAAGTGCTTTTCTGTCAATTGATCGTCCTCTAAGAATACCATCCATATTTTTTGTAGTTAAATATTATGTTAGTATGCTACTGAAGGAGGAATGGTGCTGTTCCATACCATCAAGAATTTTGTATTATTGAGAAAGAATTCATTGATTTTGTTGTTGTTGTTCATAATCAATTTCTTGTTGAATGGTCACATTTTCAAAGGCTATGGAATTGAAAATCCTTCCCTTTCCTGCTAAATGTACTATGCATCTCAAAGAAGATCATAGCTGCATGCTTTGTACTGATCTGTCAGACTATGAAGATACAGACACAATGAACACAATAACTCAGGATTAACTTTGCACCAACAGAATTCTGTCACTCAGCTGAAAACTTCATCAGTTTCTACTGAATTGTATGTATATTTCTCCTTAGGAGTCCAAATAAACACTTCTCCTTGTTGACCAATATGAACATCTGAAAAATTATGTGAGTGATGCATTTAATCTCTTTTAAAAACAAACAAAAGCCTTCAAATACACAAATATTATTATAATTTTATACATTTGAAAATATAAATAAAAGCTTCATGCTCAGTACAAGCATCCAGCTAGACACCACATTAACAACTTGTGATTTCGGGAGAACACAATGGATAGTTAGATTTCGGGAAAGATAATAAACACCATATTCTCAACTCATTAGGCAGGTAAAAAGCAGTTTAGTCAAAGTCACTTGTCGTCTCTTTCTCCAACTCAATTTTGAGCTAAGCAAATAAAAAAAGGTTGAAATCTGAGCTGTTTGTTTTTCTGTGAACTTGAACCATATAGGCAGTCAAAATGGATAACTGAGTGAAATAATTTCATTTTTCCCCACTATGGCCACACCTATTACCCTGAGCCCTCACTCCCTCCCGCAAACTCTTCCGATTTATAATTATTCCCTCAATAATGCATGCATTTTTGCAAGCCGAATATGTACAAACACCCTTATTATCAGAAAGTCTAATAAGAAATAAATATTTTGGCAAGGAATTATGCACCTCTTTAGGCACATATTATGTTAAAGACAGAACAGAATTAGAGAAATATTTTATTGAAATAATTCTTTCACTTTGATTTGTTTAAGTTTCAGAGACCATAAATCCTTCATTAGACTAGACAGATATATCTAAATCATATACAAGTAAATTCAAATTACATTATGAAAACTTATCTACAACTCTGTATAAATTAAATAAATGAAAAAGTTAAAAACTGCTAAAACCATAAGTTGACTCTCTGTTACCTCTAAAGTGAACACTTTATTTGAAGGTCATACAGTTACCTTGTAAACCATAGGTGATTTCACTGGCTTGAAAGCTAAGAGGTCCTGTGTATGTGTACTATCTTGCTAGGCATGATAATGTTTAAGCCAATTTCCACTGAATTGTCATCTACTCTAGCAGGGATGATTCTTTTTCTGTAGGAAAGAGAGTATCCATTTATACTGTGCTTTTTAGTTCGAAAAGAGGGGAAGAGGTCAATAACCCGCTGTGTGTTATTGTGCCTGGGTACATGGGTGGTGTAACAGAGCTGCCAACACACATTACTGCAGGAATGTAATGTATGTTCCTTCATTCTCAAGCCTTGTATTAGAGGTATAAATGCATGTAGGCTCAGAAGAAGAAAAAAATTCATTAAGATTTTATAAATCCAATCACTGCATGATGGAATGTCTTATCTTATTGGAATATAGTATCTACAAACATTTGTTTAATATTCATCTATTTATAAGAAGATGAACTGTATGGACATTAAATACACGTAAGCAATGATGAACTTTTGTACATATGAAAAATATTTTTAGGTAATACATAACACATAATGCTATTCCAGGCATTTAATATGTGAAATTCATGTATCTGTATGTCAGGAACTCTGTAAATTAGATTAAATAATTTCATTTGCCCTGATTATTTCTATACAAGTTTTTTTTTTTTTTTTTTATTAAAACTAAGGCTTGCTCTTGACTTTTAATGACCCTTACAGTGGTTAATTAAGGATCTATTTGGAGTACATGTAAATATAATATATTTCTCCTTAATATTAATGGTGACTTGGACAATCCGATGGAATTTAAGACTCTGGTTGGAAAGCCCTAAAATGTATCCACGAGTGTAGGGTGCTATTAAATGTAATATTCTGCTCTCCCAAGACAGAAAGCAAGAAATATAAGAAATTTGCAGAACACTTCATACATCTTTCTTTCCTTATTGCCTTGCAGTATCATATTCTAGGCACACTGGTGACACTTCCTGAAGCTCATATTCCTCCAGATGAAAAAAGATTGCTAAGTGACAAATGGTGATGAGCCACCCCCACCACCACCAACCTACAATATTGGATTTTCCAAAGATTCCTTCACACACATGGGCTCATGATGATCAAGAGAAATGAATCATTAGTAAAACTAAGTAATATGTCCAAAACGTCAAACCCAGGTCTGCTTACTGGAAATCTGGAACTTTTGACCCCTTATGTAATTGAGAAAGTTGCACTGGGGGCTCTATTGGCCACACTATAGTCATTTTGGAATTTGATTTAAAGTTCTTGGTTTAAAATTGATTCTTATATCACCAAATCTTAGCTGTTTATCCCTTCTAGCAAAGTATTAAGGCTGTCCACTTTTTATATAAATGATTTTATAGATTTTAGCTTCCCCAAAAAAGGTTTTATTGCCACTAAGTGTTTTTCTCTCCTGAAATCATTTAATTTGTTATGGAAACTTCCTCTACAAAATAAGAGTCATGACAGTAAACAGCCTGTGCTCCCATAGATTGGTGCTTTATATACTAAAACTGTAATTTTCTTAGTCCATTATTTAACAATATTTATTTTCTTTTTTATTTCTTATTTTAAAATCTTTATAATATAAAGTACCAGGAATCCAATAAATAATCTGACAAATGGCAAAGAGCATTTCTGGTGTATGTCTTAGAGTTTATTCAGACTGAGACTCATTTCTAAGGAAACTGATAAAAATAAATGATGACTCAGATATATGACAGAATCTTGCATTATCAACTAAGATTCTTATGCTCAGGAACTACAAAGTCAGGAATTTGAAATTTTAAAACTTAGTGAAATGAAAAAGGAGAGCAAGGGAGCTCTCTGGGGTCTGTTTTACAAGGACATTAATCCCAATCATAAGGGTTCCATCCTTGTGACCTAATCACTTCCCAAAGCTCCCAATTCCAAATCACATTGGAGACTAGGTTTCAATATATGTATCAGGGGGAAGGATGGCACATGTTTAGTCTATAACATTCTGTCCCTAGTCCCCTTCCAAATTCATGCCCTTCTCATATGCAAAATGCATTCATTCCACCCCAATAGCCCTTTAAGTCTTAACTCCTTTCAGCATCAACTTTGAAGGCTAAAGTCTCATCTAAATATCATCTTAATCAGATAAGAGTGAGACTCAAGGTATGAGTCATTCTAAGGCAAAGTCTTCTCCCACTGTGAACTTGTGAAACCAACATATCAAGTGCTTCCAAACTACAATGCATAGGATAAACAGGCATATAATAGACACTCCCATTCCAAAAGGGAGAAACAGGAAAGAAGAAAGGGCTAACAGGTTCCAAATAAGTCCAAATAAGTCCATGAGATTGTAAGGCTTAAGAGTAATCCTCTTTGGCTTGATGCTTTGCTTTCCAGACCCACTGGGGCTGTGGCCCCACCTCTGAAGCTCATCAGAGCTGGAATCTTGAGCAGGGTGCTCTATTGTTTTGGAGTCTAGGGTGTAGCCTCACCCATACAGCTTATACAGTCTGCACACTAGAAGCTGTGGTGTCTTTGCCTTCTAGAGGAGTGACCACCACAGCCTGTACCACACACGGCCACTGGAGCCACTGGAGCCACACCTAAGCTGGCCAAGGAGTAAGGGAGCAGAGCCTGTGATGGGAACAGCACTAAAACTTGTCCCTAGATCTCACAGGCACCAGCTTGTTTGAAACCACTCCAAGCCTATGATGGGAGGTACACCATGATGATTTCTGAATTGTCTTCAGAGTTATTTTTCCACTGTCTTGAACTGTCAATCCTGGCTTCTGTTAAGATAGCTAGCTAATCTCCTTATTAAATAGTTGTTTGGGCACACCCTTAGTGTTCTCTTTCAGTCATGCTTTCTCATTTTTTAAAATGGATAGGCTAAGAATATTCCAATTATTTAACTTCTTTTTCCTTTTTAATTAACAATTTAACCTTTATATCATTTACATCTTCTCAAATTTTACTGTAAGCAGTCAGGAGGAACGAGCCTACTCCTTCAACACTTTGCTTAGGAATAGATTCAGCTAAATACCCAATTCCATCCCTGAAAAACTCTACTTTCCACAAAACACTAAGACATGAACTCAATTCAGCCAAGGTCTTTGCCACTTTATAACAGGATCATCTTTCCTCCAGTTTCCAAAATGTTCCTCGTTTCCATCTAAGACCTCATCAGATGGCCATCAGTGTCCGTATTTACCAATATTCTGTTGAGGATTACTTAGGCATTCTCTGCAAAGACTGAGGCTTTCTCAATTCAGTTCTCTTTTTCAGAACTTTCTCTTTTCATCTCTCCTCCTTTCTTTCCAAAATCTTATCAGAATCACCCAGAATGGTCCATTCACAGCAATATAAGCTTTGCCAGAAAGAACTTCAAAACTAGCCTCTACCCATTATCTATTTCCAAAGCTACTAATGTATTTATAGGTATTTGTTATAGCAGTACCTCACTGCAGGGTTTTAGCTCAAACCCATTCACAGTGGGGCCGGTGGATCCCCAGATCTATCCTGTGGTCATTTACCCAGTTCCAGAATGCATAATTGACATAGACATACTTGGCAGCTGGCAGACTCCCCACAATGGGCTATAATGTGGGAGAGGCCAACAAGAAGCCAGTAATGCCTTAGGAATTTTAACATTAGGAAAATAGCAATACAGCATTCTGAGAGGTCTTGCAGAGATCAGTGCCATCATGAAAGACTTGAAATATGCAAGGGTGGTGATTCCATCACATCCCCATTCAGCTCTCATATTTGTCCTGTGCAGAAGACAGATGGATGATGGAGAAAGACAATTGATTATTGTAATCTCGGCCAAGTGGTGATTCCAGTTGCCACTACTGTACCAGATGTGATTTTATTCCTTGAGCAAATTAATACATCCCATGGTACCTGGTATGCAGCTATTGATCTGCAAGTATCTTTTTCTCTATACTTGTCCAGCAGGTCCACCAGAAGCAATTTGCTTTCAGCTGGCAAGGCCAGCAATGCATCTTTACTTCTTTACCTCAGGGGTATATCAACTCTCCAATCCTATGTCATAATTTAATTTAAAGGGATCTTGATCATTTTTCCTTCCAGAGGATAACACGCTGGTGCATTACATTGATGACATTATGCTGATTAAACCTAGTGAACAAGAGGTAACAATGGCTCTAGACTTATTGGTAAGACAACTGTGTGTCAGAAGGTGGGAAATAAATATAATTACATTCAGGGGTCTTCTCTCTCAGTGAAATTTCTAGGGGTCTAGTTGTGTGGGAATGTCGGGATATCCATTCTAAGGTAAAGGACAAGTTGTTATATCTGGCTACCTACAGCCAAGAAAGAGACACAAAACCAAATTGACCTCTTTGGATTTTGGAGACAATATAATCTTCATTTGGGGCTGTTACTCTGGCCCACTCACTGAGGGACCTGAAAAACTGCTAGTTTTGAATAGAGCCCAGAGCAAGAGATCTGCAGCAGATCCAGCTACTGTGCAAGCTGCTCTGTTACTTGGGCCATATGATTCAGCAGACCCAATGGTGCCTGAAGTGTCAATGGCATATGGGGTGCAGTCTAGAGTCTTTGACAAGCTCCTATAGGTGGATCAAAACACAAGCCCTTAGGATTTTCGAGTGAGGTTCTGTCATCATCTACGGATAACTAATCTCCCTCTGAGAAATAGCTTTTGGTCTGCTACTGGGCCCCACTAGAGACAGAACACTTGACCATAAGCCATCAAGTTACCATGTGACCTAAGCTGCCCATCATAAAATGGGTGTTATCTGACTCACCAGGCCATAAAGTTGCTGAGCACTCCATTATCAAAAAGAAGTGGAATATACATGATTGGGCCTAAATAGGCCCTGGGAAAGTGGCTTGCCCAAATGCATGAGGTCTCTGACTTTGGTTGTAAACACAATAATCCAAAAAGATCTGTTGCTAAGTTTATATTATATTTGTCTCAAGCTACAGGATTATTCACAAAGACTACTGATGAGATCGTGGCTATTTCTCATTTGTCCATAAGCAAAGGGCTCACATTTATCAAGGTCATAGGATAATGTCACCAGTGGAGAGTAGGTGGCCACAGCACAGTGTCAGAGGTGAGTGCACATGCACAAGGGTTATGATAAACATCATTCATAATTAGTCTTTTTGTCATGTGGAAAAAGAATACAAGCTGTACAGGAAAGTTGATGCATAGAAAAATTTTCCTTACATCTCGGTTAGCTGGACAAATTTGCCTTACCTTTGTGGTGGGAAATAATGAAAAGTGATGAACAAAATAATTGTCTCCAGATACAAGGGATGTCCCTGTTAAATAGCACTAAGTGAGCAAATGTCTACATTTATCATGCAATCCCAAAAGGGTAAGGGGTTGAGGAGCAATTATTATTTTTTTAATTTAAGGCAAGCAGTGATAGGAAAGACCATCTCAGAGAGTGTGTCTAAATTAAATCAAATATTCACTGGCTCTGCTCAACCAACATATATCCCTTCCTGCCTAATATCATGCACTGTAGTGAACTACTCATGGAATAAAGAATTTAAAAACAAATTTAAAAACAAAACAGTATGGCTGTGTCTATCAGTGTACATCAAACATCAGTGTAATCCTCTGTATTGTGGAATCCCCCATCCAATTAGATTTGGGTGATTTGACCATGGGTTGCTAACCAAATATGAACAGAAGTGTCTATGTCACTTCCAGTTCAAAGAAGCTAAGAGCCAATATGCGTCCAGCAGAATACCTTGCCCTGGTTATCGGTCTCAAGGTAACAGACCATCATGCACCAGTATGAATCCCAGAGGAGGACTCCAACTACATTGAGCATGGCAAAGATCATCACTGTGCCAACCTCCAAAAATAAAAGTTTAAACATTTCTTTCTTATTACATATTGGTTTCAGAGTCACCATGGAAAACACAATACAGTCAAGCACTAGAAAGACACTTGACTAACATAGAGAAGAGGCAGAGAAGGATCCGCTTCAATAGGGGGCATTGAAACCCATGGCCAGCAAGTGTCTCTCAGCAACTGATGTAGGACACACACCTCTCTTGCGCCTCAATGGAAGGATCTTGTCCCCTCCCCACAGAACACGGATATAGCAGTGAGGCTGCCCAAGTGTCATATGAGGCACATGCTTAAGCAGAATGAAATAACACTCACTGAATGTAAAACAGGGAAAAATATTCCCACACAAGATGATAAATCACCACAGGCTATGTGGGCTCTTTATCTCATGGTCAAAAAGTGTTCAAGGCTCAAGGCCCATTCTTATGTAGCCACCTGGGACTGCCTGACTCACATCAGAACTTGTGTGGGGAAAATACACATTTTTATTCTGTTAATTTTCTGAGATACCAAGATCAATTTGTTAATGCAACACAGTCTGGTCTATGCTGACTAACCCAGTGGGTAAATAGTTTTATAACCTGCCCAAGGGAAAAGACCTCACAACCCTGAACGTAAAGACAGAGCTATGAAGAGAGAGGGGTTTGACTGCTTAAAATCTATTACTGTTGTATGTCAAAGTACTAAAACAAAATTAAAAGATGAAAAAAACAGAGAAGAATATTTCCAATATATGTAACAAAAAGTATTACTATCTTTAATACATGAAGGATTCTCAAAAGCCAATAAAGTTACTAATAGGACAAGAAGCAATGAAAATTAGTAGATATATCATTTAGAAATTGCATCTCACTGCTAATAACAGGGGCCAAAATTAAGCAAGTTAGAATTTATATTTTATGTAAAAGAAATCTGGAGATAAGAGGTCAAGTGCTATTAAGTCAGATCTAGGATATTATCATGGATCCAATCTCCTTCTTTCCTTCTGTTCTGCATCCTTGGCATGTGGCTTCCATTCTCAGGGTTGATGTTAATCCATTTCAGTTACTGAAGCTCAAATCATCTTGCCTGTTTTCCAAGTAACTGCAGCAAGGATTTTCTGAGTGTCATATGACAAAATTTCATTTACATCTCATTGGCCACCTCTATCTTTAGGACACATTGAGAAATGTGAGTACTGTGTTAGTAATGAAAAGAAGAATGAACATTGTATAGACACAATTGCCTTTTATCCAACCAACAATCATACTCTCGCTCTTGCTTCTCTACAAGAACATACACTTTTTCCTTCTCTACTGAAACAACCTAAAAGTCATGTCAGGTTATAGCATACATCCCAATGTCCAGAACCTCTGGTCAAAGTGCAGTCCCCTCCGTTGGGTTCTGAGGAGGCACCTCATGGTCTGATAACCTGTAGACTAAAAGGCATGTTATCTACATCCAGCACTCAGTCATTGGTTACAATGAAAGAGGATACCCTAGGGGGTGCCTGAGTGGCTCAGTTGGTTGAACTTCTGACTCTTAATTTCAGCTCAGGTCATGATCCCAGGGTCATGGTATCTAGCCCCGTGTTGCGCTCTGCACTGAATGTGGAGCCTGCTTAAGATTCTCTCTATCTCTATCTCTATCTCTCTCTCTGCCCCTCTCCTTTGCATTCTCTCTCTCTCAAATAAAATTTAAAAAAAGAATAATATGAAGGAAAAAAATAACATCCCATCCCCCAGACAGAAAAAAAATGAGAGGGGAAACACAGTAATACCTGGTCCTGCTGGGCCAGAGTAAGAAAAGGCCCCAGTTTTGGAATGGAGTGAGTGCTTGGTGAGCCAATTGGGAAACTCCCGATTCACTCTTCTGAGAGGGTCTCCTTGACGCACTGTTCTCTGCGGCCTCTGGCTCAGCCCTCAAAAGTGGGCACCTGGAGCACTTCTTTCCCGGTAGCTACACAGCTCTAGCACATGCTGGTGCCCATTCCAGGGGCCATGGGTTGTTATAGAAAGTAAGGCATTGGCCAGTGCATGCCAAATGTGTGTGTGTGTGTGTGTATGTGTGGCAGGGCAGGGGGGTGGGGGGGGGGGGTTGGGCAAGACATATTAGCCTTCTGATCTCTTCATCTACAGTTGTATCAACAGGCAAAAGCTTCATCTGGGCATAGATTTTAATCTGAGGCTCTGTCTTTTACTTTTCAGACTGTGCTTTGCTTGAGTGGAAGACATCGTCATTACTGCTTAATTTTAAAGGAGGTTTGTGATGGGTCCTTGTGACAACTCAGACTGCAAAGAAAGCGGAAGAAAAGATAGATGAACAATTTGATAACATGGTAGAAATGGTTGCATCCAGGTATTGGGTTCATGAAGGTTTATTATACTATTGTTTCTACAATTGTGTATAGTTGGCATTTTCCAAAATAAAAGTTAAAAAAAAAAAACTAAAATAAAGAACAGAGAATATTCAGTCTTTCCCCCTGGGGGTGGGAGGAGAATGGATGGATTAAGACTCCCAAGGCTTATATAAGACCAACTGAATAAGAATCTTTGGGTAGGCATTTTTAATAAGTGTTCCAGGGGAGTCGTAAGCACCCTAAAAATTTGAGAAGCACTACATAAAAATTTAAGGGAAACCATCTACTATTTATCTTCCTTATTTAACAACCTGTCACACATATTTATTAAAATTTAGAGTCTTCATAATTATCATGTTAAAGAGCTGTAAAACATTTCACTGTTTATACACCATAAATTGCAAGACCCTTTTGGAAGGGAAGACACAGGTGAGGCACAGGTGGAATTAGTTAGATTAATCTAAAAAGAACATTTCAGCATAGCGATTGGAAGCATGGCAGAATTTGGATATATGTGTCTATAGGGAAAAGGAAAAATGGAGAGCACAGTTCTAAAGCAGAAGGCAACACATACACAATCCAAGAGGCACAAATAAGCACACAAATCCCGCGGCAGCATGTTGGGAGCTTCGAGTAAAGAAGTGAGGCAAGAGTGGAAGGGTGAGATGATGACCTGTCTTGAAAACCTAATCAAGGTCTTAACAAGAGATAAGTCTTTGAGCAGAGAAATGATGAGACACGATTTGTTTAGAAAGGCAGATGTGGGCATGTGATGTGAACAGATACTAGAAGCAAAGACATCTATTAAGAGGCATTTCCAACAACGAGAAAGGATAAAGTTCAGGAAAGACTGCCAGCATCGAAGAAGGAAGGAGACAAAGGCAGACGTAATACCGGTGGCTCTGAGCCAGTATCTTGTTTATTCATCCCTTGCAGTCGGTTAGTGTTTGATTGGGCAGTGTCGCCTTTGATCTCTCAGTGCTCTGTGCCCTTCTGAAGAAAGGACTGAAGATAATAGACACAGTGTCAGAAAAATGATCAGAATTAATTAAAATCAGAAGAGTGAGAAAAAGGGTGATCCTAAAACCAAAATGCCAAATGTCAAACCACCATGGACATTTCTCTTCTTAATCTGAAATTCAATCCCAAGTGATTTTTTTTTTTGCTTTTTCATAGATTTTGAATCAAATAAAGTTAAAATTTAATTTCTTTCAAAATGGAAACAGAAACAATAAGAAAGAAATTTATTGAAATACCAAAATGGGTCAGATCGTAAAACAAGTTGATTTGCCCCATTTCAACTTTAAATAAAGAAACAATGTTTTAAATATTCTATTTGTCAAAAGCCTAATTCATTCCATGAGGTTAATAGAAAATTCTGTGATGGACCACACCTTTATTCTTGATTTAATTTGTTTTAGTTTTGCAAACAAATTTCTTCATGCTCCCAATAAGCATTAAAATTATATTACTTTCATTTCTATAAAACTATGCATGGGAACAAATTATTTCAATTTTGCCGTGAGCCTCTTGTTTATCTTACATGAGGCAAAAGTTACGTAATTCTAAAATTAGTAGTCCTTACCGAAAACATCAACCCAGTTAGGTATAAAGATTTATAATTTTTTGAAGAAACAACTATTAAAGCTGATGGAAGAAAGAAATAGCAGAAACACTTGTTTGGAAGGTCGACCTTTCTTAAGATATCACTATTACACTCCAAAAAGAAAAGTATCAATTCTCATTATCTCTATTTTTTTTTCCAATGAAATTTGAAAATAACCACTTCAAATTAGCTGTATCTAAGCAACCATCTCTTTCCTACTCTCATAACTGTGGACATTACCAAATACAACTACATTTTTAATTAACAGTGGTATTGAAACACGGTATTAACAATATGGTTAACAAAACCATGTTTTGAATTTCTTCATAACCATTTATTTAGGCATGCCAATTTTTATACTCCCAGTAAAATACACAGTACAATACATTTCTATTAAATAGTAAGACTTCCTTTCCAAAATGTGCATCTTCAGAAAAAAAAGTAACTTAAAATTATAAAAACCATTATTTGAAGCAATTTGTTTTTAAATGATCAGCTTTTACTTCACAGACTGTATCAATATGATACTAAATCCATGACATTTACTCAAATTGTTATTTTTTTCAGCAGAATCGGCCAAATTGAACTATTGTTTTGGTATTGCCTGGAAAGAATATATGCACACAAAAGTTTGAAAAGCACTGCATAACAATGCTTTTAACTTAATAGGAAAAAATGAGAAGTAATAAACCAGACAAACTTAGTTTATATAAGCTATATGAACATGTGCTGTATTATTTTGCTAGGGCTGACATAACAAAGTGCCACAAACTAGGTGGCTTCAACAACAGAAATGTATTGTCTCACAGTTCTGGAGGTTGGAAGTCCAAGATCAAGATATATCAGGAGGGTTGATTCCTTCTAGGGTTTGTTGGAGAGAATCTGTCCTATGCCTCCCTCCCAAGCTTCCGGTGGTTTTCTGGCCACCTTCGGTATTCCTTGGCTTGTAGATGCATCACCCTGATCTCTGCCTTCATGTTCACATAGCATTGTCCCTGTGTACATGTCTATTTGTCGAAATCTCCTTTTATATATGGCACAATTCATATTGGATTAGTACCTATTCTAATGACCTCATTTTAACTTGATTACTTCTATAAAGACCTTATTTCTAATAAGGTCACATTCTGGGCTAATAGGGGCTAGGATTTCAACATATTATTTTTAGGGGACATGATTAAAGTCACAATATATGAAAATTTATATAAAATATTAAGTGTATGCACACTATGGTAGCATATAAAGTGAATCTCATAGAATAATCTCTCAAGAACATATTTTCTGCAGCCCCAGTTCTGCTGAGAGGGGTACAGGAGAAAGAACCATCACCAAGGACTCTGGATTCAGCTCCATCACTTACTGATTATGTGATTATGACAAAATCACAACCTCCCTGAACCTTAGTTTTTTTATCTTTAAAAATAAAGGGATTTGGGGGCGCCTGGGTGGCGCAGTCGGTTAAGCGTCCGACTTCAGCCAGGTCACGATCTCGCGGTCCGTGAGTTCGAGCCCCGCGTCAGGCTCTGGGCTGATGGCTCAGAGCCTGGAGCCTGTTTCCGATTCTGTGTCTCCCTCTCTCTCTGCCTCTCCCCCGTTCATGCTCTGTCTCTCTCTGTCCCAAAAATAAATAAACGTTGAAAAAAAAAATTAAAAAAAATAAAAAATAAAAAAAAATAAAGGGATTTGCATGAATGATTTCTATAATGTTTTAAATTATATATATATTTAGATATAATATGTATTTGTAGGATTTTTTCAATTAAAAGTTAATACCTCAATGTGGTTAGAAAAAACAAATCAAACATTATGAAAGGAATTGCCATGAAATATGTTTTCCTCCCATTCAAAACTCTTAGCACCTCATAGTCAACTATCATGAACAGATTCTATGGATCATTTCAAAAACATTCTGTGTATATAGAGGTACATACAAATGTACATTCCCTTTTCACACAATATGGCATAGTGTTTCTCAGCCCCATGAATTGCTCTGAACCTTACTCTTTTGTCATTGATCTTTTTTTCTTTTTTTTTTTGTGGCAGCAGCACTTATCCGTTGTTTCTTAACTATCTTTAGACAAAAACATCCTTCGAATATTCTAGAATAAATGGGCAAGGTAAGGTAAACTTTAAAGAGAGTAAGCTTCTAAGATTTCTTTAAAAACCTAAAATATTATCATTATCTTAGATGGGCACTATTATTAATCAGAAGTGATCAAAATATAATTTTATTCCAAATATATGATACTTTTTATTTTAAATTGTTTAATGTTTATTTATTTTCGAGACAGAGGGAAGGAGACACAGAGACACAGAGCACGAGCAGGAGAGGGGCAGAGAGGGAAGGTGACACAGAATACAAAGCAGGCTTTAGGCTCCAAGCTGTCAGCACAGAGCCCCATGTGGGGCTGGCTCTAGGCCACAAACTGCGAGATCATGACCTGAGCCAAAGTCAGATGCTTAACCGACTGAGCCACCCAGGGGCCTCTTATAATACTTTTAATACAAGTAGTTTGAAAAAGCTATGATAATGGAGGAGAAAGGACTTTTCAGTGCTATTATATAGGCCCAAACTAATTGTCTTGTCATCATAAAGGCAAAGATGTCTAAGCCAATAGACACTGAAGCAAGAGGCAGAGTCAAGCATGAAGTTTAGAGGGACATGGAACTGAAAAATTTTGAGAATGAAGATTTAGCCTCCTAAGCTAATATGATAAGCTTAGAAGATTCAGGCTGAAGTGAATCAGTAAGCAATATAAGCTGATTTAGTGATTAGGGGAGTCGGATCCCCATAAGACTTATTGTTCAAAAGGATGTTTCAGGTCTTCAAACTCATCTATATCAATTTTTCCTCTAGTGTATTCACTCTGCCAATGGCACAAAACCATGAGCTCTGGGACAGGGCACCTACTGTGTAAACATCTGATAAATAGACGTTGACCAAATGAATTAACAAAAGAAAAATGCTGATATCTAGACACTTGACAGCAACGTTAACAAAGATGAACACTGTCCTCACTGTTAATGTTTAATACAATCTCATGAACTTGATTTTCATGTGCCTCCTGGGAGAAATAGACTTAATATGTTGTTAATTCAGATGAATGGCTGCTTAAAGAAGGCTATTAGGCCCATAATCAAGAATTTTCTGTGCCGTTTGAAGCTAGGAAACAGAGACTGTAACTTGGGATTTTCCACCAAATATTCCTACTTTGAACAGTTAAGATATATCTACTTATAATAGCATAGAATTTGGGGACAATCTAATAACAAAAAAGCAGTAGTTGATAACCCCTGTTTTTAGGGTTAGTGTTAGACCATATGTGCAGCAAATACTAACTTTAAGTGATTAGCCAAGTATTTTGTAACCTGGTTTTTAAAGCTAGTTTCTAAATATACTAATATCCAAAGTGTTATAATTAGTTTCATGAAAAAAAATGATCAGACCGATATGTTGCTGAATTGAACTTAAATGTCAGAAACAAATTTAAAACTGGGTTTTTAAGATTGCTAGCATGGAAAGATTCAACCACTTAATTGCATGTTTTTGCAAAAAAATTGGATTGTTTTCTTTAATCACTCTTGAGTAAATGTTAGTTAAAATTATTTTAAGAAATACCCACTAAAGGGGCACCTGGGTGGCTCAGTGAGTTGAATGTCAGTCCTCTGCTCAGGTCATCATCTAGTGGTTCCTGAATTTGAGCCCCGTGTCGGGCTGTATGCTGACAGCTCAGAGCCTGGTGCCTGCTTCAGATACTGTGTCTCCCTCTTTCTCTGCCCCTCCCCTACTCATGCTCTGTCTCTCTCTCTCTCTCTCTCTCAAAAATAAGTAAACATTAGAAAAAAATTACGAAATACCCACTAAACATAAACAAGGTAGTCCATGAGAGTGCCATGCAGTAAGGCATCCACTTGCATATGTGTTACTTACAAAGATCCCTTAAATGCTAGAGTTCCCAAAAAAGAAATCTCTGTTTAGCCATTCTGCTGCTCTGAGCTTGCCCTGTTGCTGTGGGTTTCCACCATCCTTTCTCCTAAATTCCTGAATTCTTAGTTCCTCTCAGGGGTAAGACAAAACAAAGCCTATGGCGTGAAAATGACAATGTAAAAAGGAAATAGGCCGACTGACTTCTAGCTTGACAAGTGACACTCCCAAGTATGACTGGAGCTCCACTTCAGCTCAGAGTCTCAGAAATGCGCAAGAGTTCTCATCCCTCTCTTGTAAAAAGAGCTGTGATTTTCCTCTGGGCATATCTTTGACTTTCTCCATGGACAAATTAATAGAAGATGAGATAATCTCTAAACCCCTGGGTATTTTTTTATTGTTACAACACTGAATGCCCATAGAAATTTCCAAATGGATGAATTCTTGCTTTAGGGTTAGACAAAACCACTGGCAGTGTTCTGTTCCTTACCAATCCAGGGGACACAGAGACTCTTGTTCCAAATTAATAAGTGGAGAAGGGGGCGCCTGGGTGGCTCAGTTGGTTAAGCGTCTAACTTCGGCTCAGGTCAGGAACTCGTGGTTCGTGAATTGGAGCCCTGCGTCGGGCTCTGTACAGACAGCTCAGAGCCTGGAGCTTGCTTTGGATTCTATGTCTCCCTCTCTCTCCGCCCATCCCCCACTCATGCTCTGTCTCTCTCTGTCTCAGAAATAAAAAAACATTAAAAAAAAAAAAGTGGGGAAAAAAGACTGAAAATCAGGTGTTCTGTTGGAATAAGGAGAAAGTGGAATGTAAAGACAACTTGAACGCCTTTTTTATTTTAAATAAACAATATTTCTACTTCCATATGTATATCACACAAGTTCTCATATTTTTTTTTTCCATTTTAAAGGCAGAATCTACACTTTCAAATAATAATACAGTTTTATTAAAGGACCACAATTATTTCCTGAGATTTAAAGAATATCAAAATTTATAAATAAATCCAATTCTGATATTAAAAATCCTAATTATTTCCTGAGATTTAAAGAATATCAATCTGAAAAGTTTTTTTTAGATAGCTCTCTTTATTTTATTTATTAATTTTTAAAAGACACCATATGTTTACCTGATGTCTTGATTTTGATCCTTCAGACTACTCTGAAAAATAATAAAGTATAATAATCAATAATTGTGATTTATTCATTCATAAAGCTAACCAACTTTTACTACATTTGTATTATGTGTAAAATGCTGTGGAAATGCTATTAAAAACACAAAGAAGAGGAAAAAAAACAGCTTCCTATTCAAAAATTAATTTCACTTTCAAATGGAGGCAATGCCTAGTAAATAAAGTACTAACACTAAGATGGGAAAAGATAAAAAATATATACAGAAGAGATTTTTTTAAACAGCAAACCAGAATTAGAAAATCAAAGGACATAATAGAGGGAGATGTTTGTAAGCAGGGTAATAACTTTACAGCTATCAAGTAAAAGAACAGATGGCTGGTAACTAGTCAAATGAGTATATTTTAATAAGAGATTTGGTATGCTATGTGGAGAATTGTGGACTGAAGGAATCTGTAAATTAGGACAATCCCAAGTATCCACTTACGTTCTATATAAAGCATATTGACTCTCATTTTAAAACAAAAGCCTTTAAAAAACGGAACATTTGTGGACACACAAACTCTGAGCACACTGACTTAAATGACTCACATACATCAGTAATCAGCAAATTGGCAGATTAAGTCCATGTTTTGTTACTTTTGAAGTCAAGGACCAACACTGAATTTCTCCCATCCCTAAAAGGCACATTGTCAGGACTTAGCTGACTTACTGACTGATTGATTCCTAATATCAAGAAAGTAAACTTGTTATGAGTAAGGATGTTTTCTTATTTTCTTGTTTGGTTCACTGATAAATCTCTAGTGCCTTGATGAGTACTTGACACATAGTAACATTCAATAAATATTAGCCAAATAAACGTTCCAACTGATCTGTTAACTTTACTCTCCAGATAAGGAAATTTTTGGACAACAGTGAGATATTTGGAAATAGTATTAATAATTTAGAAATAAACACAAAATACAAATTTAGATTCATCTAATACAAATTAGTTTTAACATATTCACATTCCCAAAGAAAGACTAGCCATAAATTTTTATGATTTTTTCAGATTGCCTTCCCATCGCTAGTCACTCATCAACATAACCCTAATTGATAGAAATAATATAAAACACATGTATTCATTTAACATTTACTGAGTATATGCTTTGTAGGTCTGCTTTTCAATCAGAGAGGCAGGACTAGTTGAAGATAAATAGGGAGAAAGGGATTTATTACAAAGAATTGACGTGTACAATTGTAGATGCTGGCTAAGCAAACCTGAAGTCCACAGGGCAGGCAATCAGGAACAAAAGCTCACAAACAAACTGGAAACCCACCAGCACTAACTGAAGCTAGTAATCTCTGAATTCATGGAAGATTGATGTCCCATTTTAAAGGTTTTCACACTAATTAGGTCAGGTCCACCCAGTAATCTGCCTTGTGATTAACCTAAAATCAACTGGTTAGGAACTATAATAATACCTGCAAAATCCCTTCACAACAACACCTACATTAGTGTTTGATTGAATTACCAAAAGAAGGTGTTTTTTGCTGCAAAATGGCTGTTGCCTCCCTCTGTCCTCTAACTCTTACTAAAGAATATCTCTTGTAGTTCACTGACCTGGAAACATACTAGCAAAGAATTATGGGGAATATAGTTTAGGCTAGCTAAGGTGATACATCACAAAGCAATTCAAATGGGTAGACTTTGGAAACATAACAATGACTATGAAATGCCTTCAAGAGGTTTACAGTTATTAAAAAAAGATTGGCATGCATTCATGTAGTCGTTAGTCTTACAAGTGCTCTATAGTAATATACATACATTAAAAATACTGTAGTGAAAAGAGTAAGAAGCAATAAATTCTATTTTCTTATTACTTTAACAGACAAAATTCAAATTCATTTACATCATAAATCATCTCATGGCCTGTTCTCTACTTTCAGGTTCTTCTCTTACTAGTTTTGCCTATCCACCCTGATTTTCTGTCCTTGGATGAGCCAGATTCTTGTGTGCTACCGTATGCTAAACTATGCTTTCTCTTTACTATGCTCAATGGATGCTTCTCCTCCTTCTCTATTATCCCTAGACTGCCTATCACCTACTCATTCTTCAAGAACTATCACATGTATCTCTATTCCAGGGCAAAATCAAAATTTTGGTTATATGTACATCAAAAGTAAGAACATTTATACATTTCTAATAATCTGAGAACTTTTTGCTTTTTTGACCTAAGTCAAAAAGAAATGTAATTTTTCATTGTAATTAAACCATAACTGATGCATATTTCAAGGAAACATTTGGACAACTGCAAATAATGGGTTTAGCATAATATAAACAATACCTTGGGGAAGACTTCGAGGGAGATAGGAATGAGCTATCAAGGTAAAAAGAGAGAGAGAGAGAGAGAGAGAATTAGTACATTTGTCCAAGCAGAGTAAGAGAAAGATTCTTATAACCAGAGAATTCTATAGCTTGAAGGTCCATCAAATCATTATTATCAAATTTTCCTTTTATTTATATAGAAACCCAAATCAGAGTGAAGAATCATTTCACTTCACTTTTAGAATTAGCATGCTAAGAAGTTGCTTCAGCCGAGGTCACAGAAGTTGCTGTGTTTTCCTCTAGGATTTTGATGGTTTCCTGTCTCACATTCAGGCATTTCATCCACTTTTAACTTATTTTTGTGTATGATGTGGGAAAGAAGTCCAGTTTCATTCTTCTGCGTGTTGCCATCTAATTTTCCCAACACCATTTGTTGAAAAGACAGTCTTTTTTCCATTGGATATTATTTGGATATTCTTTCCTGCTTTGTTGAAGATTAGTTGACCATATAGTTATGGGTCCATTTCTGGGTATTCTATTCTGTTCCATTGATCTATGTGCCTGTTTTTGTGCCAGTACCATACAGTTTTGATGACTACAGCTTTGTCATATAGCTTAAAATCCCGAATTGTGATGCCTCCACTTTTATTTTTCTTTTTCAGGATTGCTCTGGCTATTCGGGATCTTTTGTGGTTTCATGCAAACTTTAGGATTGTTAGTTCTAGCTCTGTGAAACATGCTGACGGTATTTTGATAGGGATTCCATTAAATGTGTAGATTGCTCTGGGTAGTACAGACATTTTAACAATGTTTGCTCTTCCAATCCATGAGCCTAGAATGCTTTATATTTCTTTGTGTCCTCGTCAGTTGTTTTTTTTTTTTCATAAGTGTTCTATAATTTTCAGAATTCAGATCTTTTACCTCTTTAGTTAGGTTCATTCCTACGTATCTTATGGTTTTTGGTGCAGTTGCAAATGGGGCTGATTCCTTGATTTCTTTTTTCTGCTGCTTCGTTATTGGTGTACAGAAATGCAAGTTTTTTGCACATCGATTTTATATCCTGATGCTTTGCTGGATTCATGTATTAGCTCCAGCAATTTTTGGACAGAGTCTTTCAGGTTTTCTGTGTAGAGTATCATGTCATCTGCAAATAGTTTGCCCTCTTCCTTGCCAATTTGTATGCCCCTTTTTCCCTTTTGTTGTCTGATTGCTGAGTCTTAGACTTCCAGCACTATGTTAAATAGAGGTATATTCTGTCTATGCCTACTTCTTACAAGTCATGTTGCCAAAGGCAAAGGAAACAAAAGCAAACACAAACTATTGGGATTTCATTGAGATAAAAACCTTCCTCACAGCAAAGGAAACAACAAAACTAAAAGTCAGCCTGCAGAATGGGGGAAGATATTTGCAAATGACATATCTCATAAAGGGTTAGTATCCAAAATCTATAAATAACTTATCAAACTCAATACCCAAAAAACAAATAATCCAGTTAAGAAATGGGCAGAATACATTAATAGATACTTTTCCAAAGAAGACATCCAGATAGCTAATAAACACATGAAAAGATGCTCAACATCACTCATCATCAGGGAAATACAAATCAAAACCACAATGAGATAGCACCTCACACCCGTCAGAATGGCTAAAATTAACAACGCAAGAAACAACAGGTGTTGGTTAGTAGGCAGAGAAAGGAGAATCCTTTTGCACTGCTGGTGGGAATGCAAACTGGTGCAGCCACTCTGGAGAAGAGTATGGAGGTTCCTCAAAAAAATAAAAATAGAACTATGCAACAATCCATCAATTGCACTATTAGGTATTTATCCAAAGGATACAAAAATACAGATTCAAAGGTGTACATACACCCCAATGTTTATATCAGCATTATCAACAATAGCCAAACTATGGGGAGAGCCCAAATGACTATCAACTAATGAATGGATAAAGAAAAGGAGGTATATTTATATAACTGAATATTACTCAGCCATCAAATAGAATGAAATCTTGCCATTTGCAACGACATGGATGGACCTAGAATGTTTATGCTAAGCGAAATAAGTCAGTCAGAGAAAGACAAATACCATATAATTTCACTCATATGTGGAATTTAAGAAACAAAACAGATGAAAATATGTGGTTGGGGTGGGAGAGAAGAGAGGGGAGCAAACCACAAGAAACTCTTAACAATGGAGAACAAACTGAAAGGTTGATGGAGGGAGGCAGGTGAGAGATGGGCTGGATGGGTGAAGGGTATTAAGGAGGACACTTGTGATGAGAACTGGGTGTCATATGTAAATGATGAATCACTAAATTCTACTCCTGAAACCAATATTGCACTCTATGTTAACTAACTAAAATTTAAATTAAAAAAAGAAGAAGCATACTGAGGTATGCCAAACATTTCTCTCTTAACTTAATATACCTTTACTCTATAAGTCTTGATTGAAGGTATGCCTAGTACAGGGATATTTTATCATTCTTTGATAATATTAAAAAATTAAGCCCATTAGTTTTTATGTAGGTTCTCCTTTCCTAAACAAGAAATGTAATTCTAAAACTTGGGGGAAGATTCAAATGATTGTGCATCCTCAAAAAGTAACAGAAACTCAAATTTAATTTCTTCAGAATAGGATTTTTAATAAAATTGATATAAAATTCTGGTTAAATTGAGAAAATAAGATATCTATTCCAAAGGACTCTATTTCAAAGATATCTATTCCCTTAAAAAACTATTATAACAATAACAAATCTTGGATTCTCTATAATTGAAAGGATTAAACATATGTTTATGTTCAGCAGCAACAGAATGAAATTCACTTTTAACTAAAATAGTAGTAAGTTTGCAGAATTTCAACATAGTATTCCAATTTATACACTGATTTTTCTCATGCCAATTACAATGTTTCTGTTACATCATCTAACTCGTGACTGCCAAAAACAATAAAATATTCTAGTAAGTCTGTTTTAAGCACTGCGTTTAGTCTTTCAGTTAAAAATCTAGAAGTTGGAAGGTCCTGTGATATTCAGCTGTTTAATGACATTGTGATTCTGGTTCCACATGTCTGAGATTCTCCTGGCCTTCTTATGATTGAGTTCCTAGCATCAAGTTCTAAGGCATTAGTGAAAACAAGAAGGAAGAGACCAAGAGGAAGACAGGGTTTTCACTTAAGTAACTGTTTTAATTAAGAGAGAAAAATCTTTTCAGAAGCCCCTTGTGGCTAATGTAAAAATGACCATAATTTTTTGCAGCTCCTCCTACTGAGTCTATTTCTTCAACTTCAAATCTGTGCTAGCTGTGACTTGCTTGATCAATAGCGTGCACATAAGTAATGTTGTGAGAGTTTCAATGCCGGGACCCAAAGAACTTTGCAAATTTCTATTCTTGTTATATATATATATATATATATATATATATATATATATATATATAAAATAATTGCCATGTGAAAAAGACTTCCTCAGTCTGGCTGATGACAGACATGGAACCTAGTCAATTATTCCTTTTGCCCTGGCTAACATATTGCCAAACACTAGGCATGTGAGTATGGCCATCCTATATCATACAACTTCCTGCCCACCTGCTGGATGAACACAGACTCATGAGCAAGTCCAGAACAGATCAGTTGAGCCTGCCTGAGCCAGAAAAACCATCCAGCCAAACCACAGAATTGTGAGTTAAATAAATCACTGATATTTTTAAACTACTAGTTTTAAGGGAGGCAAACCATAAGAGACTCTTAAATACAGAGAACAAACTGAGGGTTGATGGCAGGAGGGTGAGGAGTGGAAAATGGGTGATGGGCATTGAGGAGAGTACTTGTTCGAATGAACACTGGGTGTTGTATGTAAGTGATGAATCACAGTAATCTACCCCCAAAACCAAGAGCACACTGTATACACTGTATGTTAGCCAACTTGACAATAAATTATATTAAAATGAATAAACAAATAAATAATAAACTACTAGGTTTAAGGGAGAATTGTTATGCAGCAAAAGTTATCTAATACCTTTTTTATGACCTTTTCTTTAAATCTCTTTCATCAGAAATCAAGTTGTATTTCCATATCTAGACCAAGTTTTATTACAATGATTGACATAGAAATCCTTAGACACTGTATACACTGCCACTTAAATAAAAAGAGGGTTCTATTAACAAGGAAATAAAAATATTGGCTTTCAACAAAGCACACAACATTATCAGCTACTGACATATTGTAGTCTTTAGAGCAAATGAGAGGGGAAAACCATTTAAGGAGTCACGAACTTGTCTTGACATAATCCCATATATGAGCCTACTATAGAATAAACAGCTTCAACATATGTTACAACTTTAAACCCAAAAATAGTAATTTCTCTTAGTCTCTAAAAGCAATTACTATTTGCTATTTCTTGATAATCAAAATTTAATTTAGATTCAATTTCTTTCAAGAGCTAAAATAATGGCCATAGTACCCAATGTGATCTATACAGTCAATGCAATTCTTACCAAAACCCCAAAGATATTTTTTTTACAGAATTCAAAAAAATAATCCTAAACTTCATATGGAACCACACAAGTGCCTGAATAGCACAAGCAATTCTGAGAAAGAAGAACAAAGCTGGAGGCATCACACTTCCTAATTTAAAAATATATTGAAAAGCTCTAGTAATGAAAACAATATGGTACTGGCATAAAAACAGACATGCAAACCAATGGAACAAAATAAAGAGCCCAGAAACAAAGCCATGCATTTTTGGTCAATTGATCTTCAACAAACATGCCAAGAATACACAATAAGGAAAGGGCAGTCTCTTTAATAAACGGTGTTAGGAAAACTAGATAAAATTGGACCTCTCTCTTACAGTATACACAAAAATCAACTCAAAATGGATCAAAGACTTAAACATGAGACCTGAAACCATAAAACTCCTGGAAGACAACATAGGCAGTAAGCTCCTTGTCTGGTCTTGGCAATGATTTTTTTTTTCCTTTGGGGAGGTTGAAGGGAGCAGGGAATATGACAACAAAACCCAGGGCAACAAAAGCAAAAATAAACAAGTGGGACTAACTCGAACTAAAAAGTTCTGCACAGCAAAGGAAAACATTAACAAAATGAAAAAGCAACCTGCAGAATGCAATAAAATATTTGCAGACCTATACATCTGATAGAGGGTTAATATCCAAAATATATAGGGAATTCCTACAACTCAATACAAAAAAAATAAATAAATAAACAAATAAATAGATTTTTTTTAATCGGCAAAGAACCTAAATAAACATTTATCCAAAAAAAAAAGACATATAGATGACCAACATGTATGTGAAAAGATGCTCAATATAACCAATTATTTAGGGAAATGAAAACTTAAACCAAAATGAGATGTCACCTCACATCAATTAGAATGGCTATTATCTATTATCAAAAAAAAAAAGGTAAATGTTGATGAAGATGTGAAGAAAAGGAAACTCTTGAACACTGTTGGTGGGAATGTAATTGATTAAGCCACTATGGAAAATGGTATGGAGGTTCCACAAAAATTAAAAATGGGGGCGCCTGGGTGGCTCAGTCAGTTAAGCATCCGAGTCTTGATTTTGGCTCAGGTCATGATCTCATGGTTTGTGAGATCAAGCCCTGCATTTGGTTCTGTGCCGACAGCACAGAGCCTGCTTGGGATTCTCTCTCTCTCCCCCTGTCTCTGCCTCTCCCCCACTCATTCTCTCTCTCTCTCTCTCTTTCTCTCTTTCTCTCAAAATAGATAAATAAACTTTAAAAAAATTAAAAATAAAGTTACCTAAATGATCCAGCCATCCCACTTCAGAGTATATATCCAAAGGAATTGCATTCAGGATCTGCATTCCCATGGTCATTGCAGCAATTCACTATAGTCAAGACATGGAAGCAAACTAAATGTCGATTGACAGATTACTGGATTTTAAAAAAATGTAGTATATACATAGAATGGAATATTACATAACTTTAAAAATTAAGCAAATCTTGCTATTTGCAACAACGTGGATGAACCTCGAGGACACTCTGCTAAGTGAAATAAGCCAGGCACAGAAGGACAGATACAATATGACACAAGTCATATGAGGAAACTGAAATAGTCGTAGTAGCAGGGAGTAGAATGGCACTTTCCATGGTGTGAGGGGAGGGGGAAATGATGAAGTATTAGTCAAAGGGTACAAGTTTCAATTATGCAAAATGAATGAGTCTTATGCAACTACTGTACTACATAATACCTATAGATAACAATATTGTGTACTTAAATATTTGTCAAAAAAGTATATATTATATTAAGTATTCTTATCCCATACACTAATAATAATAAATAAATAAAGAGGCTGGAAGGAAACTTTTAGAGGTGATAGGTATATTTATGGCATAGATTACGGTGATGTTTCACAAATAACACCTCCAAATTTAGCAAGTTGTATACATTAAATATGTACAGCTTTTTATATGTCAATCATACCTCAATAAAGTAGTTCCTTTTTGAAAAAAGAAATTGGTAGAAAGTACATTTTTAAAGTAAGGGCATAGTAAAAATGTAGGAGGTAAAGATTTCACAACTGCAGTTTGAAGAAATAGAAGAAATAACCTCCACTTTACTGCATTAAAAATGACATGAAACCACTACTGCATTGTGAGAACAAGAAAATGTACTGTCATATGCACTTTTCTACTATCTGAAAATTCCTGAATTGTGTATATGTGGTTTTAGAAAAGACAAAAAGTGGTGTACTTGTTACCATTAGAAGGACTGGATGATATAAATTGCACTGAATGTTAGTTTTACAGTAGAGCTAGCTGTAAGTTGATTATCCAAATCAAATACATCATGGCCTTCCTAGATGGACAGAAGTTTTCATTAAGGCTCATATATTAAGAAATGTTTGGAGTTGAGTCTAGGAATAAAACTCATTCTATTATAATTGGTTGCACCTGAAATGCTCTTCAATTAGGTAGTCTAGATTAGTCAATGGCTAATGTCCAGGGTACTGGAGTATTCAAAGTAATAAATGGCCCCTGCATTTGATTAAATGCAAAATGAGGCTGATGTGTTTAATCAACCACAAATGCCTCTTTACAGAAAATGAGTACACTTTAACACATGGGCCATTATAATTTCTCTGTAGCAAGGGAAAACTTTGAGTGTGTTTATCCAGCAGATAATGAAAACACCATCATACTGTAAGGGAGACTATTCTGCTTTTTGATGCTCACAGCAGGATTTACACAAGGCTACCAAATTGATCATTTTACTGATTGAACAAAATAACCAATTGTCTTTCCTATAAAATTACAGACAATTTTACTCTTAGGTTTGTGAAGCTCAGTGAAACAACTGTGAAACAACAGTCCGTAAGTAGTGAAACATTATCTAACTCAATAAAGATAATGGAATCAAGCAAATGATTTGAAGTGGTTAAACCTTGAAAAAGTAGAAGAAGCACATGTAGAGTGATGAGTTGTCCTCTCCTTTTCCAAGAGGGAAAGATAAATATTGCCACAGGCTAGAGCATTCTACTTTTCCACCCCTTCCTGCCACTCATTACAAAGCTGAGACTGCTCGGAGAGAAGGTGCCCTCTTCATTCTGGATCATCTCTGTTTGACTCAGGACACCTGCTAATGAAATCACCGTGACACTGTTCAGCTTCATGCTTGCCCACTGCCTCTGGACATATAGATTAGAAAATTCTCTTTCTCCAATATAATTTTTCTCTCTGCAAATTCTTCATTCCTTTAGGGAACATAGAAAAATTCAGAACATTCATATGGATAGCTCATGTTCTTAAGACCTACAGAATTCTCCATCCTCTTTTCAGTGGTATAGAAGTCCAAATTCTCTGCGCAAAACCCTTATTTGAGATTGTCCTACAATGGGGAAATGACTCCAGCCATCTGAAAAAAAAAGGGGATAATTCTTAGACACTGGCCAAAATGGCATATTTGTTACATCCACTTTTACGTTAAATAATCTATTTTCACCTAAGAAGACATTTTTTATTTATACAGTGTGTTTCCTGAAGCTGCGGTGACAAAGTACCAGAAACTTAAAATAGCATAAATTTATTTTCACAGTTTGGAAGGCCAGAATTCTGAAGTCAAGATGTCACCAGAGAAGCACTCCCTCTGGAGGCTCAAGGGAGAAATTCTTTGCCTCTTCTAGTTATGATTGTCTGCATTCTTTGACTTGTAGCCACTATAAACTCTTAATCTCTGACTCTGTGGTCATATTGACATCTCTTCTGCCTGTCAAATCTCCCTCTGTCTCACTATTACAAAGACAGTTATTATTAGATTTAGTGTCCAACCAGATAATTCAGGATAAACGTCTCTCAAGACACTTACATTAATTGTATCTTTTGTCTTATAAGGTAATATTCACTTTTACTGTATCAAGTCATATTCACATGTTCCAAAGATTAGAATGTTGGCATATCTTTTGAGAAGGCCACCGTTCAGACCACTTTATACAGAGATATATGTTCGTTCAAACATCAACAATTTCTTCCAAATGGAACTATTCAGCTATCACTTCCAAACCCCCCCTTCATTAACCCTTTTTCTTTTGAATACTTCTTTTTTAATTTTTTTTAATATATTTTTTTGAATCTCTGGATTTTTGATGCTCTACTAATGTAGTTTTATTACCTCCATGAGACATTTCAACATATGGAGGAAAAGTCAGTGATGAAAATAAAAATATAATTGTCACAGATTTCATCCTTTGATCTCTATTGCCCTATGTGCTTTATCAAGCTACTCCAAGAACTAATTTATCCATGAGGTTCAAATTTTCAGATTATTCAATCTATAGCTCCAGTCCTGACCTTTCTTCTTTATTTTTCACTGAATGTTTTTACTTTCACATCCCCCATCCTTTTAAACTCAACCTGTTTAAAATATAACATGTGTTTGCTCCAAGATCAGTTCTCCCTCAAGTTTTCCCATTTTGTCGGAGGTTATTTTTCTCCACAGTAAACTGCCTCTAATTCTAGAAGGAAACTCTGAACCCTCTCTCTTTGCCTTTTGTTTATAATAATGTAATGTTAATTCATCCTTTTTTTTTTTTTTTCAGATTCTTGTCTCTTTTCTATCCCAGACTTTACCACTTGAGAGAAAGTAGCTAATACAGCTAACCTGTGATCTAATTACATCATTTTCCTGAGGGAAATGACCCAGTGAGTTGGGATTAAACAAACAAACCCAGAGTCCCCCGTCTGATCTCCTTAACAACTGGACCTCTGAGTAAGTACACCGATGATATTTGCTAGAAAAAAGAAGTTTATCTCTGAAATACCACTGGCAAGATGTCCCTGGCAAAGGATTATCTATAGTAAATAGAACATTGTATCTATGAGGAATTGCTCCCTGGAAAATGTCAGGTAGGCTACACAACTCTCCAGAGTGTGAGATGGAAATGTTTTATAATTGAATGCTCCTTCTGTGTAAAGCTATCACGTGGACCTCACAAAGACCTCTATTCTAGAACTGAAAGGACTTGAAAAGCTGCCCTTGACATTCCAGATCTCTTCCTATTTCCTTTGAGCCTTTTGATTACTTGCATTCCCGAGATTTACTCAAGTTTGATATGAGTAAGAACTCTGATTCGTGGGAGTCTGACTCTGTGTGTTAAGTCATCACCTATCTATTATTTGGATAAACCAATACTGCTTCCTAACCTCTCCAATCTCTTATAAAGACTGTCATAGATAAATTTTTCTCGGATGCCATTTTTAATCACATCTTTTCCTTGTTCAAATATCATTAGTGAGACACCTACTGCATAAATATTAAGTCCAAAGTCCTTATCCTAGAAATTAAGGGTAACTGTGTAGTACAAATGGTGGGCCATTTTGGCTTTATCTGGGTACATCTTAGCAGTTAAAAATTATTAAAAAAAATAATTCCAGATGGATTGAAGATTTAAATATGAAATAAAACTGTAAAATTTATAGAAAATAATATTGGTATCAACTTGAGATCCAATTACTTTCTCCATTGGGGAAACATCTATTCCCAATGGGAAGGGAAGGGTTATTTGGTTATATATGGTTATATCATTACATATGGGGTGTGTGTGTGTGTGTGTGTGTGTGTATGTGTATGTATGGTTCTTATGAATTACTAAGAAGGATATGAAAAAAATAGAAAAATTGGATAATAAATGCATGAAAAATACTTACTAATAAGGAATTATAAATTAAAAGACGGTTAGATACCATTTTATATCTGTTGGATTGACTAAAGTTTCAAATTCCAACAATATCATCATTTGGAGAAGATGCACATTAAAAAAAATGTTTAAAATTTTCTGGTAGGAGTATAAATTGGTACAAGCATCTTTTAAAATAATTTTGCATCATTATATCATGAAACTGAATATGGGCATCACTTACCACTCTGTAATTCTCTACCTGGTTATATGCTCTGAGGAAGTACTTTCTCTTAGGAGATGTGAGCAAAATTATTCATTGCAGCAAATAAAAGACAAGAGAGAGAGAGAGAGAGAGAGAGAGAGAAGTAACCCAATATATATTTATGTTAAAATGTATACATATAATGTAGCGTGTTGATACAATGGACTACTATAGACAAAGAACATCAGTGAGGTTCAACATCACTGAATCTCAAAAACATGATATTGATGGAAGAAAGCCAAGACTCAGAGAACTAGAGTACAATTTCATTAAATGAAGCTCAAAAACAATTTAAAATAATATATACATTCACAGATAATGAAACTACAGGGAAATCAAGGAAATAATAAACATAAAATTGATCATACTGGTTATTTCTGGGCATAGGGAAAGTTGGGGAAAGGGGATTAAGGTGGGCACATAGATATGAGAGGTAATGGTAAAGTTTCATTTATTAAGTAGGTGAGAAGTATGCAGAATTCATATTATTGTTATTAATATTGCTATCCCACATAAACATTAGAAATATTATTTTATATATTTAATTTTAATATAATTGATTATAATAATAATTAGAGCCCTGCCCAGTGACCCAATAATACAAAATAACTAATAACTCACACATGAAAATTTATAGAAAGTAAGTATTTTTAAACATTTTTTTATGTTTTTATTTTTGAGAGAGAGGCAGAGCATGAACAGGGGAGGGGCAGAGAAAGAGGGAAACACAGAACTTGAAGCAGGCTCCGGGCTCCAAGTTGTCAGCACAGAGCCCAATGCAGGGCTCAAACCCACTAACTGTGAGATCATGACCTGAGCTGAAGTCAGACACTTAACTGAGTCACCCAGGTGCTCCAGAAGTAAATATACTTTTAAAAAATTAATCTGTGATGGGTTCTTCTTTGTGTCATCCTTTAGAACTGATGGCCTGGGGCGCCTGGGTGGCGCAGTCGGTTAAGCGGCCGACTTCAGCCAGGTCACGATCTCGCGGTCCGTGAGTTCGAGCCCCGCGTCAGGCTCTGGGCTGATGGCTCAGAGCCTGGAGCCTGTTTCCGATTCTGTGTCTCCCTCTCTCTCTGCCCCTCCCCCGTTCATGCTCTGTCTCTCTCTGTCCCAAAAATAAATAAACGTTGAAAAAAAAAAAAGAACTGATGGCCTAAAAGTTGATACTCTATGATTCTGACTTTGGCACAATTCTCTCCTAACTCTTCATGCTCTTCATTTGCAACCTCATCTACTATCATGGTTTTAACCACCACCCCAAAACCTATTTTTGCCCTGTGTTTCAGATTCATTTATTTGAATGTATCTGAGTTCACTTCCCTTGTTGTTAATGAACACTTCTATGCCACCTGAGTAAATCTAATTTTAATTTCCTCTACGCTAGACATATTGTCTCATCTAGTGTTCCCTTTCACAGTTCACAGCCTCTCATTGGGTACTCCAGTCAGAAACTTGAGCGTCATCTAAGATTCATCTTCCTCCCTCCCCTTAGCAATCAATACTAAACCTTACTAATTTTACATCCTTGCTATTTGTGAAATTTGCCTCTTTCCTCCATTCACTGCACCAGGACTTGTTAGTGAGGGTCTCAATTATGTCAGTGGGAGTATGACTGCATTTGGATATATATGAATGCAATACTATATGATCATTTTCTCTTCAGTCTTGCCCATCTAAAATCCATCTTCTATCCCTCTTTGAATATGATCTATTCAAAGTCATATTTCCCTCCTTAAAACCTTCATTAGCCTTTACCATCTAGACAATGAAAACCATTATATGCATTTCTCTTCCTAACTCAACCTTTCCTGTTGCTGTAAATTCATTTGCCATGACCTAGTTTCTGTTTATGCTCTAATTACATCACATCATGAGCCTTTACCATAAGTTTTCTTATGCCTGGAATAGGCTTCTCCATACTTTTTTACCTACTTACCCTTCAAGTTTATCTTCTCTGGAAACTTTTTTTCCACCTTTTTCTGCTGCTAAAGATCGCTATGCATATTTCTATTAATAAATTTGCCATATTTCATTTAACATGTTTACATCTGTGTCTTCTCCTCTAAGCTATAATATCCTAAAGTACACAGATTGTAATTCATCTTTGTACCCCTTTCTTTGTACATAGCACAGGTTGGCTCATGGTATGTACTCCACAAATATTAGCTTAAATGGACTGTGGAGATGTTGAATAATTAGACTTATTACCTGAGGAATTGCCTTACTCTGTTTGCACAGCCCTTCTGAGCCGGCAACTTAGAATTAATTTTGTGAACTATTTTTGTGTCCTGGACAGTTGAGAGAGAAATACTCCTCTGTGTTCCAAATCAGGTATTTTAACCCCATTTGATTGGAAGATTAACTTCTTAATTGGGGGGCTACTTTAGAAAACAGAGGTCCTCATTGATAGCATAAGCATACTATGACACGTTCTGTATATAAGCATTAAATTTTTCCTTGGCTGAAAAATTCAGGGATATTAAAGTTTAGTTGCTTCTTGCTAACTGTTGAGAAACAGCTCACCCTAAATTTAAATTTCAAGTTATGTTTTTAAGATTGTGGGAGCGATCAAAATTAGAATAAACTCATAGTGGAAATGAACATTTAAATTGGTGAAGATTATGGGTTTTGGAATCAAATAGACCAGACCTCAAATCTTACATCTGATTATTACTAATAATATGACTTTGGGTTAGTTACTTCACTTCCTGAGCCTCAGTTTTTTTTATCTGCAAAATGAAATACATAATACATAACTCTGTATGTTGTGCAAAATTGTTTTATAGACAAGTTTTATAAATCATTCACTAATAGGTCATTCTAGTCTTACATCAACTCTTTCATATAATAAAAAAAAAAAGAGAGAGGACATTACCTGTGCCAGGGGTCCCCATTATTATGCCCAGGGCCTATTTATTCACCAAGAGGACTCACAAGACTCAGGATAGAATTATATTTATGGCTGTTATGATTTATTATAGGGAATGGATACTAATCAAAATCATCAAAAGGAAAAGGTGCACAGGGTATCACCTAGGGAAAACTGGGTACAAGCTTCCAAGAATTGTTTCCCATGGAATCACACAGGCATGCTTAATTCTTTCAGCAACTGAAAGTTGTGACAAAACACATGAATTTTTCCACCAGGGAAGCTCACTAGAGACTGTCCAAGTTTTATTGGAGGCACAAATTTAATACAGGCACTATCTGCCTAGAACATGCCAAAATTCCAGGCTCCCAAAAGGAAAGCAGGTGCTCAGAATAAGCCACATCAGGTACAGTGTGCAGCTCTTATCATTTAGGGACAGTTTTATATCAGTGTAGATAGTAGTTCACCATTCAAGTTCCCAGATGCCAACCAATAGCCAACCTTGCATGCAGGCCTTTCCAAGGACAGCAGTCTCAGGCATGCTATCTTAATTTTTTTCTGCACAATGGCCAAATCATTTCGTGAAATTAATACACCATCATGGCTAAGTGCACCACTATGGAACAAAAATGACTGAATCCTAGCTTTGTCACTTATTGGTCTCTCCAGGCCCTGCTTCCCCCACAAG
Organism: Leopardus geoffroyi; assembly: GCF_018350155.1. NCBI lineage: Eukaryota > Metazoa > Chordata > Mammalia > Carnivora > Felidae > Leopardus > Leopardus geoffroyi. The sequence goes on from NC_059332.1 coordinate 57,268,271, forward strand.
TGAAATGGAGACCCTGGCAGTGTTTATCTCATATAGTTGTTGTGAGGACTCAATGAGTCATCACATGTGAAGTGCCCCTGGCAAACAGAGGTCTAGTTGTAATAGCAGAAACACCAGCAGCAGTAGTAGTAATGTGACTTTGATTCCAGTCTGTGACAAGGATATAATTATAGGCCAATTGCAATCATAAACTTAGATATAAAATCCACTCACAAAACTATTAGCAAACTAAAGTTAACAGCGTATAAAAAGCATAATATATGCCAAGTTTACCCGAGTAATGCACAATGACTCCAAATTAGAAAATTTATTACTGTATCTCAATAGATAGTTTTTTGATAAAATTTAACATCTATTTCTGAATTTTAAAAAACTCTAGGGGCGCCTGGGTGGCCCAGTTGGTTAAGCATCTGAGTTCGGCTCAGGTCATGACCTCACAGTTCTTGAGTTCAAACCCGGCGTCAAGCTCTGTGCTGACAGCTCAGAGCCTGGAGCCTGCTTCTGATTCTGTGTCTCTTTCTCTCTCTGCCCCTCCCCCGCTCACTCTCTCTGTCTCTCAAAAACAAATAAATGTTAAAAAAAATAAAAATTAAAAAAAACTCTAAGCAAACTAAAAATAGGAAACCTATTTCTTAACTTGATGAGTCACCTGCCAAAAAATGCAGAAAATAGCATACAAAAGTAGTAAAAATTTTTAAAAAGAAACAAAACATATTTGCCTTCTACGAGCACTTTTATTCAACATTGTACTGGAGTTCCCAGCCAGCACGATAAAAGAGGAAAAAAGAAAAAGTATAAGGATTAGAAAGGGAAAACCCAAATTGTCACTATTCTTTACATCTACAAAATAATCTAGAAATTATAAGAACTGGTGAGGGGTTAACAAATTTTGTGGATATAAAATCAAATAAAAAGATCACTTATATTTTTATACTCCAATAACAAAATGTTGAAAGATTAGAAACAAAAAAAATATATAAGCTACATAGCAATTTAACGATAACAAAAAAACCCAAAATTCTTCATACAAAAACTTAAGACTTCTGGAAGACACCAAAGAAAAAAAATTGAAACACATGAAAAAGCATAGAGATTCATGAAATAGAAGATAATATCACTTGAAAAACAGAATAAGTGTGATTTCAATTAAAAATCCCAACATAGCTGGGGCGCCTGGGTGGCGCAGTCGGTTAGGCGTCCGACTTCAGCCAGGTCACGATCTCGCGGTCCGTGGGTTCGAGCCCTGCATCAGGCTCTGGGCTGATGGCTCAGAGCCTGGAGCCTGTTTCCGATTCTGCATCTCCCTCTCTCTCTGCCCCTCCCCCGTTCATGCTCTGTCTCTCTCTGTCCCAAAAATGAATAAACGTTGAAAAAAAAAAAAAAATCCCAACATAGCATTCCATGGAACTTGAGAAGCTGATTTTAAATATTTTTATGGAAGAGGCAAGATATTTCTGAAAGAGAATAATAAAGTAAAAGGATATGGCATATGAAAAATGAATTGTAAACTATTATAACTAAAATGGTGTGGTATTGGCCTAGGAAACAAACAGATTAATGTAATAGAATAGCGAACACTAAAACAGATTCATACATAAAGGGGAATTTGCTATATGGTCGTAGCAGCATTACAGATCAAGTAAAAAAAGGGTTGTATTCAATAAGTTGGTTCTTTGAATCAGAGAAAAATACAACTGAATCCCCCCATTCATATCCCACACAAAAATCAAGAAAGTTTAAGAACTTTAATATAAGTGGCAAAATCTTAAAATTTTTGTTAAAATATTTCAGTAATATCTTTGCTGCCTTGGCAAAAGAAGTAGATATCTAGATGGATGGATGGATGGATGGATGGATAATGATAGATGCATAGATGATAGATAGATAGATAGATAGATAGATAGAGGCAAGAAATGGCACTGTACTCAGGATAGTGTATTCTCTGAGTAAGAAAGGGTGGAGAGATCAGGGAGAGGTACTTTGGAGAGATCAGTGATACTTCAAGGCTAATAATGCATTTTCTAAGATGATAGTGAAAACATAACAGTTCATTCAATTATTTATTATTATATTATTAATTATTATTATTTCACAGAAAAACACACTTTCTATTCTCAGGTATGTCTAAGTCATTTCCAAAGTGTTTTCATATTGATTACCAGAGTTTCTAAAAGAATTGGGCCAAAAATCTCTATTCAGTGTCAGTTATAGAAGAAAAGATTAACATTTCCCCGTCATGCTTTTCTAATCTGATGCTTCAAAGAAAAAGTATAGAAGAATTTTCTATGGGTGTATTATAAGAACCCTAAGTTCTGCTTCTGGAAATTTATTTTAACCAATATATACGAGATAAAAAATTGCAGGTTTTCTAATTTTAGATTTACACATAGTTCCATTTCATCTGCATTGCCACAATCACCAGAGACAGCATATATTATTTTTCCTGAAAGCAAATGAGCTATTATATGCAAATTCTGATTTAAAAAAATTTTCCATAGAGTTTAAAACTCAATGTGCCACAATTTTAAGTTTTCCTGTTGGATATTTCAGATGAACTTTTTAGTGTCTGCAAGTGTTAGTGCTTAAAAATTCCCATCCCAAACCAAGAACAAAAATTAAAACACCCTCAAAGAAACAGGCTTTATAAATGCTTTCAGTGAGAAAATAGAAATTTAATCAAAACAGCATTTATCTAATAAACACCTTCTGTTTCATTTAGCATGGGTAATCAGGGTGAGCATGATTTTTCTGGCAGCTGTGTTCTCCACATTAAGTTGATGCAGTTCAGGAGCTGTGCTGATACTGTGACTCCATTAGAATTCACTTCACTAAAAATATACTGTTAGCATTTAACAGAGACTTTCTAAATAACCTACAAGTCTATAAACTGTCCCTTTTTTCAAAAATGGATGAAACTGGTCTACCATATTGTCCTGAAGGGTTGTCTGTTTCTTTCAAACAGAAGAGACACAACTAAATTGCAACCTGTATCAGATTATATCCCCAGGGCCTGCCATTTTGAATACTCTGAGGTGTATGCATAGACAAGAGGGGGGTCCATCAATGTTGAGTTAGATATATTTCATTCAATTCCTAGCTAATAGTCAGAAGGAATCCTTAAACAGAAAAAAACTATTCTAGACCTCTAATATGGCCAGCCCAAAGTCTTCCAGTACAAGTACAACGTACCCTGATGCTGCTTTATTGCCCAATAAACTATAAGGTTATAGATTAGTCAATCTGATAAATCCACTGATGGTTTTGTGGTTCTATGATCAGTGTGCAAGGATTTTTATAGCTCAGTAAAACACAGGACAGCTTTACAACCCAAGACTAAACCTGTGATAAAGGGGGGGGGGGGAGGCATCCACATATTAAAGGAAAATCTTCAAAAGTCACAGAAAGATGTATTTACATATTAAAATTACACATATCTAGAATCTAAACCACTAGATTCAGAGAGTGAGACTTTTTTCTAAAGTATAAAATGCAATCTATATTTATTATAATGACCCTAAGGGACTGTTTAGTACTAAATCCCTTCAGAAAACAAAACATAAATTAACTCCTGTATAGTGTGATTATGGTGTGAATTGTATCTTATTATATCCTAATTCCTTTAAAACTGTAAATTAAAAACCCAAATTTTCCTTCCTATGTAGGAAAAACCCAGTTCTTTCTCACTGTGGGTCTCCTTTACTATTCACACAAACACTTCGCTTCTAACCCTCTGGTCACCAAATATGTGGAGGTACCCCCCCCCAAACAAGCAATTCTCTGCAACACCAGCTCACGTCTTACAATTTAACTCAACTATGACACTATTTACCTGGAGGTAGTGTTAGATCCTGCAGGTAAAGCCTCAGTCCCACAAGATTGTCCTCTACTCCCAAACACACACACACACACACACACACACACACACACACACACTCCAGATGCCAGTCACAAGTCCAGGTTAAGATAAGATAGATAAGATAAGATAATAAGATAGATGAATAGCCAGAAGCAGAGATACATAGGGTGAGGTCTGAGAACTTCTGTCCCTGTGGAGCTGGGGTAAGTCAACCCTCCCAGTGCTGATGTGTTGATGTCTCCAAACCCTGTGTTATTGGGATTTTATGAGGTTTCTTCACAATGGCATGATTAATTACTAACTCCATTTCTAGCCCCTCTCCCCTGTCTGGAGGATGACAGATGGTCTAAAAATTCCAAGCTTCTAACTATGGCTTGGTCTTTCTGGTGACCAGTCCTTCCTTATTCAGGAGCTACTCAGGAGCCCACCCAGAGTCCCATGGTTAGAAAGTAGATACTCCAAGTGTTCTTATCACTTATGAATGTACAAGCCAGACCCATGCCAGGAATCCCGAGCTGATATATTTTTTTTCTGTTATCTCACCCTGGCCGTCTATATCTTCTGATGGTGAAATACAGTTAAATAATACACTTATTTTTTTTTTTTAACATTTAGGAGTAACAAGAATGATTTTAATTAAAAACTTTGAAAAGCGGATTTTAAAGGAACCCTTTAAAAAAAACAAGAAAAAGAAAAAGGAAAAGAAGGGGAAGGAGGGAAGAGGCAAGGGAGAAGCAACAAGAGGAGGAGAAAGAGGAGTGGCCATAACCTGCTATTTCCTGTCCTTTAAAAGGTGCCCAGAGTCTTTTAGGGCAATAGTTTTAGTGCTCACGTCCATTAATTTTCAAATACATTGTGCAAATTTTAAAACTGCTCTGAAGTGTTGATTTATTTTTGGATCTTTGCTTGTTTCATCAATTTGCTATATGAAATACAAAGCCATTTAAAATATTATGAATACATTGGTATTTTTGCCTTTTCAAAGAGTAATGGCATTTTTAAATGTTATTCTTTTAACTAATCAATGTTTCAAGTATTTTAAGGAAAGACAAGTTTGAGGATTTATACACCAGTACGTGAGCAATTCAAGTAAAAACTCTGCCTCATAGTGAGATTTTTTTCAGTATCGCTTAAGATAAACCTGAAATGAGACAGCATTCTGTTTGCATATGTTATTTGAATTATAAATTTTATCTTAACTCTCTAATAAAAGTAAGTGATTTTGATCAGGGAATGCCTTGAGGAAAGCTATCATATTGAATGATAGAAGTTCCCAGAAATCCTTTGAATAAAATGTCCATTATTCTTTGGATTATTAATGATAACTCTATACTAGTGAAAAATAATGCCCCAGTGTGCTTTGTGTTCTCTCTAGAGATAAACTGATTACTCAGAACCTGAAGACATCTATTTTACTGAATAGAAATGAATCACCTAAGGGAACCAAGAACTCACTACTTGAAGGAAGTATTGTTCATACATTTTCATTCCTGTTAGAAAATTCAACATGCCTGCCTTATAAAATTGCCATCATGTAGATTAAATCAAAGGGGACTGCTTTCTTTATTATACTGCTTTCACTTTGCTTATTTATACATTATATAACTCACACTTTTACTTTAAATTCCACTTTAGAAGATTTCATAAATTAGCTTGTCAGAAACAATTCAAACCAGAAAACTTTGATACTGCATTTAGAATGAAGCTAGTACACTTAAATTTGGCTTAGAAAGGTCCATTAGACGAAACATATAGCATAAGGCATCCAACACTATGGGGCTGTATCACAGATCTATCTGCTGTTTTTCCTCATTGGATATCACATTAACATTTTCTTGAGCCCCTTGAGATTGAATCACTATAAAATTTGATAAAGAGAGGGTGTATTTAATATTTGTGAAAATAACATCATACATGTATGGTTAAAAATGTGATAACTCTCAGAAAATTCAAGTAAATAAAATAACTTGGGCTCTCATGCCTCGATTGAGTTTAGTTGCACAACCTAAACTGCTGACCATTTGTTAGTGTTCTCTCAGGTGGCTACATTCTCTCTGGAAAAAGAGAAAAAAATCCCAATTTTAACTCTGATACCTTGTTAACAAACATCTTCTAGTCTTGCAACTGATTGGTTCACAAAACATGAACTGATAAACCCTTTCTTTCATTTTGTGCCATATTTCTAGATTATAAACCTACACTGATGAATTTCTAGAAATAAAAGTGAAAATTGTGATTCATCTATCCTCTGCCAAATTTCTGTTAAATCACCCACACTGTATTTATATGTGCTTTTCATTACATCATTTTCCATCTCAAAGTATTTTTTTAGATTTCAGTGCAGAACAGTTAACATCACTCTTTATAATATCCAGGAAATGCAGAAATGCAATACTAATCTTCAGTAATAATTTCCATTGTCTTGAAAGGTTTTGGATTTTAAAACTGAATTAAATAAAAGTATATAAATGACTGAAAGCAAATATATCAACTCTACTGGAAAAAAATTGAAAATATGTATCTTGCTATCAGTAATTAGTTTAAATGTAAATGAATTAAATTTCCCAATCAAAATATAGAGATTGGGGTGCCTGCATGGCTCAATCAGGTTAGCATCCAACTTCAGCTCAGGTCATGATCTCGTGTTTCATGAGTTCGAGCCCCACATTGGACTCTGTGATGACAGCTCAGAGCCTGGAATCTGCTTTGGATTCTGTGTCTCCCTCTCTTTCTGCACCTCCCTCATTCATGCTCTGTCTCTCTCTCTCTCTCAAAAATAAATAAATATTTAAAAAATTAAAAAATAGAAGTACAATCCAACAATACACATCTGCAGAGACTCACTTAGATCCAAAGATACAAATAAGTTGAAAGTGAAAAGATGGAAAGTGATATTCCATGCAAACAATAACCAAGAGGTCAGGAGAAGCTATCCTATTATCAGATGAAATAGATTTTAAGTCAAAAAAGTTACAGAATACAAAGAAGGATATTATATATTAATAAAAGTTTTGATGAGGCAAGAATATAACAATTATAAATATTTATGCACCTAATAACAGATCATCAAAATATGGAGCAAACTGACAGACTTGAATGAGAAAGAATTGAAGTGAGAAAGAGTTCTACGGTAATAGTTGGAGATGTCAATACTCCACTCTCAATAATGAATAGAACAATCAGACAGAAGGTAAGTAAGGAAATAGAATAGTCAAACAATCAAACAATACAATAAACCAATCAGATGTAACAGACACATACAGAACACTCTACCCAACAACAGCAAAATACACATTCTTCTCAAGTACACGTGGGACATTTTCTAAGACACACCATATGTTAGGCCACAAATTAAGCCTGAATAGATTTTAAAAGATAGATATCATACAAAATAACTTTTCTGACCACAGTGGGATGATGTGCATAAAGTTGGAAATCAATAACAAAAGGAAAGCTAGAAATTTCACGAATTTGTGGGGGGAAAAACAATACATTCTTAAATAATCAACAGATCAAAAAATAAAACACAAGAGAAATTAGAAAATGCTTAGAGATGAATGAAGACAAAAACACAGCATACTCAAAATTAAGGGACACAGCTAAAGAAATGCTAAGAAGGAAGTTTATATTATAAATGCTTATATTAAAAAACAAGGAAGATCTAAAATCAACAACCTAACCTGCAATTTAAGGAACTAGAGAAAGAGGGACAAACTCAATTCAAAGCTAACAGGAAGAAATAATAAAGATTAGAGAGGAAATAAATGAAATTGAGAATAGAAAAATAATAAAGAAAAATCATTAAACCAAAATTTATTCATTGAAAAGATCAACAAATTCACAAACCTTTAGCAAGACGGACTAAGAAAAAAAGAAGACTCAATTACTAAAATCTGAATGTGGGGGCATTACTACCGATTTTACAGAAATAAAATGAATTATAGGAGAGTACTACCAATAATTTTACACCAACAAATTGGATAAGTTAGAATCAGTGAACAAGTTCCTAAACACACAAAACCTACCGAAACCAAATCATGAAGAAATAGAAAACCTAAATAGATGTATAACTAGAAAAGAGATTGAATCAATAATCAAAAGTCTCCCAAGAAAGAAAAGCCCTGGAACTGATTGCTTCACTGGTGAATTTTACCAAGCATTTAAAGTACTAACAATAATTCTTCTCAAATTATTCCAAAAAATTAAAAACGAGGAAATGCTTCCTAACTCATTCTTTGGGGGCAGCATTACCTTGATACCAAAGCCAGACAATGGCACTAAAAGAAAAGAAAACTACAAACCAATATTCCTTATGAACATTGAGTTTAAAAACCCTTAACAAAATACAAGCAAACCAAATTTGCCAGTATATTAAAGGAATGTATACCATGACCAAGTAGTATTTATTCCTGGAATGCAAGAATGTTTCAATATACAAAAAAAAAAAAAAAAAAAAAAAAAAAATCCATGGAAATAAACCACATTGACAGAATGAAGAGGGAAAAAATCACGTGATCATCTCAATTGCTGCAGAAAGAGACTTCATGACATTTTTTTTAAGTTTATTAATTTTTATTTACTTTGGGGGGGGGGGGTGCAGGGACAAAGAGAAAGAGAGGGAGAAAGAATCCCAAGCAGGTTCTGCATGTGAGCCCAGTGCATCGCTTGAACTCATGAACCATGAGATCACGACCTGAGCCAAAATCAAATGTCAGATGCTTAACTGAGGGAGCCACCCAGCCGCCCCCTCTTCATGAAAATTTTTAAATTTTGTTCATCAAAGACCTACAGAATAAGAGAAAATATCTTCAAATCATCTATACAATAAGGCATTAATATCCAAATTATATTGAGAATTCCTAAAATTCAACAATTAGAAAACAAACAATTCAATTAAAAATGGTCAAAGGACTTGAATAAACATTTCTCTAAAGAATATGTACAAATGACCCCTAAGTACATGAAAAGATGCTCAACATCACTAATCATTAAGAAGATGCAAATTAAAACTACAGTGAGATAGTACCTCATACCCATTAGGATGGCTACTATCAAAAAAGAAAGAAAGAAAGAGAGAGAGAAAGAAAGAAAGAAAGAAAGAAAGAAAGAAAGAAAGAAAACAAGTATTGTTAAGGATATGGAGAAAATGTTCACTGTTGGTGGAACATAAAATGATACAGCTGCTATGGAAGTCTGTACGGTGGTTCTTCAAAAAAATGAAAATGTAATTTCCATATGATCCAGAAATTCCCTTTCTGGGTATATACCTAAAAGAATTGAAAGCAGGGCCTTTCTTATGTACCCATGTTCATAGCAGCATTATTCACTGTTATGGATAGAATGTTTAGGGGCGCCTGGGTGGCGCAGTCGGTTAAGCGTCCGACTTCAGCCAGGTCACGATCTCGCGGTCCGTGAGTTCGAGCCCCGCGTCAGGCTCTGGGCTGATGGCTCAGAGCCTGGAGCCTGTTTCCGATTCTGTGTCTCCCTCTCTCTCTGCCCCTCCCCCGTTCATGCTCTGTCTCTCTCTGTCCCAAAAATAAAAATAAACGTTGAAAAAAAAAATTAAAAAAAAAAAAAAGAATGTTTGTTCCCCTGCAAAATTCACATATTGAAATCCTAATCTCCAATAAGAAGGTATTAGGAAATACAACCTTTGGGAGGTGATAGAACATCAAGGTGGAATGCTTGTGAATGGGATTAATAATGTCCTTATAAAAAAAGACCCCAGATAGCTCTCTTGCCTTGTCTACCATAGGAAGACACAGCTAGAAGATGACTATGTGTGAACCAAAAAGCCATTCATCACTGAATCTGCCAGCATGTTAATCTTGGGCTTTCAGGACTCCAGAACTGTAACAAATAAGTTTCTGATGTTTATAAGCCACCCTGTATATGGTATTTTTGTTATAAAAGATGAAACAGACTAAGACATTGACAAAAACTAAAATCTGGAAGAAACCCAAGAGTACATCAACAGATAAAGTATAAGCAGATTGTTATATACACATACAGTGGATTATTCACCCTTAAAAAGAAAGGAAATTCTGACATATGCTACAACATAGTTGAACCTTGAGGACATTATGCCAAGTGAAATAAGCCAGCTGCAAAAAAAATCAACAAATACTGTATGATTCCACATATATGAGATACTGGGAGTAGTCAAAGTTAGAGAGACAAAGAGTGTAATGGTAGTTGCCAGCAGCTAAATGGAAGGGCGGATGGGGAGTTATTTTCTAACTGATAAAGAATTTCAATTTTACAAAATGAAAAGTTTTGGAGATGGATGATAGTGATTGTAGCATATTATGAATGCATTTAATGCCACCAAACTGTACCCTTAAAATGATTAAGGTGGTAAATTTATGTTAGTATATTTTACCACAATGAAAAATAATTGGAAAAATATATTAGTCTTGCTCATGTCATCTTTGCATATAATGATCAACATTATCTAAATGGACAATATTATATTGAAATTTAATTAGCAGAATCTATAATACCTTTCCAAATTTTTTTAAATATTACAATTCTAAATTTGTCAGATTTCTTTTTTAACTTGCATTTCTTAATGGCATAATGGCAAGGAAAAACAGCAAACATTAATGTCTCAAAGTTTTCATTCTTATGACTCAGTCACATAATATTTTCCCTGGTTTCCGTGGTCTTAGACTTACTTGGATTTCAGTTCTGGTTTAGTTGTATGATCTCAATCATGTTACGTACCTTTGCTCAATCTGTTTCCTTATTAATAAAATACAGTGTGTGATTGTTTATTTTTATGGGTTAAATAAGAATGGGGGTGCAATAAGGCAGCTTTTGTTGGCTTAATCGAGGCACAAACGTTATCAGAAGAAACATGCCTCACCTTTCACCCAATTTTCTTCAACCTTACGTTTTCCTTAAAGGAGAGGAACAGAGCCTATTCTCCAGCAAGCTCCTGGACCAGGTAAACTCTTGACATTAAATGACACAGGATGAGAAGCTGACAGACTGTCTGGTATAATTGGTAAGATTATGGAAACATGGGGGCCTGGGCGGCTCAGTTGGTTAAGCATCTGACTCTTGATTTCGGCTCAGGTCATGATCTCATGGTTTGTGAGATTAAGCTCTGCATCGGGTTCTGCCACTGACAGCACAGAGCCTGCTTAGGATCCTCTCTCCCTCTCTCTCTGCCCTCCCCCCGCCCACATGCATGCACACACTCTCTCTTCCTCTCAAAATAAATAAATAAACATCTAAGATTGTGAGAAAAAACATAGTATTTTAGGGTTGAGGAAACAAAGTGTGGTAAGTAACTATAGAGGAGTCTATTCTTCCTATTCACCCTAATTCTTCATAGAAACCAGCCATTATCTGGAACCTTCAAGATTGGAAGCCTTGGAGGCACCCAGTTGCTTAGTCAGTTAAGCGCCTGACTTCGGCTCACGTCGTGATCTCACCATTCGTGAGTTTGACCTCTGCGTCAGGCTCTATGCTGACAGCTCAGAGCCTGGAGCCTGCTTTGGATTCTTTCTTCCTCTCTCTCTGCCCCTCCCCCACTTGCACTCTGTCTCTCTCTCTCTCTCTCTCAAAAATAAATCAACATTAAAAAAATTTAAAAAAAAGAAAAAAAGATTGAAGGCTTGGGAGACAGCACTCAGTGTCAGGTTGCTTAACATTGACACTAGATGTCCCAATACAGGCAGTGACTAAGTGGCTTCATAGGCAGTTGATATAAACAGATGGGAACCAAAAGAAGATGAAGGAAGTAATACCCTCAGTATTTGTAGCTAAACTGGCTGGATTATGAGACTATTGGGAGTCTCATTTTATTATTTCTGAAAATAATAGGAAATACATTGAGAGCTATTTACATTTAGCAATCCAGAGATGAAGGTTCGTGGAGTTCTAATTTGGATATAAACAATTTCACTGTATTTTGTAGGTACAGACTGGTGAAGCCTAAGCCATGGATATTACATGTGACTGGCCCTTTATTGCCCTTATCTTATAAATAGCTTGTAAATAATCATCATACTTTCTCCATCTTTTTCCACTTAATATTCTGAAATATAAAAGGAATTGAGACTTTTAGGAATTATCTGGACTGGTGTTTTGCCTCCAGATTGAACTGTATTTTAAAATGGGTAAGTGTGGGGTGCCTGGGTGGCTCAGTCGGTTGAGCATTCAACTTTAGTTCAGGTCATGATCTCGCGGTCTGTGAGTTCGAGCCCCGCGTCGGGTTCTGTGCTGACAGCGCAGAGCCTGGAGCCTGCTTCTGATTCTGTGTCTCCCTCTCTCTCTGTCCTCGCCCCTGCTCATGCTCTGTCTCTCTCTGTGTGTCAAAAATAAATAAACATTTAAAAAATTTTTAAATAAAATAAAATGGATAAGTGTATCTTACAACTAAAAAGTATGAGTTTAGTACATAATTGCTAAGATGGCACCATCCCATAGTAGCTGGGTGAGAAAAAAAAAAAGCCTCACAATGTTCATCTTCCTTACTGTGAGTTATGAATTTTGTAATTATCTTTCATGGAGGAATTGTCAATACATTTTTGTTACCCACAAAGTGTTCAAAACTGAAAAGGGAATTTTTCAAACATGTATTCCAGTGCAGAATATGAGAATGCCACATTTTCAAAGCCAGATTAAATCTCCAACTTAAAATATATTTCCAAATAGCATAGCACACTCAGGGATATATTTAAAGAAATGAACATTGTCATCATTATATCATCAAGAAATTTAGAACAATTTAGCAACAACTCTGGAATCTACCTAGGGTGTATCTAATCTTTAACAATTTTTCCATGCAGACATAAGTGCAAATCCATTGCTATTTTAATCATTTAATCCATTATACTTATGGCTTTCCTCTCTTGCTAACAACTGGAGTTCTCTGATCTCATGCATATATGAGCTAGGAATACATCATGAAGAGTCCTTGGGGATTATACAGATATATGTAATTTTTTCAGGGCACAGGCACTCATATAACAAGAATAAATTTCAAAAGCAGCCTTTCTGTCTCATGGTAATTGCCAGTCCTCTCAATTTCCCATCATCTACATCCTGTAATTCTTAATATTCATGAAATATGAGTCACTGTCATTCTATTAAAACTGGCTTCTTTCCCACTTTCTTAACACAGTTATACATACGCCAAATCCTGAAAAATAATTTTGGTGCTACTTATGCTTTTCTTCTCCTTGATGTACTCAGGAATTGCACTATGACATACACTTGACTTCTTGCAGTCTAGCCACATGACAGTGTTACGATTAGGTTATGCTGTCTCTGCCAATGAATTTTTAAGTGCTTGAAAAATATCCCATATAAATTTGTCATTTGCTAAATTCTACTATGCAAAGAAAAATAAGTAAAGTCACATAGGGTTTTTTTTAATGTTTATTTATTTTGAGAGAGAGAGAGAGAGCGCGCGCACAAGTACATGCCAGGGAGGAGCTGAGAGAGAGGGAGAGAGAGAATCCCAAGCAGTCTCTGTGCTGTCAGCATAGAGCCCAATGTGGGGCTTGATCCCTAGAACCATGCGATGATGGCCTGAGCCGAAATCAAGAGTCAGACGCTTAACCAACTGAGGCACCCAGGCACCCTTGGGTGTTTGTTTGTTGGTTGGTTAGTTGGTTGCTTTTGAGAGAGAGAGAGAGAGAGAGAGAGAAAGAGAGTGAGTGAAAGAATGATCAAGGGAGGGGCAGAGAGATAGGGAGAGGAAGAATCTCAAGCAGGCTCTGTGACGTAGCACAGAGCCCATTGCTGGACTCAATCTCACGAGGCGCAAGATCATAACCTGAGCCGAGATCAGAGTCTGATGCTTAAAGGGCAGAGCCACCCAGTCACCCCTGTACAGCCACATTACAACAAATGCTTTTCACAACAGTCCAATGAGATAACGTTGAAATAATAGTCGAGGGAAATGAGTATACATCTCCTAAATGCTACATAATAATTACAAACACAATGTGAAAATGAAGAAACCAGGATTTGAACTTAAGTATGTTTTATTTGACATCTCGTTGCTCTGCAAAATTTCATCCCAGAAACATGGGTTAGTTAATGCTGTAGGCAGCAACTGTCAAACAATGGATATGAGCTGGACAGTAAATACCTCTCATTTTTCTGTATGGTTAATTCTAGGAATGCTCTTGTATGTTTCTCAGAATATTTATTGGAATATGTTACTCATTTCTCAGAGCAGTGGCCTTGGAAATATACCATAATACTCCTTTTCCTTCTGTCTTCATTTTCCCCCAACTCTCATTCCTGTTTCCTTAGATAATCTCCCCAATAAGCTATCTGCACCCAAGTCCTTGTCTCCAGCTCTGCTTTGGGGGAAATAGAAACTGACATAGGCCTGTGTGTATCACCATAGCCTGCTGCTTCCTATAGAGGTTGACCCCAACAGGATTGTGTTCATTTATTTTGGCAGACCTCTCTTTTTTATGATTTTTTTAAATCTTTATTTATTTTTGAGGAGAGAGAGAGACAGAGTGCGGATGGGGGAGGAACAGAGAGAGGGAGACACAGAATCCGAAGCAGGCTTCAGGCTCCAAGCTGTCAGCACAGAGCCCGATGAGGGGCTCGAACTCACAAACTGTGAGATCATGACCTGAGCTGAAGTCAGACGCTTAACCAACTGAGCCACCCAGGCACCCCTACTTTGGCAGACTTCTGAAAGTTATATGTTGAAAGAACACAAGATGCTATAAAGGATGCAGATACAATGGGAAGAGTGTTGGGTCGGCAGAGTGAACACTTTATAAATAACTAAAATGGATTTGGACCAATCAATTATACTTTTTGGCACCTGTTTCCTCATCTAGAAGAATAGAGCTACATAGTCTATAAATTACTTCTTTCCCAGACCTAAATTCAATATTTCAAAGTCTTAAGTAAGAAAGAAATGTTTGATTAAGTAATAGGTATAACCTAAATTAGTCCAAACTGGAATGCTGAAATGATAAAGTGAGTCCTTCTTTATGGTTAGTCAATGACCCACAGGTCAAGTGATAGGACATGAGGCATTTTTATAATTACTAGCATTTACACTTTTCTTTGTCAGCCACAGTGGAATTTAGTGGACTCTATTCTCACTAACATTACCTAGGATAGTTACTCTCTACAGCTATGAAGAAAGAGAAATACTACACAATGAGATGATATACTGAAGTCAAGAATGAGAAAAAGCTCAATTTAGCAGATTATGTATTTTGCCTATATAGGAAAATTTTGCTGATTATTGATATGGCAAAAGAAAAAAGAGGAAACATTCCTTCTGCAATTTTTGCATAGTAAGCACTCTTACCTTTGGGAGCCCTAAACCAGTCCAAATTTGGAATAAAGAGAAAGTGGTGGGGGAACCATTAACCTCATTGTTTCCTAGGTTCTCTCCAATGTGTTATAAGTGACTAGGATGCTCTGTCTGACCAGAATGAGTCTTGCTCCCTGGAGACAAGATGATGATAGACTAAACAAAGTGTAATGGTCTCTTTCAGTCCACTATTTCAATGATAAACCTAAATTATTTTAGAGGCACTGTATATGCATCTTTTCCATTTTGAAATTTGCTCCTCTCATGAAGTTATTTTCTCGTACTATTTATGATGTTCCCATTATAACATAAATTTCTTAAATTTATATGTCAGTTTCAAATAGCTTTCCCCTGTTCCAGACCCATATACCCAACTATATGCCAAACATCTTCACTTAAAGACTTCGACTCCACAAACACCTGCACTCCAATATGTTCCAAGTGAATAATCACAATTCCTCTTAAAACCTCTTTTATTTTTCTTTTCACATCCTTCTTTATTCTGAAAATCCTTCTACTAGGAGATGACATCATCATCCTTATTTTTTTTTAGAAACCTCAAGGTAATCATTGCATCTTCCCTCTTATTTTCTGATTTAGTCTTCTCAGGCTGCTATTAAAAACATACCATGAGCTGGGAGGCTTAGCAAATAGGTATTTATTTATTTCTCAGAGTTCTGGAAGCTGAAAAGTCTTTAAGATCAAAGTGTCAGTCAACTTGGTTAGAGGGGAGGGCCATCTTCCTGGCTTGCAGTTAGCTACCTTTTTTGTGTCCTCACATGGCAGAGACATTTCTGGTCTCTTCCTTTTCTTATAAGGACATTAATCCACTATCTTATGACCTTTAAACCTAATTACTTCCCAAAAGCACCACTTTCAAATACCATCACACTGAGGGTTAGGGCTTCAACATATGTATTTGGAGAGGACACAAATATTCAATCCAAATATTCCACCCATGGCCCCCCAAAGCTCATGTCTTTCTTGGATCAAAATGCATTCATTCTATCCCAACTATCCCAAAAGTTTTCATTTACTCCAACATCAACTCTACAATCTATACTTGCATTGACATATTATCTCAATGAAATATGAGTAAGACTTGAGATGTGATTTATCCTGAAGCATATTTTTCTCCAGTTACAAATCTGTAAAACCAGACAGGTTATGTGCTTCCAAAATACAATGGCAGACCAGCCATCAGATAGACATTCTTGTTTCAAAAGGGAGAAATCAAAAGGGAAAAGGGGTGACAGGTCCCAAGCAAGTCCAAAACCTAGTAAGGTAAACACCAGTAGATCTGAAGGCTCAAGAATAACTCTCTTTGAGTTGATACTCTGTCTTCAAGACCTGGTGGGGATGCTGTCCTGCCTCTGAAGTTCAACCGGGAGTGGATCTCCAGGCAGCTGCTGTCTGTTCTGTTGAAACTGAGGTAATGTCCCTCCCCACCCCACTTTGGAACTGGGAAGGCAGCCCTGATGATCTTTGAATCACTTTCAAGGTCATTCTTTTCTTGTCTTGAAGAACAGCTCATGCTTGCTGCCAAATAGCTCTGTGGTCCTATTTGTAGGACCTTAAAAGTCTTACAGTCTTCCTTCATTTCATCCTGCTTCTGTTCCCTTCTGTTCAAACTTGCAATGTTTCTGCTCAGGTAGCTGCTCAGAATCACCTTTAACAGTCCCTATATGGCAATCTTGGCTTTTTCCAGCATGCACTTAAAAACTCTGTGGTTCACACTGATAATCTCCTTAGCAAATGATTCTTCAGCCATACTCTTATGGTTCTTTTCAGAACAAGCCTTCTCATTTTTGCACTATAGATGGGCTGAAAATTTTCCAAATCTTTAGATTCTGGCTCCTTTTTTGCTTAACAGTTCCTTCTTCCTTTCATTTTTCTCTTCTCACATTTTTCTATAAACAGTCAAAAGGAACCAAGCCACTTTTTGAATTATAAATCTCCTCAGCTAAATATCCAATTTCATCACTGGCAAATTCTACCTTCGCAAAACACTAGAACACAGTTCAGCAAGGTTTTTTGATGTTTTACAACAAGGATCACCTTTTTTCCATTGTCCAATAACATGTTCTTCATTTCCATCTGAAACCTCACCAGAATGGCCTTTACTATGCATATTTCTACTGACATTCTGTTCATGTTTATTTTGTGTATTCTCCACGAAGATGGAAGCTTTCTCTATAGCTTTCCTCTTTCTAAGTCATTACCAGAATCACCTTTAACAGTCCCTTTATGGCAATCTTGTCTTTTTTATCATGCACTTCAAAACACCTCCAGCCTCTACTCATTACCCAGTTACAAAGCCACTTCCATATTTTTAGATACTTGTTACACAGCACCCCATTTCTCAGTACCAAAATCTGTATTCACCAGGATTTTCTAGAGAAACAGAACCAAAGGAATATAGATAGATACATGATATAGATAGATATAGATAGATATAGATATAGATATAGATATATAGATATAGATGATATAAATATAGATATAGATATAGATATAGATATAGATATAGATATAGATAAACTGAGAGGGAAAGAAAGAGAGATTATCAGATCCATGTGATTATGGAGGCTGAAAAGTCCAGACCCAGGAGAGTCAATGGTATAGTTTCAAAGTCCAAAGTCCTGAGAAACATGCTGTACGTTGCCTTCCCACTCTGAGTCCAAAGGCAGGAAAACACTAATGTCCCAGCTTGAAAATGATCAGGCAGATAGAGGGGATTCTTTCTTACTAAGCCTTTTATCCTATTCGGACCTTCAAGAGATTGGACAAGGCTCATCCATGTTGGGGAGGGCAATCTTCTTCACTTAGTCTACCAAATGTTAATCTCATCCGGGAACACCCTCACAGACACAGCCAGACAAAAGGTTAAATCAAATATTTGAATACCCCATGGCCAAGTCAAGTGGACACATAAAATTAACCATGAAATTATCCATCCAAACTTGTGGAATCAAGCTTACTTTTTCATCATTTACTACCTGGGAAAATGTAATGTCCTGCCTAGCTCTCTCTGTGTCTAGCTTCTAGCTTCCAGAAATATATGCCTAAAATACAAATTGATCCCTACCATCTTCGGGATATGGCATCTGCTTACATTTCCTGTTTGATGTAGTCTATCATCCTTCCTCACTCCTTCTGTTTGGTTAACTGAATTATTTCCTTTTCTTCAACTGCACCATATAGTCTCTTATCCCTCTTGCCTTTGCGGTGACTCATTCAAAATTCAACCCCTCATGTATTCCTTCATCTGAGTAAATCCCAAAATTGTTCTAAGTTCTGTCCACATAGAGAATGTTCCACATTAAGTAGAAACACCAATAAAAATAGAGAATTATAAGGAAGAAAAAGATGCATAATCATAAAATTCTTATTCTTCTGTATTTCTTATGCTTTGGGTGGTAAGCTTCATGTGAGCTACCTAAAGGTGGAGGAAAAAGAAGCATCTCATTGTCATTTATCCCAGCAGATGGCAATGAATACTTACAGTTTTTCTTTACAGTTTCTAATCCCTTTGGTTAAATATGGTTTTTTTTAACAACTCACAGCAGAGATAAACATCTAGCAGGTCTTCTAGCCTCATGTAATATATCAACCCCTAAACATAGACTTTCCTTGGCCCATTTATTCTTTCCTTACTATCTCAAAAGGCAACTAAGGCATTTCTGCTCTGCTCAGAATGGACCATAATCCTTTTCTCAAGGCTTCTAAGAGCTCCCTTGGCTCTCATCCCAGTGAACCTTCCTTATCCCCTGGAGTTCTTGCCAGAGTGTTAAACCCAGTGTCCTGAGAAAGTGTCCCCAAATTAACAAATTCTTCCTTACCTAGCCAAAGTTCTGGCTCCCTTGATCACCCTAAAATTCCAGTAATGGTGTCATTCCCTGGCTCGTGCTGCTACATACTAGCTAACACAGCTTGCTCAGAATATAATCTCTTCCTTCCATTATGAGGCCCAACGTGATCCAGCAGGTTTATTTGGTGATTTAAAACTACCTGCCAGGGGCACCTGGGTGGCGCAGTCGGTTAAGCGTCCGACATCAGCCAGGTCACGATCTCGCGGTCCGGGAGTTCGAGCCCCGCGTCAGGCTCTGGGCTGATGGCTCAGAGCCTGGAGCCTGTTTCCGATTCTGCGTCTCCCTCTCTCTCTGCCCCTCCCCCGTTCATGCTCTGTCTCTCTCTGTCCCAAAAATAAATAAACGTTGAAAAAAAAAAATTTAAAAAATAAAATAAAATAAAATAAAACTACCTGCCAGCTTGGCAACCAGGAGAGGAGTTGAGGCAGCCTGAGTAGAACACTTGTTGCTTTGTGGGGGAGAGGCCTCTGCAGTATCTTTTCATACAGGAGAAATGCTCACTCTGGGTAGGGAGGCATGGAGTACTTCTCTAAACTCTGAGAGTTTGGAAGGGTCTGCAAAACCAGATTCCTCAGGGGCATCTACCCAGATTTTCTTAGACTATATTCCAGGGCCCCAGGTTTTCCTTACCAAAGACCTGACTTCAACATAAAAGATCTGTCCTCGCTACGCTTCTAAATATCTTTGAAGCTCTGTGACACTAAACATCAAGTCCATCTATGCCTCATTATGTTCATTCTTCCTCTGAAGCTAAATAAGGACCTATTGTAATTCACCACATATGTCCCCTGGCTCTCACACTTATCCTATAAGAGTGTGTTAACCACATTCAATTTGTCAATATCCCTCTGCAGGGCTACAATACAGCTTGATAAAAACCGGCCAATTCTAGTGTTTTATAATCATTGTCCAACTCCACCCTCAACCTTTATCATTCAATTACTGACATGATCACAGCAGCAAGACATTCCTGTCCACTGAGATATTATCCCAGCTCCTGACTGGTTAAATCTTTAGCAGTTGGGCTGCCACAATGTTCCAGAGACTCCATGCCACACATTCCACTCAGAATGGGGTCCTCCTTGATAGCCTTCTTGCCAGTCCATGAGTACTGCTGCCCAGAAACTGTCTCAGTCAGACAGATGGAGTCTCTAAGCCAACGTTTCTTGTTAGAAGAGTCCCACACTGAGTAGAAATGGTGTACCTCTGGTATTTGTGTGGTCTGTGTTCTGTCACTGGCTGGAAGCAGCCCAGAAAAAACAGGGTCTAACACATGAGTGCCACAGTGAATCTGAAAGTACAGTAACTGGAGACTGGCAGGCAACTATGTTCTCTACAGCAGGTTCTCTTGGGAAATTTCAAGGGAGATCTTGAAGGGGGCACAACTCTATGCCACGTCCACCATAAGGGTCTAACTCTACCCATTACGTTTGCATGTTTGTCACTAGGGCAGATATTTATAGGGGCCAGGATGGAATAAAGTGAGGACAATAGGGAAGTAGAAAGCACATGACTCTTGTAAAAAAGAAGAGACTGCCCAACTCTAGATAATGATTGACACTTAGAAAAGCCAAACCAGGGGTGCCTGGGTGGCTCAGTCGGTTAAGTGTCCGACTTCAGCTCAGGTCACGATCTCTTGGTCCATGAGTTCGAGCCCCGCGTCGGGCTCTGGGCTGATGGCTCAGAGCCTGGAGCCTGTTTCAGATTCTGTGTCTCCCTCTCTCTGCCCCTCCCTTGTTCATGCTCTGTCTGTGTCTCAAAAATAAATAAACGTTAAAAAAAAAATTTTTTTAAAAAAGAAAAGAAAAGCCAAACCAGTGCTACAAGAGTTTCCAATCTCTCCAGAGAAGCTAGATTTTTTAACTCAACCATATATTTTAATAAGAACAGTTCAAAAAAATTTAAACACAAATAGAAAAACAAGTAATAAAAACTGCATAAAAATTTTCAAATCTCTCAAGTCACAATTAATTCTGACATCTGTCACAAATTACTTGTTTTTAATAACAGAGAACCAAAATTTGTCAAACTTGTCAAGAACAAATTTTGTTCTTTAAAAATAGTGATTTCCAGGGGCTCCTGGGTGGCTCAGTCAGGTAGGTGTCCAACTTAGATTCAGGTCATGATCTCATGGTTCATGGGTTGGGCCTAGCATCAGGCTCTGTCCTGACAGCTCGGAGCCTGGAGCCTGCTTCGGATTCTGTATCTCCCTCTGTCTCTGCCCCTCCCCCACTCACACTCTATCTCTCTCTTTCTCCCAAAAATAAATAAATATTTTTAAAAATTATAAAAAATAGTGATTTGCACTTCTGGGTAGGATGTAGTTTACTGCCATTGTAAAACCAGGGGAGGAAATAGATAACTATGAAATCATATTTTATATTTACTTAAAGACTTGCAAAGAAGTTTAGAGAAAATAAATTCCAGTGACAAATAATACATTGTTAGGCTAGAATGACTGGTTTTCCTATTTTGGAGTATTTTCCTGAATCTGAGCATGGGCTGGCAGAGGCATTACACAATGTGAAGGACCCTACTGGGGTAAAGAAAAATTGGAATAGCTTTTAATGACCACATAGTTCAGCATAATGGATCTTAATCTGGAAAAGAGCCACACTACAGAGTGAGTTCTCTCCATCTTCTGCGATTCCCCTTGGGACTGTGGCTGGTTTCATGGCTACATGGCTAGGAGCTGGGCTGAAAAGACAGATAGATATCACACTTCGATGATAAAATCTTGATGAAAAAGAAAGACTTGTAATTAGAGTGAAGTCCAGGAAAAGATTTCCTCTCAAGACATTTGAAACCAAACAGTGACTAAAACTAACTAAAGTTGCTACCCAGTCCTAATCCCCTAACTTCCTGACAAAAGAAAGAAAGGGCTGTCTTTGAGGAAAATAATATCTACTTCAATCTCTGTAGTTCTTTTATATGCAATGTCCAGCAAATAGTAAGAAATTAGGAAATATGACCTACAATAAAGAAAAAAGATAGTCAATAAGAATAGATCCATGTGTGATCTAGATGTTAGAATTTCCAGAAAATATCTATTGCAAAAATATTTTTAAAGTAGAAAAAATGAAGGATGAAATGGAGAAAAAGATGAGAATTTCATCAGAAAGATGGAATCTTTAAAATGGACCAAATTGTGAAAACTACAAAATCTGAAAAAAGAATTCTTGGGATTGAAGAGGAAATGATAGACACAGAGGAAGTGATCAGTGAACCCCAAGACAGATCATATAAACACAGAGAAAAACTATGATTTAATTAATTATATAGAGCAGATTAAGCATGCATCTCACTCACTTCTGTTTCAGTATGCTTTATTGATTAGGGAAAAAGGAAGTAGAACTGCACTTAATTGTCTAACATTAGTCATTATTAGGCAAGTCAAATTAATTTATGCCACAAAGTAGCGACTATATCCACCATAAATCTAACCACACGCAAAAAAGTTGAGAACTTTTAGTATAGACCAGCTCACGTGCAGACGTATTTCCGCTACTAACTCTGCCACTACCTTTTTTACCTCTGTTCCTCAGTTTCTAAGCCTATAAAACATGCAACTTGTGTGGTTCACAATGATTTCGAAAAGGTAACATCTTCAAAAATTATTCCATAGGTGTTCTTTATTAAGACAGATCTACTTAAGAGTTTGGTTTGTTTTTGTTGTTGTTGTTGTTGTTGTTGTTTTACTTAAGGGTTTTCATTACAAATTTTTTTTCATCCCATCAGCAACATTTTTTTAAATTTTTTTTAATGTTTATTCATTTTTTGAGAGACAGAGAGAGACAGAGCTTGAGTGGGGGAGGGGCAGAGAGAGAGGGAGACACAGAATCAAAAGCAGGCTCCAGGCTCTGAGCTGTCAGCACAGAGCCTGACATGGGGCTTGGGCTCAAGGACCATGAGATCATGACCTGAGCCGAAGTCAGATACTTAACCAACTGAGCCACCCAGGTGCCCCTCAGCAACATTTTTTTAAGTTTATTTATTTATGTTGAGAGAGACAGAGCACATGAGCCAGGGAGGGACAGAGAGAGGGAGAGAGAGAGAGAGAGAGAGAGAGAATCCCAAGCAAGCTCTGCAATGTCAGCACAGAGCCTGACATGGGGCTTGAACTAAGAACATTGAGATCCTGACCTGAGTTGAAACCAAGAGTCGGATGCTTAACTGAGCCACCCAGGTGTCCTTATACTACCAGCAATATTCTGGTGGGATTCACACAGGTTGCAGCTCTGTTTCTAATAGCCATTCCCTCCCTTTACCTAAGGAAAGTTATATATCTTACCCATCCTCTATCTTATAGTATATTTCATGGGCTGAAGCTGAAGATGTTAAAACTTCCAGAACAATGAAAATAAGAAAAGTAATAAAATATTCTTGTGTAATTGAACTCTAATCACTGGGTAACAAATCTCTATGCCAGTCAGATGATATCCAATCCTTGGTGGTCAACAAAATTGAAGAACCTGACGGAACTATCTGCTGATTGAAATGTAAACATGAGGGGCGCCTGGGTGGCGCAGTCGGTTAAGCGGCCGACTTCAGCCAGGTCACGATCTCGCGGTCCGTGAGTTCGAGCCCCGCGTCGGGCTCTGGGCTGATGGCTCAGAGCCTGGAGCCTGTTTCTGATTCTGTGTCTCCCTCTCTCTCTGCCCCTCCCCCGTTCATGCTCTGTCTCTCTCTGTCCCAAAAATAAATAAACGTTGAAAAAAAAAAAAAAGAAATGTAAACATGATTTTTAATAATACATCATAATATAATATTATGCATGTATCTCAGAAGGGCACAAAGAATTGAATGGCATTTCTCATTTACATCCATTTTTTATATAAACAAGTTTGTTCCATACTTACATCTGTCATAATGAAAAACAGGAGTAGAATTAAAGCTGAACATTATTCTAACAAAAAGTAATATTTATTATCCACAGATATAGAAATTAGTTTTTAATTGCAACCATATCATTATGAGATACCATTTACTTATCAAATTTTGAGCTTTATGGTATTTTGTCAACTGTCTCCTAATGAATATTAAGATAATTCAGGAGAATATTTTTAACACCTAGAATCATTGACCATGGAAAATTTAGTTTTATTTTTTTTTTACATTTATTTTTTTTTTGAGAGACAGAGACAGAGCACAAGTGGGGGAGCGCAGAGAGAGAAGGAGACAGAATCCAAAGCAGGCTCCAGGCTCCGAGCTGTCAGCACAGAGCCCAATGCGGGGCTTGAACCCACAAGCCACGAGATCATGACCTGAGCCGCAGTCAGACGCTCAACCAACTGAGCCACCCAGGCACCTCAGGAAAATTTAGTTTTAAATTTTAGTTTACCTCATATTTTTGTTGCAAAAGTTGATAGAATGATCTAAAAAGGAACACTGTGCGTTAAAGATATATTACATTTATTTAAAATTTGATGGATAAAGTGGATTGGGCACACAAGCCCAAAAAGAAAGAGAAATTAGAAAATTTATGGCTGTTAAGTAAGAGTTTGTTCATGTATTTTCAAATTAATAATGGTAACAATAAAGTCTCTATGGATTTTATACTCAATATATTATATGTGGCAGTTTTATTTTTAAAAGCCAATATTTACAAAATACCATAAACTACACCCTTGCATCCATTTTAAATTATGTTAAAAAATGTCAACTTGAAAATGTGTGAGAAGGGGCAGTGTTTTTCAATCATTTTAAGGTAAAAATAAGCAAAAATTTGGAAATTCATTAAACTCAAGTTGCCTGTGATGTTTCTTAGGCTCCATAAAATAGGATTCCATAAAATATGAGACTTGTCCTTAATGATATTTGCATCTATTCATCTATAATTTTTATTTAAAGAAATATTATGCTTTAATGATAAGCTACTAGCAAAAAAAAACAAACTACCGTAGAAATATATGTTTCCTGAAGGTGATATATCACATTCAATAAATTTCCACGGTATAGGGTTGGAAGACCCCTAATGCTCAGAATTAAGAGAAAAAAAAAGAAAAAGGCCTAACCTGAGCCCTCCTAAGTAGCCTTCAGAAATTTTAGAGAAAATGTAAGTGACTTTCTAGCATTTAGTTGTTTGAAATCATGCTAAGCAGCTTTATACTTCCTCTTCTCTCTCTCCCAACCCAGCAGCCAGAAAAAACTAGAAATAAGCATTTCAAACAATTGTCATTCCACTGAATCAGTAAATTCTGCCAGTTGTTTTTTAATTGCCAGAGTTGTTTTTTGTTTGTTTGTTTGTTTAATGTTTAGCTGAATATAACAAGCGAATATTTTTCTACTCCAAACTCTTGAACAAGCTGGAACTGAAGACTTTAGTTGAAAAGAAAAATCTTTCCCCTTCCTAAGTAAATGCCATTTTCATTATACTGCTTGATGAACTATATTGCAATATAATATTAAAGTGTTTGCTTACAAAAATAAAACATTCATGAACATTAAATCTGTGCAAAGCAAAGTTTCCCAAATAATAGAAGCAATGAACATTTATGGGTTCAACCTAAATTACAATTTACTTTCTTTGGGCTCTTAAGTGGTTAACTTGAAGCCAATAATTTAAATGGTTTAATTACGTTTGTTGTATTTTTCCTCAGATTTTTATTGTTTGTCATTTAGAACTTGGTTTTTAGTCCACTGTGTTCTGTCAATAAGGGAGTGTAAATTACAATGAAAACTCACTAGCAAGGTAACCCAGTGGAACGTTAGTGACATCCAATCATATGTGTCCAGAGTTCTCCTCACTCATAAAACATGTGACATCTACAATTTCAGCACTGATGCATGACTATAAACTTCAAGATTAAAAAGCCTCCAGGTACTAATGAGTTCATTACAGAAAGGTGACAGTGTTTCTTTCAGCATATAAAAGAAATATAATCATTAAGGTCTCCAGGAGACAGCTAGTGTCTACTTTAAATGTTAGAGGTGTGATATTTAGTTTCCGATTTTTTTACAGCCTATCTTCTTAGTGTCTCTACAGTAACAGAGTGCTCTAAATTTATCTGGTGTTTCAGCCAATGTTTTCAAAAACCAATCACCTTAGCAAAATGTCTCTCTTTTTTTATTTCTTTATCACATAATAAATATGAACTACCCTTTCAAAGGCTACTCAATACGATGGCAAAATTTCAAGGAGTTTTTATTCTTTTTTGTTTTTTCATCAAAGGTGTAACTATGGTGCTCATTGGCTTTTGTGTAGAATGCTGACAAGGACAGAATCGAAATCTCTGAGAAATGCTGACTTTTATTTCTAGTGTTTTTAGGGATTCTCCCATAGAAATATGATCATGTGAGTTTTAAATGAATGCTTTCAATTTTTCTTTGGAGGAAACAGCCTCATAGAATCAAGAACTGAATGCCTAATAAGAAACTCTAATCTGATAAATATACCCTTCCCCAAGGAAATTAGACAGTTTTGATGATATATACTTTTAACTTCATTATGCACTCTCTGGCTTGTAAATACAATTAATGAAAGTATTCGTTAATTCCTATCATCAAGGAGAATCAAGAAGAATGTTCTTTCAAAAACAAACTACTTATAGTCCCTCCCACAAATCATTGAAAGCAATAACACATTACCCCATTAAAAACCATAAAAATAGATGTTATGTTTTTCTTTCCTGTATTTCCAAAATTTTCTCAAAATTCAAATAAACACAAAATATACGGGCAGTATTTGGGTGATGATTTAGATTTGCGTTCATCAACAGCAATAAAATGAAAGGAATGAAAGGAAAACCTTATATTGAGGATTATACAAGAAGGGCATACCCACATTGGTAGATCCCTGTTCTTTCTGTGGATTAGGAAGATTTACTGTAAGTCATAACACAAACTTTCTTCTTGAGAAATCACTTCTACTTTATAGTCACAACTTAAAATTAGGTTAGACCAGCGCTCTGGCCAAAACAGTGCAATGAATTAACACTATCTTGGGAGTAGAATGTGAATAAATTCCTAATTGCTTTTAGGTATAATCTCCATTTCAAACAAATATGTTGTGAGTATCTAGATGTCGTGTATACTCTCCAAATCCAAATGCTAGGTTCGCATTCACCAGGAAGGGGCACAAAACTGAACCAACTTGTAATATTTCCTAGATGGCATTCTAAGCAAGACATTACAGAACTATCTTTTCCACTTGCACTAACTCAACCCACAAATTTCTAGAATTCCCACTATGGCGTAATAACTAAACCAGTAGAAAGGACTTTGAAAATATTGTCAATCTTGTCAAATAAAATGAGTCCTCTTTGGCAGATACTAATTAAGGCATGACATTCATGAAAAGATTGATTTAGGGAGAAAGAAGGTTCTTGGTGTACTGAAAAGAACATAAAAGTAGGCAATGAGACACGGAGGGTGGCATCATAGATCTGTCACCAACTCAGCATGTAATCTTTTTTTTTTAGGTCTCTGTTCTTCTGTCATCAGAGGAAGACTAACAAATGAGGAGGCTGATGATGTGCCATCTAAGCCACTCAGCAGAAGCCTTCAAATTGGTAAGTCATCATAAGCATTCCCCTGTTCCTTTAGCAGGTACTATCCCAGCAGTTTAACACACATCTTTCTCCTGGAACTAGTGTCAGCTTCTTTCCCCCTCCCCTGACCAAATGTAGATTTCTAGAGGCTAGGAATAAGAAACCACTTGGAATCCTGGGGAGAGAGGTCGATATAAAGGTTCCTAGGAAGTACTCACTGGATTGAATCAAGGTACTGGGAAATCAAGGGAATTAAGTAAATTAAGGTATGTAAAGCATGCATAATACACTGTGAACGCAGTAAGAATTACCAGCCCTGGCCCCCAGGACACAACCCCAGGCACAACCTATGTCAATGAACAGGGCCCTGAACTTAATCGGGCCTTGCACTTGTCTTAATGCTCTGCCATTGCTGTCTTTAAATTTTGTTTTAAGTTTATTTATTAATTTTGAGAAAGAGAGAGTGAGGGTGAGGGTTAGGGGAGGGACAGAGAGAGTGGGAAAGAGAGAATCCCAAGCAGGCTCCACACTGTCAGCACAGATCCCAACATGCAGCTCAGCCCCACAAACCATGAGATTATGACCTCAGGCAAAATCAAGAGTCAGATGCTTAACCCACTGAGCCACGTAGGCACCCCGGTCTTTGAATTCTTAACAGGTTTTTAACAAAGGGTCTTGCATTGTCATTTTGCACTGTGCCCCACAAATTATGTAACCAGCCCAAGTATTATTTATAATGGTACAACATTTTTTCAACTCTATTAGAATTATGTTTGCAGTCATCCCCACCATACTGTTAATGCATAAAAGTAGAAAGTAAGTTTTGTTCATTTTATACTATTACAAAACAAATCCTCCTTGAAGAGTGAAAAGAGTGTGTAACATGTATTTTCTAAGTTCCAAGAACTTACAGAGCAAAACACCATGATAACTTGAACTAAGAAATGTCTCAGTTGTGATTGGACCCCATCTTTCACCTAACCTCCATTCTCAAATGGGATCAAACTAAGTTCCAATCTTCTTTGGGCAGAAGGGAATAAAATAAACCCAGGGAAATGAAAGGTGACCTATCTCAGGATATGAGAAGGGATGTAGAGAGGTAGAAGGGAGTTTGTCTTTCCCAGTCTTTTCCTGCACCAAGGAACCTGAAGATTTCTGGAATTACCACCACTGCACTGGAAGTCCCAATCAATACAAGACTCAATCCTTTCCAAGGACACTTCAGCTAGGTCACATAACTGCCACCAGATGGCGCCAAAAGACAGCAAAGGTTGTACCTACTTGTCTCACTTCCAACCCTGTACTGAGGTTTTCCAGAATTCAAGGTCACCCAGCTGTGAATCTTGCCATTCAATTCACAAATCTATTTTTGGACCCAGTTTCTGGCTGAAAAAAAAAAAAAAGTAAAACCAATACATAAGAATTGATTAAAAATAATGCTTTGGTGGCTCAGTCAATTGGGGAACTGACTTGATCTCATCTCAGGTTTGTGAGTTCAAGCCCTGCTCTGGGTCCTGCACTGGGCTCTGCACTGGGCGTGAAAACTAGTTTTAAAAAAAAGTTACTGGGCACCTGGGTGACTCAGTTGGTTAAGTGCCTGACTCTTGGTTTTGGCTCAGGACGTGATCTCTTTCATGAGTTCAAGCCCGGCATTGGGCTTTCCTCTGATGGTGAGGAGCCTGCTTGGGATTCTCTCTCCCTCTCTGCCCCTCCCACATCTCTCCCTCTCTCAAAATAAATAAACTTTAAAAAATCATTTAGAAAACAAGTTACAGGGGCACCTGGGTGGCTCAGTCGGTTGAGCGTCCGACTTCGGCTCAGGTCATGATCTCGTGGTCTGTGAGTTCGAGCCCCAAGTTGGGCTCTGTGCTGACAGCTCAGAGCCTGGAGCCTGTTTCAGATTCTGTCTCTCCCTCTCTCTCTGCCCCTCCCCCACTCATGCTGTGTATGTGTGTGTCTCTCTCTGTCAAAAATAAATAAACATTAAAAAAAATTTAAAAACAAAGAAAGAAAACAAGTTACAATTGAATGGCTTCTTCAGGTGTGTGCCATGAATCCTATGAGATACACATATTTTTTAATTTTAAAAAGTGCATGTTATATTCCCTTGCTTGAAGATTCATGTTGCCAAACAATATAGTAAAAACCTGGAGAATTCTTACAGGAAAAGAAGCTATTTAATTGTGTTTGACCCATATATTTTCAAGTTACACTTGCCAACACTTTCGTACTGGTTTCTGCAGAAAATATAGAGGAGAATGTTAAAATATCTATCAAGAAATACAAGTGTTCAGAAACAGGAAAATCTATGTGGCCACAGAAAGTAGGAAAAATATTCAAGTTCTAACATCTCGTATCTCTGATGTCACTTCAAATTCTCTGTGGAACAAGAGATATATTGTCATATTTATTGAAATATCCAATTCAACAACACATTCAAAAGATAGCAATTTTACTATTTTGCAGAGAGACTGAGGAAAAACATTCTTGTCACATATTGCACAGCAAAAATGTAATAAAATTCCCCATTAAATATTTCTAATTTTTATTCTCTCCCAACTAAGCAACTTAATCTCTTCTCTTCCTCCCTCCTACATCTAACTCCCAAGAAACATCCAAAATTATGTGGAACAGCTCATCTTCCCCCTCAGCTTGCTTACCCCATTCTACAAAATAATATTTTACTAGTCACCAAGACAATGGACAGAGACCATTTATTTTCTTTCAAGGAGGCCCCTTCAAGCTTTCACTCCCTCTGAAAGTGGCTTATCAAAGCATCTGCTTAAAAAGTTTCTTAACTGGGGCACCTGGCTGACTCAGTCAGTACAGAATGTGACTCTTGATCTCTGGATTGTGAGTTCAAGCCCCACATTGAACATAGAGATTACTTTAAAAAAAAAAAGGCTCTTGGGGCACCCAGGTGGCTCAGTCAGCTGGTCTTCCGATTGTTGATCTCAGCGGGTCTTGATCTCAGGGTCATGAGTTCAAGCCCTGCATTGGGCTTGCACTGGGTGGGAAGCCTACCGAAGGAAAAAAAAAAAAAAAAAAAAAGGTCTCTTAACTGCAGAATACCTGTTACTAATAAATTAAGATTTCCTCCATATTAAAAATAAATTAAAGGACATTTCTTGGGTATTTCTATCTGAGGATAAAAGTCTGACTCCAAGCCATTTTTTATGGAGATGTAGGCAAGAGGATTCAAGGGTTAGGGAGACTGAAGACTATTTAGTGAATGTATCTATTTAACAAACACTAGTATAACATGCTATATCAGGCACTGTTTCTAAATGCTTTACAAACATTAACTCATTTTAAAATGCAAGCTTACAAATTTCAACTGCAATCCTAAAAGGGAGTAACCTGGCCTTTTCATGCCTACCTTCTACCATCATGCAAAGTCTAAATGGGAAAGATTTCTAGGGTTCTGCTGCAAAGTCAGTCACAACTCCCTTCACTCATGTTCCATTCTGTATCTTCCTAAACTCTACATCATTGGTGGATGACAACCTCCCTGGGTTGTTAGTCATCCAAAAGTCTCTCATAGCTTAGCATTGGAGTGCTTAAACCATGTGTCTTCTCTGTTTATATTCAGCCACTTGGTAATCTCATTTGTTCACTTTGCTTTAAATATCTGTGTGTGTAGGACTTCCAATTATATCTCAAAAATCAACCTCTCCTCTGAATCTCCTCCTTTTTCAACTTCCTCCTCAACATCTCATTAGATGAATAATAGAACTTTGTAATTTAATGGATACAAAGCTGAACCCATGATCTTCCCCTAGACTTATGCCTCCCACAGCCCTCCCCCATCTCAGGATTGGCAATTCCATCCCTCCAGTTCTTTAGGCCAAAACTCTTGGATTAATCCTTGATTCCTCTCTTTCTCTCACTCTTCTCATCTGTTCCATCAGGAAATCCTCTAGCTCTACCTTCCAAATTCCATACTTCATTTGCTTTACCCAAACTCTAACCAATGATCTTGGTCCATATTACCACCATGTCTCACCTGGATTATTGCCATAACATCTAATTGCTCTTCATCAGCCTTGCCCCCTTTCAGTCTATTCTCAAAAAACTTCCAAAGGGGTATTTTTAAAACATAAGTTACGTGTTATTCCTTACTCAAAGCAAAAACCAAAGCCATTATCTCCCTGACCTTATCTCCTATGACTCTTGTTCACACCACACTGGGCTCCTTCTAGTCCCTCAAATACACACGGCAGATTTCTTCCTCAGGACCTTGGCACTGACTTTCCTTCTGCCTGGGATACCTGCCTTCAGATACCTGCATGTTCATTCTCTGTCCTTCTTCCAGTCTTTTCTCAAATGTCAGGTTCTCATTGAGACTTGACCACTCCAAGGGCCCCATCTCTCTTACCTGCTCCATTTTCCCATAACAGTTAGCCTTTTAACTCAAGATTTGGTTTACTAATTCATTATGCTTATTGTCTATCACTCTTTATCAGAACAGAAACTCTTTAAGGTCAATTATTTTTGTTCACTGAGAGACTTTTGAATTTGTGTCAACAAATCCAAGAATAGTGGTTCTCCCTTCTCTATTATTACCATTTTAATGGACTCTTTAGAAGGAGAAGAGATGGACACTTGTGCCAAACACTTTAAAACGGTCATGGAAGAGTCATTTACATGGGTAATTTGGTTTTTATTAGAGAAACAAAAATTCTCAGAGAACCTGCCTTTTCAAAAGTCAAATTTGCAAACTGCCTTTCTTCCTATCGTTCTGTCTTCTGAACAAATTAGTCAATCAGAGACAGGAAAGAAAGTATCTTCCATGTCTTCTACATAATCCAGAACTAAAATTTTGGTTGGTTTCATCACTGCTGCATTGTTTAATTTAGTACCATTAAATGTGTTATTATTTACTACATTTACAATATTATGACAGTTTAAGTCATGTGAGATTTCAGTCTCTAAGTTCCTTAAGGTTGAAAAGGAATAGGGCTTGTTTCTGAAATTTTCAAGGACTAGAAGTTGACTTCTGAATCAATATGCTAGAGTCATTTAGCATCACTATCCTTGTTGGAATCTGAAATGCAAAAGTCAACCAGTAGTAATGAGAATGGATGATAAAACACACAATTTGCTCTATGATAGATCCACGGAGCACGCGTGTGCACTTAAGCCCAATCATGCAAGCATTCAATGCATTGCAGACAGCAAAGTGTCCAAATTAAAACTATTTCAATCAAAATGATAAAATAGTTTTGTATATTCAAAAGTCAATTTCTCTGAAGGACCATTAAGCTTAATGGAAACAGTAATTTGACATTAAAGAACAATATGTGTGAGCTTTTTTGAATAGGTCTTTCAACTAAGCTGTGCCCCAAAAGCCTTATGAAATAAAATGAGAAAAATAATTAAATAATGTAATGGGTAATCATATAAATTATGTAAAGTAGTGCAATGCCATTACACAATGAATACATTTAAGTCATTCATTCACCAAACCAATTATGAGAGAAAACAATTAAGGGAATAGAATGGAGGAAAGCATATTTTCAGATTAGGTTTGGAAAGCAAAATAACAAATTGACAAGATGTGCTTAGAGCCTTTCTGGTGTCAGTACAGAAATCCAGCATTTGCAGATGGACACCTGAATGACGGAGTTCTTACATGATAAGAAATAAATGTAGGAAGACTCAGACCTTTGCAGGTTAAAGAAAACGTTTGCCAGAATATCTAACCTAAAGAATTTAGTAAACCTCAACTTTGTTTCAAACTCCCTATTTTTCTTCCTTTTTCTCAATGTTTTTTCCTCATAGATTTTTCCCTCAGTTTCCCTACTGTGTTTTTCTAATATCTCAATCTCTTTCTAATTTCTACTATCTCAATCTCTTGCTTTCCAAGACCCTCTCCTTTTGTCTTTTTTTCCTCTATTGCTTTGCTTCTCCCATTTCAAATCCTTTCTTCAAGTATCAGATGAAATGATAGTATCAGATGAAAATTTCTAAAAGTCCTTCTACATTTTAATACCGGTTTTTAAATATGCATTTCTTAGTTATATTAAATATCAGTTTTGTGTCAATGTATTTATTTTTAATCGGGTCTTTGTTAAGATCACCCTAGCTTCAGATGAAATAACTCTCCACATCATCGATTTCCTTTGCACTGTCTGCCTATCAGTGGTCAGCAGTCAGAAAAACAGTATAACTTAAGAATCACATTGTTTAAAATCTCAAGGTTTCAGAAAGGTAATGTTATTGGTAAACAACTCACATGAATTTTTCAGCTGCCTTTCTCCCGATTCCATTTTGGAAAGCCACTAATTCTTCAAAGAGAGAACATTAATAAGATCATGTGTGTATATCAGAAGTAAAGTTTACACTTACCAAAAAAAAGAAAAAGAAAAAGAAAAATCAATAACTGTAATGGAAAATCAAGATTCAATGTTTCTAAAGTCCCTGGTATGAAAACTTCTATGTTGCTTCTAAAAGGTTTATACATGCTTAAAAAAAAAAAAGAAAGAAAGAAAGAAAGAAAGGCCTTGGATCTTAGAAAATTTAACCAGATAAATTTTCACATTACAAGTCTTAAAACTAGAAACCATATTATTAACTGTGAAACTATGTAATTAGTTTCTTTATGGGCCTTCAATTTTTTGCTAGATAAAATTAAAACTGCCACCCAAAATTGAGGCCATTATGAACATGACAGGTCATTTGTTGAGAAAAAGGTTATGTAGAAATAGCATCTAATAATTTGTTGGAAATATTAGCATATAGATGGCTATGGAATGTGTGAAGTATTATCAGAAGAATTCTAATCGAAAAATTTTGCAATGTAAGTCAAATATGGTTCTATTCCAAGTGCAGTTAGGTTCTTAGCCCTAATGGCAAGCATAATCTACATGAAATGTATTTAACCTGAAGTCAAGTTAATGAGAAATTCACAATTCTGCTGTTATTTTTAAAAATCAGAAAAATGAAAGGTACACAGCCATAACATGTACAGCAACAAAAAATGAAAAATATTATTTTTCCACACAAAAAGAATTAAGTAAACATGTTTTCAAGAATGCTCACAAGCTTCTTAAACTTTCTTGATTAATCTAGTTCTTTGCATCACAGTAAAAGGACTGTGAATTGTCAGTCTGGCCCACTGTGTCTATATCTGTCCTAATAAACCAAATCCCAAGAACCTTTTAGCCTTCCAAGTAACAGAGTACATGGCAGCACACATAGAAAAAATAATATAACTGAGTCCACTCTGAAATGTATATAACCCACCATTTTTCTTTAAAATGTCCAGTTTTGGAAGCCTGGGTGTTTCAGTTGGTTAAGCAGCTGACTTCAGCTCAGGTCATGATCTCACAGTTTGTGGTTTCGAACCCCACATCGGGCCCTGTGCTGACAGCTCCGAGTCTGGCGCCTGCTTTGGATTCTGTGTCTTGCTCTCTCTCTACCCCTCCCCTGCTCACGCTCTGTCTCTTCTCTCAAAAATAAAGAAACATTTAAAAAAATAATAACTTGTAAAATGTCCAGTTTCATCTATCTCTACTGATCCTTCTGGCATAGTAACTTGACAATACTGGTTTTACTAATCATGGCACCTGTTTAGGTGGATGATAGCCGAATTGCTTAACAAAATTCAAGCTCGATAATTCAAGCCGAATTAATGGCTTGAACAAAAATTTTAGAGGTCTGTGTTGGTTCTCAAACCGGCCCCCGTAGGGAAGGTAAGGAGACCAAAGAAAGAGGTAGACTGCTCCAGATTGGAAATAAAGCAAGCGTACTTGCATACGAGGCTTGTCTTGGGCAGCTGCAAGACCAGTAAATCTCTGCACCTGCCTGCCAGAATCTTAAAAGTTTATGTAGAGAGCTTTACTGGGTTCAGCCACGCACATCATCCAGATAGTCTGAACAACACATCACTATCTCCAGACTCTGTCCTTGAGGCAGCTTCCATTGCAAGGGAGAAAGCAGAGCACTTATCACAAGGACAGGAGAGGGTGAGGAACCTCCCACTGCCCAGGTCAGCTGGTGAAGCAACTGGTGGTCACATCCTCTCAATGACCAACAGTGCGCAGCAGATCTAACTCCAAGGATATAGACACGCTAACAATGAAATAGAAACATTTTCAAAAGTATTGGAAAAATTAAATCTATTTAGAAATTCTTGAATGACTAAATGAAAAATCTTGCTCAGAAGGTAACAGAATTTTTATTAATTTTTTTAAGTTTAAATTCAAGTTAGTCAGCACATAGTGTAATAATGATTTCAGGAATACAGTTTAGTGATTTGTCATTTACATACAACATCCAGTGCTCATCTCAACAAGTGCCCTCCTTAATGCCCATCACCCATTTAGCCCATCCCCTCATCCAACACCCCACCAGCAACCCTGTTCTCTGTATTTCAAGAGTCTCCTGGTTTGTCTCCCTCTCTGTTTTTATCTTATTTTTGCTTCTTCCCTTCCCTATGTTCATTTGTTCTGTTTCTTAAATTCCACAGATGAGTGAAATCATATTTGTCTTTCTGTGACTTATTTCACTTAGCATAATACACTCTAGTTACACCCACATTGTTGCAAGTGGCAAGATATGATTCTTTTTGATTGCCAAGTAATATTCCATTGTACATATATACCACATCTTCTTTATCCATTCATCCACCGATGGACATTTGGGCTCTTTCCATATTTTGGCTATGGTTGATAGTGCTGCCATAAACAGTGGGGTGCATGTGCCCCCTTGAATTAGCATTTTTGAATCCTTTGGGTAAATACTTAGTAGTGCAATTGCTGGGTCGTAGGGTAGTTCTATATTCAACTTTTTGAGGAACCTCCATACTGGTTTCCAGAGGGGCTGCACCACTTTGCATTCCCACCAGCAGTGCAAAAGTGTTCCCCTTTCTCCTCATCCTCGCCAACATCTGTTGTGGCCTGAGTTGTTAATGTTAGCCATTCTGACAGGTGCAAGGTGGTATCTCATTGTGGTTTTGATTTGTATTTGCCTGATGAGTGAGGTAACAGAATTTTTAAAGTTTAAAAACATGGAATGATTTTTCAGTTGTGGAATTCTTACAGTGAAGGAGGAAATGGAGCTTGTCTTACAGGCCCTCCTCTAAGTGACTTGGATTAAACTATGGACTCCTGACATTTTAGTTTTAATTACTCAACACCCTAAGTAAAAGTGCATTTAAATTAAATGCTTAGAGCTAAAATGCATCTTACTTCGTAGTGTAGCAGTTTCAAGTTATGCTTTATTGATCTCCACCTCTTTAGAATTTATATGCAATTATAGAATGAATTTTAAATTTATAAAATAATTAAAGGCACGTGTGGCAGACCATTGCTCCCCACCTGTATCTGTCCTCCTCTTTTCTGTGTGTGATAAAACATTTCAGTCAGGCACATAACTGCCCAGATGAAAACCACGTTTTCCAGTCTCCCTCAGAGGTATGACTGGCCATGGTTCTAAGTTCTTACCAATGGACTCTGCAAGGAAGAGAAATGTTCATTGCCTTTAGAGAAAGATTGTTTCCTCTCCACTTCCTTTCTTTCCTTTTTTTTTTTTTTTTTTTTCAACTAGAAAGAGCTGCAGTGGTTTTGAGGACTGAATTTTTGAGATGGAAGACTAGCCCATCAGCCTGAGGCCACCTACCCACCCTGGACCACAAACTCAGAAAGGACTATAGCGCTGTCCAGTTGGAGCCCCTCCACCTTACGGTGTCTTTGTTCTCACAGCTCAACCCATACCCTAACTTGTCTAGGTCATCCATTTACAGGATTCATTTTTTCAGTTTTGTAAAAGTTTAATTTAGGAGTGTCATAAAAATACATTATTCTCTACTCCTAGTTGCAAATTTGTTTGTAAGGCTACACCTTTATATTCCATTGTTATTCACCATTATTGGACTGCTCTCTTAACAAAGGTATTTCAGATTTTCAAAATTATGAGGCTTTCAATTCAAGGAGCAAAATAAATTGATTATGTTTAAAAGCAAAAGATTAGTTCTGAATCTATGACTGAAAGAGTTTTATTTTCTCATTTCTAATCTTCAGTTAGATCATAGAGTAGCATGATAAACATAGACAACTAATTTTGCATGAATTATGCATAAGGGAAAAAGAAGAAAGAAAAGGCAAGAAACAATTGCCCTTTCGGGTTTAAGAAGTGTTAGTAAGTGCTGCTGAGCTGATGAAGCACTTTGGTGAAAAGCCCTTGAGCCTTACTTGATGCCCTACATCAAATGCATCATTTCAAGATGAGAAAAACAAGACATCTGGTGTCAAAGGTAAGAAACCCACGTAGCTCAGCAAGAGACCACTGTTTTGCCTTGTGAGTGACAGCCCAGTCTCCCCTGCCCCCAAGCACCTTGCTCTATATGACAGTTAGAAGACCTTAAACTAATTTTAAACAGCTAAGTTCAAAGAATGGACTGTTATGTTTTTAAAGAAAAGAGGTACAAATGTGTGTGATTTAAAAAAAAGAAAAGAAACTACCACAGATATGCAAATAAGATGTGGTAGAAAATGTAGAATGAACTCTCATTTTTATATGAAATTCTCTGTGGAGGTTGTACCCATGTTCTTTCTGTAACTGCATTTTATTAAATTTCAGGAACATTCCTAAACAGTTGACCCCAACAACCGTAACAATTACATACTGAGACTGGAACTTAATTCAAGTGATTGGCTTTGGCCACTTGCACAAGTTCAGGAAAATTATACTTTCTAATCCTCTGTATGGGGAGATAAGTGTTGTTTTGATGTTGAAACTTGTAAAGCAATTAGTGTAAACCTTGGCATATAGCATGCACTCAGGAAATCTTGGTTATTATTTTGTTTACACAAATGGGAGAATAATATATACATTGTGTCATGTACTGTATCCTGAAACTTGTTCTTTCTCCTCTCCAAAATAAATCAGCATGTACAGATTTCTTTCATCCTTGTGTACAGAAGCCATGAAACTCCATTCATATAGATCACTAATATTCATGTCATCAGCATTGATAACCAGGTAGGTTCCAATATTTTGATATTATAATGTGTATGTTGTGCATGAGTGTGTTTTGACGACATATGGTTGCAAATATATTAATAGGGATAAATTCCTAACAGTGTAGTTGCTGGTTCAGAACTATGTGCCTTTTCTACTGCAGAAATTGGGAAATTACCCTTCAAAAAATTAACAGAAATATATAGTTAGCAGACATACTTGTCTCATCTATTCCCTTATACTGTGGTCAGATTTGGGTTTTATCAAGCTCATTTTTTTCCAAAGGACATGATAAATGGGTTTTGTTACTTTAGTTTGTGTAGGTTTAATTATGAGTGAGCCTTACTTAGCTTCTTTTTCTGTGAAAAGACTATGAAAATCTCCTGCCTTTTTTAGTTAAAGATAAGAGTTTCTTATACACTAAAGAAAAATGAAACTTTCTCATTTGTCTTTAGCTTTTATTTTTATTTTGCTTTGTAACTTTTTAAAATTTTGTGAAGACATTTATCGATCTTTTTCTAATGTACAGGTTTTGTGTCTTTCTCCATTTTTGTGATTTGTTTTCCACTCCAAGACTGCTTTATAAAATTGTTTTACTACTTTCTTTTTTTTCATATTTTTAAAAGTTTTTATTTAAATTCCAGTTTGTTAGCATAGTTTCATGTGTACAATATAGTGATTCAAACACTTCCATACAACACCCAGTGTTCATCACAGCAAGTGCCGTCCTTAATCCCCATCACCTATTTAACCTCCCCCCTGGTAACTATCAGTTTGTTCTTTTTGGTTAAGAGTCTGTTTCTTGGTTTGTCTTTGTCTCTTTTTTTCCCTATGAACTTTTGTTTTGTTTCTTAAAATCTATGTATGCGTGAAATCACATGGTATTTGTCTTTCTCTGTCTGACTTATTTCTCTTAGCATAATACACTCTAGCTCTACCCACATCATTGCAAATGGCAAGATTTCATTTTTTATGGCTGAGTAATATTCCATTATATATTCTATATGCCATTTTATACACACACACACACTGTGTATATATATATATATATATATATATATATATATATGTCAGTTGATGGACATTTGGGCTCTTTCCATAATTTGCCTATTGTTGATAATGCTGCTATAAACAGTGGGGTGCAGGGGCGCCTGGGTGGCGCAGTCGGTTAAGCGTCCGACTTCAGCCAGGTCACGATCTCGCGGTCCGTGAGTTCGAGCCCCGCGTCAGGCTCTGGGCTGATGGCTCAGAGCCTGGAGCCTGTTTCCGATTCTGTGTCTCCCTCTCTCTCTGCCCCTCCCCCGTTCATGCTCTGTCTCTCTCTGTCCCAAAAATAAATAAATGTTGAAAAAAAATTTAAAAATAAATAAATAAATAAATAAACAGTGGGGTGCATGTGTCTCTTTGAATTAGTATTTTTATATTCTTTGGGTAAATACCCAGTAATGCAATTGCTGCATTGTAGGGTAATTCTTTTTTTAACTTAAAAAAAAAATTTTTTTTTAACGTTTTATTTATTTTTGAGACAGGGAGAGGCAGAGCATGAACAGGGGAGGGTCAGAGAGAGGGAGACACAGAATCTGAAACAGGCTCTAGGCTCTGAGCTGTCAGCACAGAGCCCGACGCGGGGCTGGAACTCACGGACCGCAAGATCATGACCTGAGCTGAAGTCGGCTGCTCAACCCACTGAGCCACCCAGGCGACCCTCTTTTTTTAACTTTTTGAGGAGCCTCTATACTGTTTTCCAGAGTGGCTGCAGCAGTTAGCATTCCCACCAACAGTGCAGGAGAGTTCCCCTTTCTCCACAACCTCACCAACACCTGTTGTTTCTGTTCCTACTACTTTCTAATACATAGTCTTAATATTTACTATCTTGAAGGATGTCCATTGAGTATCTAGATGTTTGGGTTATACCTTCATATCTAGAAAATTCAGAAATACGATTCCCATGTTACATCATGGATACACTTGTCTAAATGTGCAAGTAGATATAGAGCAATACACAGATATGTGCAGTCATAGAAAAAGATTTTATGCAGTCATAAGAAAAAGATTTTACTAATCAGCCAAGTGTTATTAAATTTGTCTTCTGAGCCTTGTTCGGATATCGTATATCTTTTAAAGCTACAATTTGCTACATATAAATAATTTGAATTACAGATATTATTAAACAAATAAAAATTTAATTTTTTGCATTTTTTCCCCAAAAAGCTTCTGTAAAACTGGCTTTAATTATCTAAAATATCACACACGAAGTTGCCCAAATCAAATAGGAATAAATAGTGCTTAAGCTTTCCTACAGGCCTTTATTTTTCATTCTTAAGTAAATGATGATCAGTACAAACACAGGCTATATAACTTAGTTCACAACAGGAAACAGATATTCAAGCCCACAGAAATTAAAATCAAATGCTTCAAACAGCTAAAATTTTATGACCACCCTTATTATTTATATTTCTTCAAAGTAACAATAAAGCTGCTATGTTTTAGAAATCTGTGGAAAGATGTAAATAGTTTATTCATATAAATTACTGTAACATCCATTAATGCAGTACAAATACAATATAAAATATCCATTAACTCACAGAAAAAAGGATAGGGCAAGTTTTTATATCACTTTTCCATATAATGCAGGAATGTATAAAACCATATTCAGATTCATATGCAGATTTATACATGAAAGTAAATTTATACAACTATGGAAAGGTGATTGTTTTTTTAATCGATATGGGGGTCTGCTATTCACAGAGACCTATCAGTAATGAGAGCTTTCAGCTAAATATGTTCTCTAGAGAATTTACCTGAACTTGAAAACTCTAAAAACAACCATATTCATGTCATTTTCATGTTGTTTCAAAAAAATTCTCTGTCCAGTAACATGAAATGAACAGACTGTTAAACTCTCATTTATTTTCCATATTCTTTCCCTGCTTTCTCTCCTAGTTTCCCTGGTGAACAGATACTCATTTTTTCAGATATACATAACAATCTAAGCCCCAACTCTGTATAAATTACAAAGAGCCAGAGGCTTGCAGTTGTGATTGTGAATTCCTCACTGTAGTTGTGTCTCAAGCAGATGCTGGCCTAGCAGCTATCTATAGCCATTAAGAACACAAAGAGAATCACAGTGGCCAATGGCTATGGGGAAAAAAATAAACCTCCTGATGGGCCAGCTGCTGTGTTTTGAATGCTGCTGAAATATGAGGACAGGAAGGGCAACATGAGAATCTCAAAACATTCAACCATAGCATCGGTGTTAGTAATGCAAAGATTTTCTGCTTGAACCCATTGAGGAAAGGGCTTATGTGAATAGGGTAGGAGAAATTACCCTGAAAATTATAAGAACTTACATTTCTAGGGCCTTATAGATTGATTGAGATGTACCAAATTGGCCAAATCTTTTTTTTTTTAAATATATGAAATTTGTCAAATTGGTTTCCGTACAATACCCAGTGCTCATCCCAACAGGTGCCCTCCTCAATACCCATCACCCACCCTCCCCTCCCCCCACCCCCCATCAACCCTCAGTTTGTTCTCAGTTTTTAACAGTCTCTTATGCTTTGGCTCTCTCCCACTCTAACCTCTCTTTTTTTTTCCCTTCCCCTCCCCCATGGGTTCCTGTTAAGTTTCTCAGGATCCACATAAGAGTGAACACATATGGTATCTGTCTTTCTCTGTATGACTTATTTCACTTAGCATAACACTCTCCAGTTCCATCCATGTTGCTACGAAATATTTCATTCTTTCTCATTGCCACGTAGTACTCCATTGTGTATATAAACCACAATTTCTTTATCCATTCATCAGTTGATGGACATGTAGGCTTTTTCCACAATTTGGCTATTGTTGAGAGTGCTGCTATAAACATTGGGGTACAAGTGCCCCTATGCATCAGTACTCCTGTATCCCTTGGGTAAATTCCTAGCAGTGCTACTGCTGGGTCATAGGGTAGGTCTATTTTTTATTTTTTGAGGAACCTCCACACTGTTTTCCAGAGCGGCTGCACCAGTTTGCATTCCCACCAACAGTGCAAGAGGGTTCCCGTTTCTCCACATCCTCTCCAGCATCTATAGTCTCCTGATTTGTTCATTTTGGCCAAATCGGCCAAATCTTAAATTGTACTCTAACTTGCTGCATTTGTAGGAAGCTAGCCAAAACATTAAAATAGAAAATGTTAAATATATCATGCATTGTATGTAATTCATTTTATGAGCACTGTATTTCTTATTGTTTTTAAGACAGAAAAACTGAAGGGACTCCATGAATTTTTTTTTCTTTACTACTTTTCTTGCTTCTGCTCTTGCTAGAACCTGCACACCCTCCCTTACACATGCCTTAATATACATCCCCCTTGCAAAGGTCAAGGAATTGAAGATTTCTTTGGAGGCTTCCAGCACAAGAGATAACATCTAAGGAGTGACCGGGTAGGTTGTCATGAACGTTTTCCAAGACCACTGACTCCAATTACCATGATGTCAAGACCCCTGGCTCCAGGGCATTAGTGACTTACAGAGGACACTTGAGCACTCGTCCTTGTTGGACAAGTTCCTGGATGCCTGAGAGGTCACATACGCCACACCACTGACCTCAATAAAAACT
Organism: Leopardus geoffroyi; assembly: GCF_018350155.1. Classification (NCBI taxonomy): domain Eukaryota; kingdom Metazoa; phylum Chordata; class Mammalia; order Carnivora; family Felidae; genus Leopardus; species Leopardus geoffroyi. The sequence continues at coordinate 57,311,366 of NC_059332.1, forward strand.
CCAGACCCCCAAGTAAAGATGAGACTCATGTTCCTTTTCCTTTCTGAGCCTCCTAGACGTTCTTGTCCGTGTCTGCTCTCTTTCTGTCTTCAATATACTCTGCTCGTACTCCCTTTCGACTTGTGTTTCATTTCCACCCTTTGAGAAGCTGAGGACCCTCTTGGCTGATCCTGCGGAGTTCCCTCTGGTTCCTCAGACCTGGCCAGCCTGCCTCATTCTAACTGGTGGTTTTTGTTTTTTTTAATTACATTAATGTTTTTTATTGCTACTGATTAACATTTTCTGATGATTGAATTGCTAAAGAAGGGGAATATTTCATTGTCCAGTTTTTGTTTTAACTGTAAGAAATAATGCAATGTGTCCAAATTTAAAGTGTATCAGTTTTTCCAAAATAAAAGCTCAGGTTAAACAGATTAAACAGCTCAGAAAAAGAACAGATTAAGGATAAGAAAGAACAGATTAAACAGTTCTCTGGTTTAGGCAATATCTACAGTAGCCCCAAATTTCAATTCAATTCAAAATGTAGCCAAGTGTTTCACTGAATTTTCGGGATTTTTTTTGTGAATTTGTACAAACTAGTGAGTTTTTTAAAAGTGCAGTTGACACACAGTTACATTAGTTTCAGGTGTACAACATAGTGATTCGACAAGTGTATACATTATGCTGTGCTCACCACAGTGTAGCTACCATCTGTCAGCATACAAGATTATTACAGTTCCATTGACTATATTCCTTCTGCTGCCTTTTTCCCTGGGACTTATTGTTGTACAAACTGTTCTGAGAAATATGACAGATACGAACTGCCAGTAATTTATAGTGTTATAAAAAGCTGATATATCTTTTGTTTTTTAATCTATATAAATAAATTACTGATCTCATAGTGTCTTTTTAAAAAAATATATTAAACCTGCCCAAGGAACCTGTCGATTCGGCACCGATTACCAAAATAAGTATTGATTTGGTTAAATAACTGGTCATTTAAAGAACACCTAGTTTGACTGAATGACTAAAATGTGGCTACACTAGCATGTTGAATGAATCAAAGTAGCAAAACTAATTGAGAATTAAAGGACAAGGTCTAAAGTCATGGATAATTTGTAGTAACATCATATAGCAATTCAGCCACATTTAAGAATCATTCATTTTCATAACAGGGCTGGGATTTTCTTTATATTGGTATTTTGATAACAATTATTTTCCCATGAAATTACTTTTCTTTTTTTACATTTTTTAATGTTTTTTTGTTTTGTTTTTGTTTTTTTGAGAGAGAGACAGAGGCAGAGTGTGAGCAGGGGAGGGGTAGAGAGAGAGGGAGACACAGAATCTGAAGCAGGCTCCAGGCTCTGAGCTGTCAGCACAGAGCCTGACGTGGGGCTCAAACTTACAAACCATGAGATCATGACCTGAGCCAAAGTTGGTCACGTAAGTGATTGAGCTACCCAAGAGCCCCTGCAATTATGTTTCTATAACATTTTAGTTAATCTTTGAATTCCTCATCCGAGTGCATCATATTGCCCAACTGGCAGCATCATTTTTCATCAATCATTTAATCTCGATAAGCCAACATTTTCTCATTTACTCCTTGGAATTTAAAGAGGTTAAACTCAATTTTCTGTAAAATTGCTTTTGGCCCTAAAATTGTGGCATTCTCCTCCTTTATTGGATCTATAAATTTTGGTCTATAATCTATATTTATTAAAATTTTGGTTTGTTTTCCATTTATATCATGTTTGTTTTTTAAGATTATGTAGAATTTATAAAGCAAATTGAGAAAATAAAATCTTTTTCCATGACCTGTAATAATTTAAATACTGTAATGTCTAACAATATAGAATTATACTACATGATTTCCTCAAAAACTTTACCTCTACTCTTTGGAACATCAAAGTCAATATACTGTAAAAACAACAAAAGTAATAGCTTTATCCCAGGACCATGTACAAAGCCTAAAATAAGCAATAAGCAGGTAATAAATTCTTTTATTTAGAAAATATCCTTTCAGAATACAATTGCGCATATGTTTATATTCCATTGGAAAGATTTGCCATCATTTTAAACGTACCCAGTAGGAACCAAAAATAAGAATATAATTGTGCTTCAAAGAAAACTTAATCCAAAAACAGCAAATACAAGTAGAATCTTGAAAATAGATCCTAGATGAAAAGATCCTATGATAGATCCTATGTTCTCAAGGTATTAAAAATTCTTATGAGTCTCTAATATTACTAAAGAAATCAGCTTGGTTATACTATAACCCCAGCTATTTTGCATGCCAACTACTGAGCTGAAATGTCAGCTCTTGGACCAAGTTGGACATTGAATGTATACTTTATCCCAAATCCACCAAAAATATAGAAACCAAAACTTCAGCTTACAGAATTCATTTCTATTTTGTGATGGACTATATCAACCTATTTACCAAATAAAAGAAGATGGATGATTTTCTTAATTAATTGGTAGAAAAAGTTCAAATACATTTTTTTATTTTTTTTTAAATGTTCATTTATTTTTGAGAAAGAGAGAGAGAAAGAGCAGCGGAGGGGCAGAGAGAGAGAGGGAGAGACAGAATCTGGAACAGGCTCCAGGCTCTGAGCTGTCAGCACAGCCTCACATGGGACTCGATCTCACAAACCGTGAGATCATGACCTGAACTGAAGCCTGACACTTAACCAACTGAGCCACCCAGGCGCCCCTAAAGTAAATTTTATGATATGAAAAAATTTCTAAGTATAAATGTTTTATGTCCTTGTCACTGTGTCTTTACTGTGTCCTGCCACATGATTGGTAACAGATAGGTAGGCTCTACATTACTAGAGTTCACAGCTTATTGTACCTTTGCTGAATTACTTCCCCTGTCCCATTTCAAGAGTTGCTGTGATTTGGGGGCACCTGACCGGTCCAGTGGTTAAGCATCAGACTCTTGATTTCGGCTCAGGTCATGATATTACCATTGTGAGATCAAGCCCCTTGTGGGACCCTGTGCTGACAGCGTGGAGTTGGCTTGGGATTCTCTCTCTCCCTCTCTGTCTGCCCCTCCAGCACTCACTCCCACACATGTGCACTCATGCTCTGTCTCTCTCTCAAAATAAACATTTTTTAAAAATGTGATTTTTAGAATCACATTTAAAAATTTTAAAAATAAAAATCACCCACATTCATTTCTGCAGTTTGCTATCCTATTAGCAACACTTTATATATATATATATATATATATATATATATATATATATATATATATATTTGCTTCTAGTTAATTAGATTGGCACTTACTAAAGGGGGTAAACTGATCTTACTATTTATAATTGGTCTTCTGTTCACTGTCATTTCCTTGACGTCTCAACCCTTATTTATTCTGTAAAAGGAAGTCTTCTAAAATCCCATTCTTTTATTTATCCAGGGAGAGTGTCAAAAGAACAAAGCCTACATATGCCACAGACAATCTACTCCAGGCTGAGAATGAGTTGCAAGAAGGAAGTATAATCTCCTGGAGGAAACAGGGTGTTCTCCTCATCTGGAAACAGACATTACTGAGTGTGATTCTCAGCACAAGACAGCTCTGCAGCAATGACCCTGTGCTGTTGGAGCCAGCTGGAATGTTTTTAAATCCCAACTCCAACACTGTGCCTCCATTTGCTCAGCTGTAAAATGGTATAGTACCAACTCCAACGGGCCATCTTAAGGATTAAACGAGTTAATATATAAATACGTGGATGGTACTCAGAACCAAGTAAGCAGTATATAACATTATCTTAAAGAGGATTTCTAAAATACCTGACACAGATATAGTCAAATAATTTCAAGAGTGTATTTAAAAGCAAACATTAGAGTGTGTAAAGTATCTAGCAATCTTTTTTTAACGTTTATTTATTTTTAGAGAGAGTGTGAGTGTGAGTGGGGGAGTGGCAGAGAGAGAGAGAAGGAGAGAGAGAATCCCAAGCAGGCTCTGTGCTATCAGCGCAGAGCCCAACGTGGGGCTCCATCTCACGAACGGTGAGATCATGACCTGAGCCAAAACCAAGAGTTGGATGCTTAACCACCTGAGCCACCCAGGTGCCCCTAAGGAATCTGGTATGCTTAATTAAGAGTGTTGTTGCCCAGCCCTTTCTACATCCACAGATAATGAAGAGCTCACCAAACATGAGGACAGTAGTTCACAAGTCAACATCTACCTTGTGAGTAAGTATTTGGGGGCTTATTTGCTTAGTTTTACTGACTTGACTGTTCAAAGAGTTCACAGACTTAGCCTCTGCTAAGAACACCCTGGTGAGCTCAGCCTCATATACCAACATGTCACAGCCTACCCTGCTGCGAACTTTCCCGGGCTCAGGCTGCTCCCAGGTGGAGTGTTTAATGGTTAAGAGTTCAGAACCTGGATTTCAGGTTGCTGGATCAGAATGCTGGATTTAAACCCTTGTCTGACATTAACCCCTGTGTGGTCTTCCACATGTTGCTTAACCTCTCTTCAGTATGAGGCCAGTAATGGTACAATCTCAAACTAAAGTAAAACAAAACTACATCGTAAAGGGCCTGGTCAGTGGTGGCTTCTCTAAAAGTGATAGTTAGTGTTCTGATTGCTGTTACTTTCATCACGGTCACCTCTATTATCTTTCTTCATGCTCCCGCCTCCTTGCAGAATCTTCCATTTTCTCTCAGTCTAAGGGAAATGAGTTTAAACTGGCAGCAGACACCAGGAGATTAAGTAAAGATGCTGGAAAGATGAAATGCAAGAATTATCTACTAATCTTCCTAATTCTCCAATGCTTTCTCACACTTAAGTTTTGAAAGTTACTCGAATTTTTACTTTTAAGTTACTAATTAACTGACCTTTCTTGTTGTGGCTGGTTTCAGCAAACAGAAGAGGGAAATGAGAGAGGAATTACTCAGCCCAGAGAAGAGTTTAGGGTCAAGTCCCTTTCCGAAGGCTTATGGTGAGGAGATGGGGGGGAGGGGTGCAATATGAAAATAATTTCAAAAAAGTGAAAATTTAGTAATAGGTTGTTATAACTGTTGGAAAAAAATGTGAATGACTTCCATATGGGCAAAAGGATGGTTGAGTGTCATTTTGGTAGAATTTTGGGGGTTATCTGATTCTGTAAGAATCTCTATTTTTCACTAGAGTATTCTACAGCTCTGTCAAGATGGAAGTTAGCCTGCAGAAAACTAATGGTGACGCAGGTAGGTTTTCCTTGTCCACAGTCACGTAGACGGCTCCTGTTGGGAGCAATGCAAATGGATTTGTCAACTAAACATATAAATCTCCATAAATCCAATTCTCATTAGAAGTAGTTAGAACATCTTACTAGTTCACTCATTAATTGATGAGTGAAATAAAATACATCACATATATTTCATTTTATATTTGTAAAGATACATAATTTTATCATTTTGCAAATTACTCTTTAATGAAAAGTACAAAATTAAGACACAGAATCATATGATTAAATCTGCAGCAACAAGAGAAAAGGTCAAGAAAGATTTGGAAGAGCAATTTAACATGAAGAATGTTAAAAGAAATAAGAAGAAATTTCCCAAGAAGACAAGAAGAAAAGGAATTCTATGCAGGGGAAGTAGCAGGCATAAATACTCATGAATGTGAAATAGCATTTATTCATTCAACATGAAGTGAGGTGAAAAAAAAGTTAAGATACAGTTCTTACTGTCAGAAACTTTATAGATAAGTAGAGGATGATTAAAATAAGACAAGTATGACTCAATGTAATTTTAAAAAGTGGAAAATAACAAGGGTACTGTAAGACACAGAGGAAGGGCATAAGTTTAGAAAAGAGAAGGTAGAGGGAGCGCCTGGGTAGCTCAGTCGGTTAAACATGTGACTCAGTTTCAGCTCAGGTTGTGATCTCCCGGTTCCCTGCCTCAGGCTCTGTGCTGACAATATGGAGCCAACTTGGGATTCTCTCTTTCCCTCTCTCTGTCCCTCCTCCACCTCTGCTCTCTCTGTCTCTCTCTCTTTCTCTCTCAAAATAAAAAAAGAAGGTAGGAAAGCTTTTTGGAGGAGTTACTATTTGCAATGAATCATGAAAAATTAGTAGAATTATCTAGATGGAGGAGCTACTGTGTGGCTCAGTCGGTTAAGTATTAGACTCTTGATTTCAGCTCCAGTCATGATCTCATGGTTTGTGAGATCCAGTCCCACACAGACAGTGCAGAGCCTGCATAGGATTCTCTTTCTCTCTCTCTCTGGATCCTCCCCCTCTTACACTCTCTTCTCTCTCTCTAAAAATAAATAAATAAACATTTCTTTAAAAAAGAAATTATCTTGGGGCGCCTGGGTGGCTCAGTCCATCTGACTTCGGCTCAGATCATGATCTCGCGGTTCGTGAGTTGGAGCCCCATGTCAGGCTCTGTGCTGACAATCTCGAGCTTGCTTCGGATTATTCTGTGTCTCCGTCTTTCTCTGCCCCTCCACTGCTCACACTCTGTCTCTGTCTCTCTGTCTCTGTCTCTGTCTCTCTCTCTCTCTCTCAAAAATAAATAAATATTAAAAAAAATTAAAAAGGAAAGAAATTATCTCAGTGGAGAAGGAACAATGGACATCTGAAGCAGAGGAAAAAGAACGTGGAAGCCTGAAACTCTGAGTTTCTGGGAAATTAAAAATGTTTTGAATCAATGGATCTCAAATGCTGGTCCTTGACAAAGTTTTCAGCAACTAAGAGAAAAGTGTTAAAAACAAGTAATGTGACTCAATCTATAACACCCTAGAAATGGGTCATGAACAATTCACTGCCAGAAGTGTATTTTCTATGAAATAAATGTCATACACATAGTCCAAATGATTTCTCTACTTACTACCCCAAGTTAATATTCAGTCAATCCAGTGCCTGCCTCAGTGTCCACAAATTCTCTCTCCCTCTGTATACTTCCCTTTGTTTCCTTCTCCCTTCATTCACCATCCTGCCCTTCATAATCTCCTTGATCTTTTCTTCTCCTCTGTTCTCCCAGTTTTCCAGATTCTTGAGAAAAACTTTATGTTAGGTACCTAGAGTATGTCTCTGGAGCAAAGTTAAGACTTTTGAACTAAGGTATCTACAAGACAAATCTTTTTCTTGCTAATATTGATTGCCCCTCCTAGATTAAATCAATGTGCTATTATGTTCATAAAGTCTCTGTCTTAAAAAAAAAAAAATCTGGGGCACGTGAGTAGCTCAGTTGGTTAAGTGTCTGACTTCAGTTCAGGTCATGATCTCACGGCTCATGGGTTCAAGCCCCATGTCGGGCTCTGTGCTGACAGTTCAGAACCTGGAGCCTGCTTCATATTCTGGGTCTCCCTCTTTCTCTGCTCCTCCCCTCTCGCTCGCGCATGCACTTTCTCTCTCTCAAAAATAAATGAACATTTCAAAAAAAAATACCCTTCTTTTCTCTCAAGAATGAGAAGAAAAAGGAAAAAAAAAAAGAAGAAAAGGAAATTTCTTGTCTTCCACTGCACTCTCTAGGGTGTTTTTCGCCCATAGAGCTATACTTATCCAGTCTAAAGTATCATGGTTAATTCTGTACCAGTGGATTTATTGTTTTGAGTGTGTGTGTGTGAGTGTGTGTGTGTGTGTGTGTGTGTTAAAATGCTCTTTATTTGGGGGCACCTGGGTGGCTCAGTCATTAAGCATCTGACTTCAGCTTAGGTCATGATCTTATGGTTCATGAGTTCAAATCCCACATCAGGTGAGCATGCACCCTGCTTCAGGTTGCATAGATTGGCATGGATGTGGTATGGAAGAGGAGCTTCTCTCTCTCCCCATCTCTCTCTCTGCCCCTCCCTCACTTGCACCCTCTCTCTCAAAAAAAAAAAATGCTGTTTATTTTATGGAACATTAGTTACAGTTCATAGTAATGAATTTTAATGTCCCTTTTTGGAAAAATTGAAAATTGCCAACCCCAAGTCAGTATCCAAAGCTTTTAAACTGTCTTGGTAAAATCCACAAATCAGAGAACTAGACTAGATAACGTTCAAAAGATCTTCTGACAAGATCAGATAGTCAAATCCTTCAAAGCCAGGACTATGATTTAAACTATTAGGGCTCTGGTCCAGTGCCTTTTTATCATTACATGCTAGAAAACCTCAGAATCTGTTGGGGCACCTGGGTGGCTCAGTTGGTTGAGCATCCAACTTCTACTCAAGTCACGATCTCATGGTTCATGGGTTCAAGCCCTGCCTGCTTCGGATTCTGTGTCTCCCTCTCTCTCTGCCCCTCCCTTGCTCATGCTCTGTCTCTATTTCTCTCAAAAATAAATAAACATTAAAAAAAATTTTTTTAAAGAATCTGCAACACATAGCCTACAAATTAGAAAGTGTTAGCAATACACACAATCTCAGTGGTAGCCCTGAGAAGTAATAGTTTAAGATGCATTTTGGTATTGTACTAAATTAGCATTCAAGTTTTTAATCACAACATTCATATTAAACCTATATAGCATTATATTCTTTGGGCTTGAGGAAGATAATTTAGGTAATTATGCGATCTCATTTCAAGAACTCAAAGATAACATGTCTAAATTATTCATCTGCACTGAATCCTAATAAAACAAGTAAAACAGATTATCTGCAAAGGAGCATTTTTTATTACCTTTTAATAAAAAAAACCAAAAAACTTTCCAAACCTGAGCAACATGTTTCATGAGAGCAAAAACATACTCATTCCTCATAGGTGAAATACCATGTATTTGTAATGACTCACAGAGCCACAGTTAAGCAATTTGAAACAACAAAAGCAGAATCTTTTAACCCAGTGCATTTAAGTGAAAAACAAAGATGAACCCAGAAAGCATGAATTCTATAATAATTTAATGAAAACTTACCAATATACATATGACATGTTGAAATTGAATAATTGAAAAATCAGCTGACAAACAATGAACTGGGTATTTTTTCACTTTAAAAATCTTCCAACTCCCAACAGGAGATGGTCCAAAGAAAGGGATTTAATACTGTTCCACTGTCTATCAGACTAGACGTCTGAGAGTCTGTCTCAAGCACTGTTGATTCAATTAATTAATTAAATGATGCTTCTGTTTCAATTGGAATACAAGTTATTTCTTACTGTTCCACAACAATATTTTTAAAAATTTTATTGGCATTTAAATTTCAATTAGCACATTAACGAAAAGTAACATAGTATGTGGAGTGTTTCCTAGAAGACATTGTTAAGAAATGCCAAGGGGCACTTGAGTGGCTTAAGTGTCCAACTTCATCTAAAATCATGATCTCACTGTTCATGAGTTCAAGCCCCGATGTGGGCTCCTGCTGACAGGTCAGAGCCTGGAGCCTGCTTCAGACTCTGCGTCTCCCTCTCTCTCTGCCCCTCCCCCATTCACACTCTGTCTCTCCCTCTCAAAACATATATAAGCATTAAAAAAATATTTTTTAAAAAGCCAAGTACAAAACAGCATATGCTACCATTTGCGTAAGAAAATAAAATATAAATACCACATAAATCTTCCTATCTTTACAAAAAGAAATACCGGAAAGATAAATCAGAAAACTGTAACATTGGTTACTGGAAAGGTGTGAATTGGAAGGGAGCACAGGGTCTCAGTTGGGAATAAAACTTGTTTGTAAGTATTTTTTTACACGGTCTTAACTTTTAGAAATATGTTAGTATCTGTAAGTTTAAAAAAATCAAATCAGCAAGGATGGGAAATGAATGGGTAAGAGGGACTAAAACTGAAGGCAAATAAACCTAGAGCAAAACTAAAACTGAAATGAATGACCCCAACTGTATTTCAAATGAATAACAAAACCTCAGAGAAAGTTGGGGGAGGGAGGATCTAACCCAAGTGCCCTCAGTGAGAGGAAGGCAAGATATTTGCATAATCTTAAAATGTCTCCTTATAGATCACTTATGAATAGTAAAGGAAGAAAACCTACCATTTGAGAAATCACACCTTGACCAAATGATCCGAATAAACATCACAAGTGAGGAGCAGATAAACACAGTATGCCTTCACGTGCGATGTTCTGAGAAAGATACACCCTCACTTTTGTAATATTTTGACAGAGCGCTGTATAACCTGAGTCTATTTATGAGGAAACATCAGTCAAACTCAGATTGTGAAAAATTCTATTTTTAGATGGGAGATGGGGTAGGGAGAACTATATTATTCAAAAATGTCAATGTCATAAATCAAAGAAAGGCTGAGAAAAATATCCCAGATTGGAGACTAAAGAGGCATGACAACTAAATTCAGTATTTGATGTAATCCAAATCCTGGGAGGAATGTGCTCTAAATGACGTTGTTGGGTCAATTGACAAAATTAAAATATGAATGATAGATTCGAAAAAATATTCCAACAATGTTACATTTATAAAAGGTGATAACTGTAATCGGGTTATGGAAGGGAATATCCACATTTTTAGGAAATAAAACTAAAGTATCTAGAAGGAAAAGGGCATGATTCAAGGAACTTATTCTCAAATGATTCAGAAAAAAATTAAATATATATGTTTACACATACACCCAGTAATATACACATGCATAAGAATGGAGGCTATACACGGAGCCATCAGCATGTATGCCCTGTCATTAAGACCACTAAGATTGTTATAATTACTGCCACTGCTGACTGTCCAGCATGCCAGCATCGGAGACCATCGATCACCTTCAGCATGGCACCATCTATCTTCAAGAAGGCCAGCTAGTCACCTCATAGCAGGCTGACGTCAAAGCAAATATTGCACTGGACAAAATTAAACAAGTAAGAAAGAATTTATTCAAGACTATTTTAATAGGAGAGGCCAGAAAGCAGTTGAACTCAAATCCTGTAAAGCAAAGGGCAGGAATGTTTTTAAGCACTGGGATGAGCTAGTGGAAAAATACTAAAGAACATTAGGGAGACAGTTGACCAATGAGCCGTGTTGTGGTACTGAATCATTCCTGAGTTTGCAAATGTTTTTCTCTGTGATTAGTCCTCTGTGTGTGCTAATTGGTGCTCATTGAAGTTAAGCTCCTGTCATCCCATACACACCAAGCGATAGGGGTGAAATCTTCCTGATGATTACAATTTGAAGGGATGGTTCCCAGGTCCTTAATGAAGACATTCCTGGATTGTAAAACTGGCAAGAAACTTTTTAAAAGAATTACACCTCAACGAAGCACAGAAAGAAATTACAATTATTATGTTTTCTAAAGTAAATGCTCTAAGAAAAGGGAGGCCATGGTTCTAGAGTCAGGAAGAACCCTGTCTGAAGTTTATAGTCATTCTGAGGGGAATGTTAAGGTTGACTCCATCATGGATTATATCAGACTCCTTCATCCCTAGAGGAGGTAGTGTTTTGTCCTTTGTAGAATTGGTACAGATGTTACAGATGTCCTTTGTCTTCCCTGACCTCATTGCTTCCATCAGCTCCTCTAATCAAGGAGTGCCTAACCTATTGACAAGGTAAACTGACCAAAATTGCCTCAGACTTAGGTACCTATTTAGGGCAAAGAAGGTGAGACAAATGACATGAGGTCATGAGCTCTACTCTCATACCTTACACTCCATCACCCAGAAGCAGGCAGCAATATAGAACAGTGGAAGGGCCCATAAAAGGCTCGGCTACAGCAGTAGATTAAGGACAGCATCCTGTCAGTTTGGACACCGTCCTTTGGATGTACTAAACCAACAGTTAATATATGATGAAGTGTTCCCAAATGCAAAAACACATTGATAGAATGAAGAGGTGGAAGGATTGGCTGCATTCACTACAATCCCTAACCATACATTTGCAGAATTTGTGTTTCTCAATCCCCCGACCTTAGGCTGTACCAGATTTGGGAATGGTGGGGGGGCGGTGAGGAGGCAGTCAGGGAGGAAGACGAGGGGGAAAGATTAAAGACAGAGGGAGGGAAACACTTCCACTAGGATATTCAATAGGATTTCCACTTGAAACTACATGCAACTCCTTTTTGGTAACTTTAATCTCCTCCTGCCAGCAGGTCAGCAGGCAAAGAAAGGAGTTACTCCGTTGCAGGGATAATTAGCTCTGATCACTATGACGAGCTGAGTTGCTACAAAACAAAAGAGGATGTTTTGAACAGTGAATTCACTGGATCATGCCTTTGTGTGTCCATTCAGAGCAATAATAATGAGCAAACAATTGCTGTAATCACTACCCAACAAAGCCAAGAGAAGGGCTCAGAACTGTCAGTAACAAGAACCAGATAACTCAAGCCAAGCTTTGGATGCCAGGGTGGTTCTTGGCAGCTCAGCCCTGGCCAAAAGTGAGAAAAATTTAGCATGGGAGGCAAAGGAAGGAGATGATAATAAATATCAGTTAAAGCCTTGGGACCAGCTCCAGAAGCTTCTTGTATTAAGTCCCTGCAGAAACTGCCTCTGGTCACCACCTTAAGAGACTCCATAACAATGGACTTAATAGAAGGCATAGCAGATCTGAATGAAATAAGAGTGGCTTGTATCCTACACCTCTCATAGTGTCGCTTCAAATCCCCTGGCTCCATTTCTCACCCCAGCTATGAATACAGGTCCATACAGGCCTCAAATGCCTTCTTGCAGATGCAGCTTGACAGTCCCTGCCTTTTGCCTTCTCTTCTAAGCTTTCTTTTACTCATGCAGTCCCAAGGTACAAAAAAGTTTATACCTGTGGCGTCACCTTTGACCAAAAGAGGAAGAGAACTGATAATTAAATGCTTTTGTCTTTTATCCCTGGGAGGACAGTTCTACAACATATTTCATAAGGCTCCTCAGATGGTGAGATGTAGCCCCAGTCTACTATAATGGAGGCCAACTCATAATATATCCTTTGTGTTGCCTTTTGCTCTTTCCTGTTTCACTTGTTCTTCACTTTTTTGGTATCACTTTCCAAACATACTATCTGTTTGAATCCTTTTGTCTAAGACTTTACTAAGTCCACAGTAACCTAGATAAATTGCTTAATTTCTGTGAGCCTCATTTTCATCACATTTACAGATGGGATGTTATTTATAAAGGGTATTTGAGGAATAACAGAGGGAATGTGTATGAAGCATCTACAACAGGATCTGGTCCAAGCAACCACTCAACAAATGGCAGCTATTATTATGTGTCTCATTTCTGTCACAGATCACTGTAAATGACCTTTCCTCTGAATGAGTTAGAGTATATTTACATGGAAAAATAAACAGAAAGCCAGAAACAAAAATGCCCATTTAATGTGTATTGCTAATTTATTCTGCCCTGGATCGTTCTGACACAATTCAAAATAGTACAAATAGTACCAACTTACATTTGTGGCAACCAGTCCCCTCAACAGCTCATATTTCATTCCAACAACAGTTTGAAAACAGATGTGAATCAGATGTGAATTTAATAATTGATAGAGAAAAGTTGTGCAGAGGTGGAAGAGGGCAGGATCTATAGTCGTATGTAGGAATTCACTTCGGACATAAGAGACATCTTCTCCTCTTATACAGAAGACAAAGAAGGAAAGAAGGGTGATATGGCAGCTCGTTTTGTAGGGGTCCCAAGAAGTGGGGTGAACTCAGTTTCAGTTTAAGAAGACAAGGTCATCTGTTGGGATAGGAAAAGAGAAATTGGCAAATGAGCTTAGAATGGGAAGGTTTGGAATAATTAATCCTAGATTGATTATCCTAGAGAGATATCCTAGATAATCCTAGAGAGAAAAAATATATATATATTTAGATATATATATTTACAATTGATATATATATATATATTTTAGAGAGACAATATATATATATATTTTAGAGAGAGAAAAAAAGAGAGTGTGAGAGGGAGAGAGGCAGAGAGAAAGAGAGGGAGACACAGAATCCAAAGCAGGCTCCAGGCTCTGAGCTGTCAGCACAGAGCCCAACACAGGGCTCGAACTTGGTAATGGCGAGATCACGACCTGAGCTGAAGTCAGATGCTTAACCGACTGAGCCACACAGGTGCCCCTACCAGACAAAATATATTAAACATTGATTTTCAAGACAATGGATATCAGGCAACAAAAGATAGATTCCTAAGAAAGAGGGGAGAAATGATATGAACCTATGATTGCTCCAGCTTACTGCCTAGAGAGGGTTTCCAACCTGCAGCAGGGGGAGGAGGAATCCAGATTGAAGTAAGTGGTCAGAGTTGAGATTGAGCTGGAAGTATGGGGAGATTAAGGCAGCTAATGTTTTCAAGGCAGAGTACTACAGAGGAGAAAGCTGCAAGGAAAGAGTTCTAGAGATCTAAAGTGGGTCCTCCTCCAATCTTCAGGTGAGCACTGATCAGAAATGCATAAGAAAAACAAATAATACAGTTTTAAAATGGGCAGAAGACGTGAGCCAACATTTTTCCAAAACAGCATCCACATACTCAATAGACACACAAAAAGATGCCCAGTATCACTTATCATTAGGGAAATGCAAAACAAAACTACAATAAGATATCACCTCATACCTGTCAGAATGGTTAAAAAATCAAAAACACAAGAATCAACAAGTGTTGGTGAAGATGTGGATAAAAAGGAACCCTCATGCACTGTTGATGGGAAGGCAAACTGATTCAGCCCATTATGAAAAACAGTTTGGAGGTTCTTCAAAAAGTTAAAAAAAAAAGAACTATCCTATGATCCAGTAATAATATTTTTTTTTTTGGTATTCACCCAAAAATACAAAAACGCTAATTCAAAGGGATATATGGACCTCTATGTTTATAGCAGCATTATTTACAGTAGCCAAATTATGGAAGTGTCCTTCAACAGATGAATGGATAAGAAGAGGTGGTATGTATACACAATGGAATATTATTCAGTCATAAAAAAGAATGAAATCTTGCCATTTGCCACCACATGGATGGAGCTAGAGAGTATAATGCTATGGAAAATAAGTCAGAGAAAGACAAGTACTATATGATTTCATTCATATGTAGAATTTAAGAAACAAACAAACAAAAAGATGAGCACAGGGGAAAAAAAGAGAGAGAGAGACAAACCAAGAAACAGAGTCTTAACTATAGGGAACAAACTGATAGTTACCAGAGAGGAGAAGGGTGGAGAGATGGGTGAAACGAGTGATTAAGAGTACACTTACCTTGATGAGCACTGAGTAATATATAGAATTGCTGAATTGCTATATTGTACACCTGAAATGAATTTAACACTGTATATTAACTATACTGGAATTAAAATAAAAAATAATTTAATTTAATTTAATTTAATTTAATTTAATTTAATTTAATTTAAAAATAGCTATCTCTAACAGAGGACAGCTGTGCCCAAAGGAGTGGCAATCTCTCAAGAGGTAACAGTAGCAGAGTTAACATCCTGGTAGGATGGCAGGGAAGCCAGAGCAATGAATTTCTAGGATAGAGGTGAGAAAGCCTTCTAGGAAACTCACAAAAATAGATGATAGAACATTAGGGCAGGGAAGTGGGTTTTTTTTGCCATTAGGCTTGTGGAGCTCATAATTTAATGTATAAAAAGAAATATAACATTCTTTTGCAGTCACAACGTGGAAAGAGAAGAAGCAAGGGTGAGCACTAGAAAAGGAATACTAACTAGGTTCTAAATTCCTCAATGAATGTGGGTATGCTGGCATTCAAAAGACAACAGTGACGATACGTAGTGATACACACAGATGGCAAGAGGCTTGCAGGGGCCAGCACAAATCTCCTGCCATATTTTCACTGAGGCAAAGAGATAACAGATAAATAAGCAGAATACCACCCAGTACTGTCCAACGTGGAACATGGAAAATGATGAGACTATATTCAAAGGATGAGTCTCCTCAGAAGAATGCCACTTTTTAGCTAAAGCAAATATGTGGCTGATGAAAGGATATGTGTTTATAATAGAACTGGAACCGGACCGAACATATTCACTCTATTATTCATTTTTTCAACAGATATGTTTTGATCACTGTGCCTAGCATAATGGAAATTGTTGGGAGAGAAAACAGAAGAAGATAAGCCCATGGAAGGGAAAAAGTACCGGTATTCTGAGAACGAGAATCACACTAGGAATCAGGAAACAGTGAGGATTCTAACATTTGTGTGATGTCTGAGAATACCAGTGAGGAAACAGCCAAGCGAACTCATAGCAGTTCCCTGAAGACACAGCACTTCCTCTGGTATTGCCAGAGACCTAAGATGATGGAGCAGAGAGCACTAGCTCTCCACCAAAAGTCATCCTCGCTTTCTTCTATTCTTATGGGGCTGTAACAGACATATGCATTATCTAATTTCTCTTACAGTTAACCTCGTGACTTACATTTTTCTCCAGTAGAACATCAGCAGCAATCAGGTGCGTGCCTTCCACAGTTTCTTCCCCCTCCCAGCCAGTTTTCATTACCAATCCAGCTGGACAAAAGTGGCATGCTCTAGGGGATGGTGGAGCTTCAAGATGAAAGATGCCTGGATCTCTGAATGACCATGTGGAGGAGAACCACCCCGCTCAGTTGGCACCCAATCTCTTACAAGAACAAGGAATTAACTTATATATATTGGAGTAATAACAACACCTTTCATAAAGTATTTGTTACAGCACTTCGGTCTGTGTGAACTAAGAGATGCCAAAATAATACTATTTCAAAGAAATTTTGTGAATTTGAAAAGATTTCTTTTTTAAGGAGCTGAAGAGTGAATAACACTGACCTCTGAAGATATTCTCTCCTTGCTTGAGCCAACTGTTTTCCTGAAATGTTTTTGGAGGGCTCAGGCCTTGGTTGATAGAACTCCAATTAACTTCTCTTGGCTTGAAAGAACTACGTCTCTGAAGAAATCTTTCAATAGTGGACAATAACCAATTAGTTCATTCCCAAAATTCCTTCCTTCTTGTTCTGAAAAAAAAAAGATGTAATTATTTTCTCCTATGAAATAGGAATGTGAAAAATTCTTTTCCATCCACAATGGAAATTATTATTTGGCAATATTTGTACTAAGAAGGAATAACCTGCTTATTTAAAATAAGAGCTAAAGCCATAGGGGACTGTTACAAATTCACATATTTACTAATCAATGTTTTTTCAGCAACTGCTGTGTACTGGGCACTGTATCACAAACATGACCACTGTCCACATAGAATAGAGCTTGGAATTTGGCAATGGAGACAGCATGTGCACGGGTAATTACAGTATAGCATGACAAGGACTAAGCGGGAAGAACAGAAGCTAAGTCAGTACTGCTAGCCTGGATCTGGGGATCCTAGAAGCATTTCTTAGAGGAAGCTTCACACAAGCTGACAAAAGAAGGACAAGTAGCAATGAGCCACTTGGAGTCAAGGAAGGATCAGAAATTTCCAAGAAGAGGGAATCAGTGCCAAGACCTGAAAGCATCGAAAATGAGGAACTCACCAAATCTTAAAGAGGATCGGGATGGGTGCCACACACTTATTTTGTCATATGATATGTGGAACTGATTTTTGCATAAAACATTGCTTTAATGTTATTTATTTTCATATTTGACTTTTTCCCTAACTAGTCACTCTACATCACTAGCAATAAGGGCACATGAAGAAATAAGAGGTGCGGTGTTGACGGGCTGCGGGGAAAGAGGAAGGTGTTAGTGGGCAGAGCTTGCACCTCTGATGGAAGTATTTGTAAAACAGACTTTGGTGAATCTGGGATTCCACAAGGAGGAATTTTCTTCTGTTCTGCTTCAGATGCCAGTAACAGCCTCCAAGAATTGAGTCTGCCAACTTTGGGACTATCTCCAACTTACTCTATGTGGTTCTTACAAAGGCCAATACAAAAGAAACCAACACAGTTTACCTTGGGGACCCTGCAGCTCTTGAAGTGTCCATTTCACCAAGTACATTTATATTCATTTTAACTTCTCTCAGGCTGCGTGATCCTTTAATACTGCGTATCTCAATCTCTCTGTATGGCTTACAGACTTAACAAGTAAAAGGACAGCCGGCTAACTATGAAATTACGATAAATAGTAATCATTTTTAGTATAATTAGAGTCCTAATATCTGGAAACCCTACTCCCCAGTGATGGGAGATGTTCTCTCTGGAAGGTCATTATAGATTAATATTTTTCCCAGTGCTTGATGTGTCATCCTTGAACCCACATTTCATGGTTATCATGAAAATGCATATACCTTAGAGCACTGATTTTTTGCCACCAGGTTTTTTGCCATCGCTTAGAGTACTCTAGTGGGAATGCTTGGGGCAGAGATATGGGCAGGGAAGCTTGGCTTGTAAGCACTATTGAAAGTGAAGAACAGGGGCGCCTGGGTGGCGCAGTCGGTTAAGCGTCCGACTTCAGCCAGGTCCCGATCTCGCGGTCCGTGAGTTCGAGCCCCGTGTCGGGCTCTGGGCTGATGGCTCAGAGCCTGGAGCCTGTTTCCGATTCTGTGTCTCCCTCTCTCTCTGCCCCTCCCCCGGTCATGCTCTGTCTCTCTCTGTCCCAAAAATAAATAAACGTTGAAAAAAAAAAATTAAAAAAAAAAAAAGAAAGTGAAGAACTGACCCTGCTGCTTCATATCTACTTCCTCAGGAAAAAGGAGATGCATGAAGCTACTTGAAGATGAGCTGTCACGGAGCACCTGGGTGGCTTAGTTAACATTCTGACTCTTGATTTCAGCTCAGGTCATGAGCTCATGGTTTTGTGAGATGGATCCCACGTTGGGCTCTGCACTGACAGTGTGGAGCCTGCTTGGAATTCTCTACTCCCCTCCCTCTGTCCCTCTCCCCACCCTCTCTCTCTCTCAAAATAAATAAATTTTTCAAAAAAGAAAAAGAAACAAGATGAGTTGTCACACAAAATTCTCTATACACCTTTAAGAGGACAATGTACCCTATTTGAGGATCAGCATGCTAGTGTAGTGGCTTCTATGCTGTGGAGGCAGAACGAAGGTATTTTTCCTTACTAGTGAGGCATGGTTCAACTTTTGGTAAAAACAATATGCATTATGGCAAACATCTAATTGCTCTTACTATGGACTTGGTGGTGAACCTATTAACTTACTGAATCTTCACAACCCTCGAGTATGGGAACCAGATAAGGAAACTAGCCACAGAGGGTAAATAACCGATCCAATTCACACATGATAGTTTAGGACATAAGTTATCAGGCTCTTTCTTTTCCTATTTTTTTGGCTTCATATCTATGTTTTATTTAAAATATTATATTTAAAAGTGATAGTGAGTTAAAATTACAATTCAGTTTGTTTTTTTGAGATATGAATATGAAGCCAACCCACAAAGATATGAGTGCCATTGTGAAAAAAAAACACTTTGATTCTGCTAATGATACTTCATATCATGGGAATCACAATCATTATTACTGATCACTAGGATCCAAATGCCACAGACCTAATATGGAACACTGTGTTTGGCTCTTCTTTACCAATATTTTTTAAAGACAGCAAAATACTTTTCCAGGAAATAATAAATGCATACTTATATTTTATTAATTTAGTAAATGTGTGTATATACATAGATACACACACACACATATACATATACATATATTTTAGTAGAATTTTATTTATTCAGGAAAAAAAAAGGAAAAGTCAAAAAAGTTTTCCAACCACACACAGGAAGGGTATGGATAGGGGGATGTGTCTGGCCATCCAGGCCCAGGCCCTGGCCCATGTGGTTTTGGCAATAATAAGGTGTGTGGAAAATGGCTCATAAAATAAAAATACTGTATGTGGAGGATGGGGGAAAGGGGAGGGGCCCATGGCAGTGGAGAGTGTTGGGGGAAGAGACAAACGAGGTCAGTACTGGGAGACCACAGGTAGGAGGCTATTTCTGTAACATTTCTTGTTGATCATACCGCCATGGTCACCTTCTTTGCCTTTCAGCAGAACTTGGTCTTGACAGTCATGGTGACAATGATGTAGAAGGTAGAGTTTCCACCTGTGCTCCTGGTACAAAGACCCATGGTAAAGTCTCTGACTTGCAACAGTGAGTTCCAGCTCACCGACCATTTCTGTCCCTCGAGTGTTAGCCCAGTCCTGAGAAAACTTGACCAGTCTTTGTGAACCAGGACACCAACTTCAGCTGGCTTGATATTGATGAAAGTTTTGCCAGGGAGGGTGGCCCAGACAGGAGGACAAGTCCTTATAGCCCACAAAGGCTGCATCCTGACAGATCCTGTAATACTATCTCGTGAAATTGAGATTTAAAGATTGAGCATCTTCCCCTGAAAAATCTGAGGAGAAAACTGAATTTTCTGTTCAGATTCAACATGGATCTCCCTTTCCTAGTCTTTACCAATTGTCACCTCCTGTTTAGTATGTAATATCAATAATATTATAATATTGTGCCACTCTGATCTGGACATTTTTTTGGAGTTCTTACCTCAAATCTTTAAAACTCAATGTTCATTTAAACAACGACTTTCATTTAGTTGAGGCCCGTTGAGGACTGACTGGATGTGCAATATGCACCACTCCAAACTGCCTCCTGTCTACCTGGAAAAGACCATAAGATTCTCTTTTCTAAGACTGTCTTAACTATCTCACCAGGCACCTGTAATACTAAAGGTCCATTTTGAAAGTCAACCATTATAGGCAGAAAGGTACCACTTTCAAAATTACCTTTTATCCTTTTCACAATGGCGACTTGGAGTATTTAGGTAATCCCTAAATCCCTAAACTAGGAATGTTTCAGGAATACAGAAATATTTAGAATTACTTAGGCTTTCAAAAGATGGCAATCTCAAATATTTGTTTCATTATATGTAATGTGAGGTATTTTTATACTTTATGCATTTAATTCTCCTGATCTATGAAAATTTAGCTGAACCCTCGGACTCATATCCAATCACCTCTGGGAAATTGCTTTGGAAATACAAGTTACTATTACATTTACTTGCAGTTTACTTTTAGAGTGTTTGGGGACTCAGAATGAGCTGTGACTTTTTAAGAATTTATACTTGATAACTGTACTATGTTACAAATCTGTATTCAGACATTTTCTTTAAAAAATTAAAGAGTCCTTTCTTTCTCCAATTAACACAGGTGTGCAATTTGAAAATAGACCATTTCCTCTATCTGTCATACCTTGTTTTAGTCACACCTGACATTTTATTGGCAGTGCATAAAGCAGCATAATTTAATGAGATGAACACAATTTAAAGATAATATACATGAATTATCCTTATTTATCTAAACAGAAGGTGTATACTTTAAGATTGTATCTTCACAGACAGACTCATTTCACTAAGTTTTCTTTAAAAAAATAAAAAAAAATTGTTAAATTCCAGTTACCACACTTATTTGCATATACATACACACACATATACAAAACCTGACAGCTTACTCTTCTATAACACTATTAATGTCTTCTTAAGACATCTCAACTTAATAAAAATCCTATCTAATAATCCTATAATATAAAAAGATGAGTCATTATAAGGGAAAGAAGGCAGAAGCTAGGAATGTAAGACACACATAGCAAAATTATTTTTTATAAGAATTTTATAATATTGGGGGGTTACACAAGAAGTATTTTAACATATTATCTTCAAAACCCCAAGCAATGTAGACAAAAACAAAGAGCAAATATAGTTCAATTCCTCTTCTTTCCTTCTCCCATTCTTCCTTTGCCAGCTATAACTCCTAACCACCTGGTGTGTGCTCTACATATTTTCTGTGCCTCTATATGCATATACATTTATCATATTATCCAACCAATCCTTTGTTAGGTATTTACACAAAAGAAATTAAAGAAGCATATATCCATACAAAGAATTATACACAAATATTCATAGCCATTTTATAAGTAATAGTAAAAACTTTGAACCAAACTGAATGTCCATCAGGTGAATGGATAAACAATTTGTAGGATATCCATATTATGCAACACTACCCAACAATAACAAGAAATGAACCATTAATATATGAAATAAGATTTTGGATCTCAAAATGATTATCCTGAGTCAAAGAAGCCAAACAAAAAGAATACATACTCTGTGATTCCATTTATATAAAGTTCTAAAAAAAGGTAAACTAAAAAAAAAAAGATAGAAGCCAATTAATGTTGCCTGAGGAAGAGTATAGGAAGGAGAAAAGAGGAAAGAATACTTTGGTGAAAAAAGAAACCTCTTAGTTGATTAAATTATTCATTACCATGATTGTGGTAATAGTTGAACAGGTATATGCATATACAGAAACTTAGTACATTTTTAAAATATACAGTTTATTGTATGTCAATTTTACCTACACACCACACACACACACACACACACTCACACACTCACACAAATTACAGGAAAGGCAGATCAAGAGATCCCCTGTCAGCTGGAATTCCAAGTATTCTGTACTATCCTACCCACAAGGAGACGACAAAATAAGTAATTACATCTAGGAATTGGTACTAGTGATGGGAAGACTTTTTTTTTTTCATATCAGAAACTTCTGCTTTAGTTGAGGTTTTTTGTCATCTGGAGGTATTTGTCTTATTTCAAAAATCATTTCTGAAGATATTTGTAAATGCTTAGAAAATTTACAGAAAAAAATTCAACAAAAATGTTTACAGTAAATGTCACTGGTGTGAAGAATCATGGGTAACTGTTTTCATTTTTCTGTATTTATACATTTTCTTACAAACTTTAATAATTTTTTAAATCCTTTTTAAAATACTGATTCTCAAGATATTAAAAGTAGTGGTGGCACACTGTCCAAATAAAATCTTTCAAGGTTCCCAATCTTTAAAACAGATAACAGTTACTTCTTTCAGGCCCTTGTCACTTGTGGCCTCAAGTCTCAGTTTCTTGCTTGTAATCTACCCTTGATCCTAATGCCAAAGGATATTTCTAAATGTATCCCCTTACATAAAATCTTATAGTACAGTAGTCCCGAGTTTTATCAAACTCAATGTCCTGTTTTTATAAGTATTCTGAAACTCCTTTTACCTTCTGAAATGAAACTAATGTATATTACCTGTGTGCACATACATATGTGTGTATGTATTGGGATATAAATGTATAAATATATGATATATATGTTTGATATATGTCTAAAATATATATATATATTTCTAAATAAATTTCACAATGATCTTGTCTAATAGTTTGGTGGGGCCACTAAAATATCGGCACCAGAAGCAATGAGTAATTTAAAATGGAAGAAAATATTTTGTCTTTATTATGCTCAAAGCATGGGAATAGTTGGTCAAGCATGGATTCAGATGCACAACTTCATAATGTCTCTTCGTTTCTCAAACTTTTTTTCTCTCATCCATTTACTGATCAAAGCACAGTCTTTGGATGAAGAAATTTAAAGTCTTGGACTCTAGTATAATGAAGAGATTGTTATGTCCTAGAGGCAGCTTCCATGACCTTCATAGCATTTTAACAGGGCCTTGAGGAAGGAATAGTATTTGAATAGGATATTAACAGAGAAGGGATATGGTTAAGTCAACTTTTATGTCCCTTCTTGAATTACAAGTTAGTAAACCATTAGGATGAGAATAAAATGGGATTTTTTTTTTGGCTATTTGCAAATAAGTTAGTTAAACTGATACTGAGAATCCTACACAATCTGTACCTATTTTTCCAACTTAATTTTTGAATGGTTGACAAAAGCCCTACTGTCCAGCTAAACTGATCAATGTCTACAAATGTCTTTCACGTGTTTTGGAAAGAAGTTTGAAAACTGTAATATAACTTACATATTGCCTCAATCTAAACATGATTCTTATCTGCATTTAATAATCCAGAGTTTAAAGCAACATAAAACCTAGGAGCACCTGGGTGGCACAGTTGATCAAGCATCGTTGATCATGACTTCGGCTCAGATCGTGATCTCGTGGTTCATGAGCTCGAGCCTTGCTTTGGGCTCTACCCTCTGTTTTCCTCTCTCTCTGCCCCTCACTCACTTGCACTCTCTCTCTCAAAAAACAATGATAAAAACATTAAAAAAAAAAAAAACGTAAAACCTGATTGGTTTTTCAACTTAGACCTCCTATTGTAGGTAAGATTTCTGAAGGGGAGCAACAGAATCACATTGATACAACAGAAATACAGAACCATAGATGAGAAAGGAATAGGACAGGGGACTTTTGGTGTTCTGTTGCAACGTACCATTAGTCTAATCAATTGTTACAAAGGTTTCAGTTAATAAGAGTTTCATATCTTTATTCCATGTGTCATGAACATTTTGCTGCAGTAATATTATTTACTCACAATTATTTGTTCTCTTGCCAATTTAGCCATGTTGAGTTTAGTTTCCCTGCCTACATATTTGGGACTTGTCACATAGTAGGCTTTGGCCATTGAGACATAAATGGAACATAATATTTGTCGTATCTGAGAAGTTCCAAATACAATTGCATTGTTTGGTTTGGCCTTTCTTGCCCTGTGCCCACTGACAGGAAAAAGACCTGTCTCAGAAGCTGCTCCTTCCAGCTTCCGCTCTTTTCTTTTCCTTTCTTTCCTTTTCTTTTCTTTTCTTTTCTTTACTTCCTTTTTTTTTTAATTCAGTAATATTTATTTTAGATAAAATAATTTTAAAAGAATACATTTAAAAACCATCTAGATACTAATTTTACGGCATTACAAGAAACCCAAAGACACAATTGAAGTATTCAAATAAATTGTGAGGAATAGGGGTGAAAGTCTAAGATGAGGGCCATCTTAGATCCAAAATGCATAGGATTTGGGAGAATATCTAAACTTGACAAATAGCCTCACACCTAACCTAATGCAGTACAACCCTACACCCAAACCCTAAACTTTCATGTAATGTGAACAAGAGAAAAAACCATTGTTATTTTAAAGTATAGAAGTATTGGGATTCTATTATTACAGAAGAAGCTGACAGTTAAAGTTACATTTTGTATTATTTTTTACTAAAAAAAAAAAAACTGGGGATGATGAGTTTGTTTCTAAACACAATAGCAATATAGTTAGATACATGTCACCTTTGTTCATATTGAAAAATATTGAAGCATCACTTGTTTACATTGAACATTAAAATGGCTGAGGGGCACCTGGGTGGCTCAGTTAGTTAAGTGTCTGACTTCAGCTCAGGTCATGATCTCACGGTTCATGAGTTCCAGCCTTGCATAGGGCTCTGTGCTGACAGCTGGGAGCCTGGAGCCTGCTTCAGGTTCTGTGTCTCCCTCTCTCTGTCCCTCCCCCACTTGCACTCTGTTTCTGTCTCTCTCACAAATAAATTTTTTTTTAAAAAATGATTAGCTGAAATTTTCAGCTTCTTTCAGTTATTTTTATAACCAGAATTTCTGCCAGCTGTCAGTTACTATCTTTTGATATATATGTACATCAAATAATATACATGTATGTATGTATACATATGTGTGTAAATATACACATACATACTAGTTTGGAAAATTCTGATGTGCCAAATTAATTTGTAGGAGTCTAAATATTTGTTAATTTTTTCTTCATCTATAAATATCTAGTCCATGATATCCCAAATGAATTTTTTTATGCTTTGGTTCATTATCCAAAGAACATTAAGTTAATTGCCCTGATTAAGTATGACCTATTGCTTAGCCAAGCAGTTTTAAGTGAGAATAATCTCAAAACTGTGGAACACAGATTTTTATTAATAAATTCCTTATAAATGCAATCAAATGGATCTCAAAATACTAACTCAATTTAAAAACCTGGATATAAGGGAATCATTTTTTAATTATTTTAATAGAACATTCACAGTATCAAAAACAAAAGAACATTCACACTATCATAGGCTTAAAAATAAAAACCTTGACTGAGGTATTTTAAAGTATATTTAGAAAATATAATAAAATGATATTGACCTGCTTAATGAGTAAGTATTTCATCAACCATTATTTAAAATTAAATAGTGTACTTATCAAGAATAATAAAGTATCTGGAATTATTCCCTATTTACAAACCAACAAATTAGCTCACCACAGTTTCATGGATGTTATATATTTTAGAGATAAAGGGCTTTATTACAGCTCAGCAAGCCTTCTAGCCTAAGCATACTTGCATTGGTGTTCCTTGCCCACAAGTGCCACAGAGGAAGCACAAATGGGCCCAGATTGATGCTTGCCATAGAGGAGAGGAACTCTGAGTTTAGGGAACCTTAATATTTTATAATGTTCAGTAAGTATGCCTGCCCTTTGTTCTGGAGGGAGACACTACGTCTGTCTTCTAAGGCTGTTTGCTATACAAACATCCTTAAAAAAAACAGTGTGAAGCAAAAGGTAGTTAGTGCCTCTCATGCAACATGTGCAGAATCATAAAAGGTTCACAAAAGAGTGTCTCTCAACACACTTTCAAATAAATTCTAAGTGGATTTAATATAAAATAAATCAATAAAACAAATAATTTAAATCTAAATTTTCAAGCTATAAGAAAATATTAAAGGGGGCGCCTGGGTGACTCAGCTGGTTGAGCATCCAACTTTGGCTAAGGTCATGATCTCACAGTTCATGAGTTCAAGCTTCACATCAGGCTCTGTGCTGACAGCTCAGAGCCTGGAGCCTGCTTCAGATTCTGTGTCTTCCTCTCTCTCTGCCCTTCCCCACTCACGCTCTCTCTCTTTCTCTCTCTCAAAAAGTGAATAAACATGAAAAAAAGAAAATATAAATGAATATTTATCTAATATTTTGAGGGAGGAACTTTCTAAGATTAAAAATAATAAAAGAAATTATAGCAGAAAAGGTTGATGGATTAACCTACGTACAATTTGAATTGCAACACAGGAAAACCACACAGATAGAAATAAAAGGCAAATGAAAGATTGGGAAAATATTTGCAATAAATATGATAGGTCAGTGCTTAGTAT
The DNA here is from genome assembly GCF_018350155.1 of Leopardus geoffroyi. NCBI lineage: Eukaryota > Metazoa > Chordata > Mammalia > Carnivora > Felidae > Leopardus > Leopardus geoffroyi. The sequence goes on from NC_059332.1 coordinate 57,338,017, forward strand.
CCTTACTATATAAAGAGATCAAAAATAAAAGTGTTAATCTTCCCTATTGCTAATAATGAACAAATAAATCATAAAAAAAGTTCAAACAAGCTACTAAAATAATTAATTCTCAGCAATAATCAAAGACACAATTTTATTAATCAACAGTGGGCCACCATTCTTTTTCTATCAAATTAACAAAGTGTTTTTAAGTACTACTTTGATTTCTTTAGTGGTATAATGAAATAAAAACATTTATGCCCTGCTGATGAGTGATTCAAATGTTACAACTTTTCTATAAAGAAAATAAGCATTATGTATCATTTTCAAAATTTTAATAACCTATGATTTAGAAATCCCTCCTAAAGAATAAACTACAAATGTAAATGAAATTTCATTCATCAAAAGTCACTGAAGAATTATTTATAGGAGTGAAAAATATAGGAATAGGAATCAAACTAAATGTCTACACTAAATTATGACAAATCTATTAAGAATGGATATATACTATTTGTATACATCCAAAGTCTTTAATTCAGTCTTTATCAAAATTAAAGTGTGTTCTTTTTACAGAAAATATGAGAGAATGAGAGATTGCTGACATGAGGACTTTTGAGACTATAAAGCAAAATACCACACATCAGTATTCACTCGGGAAAATAATAAAGAGAAAATATATATCTCTGGGGCACCAGGGTGTTTCAGTCAGTTAAGCCTGTGACTCTTGATTTCAGCTCAGGTTGTGATCTCAGGGTTCATGGGATCTAGACCCTCCTCAGGCTCTGTACTGACAGTGCAGAGTCTGCTTAGAATTCTCTCTCTCTCTCCCTCTCTCTCTCTCACCCCTCCCCTGCTCTCTCTCTCTCTCTCAAAATAATTAAATTAAAAAAAAGAAAATATATACCTCACATATACAACAAAATCTAAAATAAACTCTCCTTACTGTCTATCTCTTCTTAATCTGTTTATTTTTTTAGAAGGTCAAAACATGGGGCGCCTGGGTGGCTCAGTCAGCTGGGCGGCCGACTTCAGCTCAGGTCATGATCTCATGGCTTGTGGGTTCGAGCCCTGCGTGGGGCTCTGTGCTGACAGCTCAGAGCCTGGAGTCTGCTTCAGATTCTGTGTCCCTCTCTCACTTTATCCCTTAACCGTTAATGCTCTGTCTCTCTCTCTCTCATAAGAATAAGTAAAACATTAAAAAATAATAATAAAAGGTCAAAACATTCTGGGAAGCCTGGGTGGCTCAGTCAGTTAAGCGTCTGACTTTGGCTCATGTCGTGATCTTGTGGTTCACAAGTTCAAGTCCCACCTCAGGCTCTGTGCTGATGGCTCAGAGCCTGGAGCCTGCTTTGGATTCCCTCTCTCTCTGCCCCTCCCCCATTCATGCTCTCTCTCTCTCTCTCTCTCTCTCTCAAAAATAAACATTAAAAATAATTTTAAGGTCAAAACATTCTAATATTCTAATATGTTTTTAATGTATTCATGAACTCTTGGCATTTTTCAACACTACAAATGCTAACATTCTACCTGTTAAAATTTTTGTCTGAGAAAATGGTGTTTATTGACTTAAAGTTGTAAACTTTATAATTTATTTTATTTACTGATGTAGTGATCATTAATATGATCACACTAATCTACTTAGGCTTAACCTAACCAATATGAAACGATTTGCAGATCTTAGAAATAAGAATATATCTAAAGATTTTCCTCTTTATAAAACTAATTAAATGTGAGTCTGAGTTAAGAAAACAATGAAGAATTTTACTTTTTTTTCATAGCAAAATACTTGGGAGTTCTCAATGACATGTAAAAAATATTCATGATACAATGCTAAGTGAAAAAAGCACTAAAAATATAAAGAGTAGCATCAGATGTATTAAAATCTATATCTAAAATAATATCAGAATCCACCACTGTTACTAGCAATTGTTAATATTATTTCTTATTATAGGAATATTCATTTTATATACTTATCTATATTTTAAATTTTTGGCTATATTGAACAAAAACTTATTATTGAAAGTTTTAAAAACTCAAAATATATCAGCATCTGATTTCTATTCTATGCAAAGTATGGTAACACACCATCACATCTTGCAGTGTGAGAACTTCTCTCCATTCCCCAGTCCTACTCAATTTCTCTTCAAGAAAGATGTCATGGTGCTTAAAATTCTCCCATGAGGGTTTTCTTCCCTTGGGTTTCTTCAAAATATATAAATATCTCTGAGGAGTTTAGGACACAGAACAGATGAACACAAGAGAAGGGAAGCACAAATAATATAAAAACAGGGAGGGGGACAAAACATAAGAGTCTTGTAAATATGGAGAAAAACAGAGGATTACTGGAGGGGTTGTGGGAGTGGGGATGGGCTAAATGGGTAAGGGGCATTAAGGAATCTACTTTTGAAATTATTGTTACACTATATGCTAACTAACTTGTATGTAAATTATGTGTGTGTATATATATATATACATATATATACACAAAAAGATAACTATCTCTGATTATATTCAAAAAATTGAACTGGACAATAATGCAGTATAAACTTAGCAGATGTTTTACTTTTGATGAGTGGAACAGAACACAGAAGGCAGAATCAGATGGAGGAAGCTACGCAAATGATAAAAGACTCTGGAAGGGTATAATAACAGACACCAATGATGAGTTTTCCTTCTTCCTAGTTGTAACTACAACTGTCTCTGACATCTCTTGCAAGCAAATTAACCTCCAGGATAAGTTAATAGACTGCTTAACTCTTGGCTATCCCTACAGTTGTGTAGTCAAAAAGGTTTTTGGAATAGTCCTCTACTTCTGCATCTATGTTAATTACATGAAAACAATAGTGGATGATATTTCTTGCTCTGGCTTTGTGTGTGTGTGTGTGTGTGTGTGTGTGTGCGCTATCAAATATTGAACACATAAATTGGTGTGTTATCAACTTTTAAAAATGTACATTTGATTTAATTATATGTTTCCTATTGCTATGCAACAAATTACTACTAATTTGGTAGCTTAAAACAACACAAATTTATTGTCTTAACGGTCTGGGGATCAGAAGTCTAAAATCAGTCTCACGGGGCTAACTTCAAGGAGTCTCCAAGGATGGTTCCTTCTAGATGCTCCTTGCCTCTTACAGCTTTCTGGAGGCTGCTGACTTTCTTTGGCTTGTGACCACATCACTTCAACCTCTGCTCTTATCACCTTTTGTAACTTTAATCCTCTTGCTCCCCTTTTATAAGGATCTTTGTGATTACATTTTGTCCACACACATAATCCAGGATAATCTTACCATCTCCAGATCCACAACTTAATCATATATGCTAAGCCCCTTTTGCAATGTAAGGTAACCTATACACAGGTTCCAAACAGTAGGATGTGGGATCTCTGGAGGACCATTAGTCTGTCTACCACAGTGTAGCGTAAATATTACCAAATAATGTACTAGTGTATTATTTCTTTGAAACTAAATTCAGAGATATATATAAGATTACAACTCTATTTACAACTGAGTAAAACTTAATATTCTTTTCACCGAACCAAATACATCCTCAATATTTTTAAATGGCATAAAATAAGTTTCAGAGAATGTTCTCATCTGATGCACCTAAGATGTGTTAATAAAGTGCATTAGATGATTTTAAAGATAAAAGTATTCAAACCTCTCTTCTGTGAGCATATGCTACATTTGTAAAGGGCTTTTTCCTTTTGAGTTTTTAAAGACAATTTGAAAACTGTATGTCTGTGGATGTCAGTAATTTATTCGCAAAGAATATCATTTAATTAGGTTGTAACTAGTATAGTTGTTGCAACTGTACCCTCAGGACCCTTTGAAAATAAGAAAGGAACGATTCAAAGTGTTTCTTCTGATTAGGAGTAAGCAAGTTGCTGGGAGACAGGAGTGGCACTAGTAGAGAAGAAAATTAAAACTTCTGTGAAAGTTCCAAAGCCAAATCTGATTTTTTTAATTCTGACAATGCCAAGTAGTATGAGGAACAGAGAGGCCTGGATTCATTGTTTGAGCTAAAGGAGAAAGCAGTGCAGTGGAACCCCAAACAATACAATAAGCACCGTGAGCTCACTTCTGTGACTAGAGAATGAAAGTCTGTCCTGTCATTTCCACCAGATATAGGTCAGGAAAATGCCTCCTCGTAGAAAAAGAGTATTATTTTTAAGAAATATAAAGTGCTTTAAATTCTCCAAAAATTTCCCATAAGTTTCCAAGGTACTTAATATGAGGCGAAATTTTATACTGACTTTTATAAAAGCCAGAATTTGTTGACTTTCTAAGAAAGAACTCTTTGGAAAACACAGATCGAACATTTCATTAATAATATTTAGTCAACCTAGGAGACTGGCAATAAGCTGACAGAAATATCCTTGTATTTTTGTTCTATTTTGTTAATCACTTCCGCATGCTACAGATGCAACCAAAATTTTATTCTGATTAAAGAAAATCATAAATAATCATTTAAAAATATAAATCTCAATTCATAAGCAGCATCAGATGCGCATTCGTTGTCCACTGTGCTCAGGGCACTAACTGAATACAATGGATGCCAGACCATGTCATCTTTGCTCAGACTCCACAATGGCACCCAGTCTGACCCAGAGAAAAGGTGAAGTATCTTCAGAAGCCTACAAGGCCCCGAACATTCTGCTGCCAACAGCCCCCCTTCTCTGACTTTACCTGCTGCTCCTCTCCTCTCTTGCTCTCATGACTACAACCTCACCAGAGAACCCCCATGCCGGCTCCTGCTTGAGGATATTGGCCAACCCCAGAGTCCTCTTCCTCAGGTATCTATTTTGCTAGCTCCTTCACCTCGTTTCAATCTTTGCTTACATCTCACCCTCACGGCGAGGCCCTCGCTCGCTACCCTTATCCAACGCTTAATGTAGCTCCTGCACCAACACCACCAGGCTCCAATACCCTCCCCTCTGTTCTTTTCTTCTTTCCGTGGCACTCTCCAACATCCTGTGCAACTGACTTACTGGCTTTGTTATTGTTTCTCTCTCTGCACTAGAATACAAGTTCTATAAAGGGAGCTTTTGTCTGTTCTGTTGATTGACGTATCCCAAGATCATAGAACTGAAACAGAGCAAGCATCATTAACTGTATGTTGAATAAATGAACACAAACTGAGGACAGGAATTTTTTTAATTACACTTTAATCCTTGCAATAAACTGTAAATTTGATAGCATTATAACTTATTTTTACAGATGCCTAAACTAAGAGCCTGCAAAGTTAAATAATTTACCTATATCATGCAGCTAGTAAATAACCAAGCTGAAACTCAACTCAAAATTTTAAACCTTTTCCAACATACCTCACAACAATACCAGTTTTCATTCTTTAATTCAGTAATTATTTCCTGAGTGCCTAGGCCATACAAAGCATCATGGTACAGAAATTATAAACAAGAATAAAATATGGTACTTGTTCTCAAAGAAGTGACTCTCTGATAGATGTTCAAAGAGAACACACAGATTGGGATGGAATCCATCTGGTCAGCCAGCTAAACATGCAGGGTTCTTAAGCTTCTCCCTGACCAACCTATCTCAGCAAACTTTGCCTCTCCTGGTTGGAAGGTTTCAGCATAAACAACAGCTTCTCTAACATCCTACATTTAATCATCTGAGAAAACGGAAGGCCCTCTGAATTCTATTTCGTCTTGAAATGTTTTACAGCCTATAATTAGAGTATAGTTACTCAGAAGTACTTCCATTACCCTTATCCTGTTTGTTCTGCAGAGTTTCCAAAAGATGGGTTCTCATTTTCTAATGATTTATGGATTGTGGACATGGAGAGGATAAATAATCACCTAAGTAGAGTACTCCAGGCCAAGGTTTCAGATATTCTCCAAAACACCTAGAACTTTTACTGGAAACGTAGCAGGAGCAATATATCAAGATAGTGTTATGGACTGAATCATTATATCACTTCAAAATTCAAATGTTGAAGCAATAATCTTCAGAGTCTTTGGGAAGTGAGAATAGAACCTTCATGATGAGATTAAAGCCCTCAAAAGGAAAGGAAGACAGCACACTCTCTCTCCACTGGCACACGTCAAGGAGAGGTCGTGTGTGCACACAATGAGATGACAACAATCTGCAAGGCAGGGAGACAGCCCTCACCAAGAGCCAAATCTTCTGGTGCCTTGATTCCAGATTTCACAACCTCCAGAACGGTGCAAAATAAGTGAAAGTCTGTTATTTGAGCCACCCAGTCTGTGGTATTTTGTTATAGCAGCCTGAACTAAGACGTTAAGATATGACAAAATAAGAGTGCTGGGTGAAATAACTAAAGAGAACTATCAAAAGCTTTCTCCATCTGCAGCCCCTCTCGACTGTCTTAATAATGGACCTCATCAAAACAAGGATTCAAGTTTTCCTGCTATGGGAAAGGAAGTGAACCAAATAAGCCTTTTAGAAAAGGCACTGTACCATTAACATGGGAATTGTTCACATTAGATGTGAGAAAATGTTTACTGCTTTGAGTCTAGGTGTTACATTGATTACTCACAAGATCCTGATTGGTTTTGTGAGGTCTATAAATCTCCAACTAATGTGCAAGCTAGTCAAGGAGATTTAAAAAAAAAATGTATTTTTAATTTAGTGTGTGGCTTAAAGAAAATAAAAGATGGAGTGGAAAAGAATATTCTAGCTAGCTTTTGAAGGATACAAGACCCGGGCAAACAGAGATGAGGATAAATGGAAGTTCAAATGAAAGGAGCACCTGGAGCGAAAGTAGGAACAATGTTGCAAACTTCCCGAGTGAAAATAAAATTTACCACTAGTTCAGTTTCGCTGGGCTATGGGATCTTTGAAGGCCAGTGCAGACGGTAAAGACTAAGGAATATAAATATTGTTCTATAGACAGCTATGAGTCACTAATGTTTTTTGCTCAGGGGGTGAAAATATCTGAACTGTATTTCAAAACGATTCATCCATGTGTAAGACAGATTAAATATCCATACTATTAGAGGAAAAATAAACAATAAGGAAAAGATATTCTGCATAAAGATGTCAACACATAAACACACGAAACTTTTTGTAAGATGACATACGCTTATTTTGTCATCCAAGAACCAAAATAGGAGACATAGGACTGGACTTGTGCATAGGTTACCTAAATTACTCCCTCTTATCACGAGTGACCAAGTGTGTGCCACCCCAAGGACTCAAAAGTTAATAGGTTTTTGGATTATTCATTATTCTGTCTGAAAAGTTCTCTGGAGAACCCACCCACTGAGAAGACCTGAATCCTCCAGCCTGGAAGAATCTGTCTTTTTGTTAATTATAAGAATCCAATCCTCAGAGATACTACTGTTTTGCATGAATAATGAAAAGCACATTAAGCTCCCATGAACAACTGCTATTCGGATATTGAGAAGAATACCTGACACTTTTAGCATACCCTAATGCATAACTGCTCTGATCCAGCCCACTCTGGTGTTCTCTCAGATATGGAGCCACTGCACAATAAACCACACATTTAAGCTAATTATGCTGTGGTTCCCATCAAATACAAATTACTTTTATTTTTTATTTTTTTTTTTCAACGTTTATTTTATTTTTGGGACAGAGAGAGACAGAGCATGAACGGGGGAGGGGCAGAGAGAGAGGGAGACACAGAATCGGAAACAGGCTCCAGGCTCTGAGCCATCAGCCCAGAGCCTGACGCGGGGCTCGAACTCACGGACCGTGAGATCGTGACCTGAGCTGAAGTCGGACGCTTAACCGACTGCGCCACCCAGGCGCCCCACAAATTACTTTTAATAAGCATCCCCCATCAACATTATGATGTTATGCAATATTATGAATTTCCTTTGTTCTGTAACGAAGTCTGTTTGAAGTCTTCCTTTCTTTCCTTGTCTTTGAAACTATTTCTTAAGTTTGCTTTTTGCAGTGTCTCTTGAAACTTGAAGCTCTCGCCCCATAACCTTAAGCTATTGTGTGAATTTCACATTCTCCATCCTTTCTTCCACTGGAGTTAACTCACCTCAAGAACCTACATCTATGGTTCTCACATCCCTATACCATTGGGCCTTGGAAGTCTTCTTTTTCTGTTCATTTGTTCATGCATTTCTGGGCCTGTGGTTGTTACCAATGATACTTTTAAAGTAGATCACCAGTTCTATATTTTTTATAAAGGGATAATGATATTATGATGATTCACTTGTAGGTCTTCCCCATTGCGTGTGGGGTTCATACTAAGAAGAAACAGAACTTCTGCAATAATAAAATACCTTCCTTGTTCTCTCCCTCCCTCTCTCTCTCTCTCTCTCTCTCTCTTCCTGAAACTAAGCTATGAGGACAGTACATGCGATGATTTTCTATTGCCAGATCAGGAGATATTTTAAGTCTTCTTGTCATTTATAATCATAGGCTTTGCCAATGAAGCCAAAGAAATGTAGCCAGCCTGCTGTTCATATTTGCATAGTCTATATTTTCTATAAATATGGACTATTGAGAAGCTTGGATATATTAAAATTGATACACCCTATCAAATAGACATCCTATTTAATAAATATCAGACTCGAATTCACTTGTTACATTTTCCTATAATTTAAGAAACTTATTGCGTTTTGGAAAAGGAAAAAAACCTCACTATAATGAAGCTAAAATGGACCTTTAGGTTATTTTTGTATATCTAGGGTAGAAAAATAATAATTCTGTGCATGATGATTATAATGCTGGTGATAACTGCAAATTGGATAGATATGTTTTTGATTAGACACAAGTCACTAATGAGCTTAAAATGAAATGTTTCAAAATACAGTTGCATTTTTGAGACCGCCTACATTTTTAAAAACAACATAATAATTAAGACTAAAATAAAAAAAAAACAACCTTGACATTTTTGTTTTTCTTAATAGATGGCAATTAAGTCTTATGATTGTTACAGGCTTGATATGCTCCTGCTTGATTATCCTTCTCTCCTCATCGTCCTCTCTACATGTATTATTGCTCAGAAAAAAATTATGGATATGCGATAAAAATAATGGCTGCCTCTTACCACCTTCCACACAAAGATTGTCCCAGATACATTACAGATGTTGCTTCCCAATAACCCCACAAAAGTATGAGGTCTTCTATCCATTTCATGGCTGAACACAGATATCTCGAGTTTACACAATGGAAAGTTCCAGCTGCAGGGCGCAAGTCCAGGTCTTTTGCAACATCAAAGAATCACTGGATTGATATATACTTACCTCAAGATAAGTTTATCAACAAATCATGTTATAATTACACAAAAATTTTCTCCTCCTTTTCCATATTCCTTCCTATTCTTCTTCCCACTTGGGAAGCGTTTCCAGCATGACTTTCACTTCTCTGTAAACTCTGTAAACCCTCCCCTTCCTCAGCTATGAATAGTGCTGTCAGCCGAGGTTCCTATGAACTTTAGGGACATAAGGCAAGATAAATTATCCAGTAATTATCAGAACACGGGGCGTCTGGGTGGCTCAGTTGATTAAGCCTCCGACTTCGGCTCAGGTCATGATCTCACGATCTGTTAGTTTGAGCCCCTTGTTGAGTTCTGTGTTGACAGCTCAGAGGCTGGAGCCTGTTCCAGATTCTGTGTCTCCCTCTCTCTCTGCCCCTCCCCTGCTCATGCTCTGTCTCTCTCTCTCTCTTTCTCTCTGTCAAAAATAAATAAACATTTAAAATTTTTGTAAAAAGAACAGATAAACAGTTCTCTTTTTCAAGTAGCTGACTGCATAAAATATCACTGAGGAGGTATTTTCTTCTTTTTTAATGTTTATTTTTAAGAGAGAGAGAGAGAGAGAAGGAGAGAGAGAGAGAATGCAGGTAGGGGAGGGGCAGAGAGAGGGAGACCGAGGATCAGAAGTGGGCTCTGTGCTGACAGCAGTGAGCCTGATGTGGGGCTCGAACTCATGAACCTTGAGATCATGACCTGAGATGAAGTTGGATGCTCAACCAACTGAGCCACCCAGGTGCCCAGAGGGGGTATTTTCTTAAAAGCATATTTTTGGGGACCCACCCTGAAGTCATTCTGTTTGAGCAAGATGAGGCTTAAGAATCTGTGTCTTCAACAGCCTCCCAAGGCAATTCTCATTCACAAGCAGGTTTGAGAATTATTGGTTAAATCAAAAGCAGAATTGATAGTCAATAATTCCTTAAGGCCAAGATTAAGAACAACTCAGCTGCACATTAGAATCACCTTGGGAGGTTTTTTATTTAAATCCTGAAGCTTAGGCCCCAGCCCCTAGACCAATCTCATCAGGATGTTTGGGGGTGGGACCCAAGCATCAGTGTTTTTCAAAGCTCCCAGGTAACTGCAATGTGCAGCCAAGGAGAGAACCATTGTTTTAAGGGGTGGAAATAATCAGGCAGAGTAGTTTGGTTTTGTTTCCCCCCAGCTCCCTTCTCTCTGTGCCTTCTTCCTCTCTCTGGGCTACAGTCACAGAGCTGTCACCCTGAATGTGACGACACATCAACATCTGTCCGCAGCTTGGGGGTAGCTCCAACAGGGAGCCAAGAACTGGGTCTGCAGCTTCTAGTTAGCCTGCCTTCCACTGGAGCAGAATACTTAAGTATCCAAAACTGAAATCTGAAAGAGAAATGTACCCTAATTTCACTCATTTACCCAACAGCTATTTAAGCTAAGTGTAAGCATTACCTTGCACTCATGTAAAAGAAAATGTGGATGATTTTCTATTTCTGACTTGCTTACCTGCATCCATTCACAAACTCTGAATACACACTCACAGCTTATGCATGTAATCTCCATTGCAAACTCTTGCTTAAAACTTTGTCCCCTGTGTCTTTCAGGACTTAGATGGGAAGAAAGGAAGGTAGGAATGTTAGGAACTCTGGTCCGAACTGGACACAGAAAAGATAGAATTAAAATCTCAAAGATCTCAGTCAGTTAAGCGTCCGACTTCAGCTCAGGTCACGATCTCACAGTCCGTGAGTTCGAGCCCCGCGTCAGGCTCTGGGCTGATGGCTCAGAGCCTGGAGCCTGCTTCCGATTCTGTGTCTCCCTCTCTCTCTGCCACTCCCCAGTTCATGCTCTGTCTCTCTCTGTCCCAAAAATAAATAAACGTTAAAAAAATTTAAAAAAAATAAAATAAAATCTCAAAGATTATTGAAGGTTAGAGGTAAATGTGCCCCAAGCAGAACATATATGTTTACATAGTATTTCTCTGTTACTCCAATTCCCAAAGGATATTGTCAGTAAAAGCTTTCTTTAAGTTGGGTGGGGGGAATAATTCATATTCCTGAGAGAAAATAGGAAGCCAGAAGCCTGACACTGACATAGCCATGAGCATCCTGGGTCAGGCAGTCAAAAGTTAATGAGGTGATAAAGGACTGGAGGACTAGGAGTCATTGACACCTGCTGGCATTTTTTCTGGAACAGGTTTGAATACACTTGGTATCTAAAATCTACCGCTACTCTTTTTTTTCCTTAATGTGTTTGAATCTGGTCCAGGGTTCTCTAAATCACCTCAAGGGTTGGGATACTTTCCTCAGTTTCTGTCATAAGAACGTAAAACAGAATAGCAAAAGTCTGACTGGTGATTGGGAAGTAGAGAAAAATTGGAAATTATCTCCAGTTTATGTCTAAGTCAATTTAAATCAGGGGCTGGGCCCAAACTCAAGCAGGACAAGCTCACAGTTTTATGAGCCAATTCAAAATGAGTTTTAAAACAAATTTAGAACCCAAAAGGCAATTTAATTCAAAATTCCTCTAGGCAGAAAACCAATGGGGCTTTAAAACATGGCAAAACGCAAATAAAAGGGCAGATTCAAGGGTAAAAATATTTTACAAGTTCCAGTGACAGCACAAAAATTCTATTTAAATATGGGATAATAGGAAGATGACATTGTACAGCATTAAAAAAAAAAAGCACTAGGCTGGAAATTAGAAGATCCTGATATTATTTTGGCTCTGCCAGTGACTAACAGCCCTTGGGCAAATTATATAAAATTTTCTGGGCCTTAGCTTCCTCATCCTTAAAAGAAAGGTGAGGGATAATTGGTATCTTTCACATTCCTAAAATGTTTAGTTCTGTATCTACTTGAAAATCTCACACTTTGGGTTGTCTGAAAGGTTTACATCATTTGATTGTCTCATAAGTGAAAATCACTTTAAAATCATATTTGATACTTACAATTATTTCCCCCTACAACAGACTAAAACCCAATCTGAACTCACCCTAGTTAAATTTAGTCTTTAGAAAATTAATAGCATTGTACTCAAAAGACAAGAAGCTTTCAGAATTTAGAAAATATTTCCAGGTTGGTAAAATATTTTCTCTAGAAATTGATTGTCCTCAGTCCCTAAAACGTTACCGTTAAAAGAGACCACAGAATCAAGTAACTATATCTCACTGGCAAAAAAAGAATAAAATTTTTAGTAATTGCTGGATGGGATATTTCAGTCAATGCTTGACAAGCATCTTGTTCTCTTCCCTCTTACAACCTCCTCATTCTCTCTGAATCCTTTTTGCTATCATCATCCTACTTCTCACCAACAGAAAAATTTCTTAGTCCTCGGTTTCTTAATGAGTTTGTGGTTCTGAAAATTGTCTTGCCCCTTCCAGTAAGTTTTTCTTTTTTTGTCCAAGTGGCTCCAATATTTGACATCGTAGAAGCTATCACCTTTATTCATGAGAAATTCATTAAGTATCTGGAGGCAAGTTTTGGAAATAAGACTTCTTTCTTAGAAACGTTATGCCTGTAGATTTATTGCCTAATGTAATGGCAACTATCCAGTTTTAAAATAAATAAAGACACTTGATTTACCATGCAATTCATAGAAGCTAAAAGGTGAATCCTATTGTGAATCTCCATTGATTTAGAGTAAAGCACAGGGAAGCTTACCATATAATTCTGTTGTAAAATGCTATTGATTTACTGTACGGTATATAGAAGCTCATGGTGTGGCTTTATTGAGAGACTCTTATTCACTGTGCAGTAGCATGAAACCAACTGAGTCACTTGGTAGTGAAACCCTCTGGTTTGATATGGATCTCAGAGGATTTTATTGTGTCACTCTCTGGTAACAGAACTTGAAATTTCATTAATTCATTGTGAATTTCTCAGTAGAAGCCCTTCGTAGGCTGCAATGTGGCTCTAACCAACCATGAACAGTAGCAAGCACAGTGTTCTGTGTGGATGTCATGAAAAAACAACCTAAGGAGAACAGTCTCTGGCATAAGATGAGTGTCGCTAATCTTCCTTTTAGTAAGAAGGATGAAAGATTTTATCCTCACCAAAAAATTGTTAATACCAAAGTTCATAGTATAAATTTGAAAGGAGAAAGAACAATGTGATAATTCATCATAAGATTAGTTATATTTTATAAATACTGTATGAAATAGCCTGTGATTATCTTCATTTGCTCATATTTTATTTCCTATTTAGAAAAGTGTATTAATCACTATTTGAACTATGTAGAAATAGATGAGGTAGCACAAAATAAAGTAGATTATTATCTGGGGATAATTTTTTAAAGTCTTCAGGAAAAAAATCTTGCAAGATTTTCAAGTTTGAAAATAATGTAAAAAAATTAAAGTGTGCAAAATTGTGTGTTTCTTGGTCTAAATACTGTTATCAATTCGTAATATTTAATTTCTAAGTTTAATGTCCTCATTGAGGACAATTCTTTGTTTAAAATGTTATAACTCTGTTACTCTTTAGAATAAGTTTACTTTCCTTGAAATTTAATAAAGCGAGCTCTTTTCAGAAGAAATCCCAGTGTCAAACATTATTTTTTGTATATGTGAGGTTTTTGTCCTTTACATAAATTATTCAAATTTGTCTTTCTCTTAACCCTGCATATTTCTTTTTTGACTTAACATGAAAATTGTACTTGGTGGTAAGCAAATGAATGAACAGGCTTGCATTTCTGTCCTTTGTATTGTTCAAGAAACACACTGTGATTTAGTATGTTAGAAAGATTCCTTTCAACTTCACAGGCAGTTGAAAATCTATGCTACGTGGGATTTCTTCTAGAAAGTTCCATCTGCAAAAGTCATCTTCTTCTTACATGTGTAGAAAATATAACTGTGAAGAATAATGTTCGAAGGACTGCTTGAATTTGATATACTATTATATTTTCTGTCAAAGACTGCCTCTGAAGTATGTTACAAGTAAAAGAGTAATTTTTTTAAATTACACATATTGAAAGAAAGAGAAAGAGAAAGAGAGAAAGAAAGAAGGAAGGGAGGAAGGGAGGGAGAGAGATGAAAGAAAGAAAGAAAAAGCAAGAAAGAGAAAGAAGAAAAAAAGAAAGAAAGAAAAGGAGGAAGGAAGAGAAAAGCAGGGCAATTGGGTTGCTCAGTTGGTTAAGCATCTGACTAGATTTCAGCTCAGGTCATGATCTCAGTTTGTGAGTTTGAGCCCCATGTCAAGCTCTGCACTGACATGATAAAGTAGTGCTTATCTTGTCCAGGAATTACTTGGATTGGGAAGGAGGAAAACAAACATTGAGGCCTGAAGACATCAAGGTTAAGTCTAAAACTGGTCCCTATCCTTGCTTCCTTTATACAACTCCACCATAAATATCTCCAAGAGAACTCCTTTTTTAAACTACAGCCCCCAGCTGGGAAGGTCTCAAACCATATGGACAGGGTAAAAGGAAATTCATGTTTTCTCTTGTCACAAAAAATAAACAATCCTATAATTTGTTTGCAAATATTTACTGCATATTTAACAGATGTCATGCACTAATTCAGGGGCTCTCCATGCATTAACTAATTTAATACTCACATTGACTTTTGAAGTTTTTTTTTGAGCCTCCTTTTCCAGATCAGAAACTGAGCATGGAAAGTTCACAAAACCTTCACAAGGATACAGAGATAGTGAGAGATAGAGCTGGGACGCAAACCCAGAGTCTAATTCCAGAACCTTCACCATTGAAAATTCTACACTAGACCTCCCCAATAGGCATAATGGCTGTCCTGCAAATCACACATTTGTGTGTGTCTTTATGTAGGGGTTTAAATCTATTGTGGATAAATACACTTCTTTCTCTTTCATTCCTGTGTATGCATGTGTGTTTGTGTATGTATGTGTATGTGTGTGTGTGTGTGTGTGTGTGAATCTGATGTGCATAATGCATTTTAGAAATATCAGAATCTTTTACAGGGATGTGGACAAATGCAGTGTGTACACTGTGTTTCCTATTGTGAGTGTATATCCTAAAAACTGCTTCTGCCTTATGAAAAAAAATGGGTTTATTATTAGAATTAAGAGGCAGTAAGAGAATTAAGAGGCATTGCATAACCCCAACTAGTACCAAATAAATACCATGTGACTGCTTGATCATGCAGGAATTTTGCCTCCACAGAGTACAGATAGCTCAATAAGGTTAAATGTCCTGCCAAAATCGCATTCTTAAAAATATCCCAAACCCAATAAGTTGGAAGTCATTCAATGAAAGACTATTCTTTATAGAGCCTCTCTCCTTCCTTAAAGGAGTAAGTGATGAACTGAAGTGAGATCATTCACATGTCAAGAAGCTTTTAACTGCCTTAGCTGCAAACTTGATTAATAGTCATCACATTGGCCCTAATAGCACAGCAGATAACATACTTTTTTTGAAGCACGCAAAAGTCTTTCTTGAGTACTAGGCAGATATCCTAGGTGTGAGAACAGCTGTTTGGCTCTGTGGCAGTTTAGAATAGCAAATGTTAGCCCCAGGGGCACAAGAAACTAGAAGCATGGAAGTAGCTTCTCGAAGGCAGTGGAGGCTTTGTGTGTTTTCCCCTTAGATTCGGGGCTTATGGAAATCTCTGTGAACTACTGGACAGGTCTTGATCTTGAAGGTAAGTGCTTCTCAACCCTAAGCATGCAGAGGAATCGCCTAGAACACTTGTGAAAACACATATTCCTGGGCTTGAGAGTTTGCATTTCTAAAAATCTCAGAGGTGATGCTTCTGCTGTTGCAAGGCTCCCTTTGAGCAGCGCTGAGCAGCACTGTTTTAGGGCATCCTTGTAACCACTGTGATTCTCAAAGCTGCCTCAGTTTCTCACTATTTTTTTTTCTCTTCCTTCATATCAGTGAGACGGAGAAACAGCTCTGGGAAACCAGGACATGCAAAAACAATTACTGTGCCCTGACCAAAATACCAAAACAACCTGCAAGGCCGTCATACAGCATGAGGCTTCTTTGACTGGGTACATGAGTATGAAAAATGAGTGTCCCTGAAGAGAATCATTCTATTGTACCATGAGCTCCAAGGGTGGCAAGTGACCTTAGGGTGCTGTTTCATACTGTAAACAGAAGCCAAGAAGATTTGAAGGTGAGTGCATGTGGGGTCCAATTCAGATGCTTTCTGCAGATCTCAGTCAAGATATTTCTTTATTTTCCACTCAGTTTTAGGATTCTGTTCGTC
This sequence comes from Leopardus geoffroyi, assembly GCF_018350155.1. Classification (NCBI taxonomy): domain Eukaryota; kingdom Metazoa; phylum Chordata; class Mammalia; order Carnivora; family Felidae; genus Leopardus; species Leopardus geoffroyi. The sequence continues at coordinate 57,354,365 of NC_059332.1, forward strand.
TAACTCATAACAAAGTTTTCAGTAACTGTTGGATGGTTAAGTCAAATGATCACTCATTTAATGTCACATTTTTAAAGGAATATCCAAAGAAGCTTAGCACAGTACATTTTGAGCTAAAAAGGGAGAGTTATTGCAACAGGCCTGCTGCTGTGGATAAGCAGGATATCTTTATTTATCAATGATACAAACGTGGCTTAAAGAAATTAGCTTACTTGCCCAAAATCACATGCCAAAAGCATAGAGGGAAATAGTTGACCTGAGGCAAACTGGTGTGCAGGATGAGGTAAAGCCATAGCTGAAGCTGCCCGGTGGCCTGTGTAGATCCTTCAGTAGGTAGAGGATATGACTGAGACTCAGTGAGCCCTTCAAACAGGAAAAAGCTGAAGACAGACTAACATGGGTAGGTGAGAGGGATCAGGGGGGAAGACCCGACCATGTGAAGAGAAGAGAACACATGTCTCACCAGACCTCCAGTGCTTAAACAATGAATGGCAGCAGATTATCAGTAACCTGGTGAAGGGACTTCTCCTAGTAGGACACCAGTCAAGACTGAAAGAATAGCAGAGGACAGATAGGGAGATTTTTAGGCCAAAGGTCATGAGTTAAACACTGGACACTTAATTTGAGATGCCTGGGGGATATGCAAGTGGAAGTGTATTTTGAGCCATTAATTTGGAAGTCACCTACTTGTAGATGGAAACTGAAGGGATGGAATTTGCCATGAACACTCACTGGGTTTTCATGTCATCCCACACAGGTTCCCCCTTCTCTGTCCTACCCACATTGTGATAGAGGAAACAGCCACGGTTGTACACTATGTCTTGCCCTTGCAGGCCACAGTTAACTGTATGAAGAGTGGGTACATTGCCCAAACTGAACCAGGCAATTTAGAATTGGAAGTAGAAAGTCCAGCTTCAGGCAGGTGCTCGTTGAACATAAAAGATATAAATCTGGTCCGTTGTATCAGCAGCCATTTTCCATTGTATACGGAAAGATATAGAGAAATCCAGGCGATGGCAAGAGAGAAAGCATAATGCTAGCATAAAGAGAGACCCAGAGATAAGAACAGAGACGTTCTGGTTCATCTACAGTGCCTTGGTCCCTGATTAGATCCATTTCTGGGACCTACCCACATGCAGGTTCTTATGGCCCATGAGGCACACCTTCTACCTCTACCAGAGAAAAACTCCAAGACTTCCCTTTTGTTTAATCAAATTCAATTTGATTTCCATTACTTCAAACCAAGAGTTTTAACCAATAAAAAGTAATACTAATAATAGATAAGAGGTTATGGGGACACTTTTTAGAATGAGGAGAGGACTTTTTAGAGAGATGACAAGGATCCTAAATAATAACCAACAAAAAGTATCAGACAGAAGAGAGAAGTTCATAAGAGATTAAGAAGTGGCCATAAAGAAGAAAACCTAGAACCTGTGTTGTCTTACAAGTCAAGAGGAAACCATTTCAACGAAAAGGCAGAGTCCAGCTGTGTCAAATTCTACCTGTCTAGCAGTCCTGAAACATAAAGAAGGAGACACGGCCAGTGGATTTAACAAGAGGGGAGGACATGGCTGTCAACCTTGATGAGAGAAGTATGGAGTAGATTGCTATGGAGCTGTCAGGAGTAAATAGTAACAGGAGGTAGAAGGAGCAAGGATATGTAACATAATCGATAAATTTGATTTAAAAGAGAGTATGAAGGGTATTTGAGATGGATACAGTTTTTTTCCCCTTCCTGGGATATGTGTACATGTATTATACACATTGGAAACATGTCAACATGTTTAAATTCTGACGGAAAGAAACATCAGGAATGGTCCACACAGGAGATAAGTAGAAGCAGCATAATGGTAGCATTAGGGCTGAGAAGGCCAGAAGATTGGGGTCCTGAGAACACCTGAGAGACGCCTCTTGCATTAGATGAGAAGCTCAAGTAAGATGCCCATTCACTGTCGGGGAATGAAGGCAGGGGTACAGCCTGACCCAGCCTCTGTTTCTTCTCTCCTTCCTAGCCACACCTCTTTTCCTTCCTCAAGTCCTGGAGACAGGGATCCTGAAAACCCCTGCCCCTGAAGGGAATGAGTTCGGAGTCAAGGACATATAGACAAGATACACACTTTAGTATTACTCGATCAATGACATTCTCCACTCTGCTGTTGTGTTCTCTTCTCCAACATGTATATGTCCTCAATCCGTAGACATTAATAAATATGTCTTACTCTCTCAATTAAGTTAAAAATTCTTTGTGAGAGACAAACATGTATTGTCCAGTTTTGCAGCTTCCTCTTCAGAATTTACATGCAAAATTCTCTCAAAAACAATTATTTAATAAGTTGATTAGAAATGTTGCTTAGTATCTAAGTCAATAACCACCTAAAATCTCACCATATTTTTTTCACTCCTGATGCTAAAGTATCCTAATTTCTGATTACCTTGTGAAAGGTGATTTAGCCTATGTGTTTTCTAGTGATGTGAGAAAGAAAACTATCATTTGGAGGAATTTTTTTAATTTGTAGAGGTTTGAGAGGCTTTTATAATCTGATTTATTTAAATGGACCTCCGAATAAGTAACAAATTATAGCCAGGTTTTTTATCATTCTTTTTATAGCTTATTAAATATTAAACATTTCTTCTTTAGTCCTTTTCAGAACTATTTATTCCAAATCCATTGCAGAGTCATCCAGAATTTTAAACACCTGGATTAATTTCAGGCATCACATAATGAAGCTAATGTTTCCATGGTTTCATATTTCTAATGGCTCCTGAATGTACCCTTCAGTGTCAGTTATATTATAACCTTCCTCTCTCCTTTCCCCCTACCCTGATATTGAGCCTCTGCTTAATATCTGTTAACCTAAAGATACTCAAATGCGAGTCATGTGATTGGAGATGCATTTATGCTGTTAGTATTTCTAATACGTTTTTTTTTTCAATTTCTATTCACTTAAGATCTGGTTACTTTCATGTTTAATATCAGGTTTTGTGATGAATTCCAAGCCACAAGTTCTGTGTTTGATGGTCCGCTGCTGCCCTCTAGCTTACATTTGCAAACTTCCCCACAATGTAACAATTTATTCAGCAAATCCCTTGTATGAGTCCAGTAAACAGATACCCATTCGTTTTCAATGAATCATACATTGGAGGCCCTTTATTTGTACAGCTATTAATTAAAGTTATACATTTCTTTCCTTTCCAGATAAGATTTACGCGGATTTGTAAGTTGATTAACTGATCATATTACAATAGAAGAAAAATCTTAAAAAGGAAAAAATTTAAAGCTCCCTCGTTGTGTGCCAGATTCCCAGCCGATTCTCTTTTCACCTTAATTTACACCTTCTCCTTTCAGGTAAGCTGACTGTTTTAAAAATCAATGTGCTTTCTTATCTTTTATTCCTTAAGCAGCCAGAGAGAAGTATCAAATCTTTTATGCTCTCAGTGAATGCTGAACACTTGTCAAAGGATATTTCTGAAGACAGAACAAAATAATTTCAGTTCACATTCCGAGGACTGTCAGTAACTTCAAAAACAGCTGTTTTTGAATTCAAAAAAATTATAAAACTCTTTAAGGCTTGGGTTGCTATTCTTCTCTGAGAAAAGTTCTGAAATAGATGCTGTTCTGACATGAAACTCCTTTGTGATGAGATTTTCTGGCCTTGGACAGAGTTATCAGCTATTTGTTACCTGAACAATTCCATACCTGCTTGGCTGAGGTTTATTTGTAGTCAAACATATTGGCTAAAACCCAGTGAAACGACATTAAATTGAACATGTCGACACATTAACAGAAAAGGAAGATATGTTTATTTAAGTATCTACTTGCATTTTGGTACCCAAAAGCCTTAAAAGTGAAATATAATGTGCAGCTTAAGTTTCAGTGTTGTTCTCAGCTGGAACTGTGTAGGGAATGACATTTGCATATAGCACAGAGACCATGATGCCCCAAGGGTGGATACCTGGATTTGATTCTCAGTTCTGTCAGCAGTTAAGTACTGAGTGTTACCTCTCTTACGTTTAAAATAATGAGTATACCATGCTCATGCAATTGTAGAAACCATCAAACGAGGCAGTGAATGAGAAAGCACGAGCATGATGTATGCTCCAAACAAGGAGTTTAATAAGCCTTTGTTTACTCTAATATAAACATTAAATTGTTCCTATTCTTCTGATAAAGGGCACTCTCTATCTTGTATCTTCTTTTCCCCTTATCAAAGTTTCGTGCTCTTTGTGTATCCTTACGTACTGTTTTTCCTTTTTTTTTTTTTTTTTTTTTTTAACGTTTATTTATTTTTGAGACAGAGACAGAGCATGAACGGGGGAGGGGCAGAGAGAGGGAGACACAGAATCGGAAACAGGCTCCAGGCTCTGAGCCATCAGCCCAGAGCCCGACGAGGGGCTCGAACTCATGGACCGCGAGATCGTGACCTGGCTGAAGTCGGACGCTTAACCGACTGCGCCACCCAGGCGCCCCACGTACTGTTTTTCTATCTTTGCAAATTCGAGCTTGTTTAAGCAGAAGTGAATTTATTAAGAGATATTAAGTAATTCACAGAATCAGGGATGGTCAGAAAACCAGGTTTGGAAGCTACACTGACTGTTCCACACAGACCATAAGCCACTCCCACTGAGCAACTAGTACTACCAATGGCAACCCAGGATGCTACCCTTGGGACTCTTGTCACTGCTGCCTCCTCAGGTTTACCCAGAGTGAAGTCCACAAGGGTTGAATTATTGCATCTGATTGGCAGAGCCTGCACCAAGGCTGCAAGAAAAACTGGAAAGGTGAGATTCTAACTTCTACTTTGGACAACAGGAGACAAAAAGTGAGGAATTCTACAAACATAAGAAAGTTACCTAAGGGTTCAATGTGGCCAAAAAGCATGACCACTCCACCTTGCTCTCTGTTTTTTGTTTTTTGTTTGTTTGTTGTTTTTTTTTAAGATCCCCATCAAGCTGATCAAATTGTTTACCCAAGAGTTCGTAGAAACAGAGAAGCTGAAGAAGTACATCTAACGGCAGAATGTTTAGGGCTAATAACAAAGCACAAATCATGGATTCTCTTGGCTGTCCGCATTTCTACTTTTCACTCTCTCTGGGTATATGAATATGTGTAAGAGTATGATACTGGACAAGCATAGAACTCCATTATGCTTACACTATAGACATTGATTGATTGATTGATTGATGGATGGATGGATGGATTGATTAAGCATTTATTGAATTCCTTGTAGAACATCTACAAGGAATAGGAAATATAAACATAAATATGAATAAGATCTGTGTCCTTCATTCTTGAAACTCACATCCATAGGAAATCCGCCGTATGAACTGCTAACTAAAGGTAACATGTGGAGCATGTTAACAGAGAAGACGTAAGGCACTCTGCATATATGTAGTGTTTAGAGACACTAGTTCTAACTCTTGTAGTGGGAAACCCAAGATGAAAGGTATTGCCCCGTAAGACTTATATCACAAACATATTGGTAAGTCTATTTTGTTAAACAGAGACCGGAGATATGTCAATAGACTGTTGCACATTGCTGATAAGTTCAGGTCTTACTGTGTGTGCACTTTCAATTTTTATTCATATTAAAGTTTTTGGGTCTTTTATTGCCTTCAAATCATCATTTCAAGCTTCGTTATGATTCAGACACTGTAAAATGAAATTTTAGATCATAAAATGTCCTTGAAAATAGAAACTTCTTACTATGATACTAATGTTTTAGTTTCTGGTCTTAAAACATTATAGTTTTTAATTTACATTTCTTATGTATACTCATTTAATAACCAACTTTAAATTCAGGAATCACATTTTCCCCTAAGCTTTGATTAGAACAATTATAGTTAATGAAAATAAGAAAGTAATTTCTGTAAAGAGATTCATAAAGCATCCTTTTCAAGCCATAAAGCAGCCTTCCAAATAGTTTCTTCAGCATTAGGTCTATCAAAAAAAATTATTCTGTTCTGCTCAAGATACACAGATCCAAAACACTTTCACTGTCTTCTCATCTTTTTTTCTGGGTCTACTCTGGTACTGCGGCTCCCAGCAGAAGAGTTAGCATACAAAATGTGCCCAATAAATGCTACTGAGTGAGTATCTGGCCCTTTTGCCTAGACCTAAAAGCTAGAAGCATTAGCAGAAAGTCCCCTCAAAAATAGAAAGCATGTAAACAGGTAAAGAAATAGAAAAGAAACAGATCGTTCCATTTTTACATCTATCACAATTTTTCTTTAACCCTCAACTTTACTCTTGGCCAATGTTACTTTGGTTTTACCTTTAAAAACAAGAATATACATCAGCCCACACCTAAAGGAAATCTCTGTGAAGATTACCACACCAAATTATGTTGTAAGATCAGCCGAACATTTTTTGTCAACTCACTATGGTACAATTAACATCAAAGGTATTATTCCTGGTTACATAATTTCCTCACATTGCCATCCTGAATTTTGTAGTTTTTTTTTTTAGGTTATGCTGATATAACATACACACACACACACACACACACACACACACACTGATATAACAACTTGATTAGCAGTATTTTATAGCACCTTCTATCTGTTGTGGAAAAAACAAGCCAAAACGCTAGCCATGTTTCATGAAGGCCCATGGATGACAGAAGTGTCTATACAGCTCTGTTAGGGTGGGAGATAGTACAGTTTTTTTTTACACGCGTGGATCCTTCTGATTCAGATTCTCAAGAAGTGGAAAGATTGAGGAAGTAGTCTTTCACTGTTTCTTATATCTTTATTCTTTCATTCTCAAATTCCCTAAATGTCCCCCACACACGTATATATACACATACAACTCAGGCACATGCACTCGTGCACACACACACACACAAGTAGGAAGATAAGTTTTGTCACAGAAACAAAGACCCAAAATCACGGCACCTTAGAGGAGAGTTTCCTTCTCTCCCAGGTAAAAATCTCAATGTAGGCCATTGAGCAGTTTCCACCTTGTAACTCCATCTCGTGTGGGTTCCATTCCCGAGGGCATTACTCTAGCTGCAAGATCTGCAGGTTAACCAACAGGAATGGCAAAGGCAGAAGGATAGAGAAAGGGCGGGAAACAGAGAGTGTGCCCTTTAAAGAAGTTTCCCAGAGTTTCCATGCAGCACTTGTACTTACATCTCTTTGGCCTGAATCTAATCACATGACCACACTCAGCCACAGTGGAACTCAGAAATGTCATTTTTATTTTCCATCATGCGTTCCAACTGACACATTTAGGTGTTACTATGGGGAACAGAGAGAGACTGAATATTGGCAAATAACTAGCAAGCTGCCATGGGGTTCCTCCCTGCCATCCTTCCCATGATGTAATGTGTGGGATTCTATTCTCAGAAGTTTCTGGGCTGATTCCTTTCCTTCTCCACTCACCCAGGACCACCTTGCCCTCTACCTCTTAATCCACCAAGAACGTTATTCTCCTGCTCAACAGAGAAAAGAGGGCAGCAATTAGTGATGGACAGGCGAGTTTGACTGTTTAAGCTACCGGGTGCTATGAATTTGAATAGGAGGATGTGAGCCAAGTCTAATCCTCTGCTCTTGTGTTTGCTATCTAAACTGAGGCCACTGTCAGTTTTAATTGAACATAAAATCTCTTGTTTGATCCTAAGCAGTAGAATAGGGTTTTCACTTGCTACTCAGTGGATTTTGGATTTCCTCCCAATGAAGCTAAACTTTAGGGATAGTTAGAAATATTATCTCATTCAAATGAAGATCTGGAACACTTAATATTCTCTGGGACATACCAAACTCTGTGGGCAGTAGAATCAGTCATTTAACGATAAACTTAAGCTGCAAGCATAGCCTTCTTATATAGGCAGTTGCTCTGACACTTCACAAAGCACTACAGACATCTTCAAAGAACAGAACGAAGCATGAAGAGCCCAGCCATCCCCCCCACCCCCCACCCTGCCACACATACCCATTCCACCTGTGTTTTATGCATGGGATTCTATATGAGATATTGCTTAAAGAAAAACTCTCATGACTTTCAAATATTTGACCTCATTGTTCCCAGCCAAATTTTATTTCTTATGGATTTGTTTCTCATGGACATTATAGCCCTGAACTTCCCAGGCCTTTCAGAAACTAGTAAAAAAACAGTGAAAAGAAGGGATATAGGTGAAAACTTCTGCTAACTTGTCATCATGACATATTTTTGAAAACTCATTTAACTTATTTAGAAAGATCACAATGATGCTTGCAAAATTTGCTTCGCAACACAGCTTCCACGTTGTTACTCCATCTTGTGCGGGCTCCATTCCCAGGAGTGTCACCCTCGCCACATCACCTGCAGGTTGGCCAACAGGAAGGGTAATGGCAGAAGGGTGGGGAAAGGGCAGGAAACAGAGCACCTGTCCTCCAGAGGTCTTGATTAGTGAGATTGTATTAGTAAGCATTTTTGTCTTTCTGGCAGTCACAACCTATGTGTATAATTGAAATTAATTGAAATCCTTTGGGTTTTTTAGTCATTTAAATTCTGTTTTGTAATTCTTAAGACTTCTTTTATTGTGTGAATGTATCTGTTGCCCAAAATAACTGCATATTTCTATGTAGGTCAACATACACAGAGGAAATGATGACTGACTGACAAGACCTGGTAAATTTGCATAATACAGCCGCACCACAACTTTATTGTTTGTTTCTACTGTCAGAATCTCTCAGCAGTCCCACTTCATATCTGTCACATACTCCATGGGGACAAAAAAGAGCGAAAGCATTTGTAGTCTTTTTGGTGTTAATTATAAAAATCCAATCTTTCCTTTCTGGGAGATCAACTACTTAAGTAAAAATCACATCTCTGAAAGAAGAGTTAAGGGTGCTATTCTAAATAAAATATTCTAAGAATTTATTTCTCTCTGCATCTGTTTCTTCATTTTCCAACTCATATTTTTTCATGGCAACAAAATAGCGAATAAAAGTTTCCCCGAGAGCCTGTCTCAGGCATTGATCTTCCTCCAGTGCCACAAGAGCATCTTCCAGTTTCAAAGGAATCTCGGAAGGTTTTGACTGATAGAGGTCCGTGCTGTCATCTGGACCAACCAGGACACCATCGCTGCTTTGAAGCCCATCCAAGCCTGCAGCAACAGTAGCAGCCAACACCAGGTAAGGATTCGCAGTGGCTGAGCCCAGTTTGTTCTCTATCCGGGTACCTTTCTCACCATGACACTTGATATTAAAAGCACAGCTGTTATCATTGTATCCCCACGTTGTAGGCACACTGTCCTTGAGGTCTTTACTCTCCTTAGAATAACGCTTTCGGCAGCTAACAGCGGGAGCCATCAAGCAGCTGAGAGCAGCGGAATGCTTCAAGAGTCCTGCCAGCCATTTTTTCCCAGTGATCGTGAGCTCCTCAATCCCAGAACTGCTGCAGAACATGTTTTCCTTCCCATCGATATCCCAGAGACTGTGAGACAAAATTCCTGAATTGCAGAATCCAGTCTCAATGAAAAAGCTGGCGATGTAGTTATATTTCCTAGCCACTTCTTTGACCCCTGTTCTGAGGGTAAATGCATTATCAGCTGCACTGATGCCAAATTCGGGCAAAAAACAGATTTCCATCTGACCGGGCCTGGTAGAGGAGGAAAAGCTCTCAACATTGGCTCCTGTGTGATACAAACCATCAACGAGTTCCTGGATGAAAGTCTGGTCATGATTATTTAGCAACGTTGAAGCAGGAAAAGATATGGTCTTTGAATTGATAATTTCAGGCACGGCAAAAATGCAAAAATCATAGATGAAGGCAGAGAGCAAGGAAAAGCCAGAATCTTGTAGCTGGCTCAGTTGCCTCTTGGCAATGTACCTTGGGGAAGTCAGAAGAGGTTCACCGGTCACTGTGAATGTGTCACATATCACTCTTGCCGTTCTCTCAGCCCATGGCAACACTCGAAAGGTTGAGAGCTCTGGCATCAGGACTATGTCACTATTAAAACATGTTGCTCTTATGTGATCCACTTCATCGTCCTTGGGATTTGGTATCAATTCAAGATAACCTCGAGGCATGCAAACGCCATGGATCACTTTTTCCTAAAGAAAGTAGACACAGCAATCAGGTTTTGAAACTTGAAAACAAACAAAAAGGTGGAGGTGGGGGTGAGACACTGCTGATGAGGAAAAAAAAAAATGTGTCTAATGTCTGCTGGGTAACATTAGCTTAGTATCAAGTAAATTTCAAATATTTTAAAAATAAACCCCCAAAGTTACTTTTATAAGCAACTGTTAACCTTTTTAGCCTTCAAGGCTTTATACGTTCTTGGATCTGAAAGTAGCAGTCCTAAATAAAAGGTCCAATGATAAAATGTCTTTATCACAAACAACAAAGGTAAAGCCTTATGAAATTATTTGAAATGATTATAACCTAGCCCTTTTCAAAGCACTTTTTATTTTATGGCATAGTTGCTAATACTTCAGATAAGATTTTATTTTGGCTTATTCTATTGTAATCCACACAGTTAACTGAGAATCCTCAGTTCTTCCCAGAGAGACTAGTATGGGTCAATCCTAGGACACACATGACAAGTATCTTATTCTAGGACACACATGACAGACATCCTAACACCAGAGGAACCAGGTCTACTGAAAGCTGCACTTCTGTCTTCAGTCATTTTCATAGCCCACTAAGAATGACTGCCTCGCAGCCTCACAGTCCCAGAAACATTGCCTGTGAGCTAGAGTTCCAAAATGTTATAGCCTTCAAGTCAGCCATGAACTGGATGCTACCAAATCTGACTTCTAGCCCTAGGTCTTTCACCAATTACCTATGCGAAGTTAGGCAAATCACTGGACTATGTGCCATCAGCTTCCATGTCTGTGAAACAAAAGTGTTGGACTAGATGATTGCTAAGACACTTTCTAGCTATATACCTCTGGGGTCAATAGGTTTGGTCATTTATTTAACTTTTGCTATGTGCCAGACAACAGGGACATGATGAGGTTATAAAGTTGAGCAGACACATAAAACAATTTCTAGAAATAGTGTCAGAGCAGTATAACAAGGCTTCATGTGTTGAAGGTTACACTGATGGTAGAGAAAGCTAAATATAAAGTCTGGTTCCCATAATGTCAGTGTGCATCATGAGGTTAATAAAACATACTAACATTCTGTGAGCCAAATCGTTTCTTATATTACCTCCAATCCCAAAGAGCATGGGTACCAAAAAGGGGCCAAAGCTAGTAGAGGCAATCTACTGGTCCCTCTTCTGCCTTTGACCTTAAGCCACTGTCTCCTTCACTTTCCACCATCTATACACATGTTTTCAAATGCGATTTGGCTTAGCTGACCCAAATCTGCTTTTGCCAGTAATAAAGTAGAGAAAGTCAAGCACTATTCAGTTATTCAGTGCCTGCTTAATTTTTCAACTCCCTCAAGGACCTGTATACACACATACATATTGTGGAATTTTAGAGTACTTTAATATAAAATCCTTTCACTTGAATTTTTACTGTAAGAAATAATATTATTTCCCTACTTTTCAATTTCTTCGTTTGAAAATCTGTCGTTTTGTATGTATCTAACATGAGGAGTAATATTATTTTACTCATGAGACTTCTGAGAGTTCCTGCAATTTAAATCTGTTTGTACTCACTTGATTGTGAACAATAAAGAACGGCTTGTTACCATTTCATTCCACTAGGCCTTCACAAATTTAAAGAATAGTAAAAAGTCACACTGTATTCTTCAAACGATTTAATCTGTATTTTTCCGAGCAATCTTTGTTAACACTATCATTTTCTTTTTTCGTTTTTGGACATTCTGATTCAAACTACTCTATTCGTAGGGGGAAATATATAAATATATACAAACATGTCATGTTCATGACCACAAATTAAGTTACCTTGTATATATATAAAGCACTAGAACAACTTCACACCCCAATATAGATCACCAGGAATTCAATACTAATTCTTGCAAAATAGCTTAAATCTCTATAATAACTGAAATTTGGATCACAACAAAGTCCACCAAAGTCCACCATCTGTCACCATACAACGTTATCACAATATTATTGCTATATTCCCTTTGCTGCACTTTTCATCCGAATGGCGTATTTATAACTGGAAGTTTTGTACTTTGTCATTGCCTTCACCTATTTCACCCATCCCCTACCCCATACTCCCTGGCAACTATCAGTTTGTTCTCAATGAATCCATTTCAGCTTGTTTGTTTGTTTGCTCCTTTGTTTTCTTTTTTTGAGATTCCACATGTAGATGGAATCATATGGTATTTCTCTCTTTATCTGACTTATTTCACTTAGCATAGTACCCTCTAGATCCATCTATGTTGTCACAAGTGGCAAGATCTCATCCTTTTTGTGGCTGAGAAATATTCCACTGTATATGTGTTCCACATCTTTATTCATTTATCAATGGACACTTAGATTGTTTCCGTATCTTAGCTATTGTAAATAATGCTACAATAAACGTAGGGGTAATATGTCTTTCCAAATTTGTATTTTCATTTTTGGAGGGTAAATAGCCAGTAGTGGAATTACTGAATGCTATGGCATTTCTACTTTTAATACTTTAAGGAATCTCTATACTGTGGTTTTCCACAGTGGTTGCACCAATTTACATTCCCGTCAACTGCGCACAAGGGCTCCCTTTTCTCCACATCCTTGCCAACACTTGTTATTTCTTTTTTTTTTTTTTAACACTTGTTATTTTTTGTCTTTTGGGTACCAGCCATTCTGACAGGTGTGAGATTATATCTCATTGTGGTTTTGACTTGCATTTCCCTGATGATGAGTGATGTTGAAAATTTTTAAGAAACAAATTTGAACCTGTTGGAATTCTTGTAAAAAAAAAAGTGTTTTTGGGATGCTCAGTTTTTCCCAAAATAAAACAAATGATAAAATTACAATTTAATATTAAAGTGATAAAAGTAAGATATCTCTTAAAAATAAACTTCAAGGATGCTTAACTTTCACACTTTCATATGTAATACTGACTAACTTCCTTTCCTTCTAAGAAATGTTTCAGTGATGCAATAAATCAGTCATTAAAAAAATACATGACATAAACTGGAAAAAAAATCTCAAAAAGTCTCAAAACATATCCAAAACTACAATATTTCTTAATATCACTATTTTCAAGAATTTAATCATATTCATTAAGTCATCCAACAATAATAAGGTATTTTCTTATCAGAATTAGAAGCTGAAAGGGATGTTCTTTTTATCTAGCAAATTCTTACTATTTAATCTTTTTTTTTCATTTGATATTTGCTCTTGGGTCTTCTGTTGCAATTTTCTCATGTCAAACAAAATATAATCTTCATAATTGCAGCAAGAGAGAAAAGATAATTCTATAGAGGGAAACTATTCAAGGCAGAAAAACTAAAATTACCAGTCTTAATTAGTTTTGTATTTCTATCGGGTAAAGGAATTGCTGCTTGGGCCTTGAAAGTATATGTTCAGCTCCTTAGGGAGCAATAATGTGTTTGGGGAGGGACAAGCGAGAAACAAAATAAATTATTAGTTTTCAGCTTTAATTACTGTACAGATTACAAGAAAATAAGAAAGATTAGTTAGGACCATTTGCTTGCTCATGGTCGTGAAATTACATTTAATCTTAACTCCACCTGTAAAACTCACTTGGAAAAAGTGTGCAGGGATACTCTTAGATCTGGACACACCATGGAGGTCTGTTGCTTCAAATCGCACAAACTGTAGGTGATTTTTGACCATCTCTTGCTTAATGTGCTTCATTCTAGAGGAGATATGGGGTGTGGTCGGAAGCTGAGTGCCATCTCTGGTGTTATCTGTAAAATAGAGAATGGCCCTAAGTAGTTAGATCACGATGAACTGAAAAGCAAAAGGAAGCTACACAGTAGTGGCTTCGTCACCATGATTGTTAACAAAAGCATCATATACTCATATACTCATATACTATTATTGGCTTAGAATTGGGGATCTTACCTTTCTTTCCCTGCCTTTACCATATTCCCAAAAACATGGTCTCTAAACAGCCTTAGAGACTGTTTAGCACTTGGGGGTAGGTGAAAGATAACCTTATGTGAATAAGGCACCACACAAGTCTGCATACAGATGACTATCATTGAAAAGACTGAGCTTCTTGAACTAACTAGTAATGCCTTCATTAGAAGTTCCTGTATGATTAAAGGCAAAAGTGTTTGGTTTTTGTGTATTTTCTGCGGGTTTCCATCTTGTGTTTCTTGTTTTGTTTGCCAAAAGGATTTTATAATGACATCTAAATCTAAGACATCTACATGTCACTGTCAGATTTAAATTTTAAAATCAGTGTGAGTGAGCAAACAAAAGGGTTCTTCAAGGATGAGAGTGTAAGAGAGGAAAAATCTAGAGTGACTATTCAATTTTAAAACCAGAAACCTAACCCCAAATGTGCGTGTGTGTGTGTCTATGTGTGTGTGCGTGTGTAGGTAGGTATGTATATATTTTCAAGGCATTTAAGGTAGACTGCAAATTCTAAAACTTCAGAGCTAGAAGAGAGTTTGGAGATAAATCACCTAATTCAACCAACTGTCTAGCTTGAGTCCCAGAGAGGTACAGTAAGGTAGTCCAAATCATGCTCTCAGTCCAGTGCTGAAATTGAAACTAGAAACCAGACCTCTTAACTCCCAGTTGGTGACTTGTTACCATAAAGTGAATGAATATATATAAAGCACATAGATCTAAAGGATCTGGCACATAATACACATCATACATGTTAGCTACTGTCCAAACTTTGAGGAGAGGTAGCGGACCGTGATGATTCAACACACACACTGAAGCCTATCTGCCTCCCTCGGAATCCTGCCTGTGCCCTAGACACTTTTTTTATCCTCTCTGTGCCTGGGCTTTCTCACTGATGCAATATTACCCTCTTCATAGGCTTGCTGTGACGATTAAACAAGTTATTTAACAATCCCTGGCAGACATTAAGCATCATATAAGTGCTTCTGAAACGCATAAAGTGAACACAATTACTCTAACCCTAGTAATGGTACCATGATCATGTCTGAATCTGAATACTCATCAATCTGTCACATCACTGATGTTGAGCAGCTATAATTTTAACGTGATACCTGAATATCCTTTTTTGATATATAATTGGCTTTAAAAATAGGCATAAAGATTGACAGTTTAAAAACACAGATTAAGCAGATTTTAAGTATGTGAAGCATGAGGAAAACAAATTACTGGTTCCACCTCTACAAATATATTAGAGATAATGTCCTGTCACCGATACATTTGGCTACTCTGAGACTCCTGAGGCTTTATAACTACCTTCCATTTAACACAAACAATTAAGCTGTAGCAATTACAATGTTTCGTGCTAAATTAGCAGTTGCTGTCTTCCCAACCTATCCTGAAGTATTGGGTGTTCTACCCAGGTTGAACAATTCTC
Organism: Leopardus geoffroyi; assembly: GCF_018350155.1. Taxonomy (NCBI): domain Eukaryota; kingdom Metazoa; phylum Chordata; class Mammalia; order Carnivora; family Felidae; genus Leopardus; species Leopardus geoffroyi. The sequence continues at coordinate 57,369,743 of NC_059332.1, forward strand.
TTTACAGAAAATAAAACTGATAAGCATTTTAAAATATGGAAAACTTCTGGGGCCAGTTAAGGGCTGACCTCAGCTTAGGTCATGATCTCATGGTTTGTGAGTTGGAGGCCTGCATTGGGCTCTGTGCTGACACCTGGAGCCTGCTTCAGATTCTGTCTCCCTCTCCCTCTGCCCCTCCCCTGCTCTCTCTCTCTCTCTCTCTCTCTCTCTCTGAAAAATGAATAAACATTAAAAAATTATAAAATATGGAAAATTTCAGACAAGCAGTATTCTAAAAATAATAAGCAATTAATATATAAGCTATAAATATTTTAACAACATAAAAAAATCAGTATTCATCTCCTATCAAAGGAGGAAGGTCATTTTATTGGTTCATCCATAATATAATCACAGGCAATCTTATTAGTTCTTTGTCTTACCTGTAGCTTCTAACATTTCTACAATAAATATGCATTCTTTTAAAATAAGAAAAGTATGTATCCACTCAAAATATGTTGTTTAGTTACCATGTATTGTTTATTTATTATTATTATTCATTGGACATATATCTAGGAAGAAGCCAGAAAAAGCCCTGCCCTCATACAGCTTTATATTATTGAATGGGGGAACGATAGACAATACATATGCCATTGAGTGCAAAGGTGGTATACTTTACCATGGTTAAAAGTGCTGAAAATAAACAAAATATAATCACCTGGAGTAATAATTCTGTGAGATCTGATCACAGTACGGACAGGTCTAACCCCTGATTCATTCAAAGATTGCCAAGTTGACCTGTGGCTGGACAATAAGTAGATGTATTCATTTGCTAGGGGTGGCAAGACAAATTCCACAGACCAGGCGACTTATGTACAAATTTATTTTCTTACACTTCCAGAGGGTAGAAGTCTAAGTTCAAAGTGTCACCAGAGTTGGTCTCTTCTGAGAGCCCTCCCTCGTTGGCTCGTAAATGGCTGTCTTCACATGATCTTCCCTCTTTCGGTGTCCTAATCTTCTCTTCTCATAAGAAGAGTAACATTCATTACACCTTTTAAAACCCTATCTCCAAATACAGTTACAATGTGAGGTATGAGGGGATAGGATTCCAACCACCCACGAATTTGGGGCAGACACAATTCAACCCTTAACAATATATCATCTCATTTCCATTTTCTTGAGTCCCTATCACTGCCCACCATATCGTATAATCACATGTTTACTTTCTGTCTTTCCCCACTTGCATGTCAGTTCCAGGAGAACACTTTACTTGCTGCTGTATCCCCGGTACCTGCAGCAGTACGAGCATATCAGAGATGCTCAATGACCACTCCTTTAATCCTTTCATAAAGGGGTGTGTGCATAAATTAATTAATTAATAAACCCTGCATGATTTGGCCTCATCTAATTAAGAAGTAGAAATTGGCATCACATGTTTTGGTAATTTGATATCTTTTTTTTTTAATTTAAAAGTTTAATTCTTCCATCAAATATGAGAATTCTATGCAATCTAATTTCATTTTCAAGGAATCAACTAATCTTACTGTATCGTTGTCTGAATTTCTCTTCTTCAAATAAATCATACTTGTTAGTTACAATTAAACCTTTTGGTCAGGACTTCCCAGATGTACATGATGAATAGCAGGCAGATAATTGCTAGTTCGGGGACTCATTTGTTTTTCTTGCAGTATGGTTCCTGGGAGATGTTCTCCTTTCCTATCCCCTCAGAGGACTAATAAATTAAATCAATCTACTTTTACAGAGGAAGTTTTCCTGCTGTGAGTGTTTGGCGGGGGGGGGGGGGGGGGGGGGGGGGGGGGAGATAAGACAACACTACAAAAAAAATTAAAATTAAAATAAAACTTCAAAGCTCTATAGCAACTAAAATGCCTTGGAGAAATGTTGTCTGTGTTCGGTGACGATGAGGACATATTTCAGCTATAGAGAACAAGCTGTGGTCACTTATAAAAGGCAGATGGAATAGGTGTTTGAGCTTTCAGAAATGTCAATTTAAAAAGGGAAAAGCGCACCAAAGAGTACTGTGCAACACATTTACCTTATGGAATATGCTTAGGATGATGTGCCACACTCCCTTCCCAGGGCCTGCCCTCCTTCCTCCACATGGCTTCTCTGACAGACACCCTCTTAGAGCAAATGTGACCCCACTCTCCAGAAGTATCATGTCAGCCCAGGTGGCAGAATAACCAAGTACAAAGCAGCAACAAAAACAAAAACAATAAAAAAAGTCCGGAGGGGGGTCTTCTTTGAAAAAAAATATTTTTTTTTTCAACGTTTTTTTATTTTTTATTTTTGGGACAGAAAGAGACAGAGCATGAACGGGGGAGGGGCAGAAAGAGAGGGAGACACAGAATCGGAAACAGGCTCCAGGCTCTGAGCCATCAGCCCAGAGCCCGACGCGGGGCTCGAACTCCCGGACCGCGAGATCGTGACCTGGCTGAAGTCGGACGCTTAACCGACTGCGCCACCCAGGCGCCCCAAAAAATATTTTTTTTTAAGTCAGAGTGGTGGGGCACATGGGTGACTCAGTCGGTTAAGCAGTTAAGTGTTGGCCTCTTGATCTCGGCTCAGGTTATGATCGCATAGGCTCATGAGTTCGAGCCCCAGGCATCAGGCTATATGCACTGTCAGTACAGTCTGCTTGGGATTTCTCTCTCTCCCTCTCTCTCTCTCTCTCTGCCCCTCCCACTGCTTGTGTGTGTCCTCTCTCTCTCTCAGAATAAATAAATAAACTTAAAAAAAAAAACTTTTTTTAGAGTCAGGGTGGTATCACAGAGAAGAAAACACCATGTTAAAATTTCTAGCATTTATTGGGGGATGGATTTTTCATACATATCTTTAAATTTCTGTAATGGTGGTTTGTTGCAAGCTATACACTTTTTGGTGCTCTGGGCCTATAAAAAAATTAATCTAGCCTGGGGCCAAAGAGGGAACTTCTGAATGAACCAAACTGAGTTAATAATGATACCCATAATCCTAGTCATAGTCGGTTGGTGCAAAGAGAGCTCATGACACAAATTCCTTCCACAGATTTTTTTGATGTAAGACTAAGAAATGGTAAATTTCATCTCAATTTTATGGCTGAGACTGTATAAAACAAGGGTCACAAACTGTTCATGGAAGAGCCAATGTGGCTAGCAGATGTTTTCTCACTGGTTGTCTCACAGTGTTTGGAAACATTTAGAATAGTTGACACTTGAAAATCTGAAAATTGCATAGAAAAATCTTCAGTTCAAGCTTCTTTTGAAGAAATTAAATTTGGTACCACTGGATAATTATTTCTCCATAGCAACCACTGGCTGGAGCTCTGAGGTGGCCTGAAATGGGGCACAGATCCTCTAATCCATGGGTTGGCAAATGCTTTCTGTAAAGGGCCAAAGAGTAAATATTTGCAGCTTGGCAGACCGTATGGTATCTGCTCTCGCAACCACTCAACTATGCCGCCGTAACACAAAAGCAGCCATAGACAATACATAAACCTTACTTACAAAACATGGCCAGCAGGCTGAATTTGTCCTGTGGGCCACGGTGTGTCAACCTCTGCTCTAGTTCCTCACAGCCAGCATCACTGTTTCTTTATACAAGCCCACCTTACTCATTTGTATTATTTACCTGGCCCCTGTGGCATTAGCATCAATAGTTCCTGAGGCTAGACTGTCAGTGCTCACCTGCATTTCCTGGAGAAACTCACAAAGCCAACACACAAAGAAATGCAGAGATGAGAAATGCCATGGTGGGCAGAGCTGCCTCACAAATATGTTCACATGCTAAGTCCTGAAACCTAAAGAATATGTTAAACTGCAGGCAATTAAGGCTATAAACCTTAAAATTGGGATATTGTCTTGGATTATCCAAGTGAGTTCTTAAAAGCAGAGAACTTTCTCCAGCTGTAAGGAGAAAAGAGATGTAGAAGAAGAGAATTTGGAGAGGTTCCAAACGTGAGAAGGATTTGACTGATTGTCTTGGTCCCGAGACACAGGACCACACAGAGGCTTCCAGAAGGCAAGGGCCACTCCAGGTGACAGCCAGCAAGGAAACATAAACCTCAATCCTACAACCCCAAGGAAATGGATTCTCCCAACCATCTGAATGAACTCCCTAGAATCGCCGGATAAGAATCCAGATGGACAACACCTTGACTTCAACCTTGCAAAATCTGAATCAGAGAAACCAGCTGAGACAACCCTGACTTCTGGCATACAGAACTATAAGGTAATGAATTGTATTCTTTTAAGTTACTAAATGTGTGGTAATCCGTTATGGTGGCAATGGAAAACTAATACATATGGAGTCCTGATAGCATTCACTTCTCAGGCTCTAGTTCCTCCTTAGGACGTGTGTGTAGTAAAGAATTTAACCTTACCAAAGGAGACCTCCTTACCCTTGGCTCCTGGAAGATAATCTCTAAGACTTTGGAACACCCTGCCTAACGAGAGTGTCTTTGTTTGTGATCTCGGGGCCACACTAGAAAATCTAATAATGTCATTTTTCATGGTAGCTTTGAGTCATGTTGTATCAGCTTGACCCCCCAGAGAAGCTGGAGACGGAGGTCTGCCACATGGAACCCCGCTATGGAGCTCCAGTAAAGACTCTGGAGACCAAGACTCAGGTAAGCTTCCCTGGTTGGCAATACTCCATGCATATTGTCACACATCATTGTCAGAAGAGTGGTTCTGTCCATGACTCCACTGGGAGAAGACAAGTGGAGGCACCACGCTTCGAACTTTCCTGGACTCCCCCTGCTGGGTGTCTTTCCTTAGCTGATTTTAATCTGTATTCTTTCACTGTATCCTTGAGTATAATAGTTTTCAATGAGTTCTGTGAGTCCTTATAGCAAATTATCAAAACTAGGATTAGTCTTGGGGAATTCTCAAACTTGCAATTGGTGTCAGTAACGACGGTGGAAACCTAACTTCACACCCTGTCATATTTCCGTCTTTTCAAACCCTGTTTGTTCAACCCTCTTATCAGGGATTCCCTTATGGAATACATATTTCATTTTTTTTAATTTGTTTAAGGATTATTCATTTTTCAGAGACAGAGAGAGACAGAGCATGAGGTAGGGGGAGGGACAGAGAGAGAAGGAGACACAGAATCTGAAGCAGGCTCCAGGCTCTGAGCGGTCGGCACAGAGTCCAACACGGGCTCGAACTCACAGACTGTGAGATCGTGACCTGAGCCAAAGTCGGACACTCAACCGACTGAGCCACCCAGGCGCCCCAATATTTCATTTTAACTAGTTTCTGTCACTTGGATCCCAGAGATTTTTAACCCATACACAGATAGACCAAAATACTTATATAGCTATTAATAAGCCAGAAACTTAAAAGAATTTCACTTTAAAAAAAAGACTAGAAAGATCATCCATTGCAACCCCGCCATTTTCTTGATGAGCAGCCTAGTGGTTAAAGAAAACTATAAGGTCTTTTATAAATGATAGGTATATAAATTCTTCGATGACTCCGAGACTAGCGTTCCTCAATCAAGGCCACATTGTCTCTATTTCAAACACAAATTTGGGGGCAGTGGCTAGAATGACACGTGAGTGTGTTTCCCAGTCCTTACCAGAATGGCTGGAGTTTGTGTTAAATTCGCTACAAGGAGCACTGGCTGATGTTTTGAGGCGGGAGGGTTTTATCACTGTTGTCTGATTCTCAGAGTCCTTGTCATCTTGTGGCAGATGAGAGTCTGCAGAGCCAGGTCCCACAACTGGTTTGCTCATATCCCCCAACTTGTGGCACACCATTTGGTATCTGATCCTTTCTTTAATAATAAAGAAAAAATGTTAAAACACACACTGCCTTGGTTTTCAACCGTCTTTTAACATGATATGGAGAGGAATCTTTGAGAAAATAATTTATTCCTGGGCAGTGACATACCAAATGAGGGGCAAGGGGAAAGTTCTGCACCGGTTGCAGGCCATAAGGGGGCACATGGTCTGCAGAAAATTTTAAAGCAATAATAAAATCGATGAGCACCCTGCTTGCTTTTTATTGTTACCATGTACCAGCCATCCCTGTGCCCCTGCCTTGGAACACCACTGTTCCTGGATTGCATCTCTTGCTCAGATTAACTCCTAGTTTCAGCACTGTTTCAGATCTATTGAGTTTGGTTGAAATCCCAGCATGTGGCATGAAAACTTGTTCCACATCTTTATTGTGGCCTCCCAAATCCTTGGCAATGATCTTTGCAATCAATCTCAGAGCAGAAATGTGCTTCCCTGCTTATGCATATGTTCTCTCTGTTGTCTTCTTTTTGCCCCACTATCAACCTAGTTCTGCTCCCTTTACATGCTAAATATTTTGATTGGTTATTTTTATATAGTTTCGTTATACCCTTATATTTGCTATCTTTTGTGTTGCCTATGTAGAACTAAATTTCATTTCTTTGTTTTTGTTTCTCCCTTCGATGAAAAGAAAAGGTTTTGTAAAAAGGAGAACTAAATAGAGATTGCAATTGACATCATATTCCTGAGGGATAAGAGTAACTAAGTTACCTTTTGAGTTGGATATATCCATTTCTCCTACTTCAGTTGAAAATAGATGTTGTTTAGTAACTTTCTTTCTTGTTCTTCTTAATTTACTCATCCTGTTGACTTCAGTCTCATTACCTTCATCTCTCGTGTCCTGTAATAATTAATAAACAAAAACCAGATAACAGATCGTGCACACAACTAAATCTGGATGTCAGGAAAGCATGGTGACTGGATACTTAAGTTTTAAAGTGAATGTAAGAGACTTTTATAATGAGGTAAATTTTGTCACTTCTGTCACTTGAATAATTCAAAATTAACAAGCACAATATTCTGTTTACAGGCTGGATATTCTGTACTCCTTTTATACCTGGTACAGAAATATAATTAAATAAATTGGGATCTTGTCCAACTAGTCAAGATTTTAATCTTTATTTTTTACTCTGGGATATTTTATATTATCCATGCCTAAACCCATTTAAGCGTAAAATCCTCTTTTTATGATTTCTATCTTTTTTTGGATCTCTAACCTTTTGACCAAAAGCACAAGTACCCGAGGAATTAGATTCTATTCTTTCTTTTCTCTTACCCTCAGCCTTACTGCATCAATATTTACTTTACTTCAAAAGTAAATTAAAATCTAAAAAATAAAATAAAAAATGCAGTTGCATTTGTACATATTAGTTTCTATGGGTAGAACAAATGTTATACTCAAAACAGTTTTATAGCTTGGGAAAATGTAAAGAAAAATATTTTAAAACAAAATAACTTCACTTTTACAATCAAGTTCTAATCCTTGACAGAATTCTTCAATAGACCTGTCAAGGGCTATTCCCAGCAAGGAGATGGGCAGTGAAGCAGGGGCTGAAGGGGGAAGAGCTCGGGCATCTCTGCGCCAACAGTGGGCAGAATCACCCCTGCAGTCCCAGGACATGAAAGCTAACATTAAAAAAAAATAAGAAAAAAAAGCAGACATTAGTATTTTTTATGTTTTTTTTTTTTTTTTTTTTTTTTTTTTTTTTTTACAAACTCCTCATTGTAGTGTGAAGGGAGAAATAAGTGGCAGGGTCAGGGTCAAAAACTATAGTCTAAAATCTTTTGAGCTATTGTCTTTTTGAAGAGCAGATTCTGAAAGATTCTGTATCTGGGAGCAAGTTATCTGGGGAACAGCTGTACACATTTGTCAATAAGACCAGTTCAGCCTCCAAAAGCTAAAAGACGAAAACAGAATTCAACCTGTTGGTGTTTATATGTAATCAGGACACATTGTTATTATTGTTACTACGTTTTAAAAGGTATATTTCATAGGATACAATCTTTTTTGCCATTTTAAAATTTCACATCTTAGGGGCGCCTGGGTGGATCAGTTGGTTGAGCATCATCCGACTTCAGCCCATGTCCTGATCTCTAGGTTCATGATCTCCCCCACATGGGGCTCCCTGCTGTCGGCGGGGAGCCTGCTTCGGATCCTCTGTCCCTCCTCCACTTGCGCTCTCTCAAAAATAAATAAACATTTTTTAAAAAATAAATAAAATAAAATGAAATAAAATAAAAGTAAAATTTCACATCTTAGAAAATTGTGGTCTCCTCTACTCCAGACAATTTTATATTTGAATGATGTGATACTTATTGTGAGATATACGAGTTTAATTTTTCTTAGCAGTTTATCATTTTATTTACATATTTTCCAATACACTTGTGAAAGAATTCTGACAGTGATATCCTGACTTTATTGTACGTATTCAACATTTCTAAAATTGCATTGCCAGAAATATACATCATATAATTGTACTTTTGGTAAATGTTTCTATAAATACATGACTAGCTTTATTAAGAAGTCTTGTTTAGACAAGGAAATAGTTGGTCAGGTATGTAAATATGAAAGAAAATTGAGCAGACTAACATTTGTGTTAGTTGACCCATTAGGTATCCCTCATATACAGATAGAAGGAATCAAATGAGATAGACTTTAAGATTTCCTTCAGCTTTAAACTATAACCTGCAACTGAATAGCAGTGTGCTAAAATCGAGCCCTTTGTCAGGCACATTTCTCAGCATAACCCTCACAGTAATAGAATCTCCATTTTACAAATGAGAAAAGTGAGACCCAGAATAATTTGCCAAGGCCTCAAGAGGGAGTGAGAGATGTAGTTTACAAACACATCTTCCGATTGCCAAAATGCCATTCTGCTTCCCAAATGCCAGAGACGCCCGTTTAGAGAAAGTTCATTTTAATAAGAGTCACCTGTGAAATTTTATGCTTTTTAAATGTTGGCAATTAATTTAAAGTATAAGGTAGGAAGTAAAGAAGAAAAGAAAGTTTCTCAACTACTACACAGCCAGGTCTCAAAAAGACTGGAACGCTGCTCAGAATATGCAGTTCTGGAGGCCCCCAGCACAATGAGAGCAGCGTGACGGCGTATCTTTTCCCTAACGTTGGTATTTAATGTGGTCCTGAGACATGATGGTCAAAACATCTAACTGTTATTACAGCTAATAAAAAATAAAAAACACTTTTATTGTACCTACTATATGTCACATCTCTTCTAAATGCTTTGCATGTATTAATTCATTTAGTCTCAAAACAACCCCTTGCAATAAATATATTATCAACTGAGTCAAAGGAATACTAATTAACTAGCTCAAAATCACATTTCTCATAATTGGTAAAGCTAAGGTTTGAACCCAGACATTAACTCCAGATTACAAATACTTAATGCATCCTTAATGAACACCACCAGAATACCCCTGCATCATTGCTGGGATGCTGGGAAGCGTCATTGCTGGTTCTAGAGGGCCCCTGCAGGGTGAGATATTAACTCTTTAGCTGATGGATCATGAAAGTTCCAAAAGCCTAAGAGGAATAGTAGGCTAGCTACAGAGGTTAGGAGGGTTGGGGGAGCCTTAAGGGACTCTTATCAGCACCTGTTTACCAACTAGTTTAGAAACTTTTCTTGATCTGTCAGACATTCAGCAATATAGTTCCAATTTACAGATCTCCTGGTTGCACCATTATGTTGGACAAGCAGTGCCTGATGTATGTAGTAAGCACTGAAACAGACATTAATCCTTATTATTATTCCCTAGGCGCTCTGCATTACTGGGGTTGTCTGTGGGAAAGATACCTCTTGGGTATCCTGGGCCCCTGGCTCTTGGGAGATGGCTCTCACTGAGTCAGGCCCTAATCCTTTATCTGAACAGCTCTAGATTCTGAACAATAGACTAGGGGAACTTCTCAGAGAGGTGAGGGTATGCCAAGCAGTCGGAGAATTCTCAGGGAGGGTTCCGAGAATATACTCATGCCTGGACTCTATAGTACTACTACTATTAAATAGGCAGAATATTTTATAAGCAGTCTCCACACAGCCAGGGAAACTAGGCCAAGCTTAAAAAGAAGAAGGGATACATACGCTGAAGATAGAGAGAGGTGAGGTAAGGCAGGTTGGAAGAACCGGGAGCACAAGCACAGATACACAATTTAATTTTGATCACATGACATAAATATGCAAATCCAATTCATGCTTAGCTTAGACAGTCTCAAGATTCCACTACAGTAGGTTGATCCTGACTTCATTTGACATTCCCAACAGAGAGGCTTTTCCCACTTCAGAAATGTTTCTGCTGTCATTCCATTAGAGGACTCCTTTGTCTCATACATGGGACTGGCCTCAAAGAAGTTTTCATATTACAAGAATTTTCATAATTCATGTTTCTCTCATCACATTGTTGCTTTTGAAAGTTGTTTTATGGCTTAATAAAAGTTTGTCATTTTGCATTTCAACCCAGTGGCTTGATCAAATTAACTAAAAGAGGCTTAACCTAAAGGGATTGTGCCAAGCATTAAATTTAGACCCTAATTTGACCTAATAAGTTTCCTTTCAATGTATTAACCAGTGTTATTTAGATTCTAAATATCACTGATTTTATTCATTTACTTTCAATTTTCTCTAACAGCTACTTTTTAATATCAATACTTTAAAAATCATTGTTTTGTCTCCTGTATACTGGTTACAGTCTGAGGTATAATCACGAATGCATTTACCAAACACTCTGACTTCATTAATGATGGGGTGCAAGAAAAAGAAAGCAAGCCAAAAACAAATCTCATCAAGTTTTAACCTCTGTGAGAAATAATGGGAGAGGCACCTGAGTGGTTCAGTCAGTTAAGCGTCTGATTCTTGGTTTCTGCTCAGGTTGTGATCTTACAGCTGGTGGATTCAAGCCCCACGGCCAACTCTGCACTGACAATGCAGAGCCTGTTTGGGATTCTGTCTCCCTCTTTCTCTCTGCCCCTCCCCTCCTTGCTTTCTCTCTCTCTCAAAAATAAATAAATAAACATTTTTTTTTAAAGAAATAATGAGGGGTGCCAGGTGGCTCAGTCAGTTAAGCATCTGACTTCAGCTCAGGTCATGATCTCACAGTTTGTGAGTTCGAGCCCCACATAGGTCTCTGCACTGACAGCTTTGAAGCCTGGAGCCTGCTTCAGATTCTGTGTGTGTGTGTCTCTCTGCCCCTCCCCACTCACACTCTTTCTCTCTCTCTCTCTCTTTCAAAAATAATTACACGTTAAAATAATTTAGAAGAAAAGAAAAAAGGAGAAAAAAGTATCAATGATTATCAAATTTAAAAGAATATGTCAGGGAGAAAAGAGTATGCCTTCAGTTTCCTTAAAGTGTGCTCTTCAAAGAAAAAGGGAGGAAAATGTATTCAAAATATTTACAGAAGAGATACTTCAAAGGGCACATCACAAACTTACATCAATGAATCTAAAACCATCCATACCCATTAACTACTAGTTCTACTTCTAACAATTTGTTCTAAGAAAATAATACAAAATATAAAGTCATGCATGTCCAGGGTCACTTTTTTTATAATAGCAAACACTTGAAAACAGAGCACAGTGAAGTAGGAAGAGTGGAACAGATTGTGGTCATTCTGTTCAGTGAGTTCACCATTTAAAATGAGTGCCTCCATTTCCTATCTTTGTCACCTGGATTACCACAACAGTTACCAAAATGTCCTCCCTGCATTCTCCATTTTTATCCATCCTCCACACTATGGCCTATGGTCCTTCTTTAAATCATAATGTTGGTATTACTATTTCTCTGCTTAGGTTGCATCCAGTTTTCCCCCACCTTTAAGAAAAATTCAGATTAGTATTCTCTGAGGCCCTGCAGAGGCCAGTCTCACCAATGCCTCCAGACTCCATAGCTGGCCATTTTTACACACAAACCTTATCTCCACCCATTCAAAACTAATTTTATCATTCCTCTGTCCCACACTTATTTCTTTTTTCCTACGCTCATTGGTTTTCTAGCCTGTCCTAAGGAAATGTAATCTACTCTTCTGGTCACAGCTCAAAATTAACCCCCTGGACAATTTGCTGTAGCCACTCCATTCAAAGATGGCTGATTTTTTTTTAAATCCTCAGTGAAAGCAGATCCCTTATCAAATTTTGTAATCAATTATTGTCTTCTTCATCACAATTGGTAAAATATTCAGCCTTCTCTTAAAAATCTCGCTTAGTGCTTTGTAAAATAATTCTCAGTATCATTAAAGTAGCTTCCTTCCATTTGTATACTTTTTTCCCCAAACCACAAGGCAACAATTAGTTTTTGGGGTTCCTTAAGTGCCAAGGATATATTTAGGCATCCCTTCTAGAATTAAGAACCACTGCCACTATAAACCAAGGAAGTACTTATAGCCTCAATATCCACTTGGGCAAACTAGGGTAGAGATTATGTTGATCTGATTATGGCAATGGCTGTAAGGATGGGGAAAATGAACATACTACAGATATATTTGGGAGGTAGACTTAACAATTTGGTGATTGACTTGATATAGGAGGTGCAAGAGACAGAGGGTCAAAGGTGATAGGTTTCTGACTAGAGATCCCAGGATGAGGAGGATACCTGAGACAGGAGTTGCTGGGTTGTTTTGTGAACATATGGACCCTATGATGACTGTGTCTTCTGAAGGCCTACAGCAAGCAGGGGTCAGAATCCAAGAGATAAAATGGAAGTAAAGAGCATTGCCCTGAAAGTGGCTAAACCATTAAGAGAAAGAGCAGAGACTGAGAAGATAAGAGGACTAAGCTAGAGCTGAAAAAGGACAATACTTAATAAGTAAATAAAGAAATGGAATCCCAAAAAGTAATCAGAGAAAAAAAAATGACAAGAAGGTGAAAGAAAAAGTTGGGACAGAGTGGTTTCATTGATAGTAAGAAATAAAAGCTGTGTTAAAAGAAGGGAGTACCAGTAGGCCTACTACTGAAATGATAAATAAGGTTGATATTAAGACTAGTCCATTGTTCAGAAAGAATAAAATCATGCCATTTGCAACAATGTGGATGAAACTGGAAGGTATTATGCTGAGTGAAATAAGTCAGTCAGAGGACAGATATCATATATTTTTACTCATATGTGAATCTTGAGAAACTTAACAGAAGTCCATGGGGGAAGGGTAGGTGGGGAAAAAAGTTTCAAACAGAGAGGGAGGCAAACCACAAGAGACTCTTAAATACAGATAACAAACTGAGGGTGGATGGGAGGGTAGGGGAGAGGGGAAAAGTGTGATGGGCATTGAGGAGGGCACTTGTTGGGATGAGCGCTGGGTGTTGTATGTAAGCCAATTTGACAATAAATTATATTAAAAAAAAACATACGTTGTATAAATATACATCTTCCATATTATCAAAAACAAGAAAAAAGGAAAAAAGGCTAGTCCATTGCGTTTTACAACTCGAGTCACTAGAGGCATTGGTAAAGGCAGGTTCAGTGGAAGAAGGTGGACACCAAAGAGTTGAGGAGGGAATGAGAGATGGTTAGTCCAAGGTCCACACACTACAAACACAACAGAAATATTCTCTACTATCAAGCAGAGACAATCAGAAAATACACCTCAAAAATAACAAGAGAAAGAGACAGAGACTTTGACCACTGGAGAAGTGACGAAGGGTCTAAGAAAAGCTTATGTTGCTTTTAGGAAGAACGGCTTACACATATTTAAATGCTTAATGAAAGGAGTTAATAAAGAAGATGTTGAAGGGAGAAGAAGAAGGATAAAGCAAGGTCCCTGAAAGGGCAGAAAAGATGGAAACTAGAGTTGAAATGAAAGGTTTAACTTTAATATATCTTCCTCTACAAGAGGAAGAAAGGAAGATAGAATGTTAGAAGGAAGAGAGAAGAAAAAAAAATTAAGGAGGAAAGGGAAATTAAGAGGAGGAGGGGAAGAAGGGAATTGTCAACATCTAATGAGGGCTATTCAGGTGACATAATTGTGCCTCATGACAATTAAGTTCACCCAGGAAGTGGCAGAATCTGGATGCAAAACTAATTTTAAACATTTGTTCTTTCTTGTCTATTCTGGATAAGAAAGGTAGCCAGTTATGAAGCTTCCAATTTTCTTCTCTGGGTGGGAGATGCACAGTATTAGATGCACAGATGACAGTATTAGAATGCAAGACTAGAGGTTTAAGAAAAATGGAAATGGTTTGACAATGTCATAGCAGAGAATTCAAAAAAGCCAACTCAGGAAACGAAAGTGCCAAGTGCCCCACAGAAATGGGAGATTTTTAAGTTATAGTGGCATCAATCTGCACAGGTAAATTATTTTTCCTCCAGCAAATTCTTCCAGGATTGAGGTTTTGTGAAGATACAAACTTAGGAAGACAATAACAAAAATAAGTTAAGGATACTGGCAAGAAAGACTAAAATAATGAGATATGGAATCCAAGAGAGATGGAATGGGAAATGAAACCAGGAAAGACTGACAAGGGGAACCTAGTCCAAGGACTGGAGAGTCTTAGAAGGTGGCATTTTATATGCATCCTTGTGCCGAATATATTGACTAGAATAAAATAGGAATTGAGTAAATATTTTCTAATCAATGAGTGGCAACCAAGGCCTACTATATTGGAATATAAGGCCAGAAGGGAACTTCGACTCAGATCTCTCCTTCATAAGTGATTCAAAATGAAATCTTTGGATATCCAATAGAATGAATGGGTTGATGTAATCAAAACACTTTTCCTAGATAAAATGTTACATGGATTCCCTCCCTCAGTTTTCTCAAGGTGAGCTAAGAGAAAAGAATCCCTGCTGGGGAGCTGCTCCGCAGTGACTCTGTCCCTTCACCCCATTAATTCCACCTTTCCTTTAGGGTTTTCTTCACTGTATTTATCCTCAAAGCCACACCTTATCTTCAAGGTTATGATTATGTCCTTTAAGACATACACAAAATCTTATTTCCTATTTTTCCTCATAGCATAACTAAAGCATGCTGATATTTCAAAAGAATTTTATAAACATTAAGGAACAATAAAAAAGAAAATAAAAAAGAAAGAAAATTATAAAACACATTCTTTCTATTGTCTTGGTCATTAGATATATTTTCTTCAGTTCTGATCTGTTCCCTGTCTTACTCAAGACCTGTCCAAAGTATTTGCCTTTTTAGTTCTCTGACTCACCAACCAGATAAATAACCATCCTTTGGAAACTTATTTGGAAACCTAGAACACTTCTTTATGGTCTACTAAGTGATTCACTCCTTCAACCAAGCTGTTTCTGCAAAGTCACTGTAGTCTTACCCGAAATTAGAGTCCCTGATATCATTAAGGACAAAGACCCAAATGACCACCATTTCCCAACTTAAAGAAAATGAGACATTCTTAAGGAGACATTACCCACAGATCTACTTATTTCCAACGCTAATTCTTCATCTATATATTTTTTAAATAATTTTAATCCTTAAGCTGTATTGCATTTTAGGAGGTTCCATCTGAATACATGGATCTCTGGAGACTTTTGTTACAATGTTCTTTATTACAAATGCAATAATCCTCATTGCAAAAACTCAAAGGTCAGAAGCTCATGAAATAAAATGGAAAATTTTAAAAACAGTAAGAGTCCTCTGTTCTCCTCTAAACTTTAGATTTTTTGACAAGCAAATATTTTTGGAAAGTCATTTCTTACCACTCCAAATAACTCTTATAATGGCTCATCTTCTAATATAAGTTCTTTAATAATTGTTTCTAGTAATGATTTAATGTGTCAGTACTGATTGGGACTATGCACATTTTGAAATATATCAAAAATAGAAACTGAAAAGAATAGAAATAGTACATTTATACACCTTGTTGACAGGAGACTTACGGGAGCCACCCTCTTTGTATGAAATTCATTCATTTACTCAACAAGTACTTAGTGAATATCTAGAAGAGGCCAGTCACTGGTTTGGATGCCATAGGAGAAATAAAGATGAGCTACTTGTTCCATGGAACATAAATATAATACGTGATAGAAAGTGGTGTAAGTATATTATATGAATGAGGAAGGTGCCCCTAGAACCATCTTGCTGATGCAACAGCTGAGTCTTTGAAAGTTATAGTAACTACCCCCCCTGACTTCACACCTAGAAAATAGCAGAATCCAAACGTGTGGTTTGAAATTCTTCTTTCATTTTTTCCTCTTATTTACAAACTTTACAGACAACAAAATAATGAGTTGTTGTTGTTGTTGTTGTTGTTGTTGTTGTTTTGAGAGGGCGAGATAGAGAGTAAGCAAGGGGGTGAGAAGTGGGGGTGGTGGGCAAAGATACAGGGAGACAGAATCCCAAGCAGGCTCTGTGCTATCAACACAGAGCCAATTGTGGGGCTCAAACCCACGAACCAGGAGATCATGACCTGAGTTAAATCAAGAGTCAGGGGCTGGATGGGACACCTGGGTGGCTCAGTTGGTTAAGCATCTGACTTCAGCTCAGGTCATGATCTTACCATTCCTGAGTCTGAGCCCTGCACTGGGCTCTGGGCTGACAGCTTGGAGCCTGGAGCATGCTTCAGATTCTGTATCTCCCGCTCTCTGCCGCTCCCCCCACTCATTCACACTCTCTCTCTCTCTCTCTCTCTCTGTCTCAAAAATAAATAAACATTAAAAAAAATTTTTTTAAAGAGATGCTCAACCAAATGAGCAACCCAGGTGCCCTCAAGCAACAAAATATTGAAAACTAAAAATGTTGCCTTTAAGAATGCTAAACACTGAGCAGTTTTATATAAAAGGCAGCAGGAAATTCAAGTTGTTTTTTTTAACTTCACATTTTAACACAGAGTTCAGTAGCATCCCTGTCTTTTGAGGTAAACCTAAGGTAAAGGTAACTACAGATACATTCCTTGGAAGTTACAGAGAATTAGAATTTTACTTAACTATAATGGGCTAAAAATAGGAGGAGCTCTTTGGAAACATGTCAGGTTTGTCATCCTCAAGCACATTTGTGGTGGGGTTGGACAGTCAATTGTCAGGGATGACCCAGATAATTTCCAGTTCTCACCACTTTTGCAGTAAAATAACCTAGATCCAAGTTGGTAGGTTAGATGGAACCCTGTTCTACCTATATATCCATCTCCACCAAAAATTATAGAGAAACTATCATTGTAAAGAGCCTCTATGTGAAAGAAGGGCCACAATGTTAATTATTGGCTGCCCCTACGCTGTAAATGATGTGAAGTGCTCGGCATCTCACTTCCATTCCCAACAAGATGGCAAAATATGCAACAGCAGAACCAAGCCTAGAGCCAATCTCTCCTCTGCAGGTAAAATCTTGAACACAACATTCTATATGAGAAAAGTGTGCAGAGTCAATAGTTTCAGAGAGGGGAAAAATGATTTTATAAACATCTAACACCATGTTATTTTCACAATATGAAGCTAAAAAACAAATGAAGCTAAAATAATAAAGGACAAAAAGTTTGGTCAATTTCCTGAGCTTGATGTTAGTACTGGCCTTCTTTTTTTACTGAAAAATAAATTTCCATATTTACCTGAGAAATGAAGATTTTGTCTCTAAAACTATCCATGTAAATAGGATCAAAGTAATTTTTGCCGTCTCTGTGATGGGCATAAAAACAAATATGTTTCAAAGGTGAGAGAAGATTTGTAGAAAAATTTAAATATACATGTAGTATATAATATATATTTATGGTAATGAGTTCTATAATATAGAGTGAAATAAGATCCAAGAACATTATAGAACTGTCAGCAAAGATATCAGCTAATAGGCCACTGCAGATAAAAATATTGGGCCTCATCAAAAAAGAATATTTTCAATGTGACAGGAGGAGTTCCATCTTTTAAAAACAATGTGATGTGTTTATGGCTAGAATACTAAATATAGTTCTAGTCACTGCCCCTGGAAAAACATTAATGGGCTAGAAGTGGATCAATATGTGTTTATTTATATAAATGTATGCCACATGTAATTGTTATCATTATCACATAGAAAGGCAAATAGGGGCACCTGGGTGGCTCACCCGGTTAAGTGTCCAACTCTTGATTTCAGTTCAGGTCATGGTCTCACGGTTCGTGAGATGGAGCCCCAGGTTGGGCTCTGTGCTGATAGTGTGGAGCCTGCTTGGGATTCTCTTTCTCCCTCTCTCTGCCCCTCCCCCACTCTCTCTCATAAACAAACAAACAAACAAACGTTTACCAAAAAAGGTAAATAAAGTTCTACCATGTAAAAGAAAAAGTGCAAAACTCCTCAAGGCTATAAAAATGAAAACTTAGGGGAAACACTGCTGGTCATCTACAACATAGTAAAGTGCATATGATGAATAACTCCTGTTATTCAGTAGTTCTGAGCACTATTCTAAGCCCTGGACTTGTATTAACTCATTTGATCTCTCACAAAATCTCTTCCAGTCAGTACTATTAATGTCCAAATGAAGCACAGAAAAATCCAATACTTTGTCCCAGCTCACCCAGCTAGTAGGTAGTACAGCCAAGATGAAAACACAGGCATTCCGGTTTCAGGAGGTGTATTAGGTATGTGAAACACAAACCTAATTTTTAACATCAAGAGAGGTATTTAAAGGGAGGTAGATTCAAGGTAAATAAAAATAAACATAAAATGAACTAAAAACCTTGAAATCTAAAAACAAAACTGAATGTTTAAGAGACAAAACATATTTAAAATATAAAAATAGAATCAGAAAGTCTATACAGAGTTGCACAGACAAGCATAAAGCAGGGAAAAGAGGGTAAGTTGGAGTAGGGAAATCTCTAGCCTTGAGTCCTACTTCTAGAAAGTCAGGCATAGCTTCCCACAGAGCTGCACTTAATGCCCCAACACACACAAACACACACACACACACACACACACACACACACACACACACAAGATACAGGCTGCAGAGTAGGATGAACCTCTGGTCTCACCCAGATGGGGTCCATTCGTCCTGCAATCTGGAAGCATCACCCCTTTGTGTCTACCTGTGCAGGTGTTTTCCTCTGTGTCTACCTCACAGATGCATAATTTACAGGGCAGAGAACAGATCTTACCCAACTCGCTTGGCATATCACCCAGCTCAGGACCACACGCAAGGTTTTGATAAATAGCTTTTAATTATTATGATGTCCTGCCATTTCCATCAATTTGCAACTTCACACACCCATAGGGTCTACTTTCAGGAATAAGAATGTGTTTTTGATCTATTGTCTGTTCACTGCTGCTGAGAATTTGGCTGAACACACGACTTTATGACATTGTTTTGAATAGAGAATCTCAGTAAAATATTCTTTAGGGAAATACCAGATCTAAGATTAATAACTGTTCATTTTCACTGAAGATTCTACCAAAAAATTTGTTCAGGCTGGGGAAGTAACCACCTGGGAGAGTTTCTTCACATGCACAATCTGCCCTTTTGATTCATCGAGTCTTTGTTCAGCTGCTGTGTTTTTTGCAGTTAACCTCATGCTGCTGCAGCTCACGCTACCAAAACATCTGGTATGGAACAAAATCATTGTCCTTTTCCAGATATTAGTTAAGTAGAAACGGAATGTCACACACCATCTCCCTCCCACCTTCCATATTCTTTCTCTTCCTGAGAATATGACCCTACACCGGGTAACCACAAGGGTTATTCAGAGGAGAGTTGGGTCAAGTGGACACCAACACTCACTTTTATTACATCTAGTAAATATAATGTTCTATCCCAGTTATCAAAGAACTTTTTCCCAAGACACAGGGTTTGTCTCTTGTTATGAAATTTGTGTACTTCAAAATCATATTGCTAGTTTTTCTATTCTCCTAAGAGTGAATGAATACTCAACAAGTCTAGAACTGGTCTTGGTAGACTATGACACTTAAGATTTTCACAAAAGCTGGCCACCTGGGAATACAGCTGGGGGTGGGAAATACAGTTTTGTCATAGGCTCAGGTGTAATAAAACCTAGACCAAGAAGAAGTTGAATAGTTATATGCCAATATTTGAAAAGGTGAGTGAGTTACCTGTGTGGCTCAGTTGGTTAAGCATTTGACTCCTGATTTCTGCTCAGGTCATGATCTCACGGTTCTTGGGTTTGAGCCCTGAATTGGGCTCCACACTGACAGTGCAGAACCTGTTTGGGATTCTCTCCCTCCTTGTCTCTCTCCCCCTTCCCCTGCTCATGCTCTCTTTCTATCTCAAAATAAACAAATAAAACTTAAAAGAAATTTTTTAAAAAGGTAATGATGTGCATTCTAATTACTTTCCCGAAGTCATCATTTATTTTCAGCTCCAAATTTACTTTCAGATAAAATCATTCTATTAAATGTGTCCATCATTTGACACCTCTGACAATGACAGGACACTGTGTGATGAGCCACAGCTACTCCTCAGTGAATCCCTTCTTCACATACTGTTACCCAGTTTCCTTGTGGAAAGTGCATTTGTTGTCTCCATCCCAAAGCACACAGCTCACACTCATTCTACGTAGCAGTGACCCCACTCTTCCTTAGCCTTCAAGTTGTCTTCTCCACTAGATGGAGGAGGGGGGGATCAGGTCTATTTTCTCTATGCCTCTATTTCAAACACAGTGCATTGCCCTACCACTATGCTTTGCACTTAGTAGATGTGCTTCTTGTATTTTATTTTCTTAAATCCATCTAAAGAAAACCCACATTCTCCAAGATTCAACCACAATGCACCTCCCAGTCTACCTTTCAGTCTTCCAGAATGGTCTGTCAGAAATACAAGAGTAAAAGTTGGGTACATACCCATTAAAAACTAGTGAGAAGTGTTACATGTTGACAACTGAGTATTTTAATATATTCTAGAGCAGATGAGAGGCTATCACTATTTAAATGCCATGCATTTCAATTATAATTTGAAAATGGGTTCTCACCTTTAGCCACTTAACCTCAAAGTATTTTTATTATGAGACAAAAGCTTTGAGAAAAACAAAGATTGTGCTCTTAAAAACAACCAAAATATGCATAAAAGAATTCTACACCATCCTTATGCTTCCTAAATGCAGTGCCTAGTGAAGTTATTTTCAATGATTATTCAAACTAAATGAGCTTTTCTAATGCATATTCTGAATTTAGTTTTGATTATATTTATAAACTCAACGTGTGGTAGAGGAGAGAGTGTCTTCACCAACTTCTCTGAAGCAGACATAAAACAAGTATAATCATGCTGCCCTTATTCATACTGGCACTCAAAGAGTTCACATAGAATAATAAAAAGCTTTGCTGTCAGTATTTTGGTAAATAACATTTTAACCATTAACTTCATACCTCCTGTAGAAGGTCCCCTTCATCATCCATCTCACACTTTTTTATTTAAGTCCACTTTGGAAACCACAATCCCCAACAAATGCGTTCAACACGTATTTATATGTATACCTGAAACAAACACGGCAGATGATGAATTCCATTGAGGCTCTTTTCCAGAGGGGTCTGGCAGGTAATAAAAGATAAACACCAGACTCTGATGTGTCATGCCCAAGGCACAGTATGCTGGAAATGCACTAGAAGAGTCGAATGACAAATGCTCATTTATGCCTGACTCCCTACAAACAAAGGACATTGCAGAGCTTAAAACTGTGTTGATTGACTTTTTCTCCAACATACTGAATTTTGTTATACAACAATTGTATTCTAGAATGAACTCTATTGTTAGACTCAGATGATGAAACATTTATTAGACAACTATGCAATCACAGTCCACAGACAAAACACAAATGGAAAAATACAGTTGTAAGTGACCCAGATTTATACCAATGGCAAAGATCCACTCATTTGTAATTCCCATTTTTTTCTTCCCTTCTCTTCTCTTCTCTTCTCTTCTCTTCTCTTCTCTTCTCTTCCCTTACCTTCCCTTTTCCCTTCCCTTCCTTTTCTTTTCCTTTCCTTTCCTTTCCTTTCCTCTCCTTTTGTTTTCTAGGGTCCTTTCTAGCTTCTAAATTAATTCTGGCCCATTGCTATATAGCCACAACCATTTTTCTTTATTTAGCCTTTCTAATTTTACAAATGTCACTCTCTGACAAACCCCCGCCCTTCCCAGCTGGCCACAAGGAACATAGAATGATCTACAGGTTGCCCCCACATGGTCCAGAAACAATCCTAACTCAGTCAGAGGAATAGGGAATGCTTTCTCAAAGAGAGTTTGAAATTCTGCTTCTGTTGCCTTCAATTGTGACTTCATGTTGGTGGGGGAGAGGAGGGAAGTGTTCTGAATCAAATCAAATCCTCTCTAAGCATTTTCCATGTATGAGTGTACAGTCTCCATAGCTGATCACTTCTGTTCTGGACTCTGGCCTGAGGAAGCCCAAGCCAACACTCCAGCCCATCAGCCAGGCCTGACTCTTTCGTTCTATTTCCATAACTGCATATTGTTTTATGTTTGTTGTAATCAACTCTATTTTTTCCTTTGCTTCTTTGCTCATCTTTCCATCTGTCTCCCTTGTGTCCCTTGTCTACCGTATAAACTTCAAGGTCTTCTCAGTTTACCCTCTGTGTCTACTTCTAACCAAACCATAATATAAAATTCAAACACATTGTTTATAATAGTTTCTATATTGCTGACAAATTTTGTTCTCTGTTCTTAATTACAAAACTTAATATCTAAAAAGTTTTTCATTTCTCTCTTAAATCTTAAAAAAATCAAACTGGACCTATTTGTCTAATTACTTTTGGTTGATTTTTCATAATTTAATCCAAAGCCAAATGCTGATTTTCTTTGGAAACTTTAATAAATCATGGGGTGCCTGGGTGGCTCAGTCGGTTGAGCATCTAACTCTTGTTTAAGCTCAGGTCATGATCTCACAGTTCTCGAGATCAAGCCCCATGTCAGTCTCCACATTCACAGCACAGAGCCTGCTTGCGATTCTCCCTCTCCTTCTTTCTCTGCCCCATCCCTGCTTGCTCTTTCTCAAAATTAATCAATAAACTTTAAAAATTTTTTAAAATAAAGGCAGAGTAAAAAAATTATAGCTGAAGTTTTCATCCTCTTTCTTTAACCCTCCAAATTAACAATTAAGTCTAATTCTAATAAGCAAAATAAAATGAAAATATTGTTGTATTATGAAACGGGGAGTTGACACATTTC
Organism: Leopardus geoffroyi; assembly: GCF_018350155.1. NCBI lineage: Eukaryota > Metazoa > Chordata > Mammalia > Carnivora > Felidae > Leopardus > Leopardus geoffroyi. Next base: position 57,392,569 of record NC_059332.1, read on the forward strand.
TGAAGAGTAAATCAGATAAACAATTAAATCTTACCAGGCTGTTAAAACATCTTAATTATTCATATATAAGAGTTTTCCTGTCACATGCAGAGGACTATTATCTGCAATAGTGACACAAGCCATACATTGTAAGTCAGAGAGATCTTAATTCAGAGATTCCAATTTCCAGTAACAACCTATCCACTGAGCATCTTTCCAATTCTGTTGTACTCACTAGCCTGTACCCCATCATCTCTCACCTCCCAATCAAATTATTTTTGACCCTCCTCACGCTAACCCTCGAGATCAGCTACTGTAACAAGTCCTGTCCACCACTTCTTCCACCATTCTAGTTGTATACTTACTAAAAATTAATTGTAGTTCTTTCCAAAATTGCTTATCCTAACTGCACTGGTTATTGCAAATATGCAGTTTAATTAAATATTGTGTAAACTAATAAAAAGAAAGATATTTAACATTGCTTCAAAGCTAAGGTGAATGTTTTAGAAAGATTTAAAAATGATACAAGTCTTAGTCTGCTATGCTTAACAAAATACCATTGACTAGGTAGTATACAAATATTAAAAATGTATTTCTTACAATTCTGGAGGCTAGGAAGTCCAAGACCAAGACACCAGCACATTCAATGCCTTGTGAGGACCCCCTTCCTGGTTCATAAATGGCAGTCTTCTCACTGTGTCCTCACATAGAGCTTTCTGGAGTCCCTTTTATAAGGGTACTAATCTCATTCACAAGGGACTCAGTAAATAGCAGTATATGTCTAATAATACTTGTTGCTAAATACTGTCCAGGTAATATGCCTGTAGAAAATAAAGATAATTTATTAGAGTATACAATTTTCTTTTGGATTGCCTTGTGATCATCTTTAAGATCTTACAACACTAACTAAAATAAACAATTTTATATTATTCTTACATGAAACACTATGATAATGGTTTATGCAAGAGAGCCAATATAAGATTCAAATCAATGGATGTATACTCAAAACAAGGCATTGATCCAAAATCAATATATTGGCTAATAAGTGTATAATTAGATGACTTAAGTTAATATATATATATATATTTTAAAAAGTATGCCTTATGGTACTTTATTTTAGCTGATTTCCTTGATTAACCAAATATTTTTTTATTTGATCATTTAAGATGAAAAAGACCTCCTTTATTTTTATAAACTTTTCTTTAAAAAAAGTGGATGAGGCTTTTTGGAGAGAGATGTCAGATATAATATACACATTTACTTTTGCTGGTTTCAAAAAAATTGAACTAAAAGGCATAAGTGAAAAAGGAAAAAGAAAATGGAAATGAGGACAACAGAAAAAAGATTTGGATGGTAGAAAGCATGTTGAAAAGTTGTAGCAAACTTTAACAAACCACAGTAAGCTAATCCTAAGTAATCAGTGAAAAAAGTCAAGAAACAATACAGCGTGCACTGTAGAACTTTCCAGAAATAAGAGAAAAAAGCAAAAAGTAAAAAAAATAAGATCAAAGAGACTAAAAAAGAAAAAGATGACCAATGTAGGAGGTTTGATATATGAATAATAAGAGCCTCAGGAAAATATAATAGAGAAAAATAAAGGGGAAGATATCTTCAAAAATAGTCATTTCCCAGAATTGAAGGCCATGAGTTTTCAGAATGAAAGGTTACTCTGAATAACTAGCTAAATGGAATAAAATTTATACATATCTAGTCTCACTATTATAAAATTTCAGAACACTAACATATACAATGTATGAAGAATCCAAAAGAACCCAGACTTCTTAATAGAAAACAATGGAGAAAAGGTTTCAAAGTTCTGTGGAAAAATACCTAACCCATTATTCTATACTGAGTCAAAACTAACAATCAAATGAACAAACTAATGACATGTTTCACATACCACTCATGTACCCTTTCTCAGAAAACTAATGAAGGATATGGTTTTCCAATGTAGGAAACCAAAATAGAAGAAAACCACAGGCCCAAGTAACAGGAGATCCACATGGGGGAGAGTAAAGAGAATCACCAGGAAACTGATAAGGTGAAATCTCAGAATGACGGCTGAATATCAAAAGTAAAGAATTGTCAGATATTTTCAGAGCAAAGTCTCAAGAAATAACTTTCAAAAAGAATAAATTAATAAAACATCTCTTGTGTCTAAATTTTGGGGGAATAACTGAGACTGGATTTCTAATTTTACATAGGATACTTATACATAAGCAACTGGAGAAAAAAAAAGACAATTGCTAACATCATGGAAAAGAAAAAAATGATGTGGGTCAGGAAAAAGAATCATGTAATAATACTACACAGCTCAACTGTGAATAGCTTTGCATAATAATGTAAATACTAAGTTTTGATCCTAATAACATTACAATGCTTTATTAGAACAACTGTGGGAATTGAAAGTGTACATGTATATTCAGCAAGGAAAGACAGCTAAATCCTCATTTATCCGATGTGAGAAGTCAATAGTTAATGCCAAAAACTTAAAGATGAATAAATAGTAATGTAAGTACAATTTTTAGAGATAACTGAGTCAAAACAAAAAGATCCAGCTAAAGAAATTGAGACTAGATGTCTTGGGAGAGGAAACAGAAGTGGAGTGAGGAACTGTTTGCCTCTTTAAACCATGGGCATATATATCTTTAATAAACACAAAAGTTAGTGGGGGTGGGGATGGTTGAAATGTTGATTTCTCTCTTCAAATGCAGTTCATTCAGTTGTGTTTACTTGATCTCTGTTTCTTTCTTTTTCTGGTAAGTGGTCTTATGTAATTTCTTTATGTACAGTTAGCCACTTAATCCTTTTACATAACTTAATATAGTGTTTACCATATCATAGAGTATTTTATCTGTCTCTATATCTCCCACCAAAGCTGTGAATTCCTAGAGAGTTTGGACTCTATTTTGTAACTCAAGTACCTGGAATACTGCCTATCTCATAAGAGATCAATATACTTTTGTTAAATGAATGAATGATGTATGAGAAAAACTGAATTTATTATCTAGAAAAAATACGGCACACTTCTATTATGAGAATTAAGTATATATTGCCAAAAAACAAATAGTCTCTTATGCCATTCTAAATCAAATTTTTATGATGACTTAGTTTCAAGTGATATAGCCTCTATGCTGCAGTCACTCACCATAGCCACTGAAGTTATCATGAGTGCTTTCTTTCTATTAGACAAAGGACTGAAAACATCTACTGTCAGACATCTTCACCCAGAAGTGACAATTTGTATTCATGATTACTTTTTAGGTAAAGTCAGAGCCCTTCATATAATTTATATACCAAACATTTGAGTGTTCTCTGACCAGGTTGCTGCTTTAGAAAATACTGTATATTATTTACTCCTATTTCAGGTTTCTTGAAAATCATTCTAAGATTGTTCAATTAAGAATGATTCTTGGGGCACTTGGTTCACTCAGTCAGTTAAGCCTCCAACTCCGGCTCAGGTAATGATCTTGCAGTTCGTGAGTTCAAGCCCTGCATTGGACTCTGTGCTGACAGCTCAGAGGCTGGAGCCTGCTTTGGATTCTGTGTCTCCCTCTCACTCTCTACCCCTCCCCCGCTTGCACTCTGTCTGTCTGTCTCTCTCAAAAATAAATAAACATTTAAAAAAAAAATAAAAATAAAAATAAAATTTTTTTAAAAAGAATGATTCAGGGGTGCTTGGGTGGCTCAGTCAGTTAAGCATCCGACTTTGGCTTAGGTCATGATGTCACGGTTGGTAAGTTCGAGCTCCCCGTTTGGCTCTGTGCTGACAGCTCAGAGCCTGGAGCCTGCTTCAGATTCTGTGTCTTCCTCTCTCTCTGCCCCTCTCCAGCTCATGCTTGCTCACGCACTATCTTTCTCTCTCTTGCTCTCTCTCAAAAATAAATAAATATTTTCAAAAATTTTTTAAAAAGAATGATTCACAAACCGAACACAATATTCTTACCACCTAGAAAGATAAGCTGTATCTTCTGCTTGAATTTAAATGATTAATGAACAATTTTTTCTAAAAAATAGAATTGTCATCTGTACACAAAATATTTTAAAAACATAAAGATATTAGACTCTAAAACAATAGGGCCCACGCTCATTTGAAAAATTTGATTTCCATTGTATGCTGGCCTCTATAAAAGATGGTAGGTAATAAACTAATGGTATATGTTTCATGTCTGTTTGGTATACTTTACATTAGACTACAAATAAATATGTTTCTGATGGCATCATAAGTTTTAAAGTAATGGGTCTTTAATTAAGCAAACATGCTTTAGAAAAGGAAGCAAATGAGAAAAAAAAAGTCCAAGAAGATCTCTTTCTTTGCTCACTGATTGAGCTTCTTCACTGAACGCCCTTGTGCCTATATCGTGTACTTCAATCTCTTTACTTTGGAACTGTGACTGAGATGAAGCTGGAGTGTTGACACTGCTTCCTCCACTCCATTTGAGAAGTTTGTAATTATGACAAAAGCTTTAGCAATTTTGCAAATATTTAACACTGCTGCATTATTGTAATAGATAAAATAAGATACACGTACCTAGTTCTTAGTGTGTACAGATGAATGTCTAAGTGCTTTACAGATACGAACTCATTTAACCTCCCCCAAAATTAATGAGGTACTGCTATTATTACCACCATTTTACAGATGGAGTAATTGAGGCACAGAAACTTTATGTATCTTTTGGAAGCCCCACAGCTTAAGTGGCACAACCAGGATCTGAACTCTGATAGCCTCGCCCAGACTCCACAATCTCAGCCATGAAGGCAACACAGGAGAGGACTCAGGCTTAAAAGAACACAGCACCTAAGAAAGCATAAACATATGCATAAATCTAAAGTCAGGAAACTCAATAACCCTTGCCCCTTTGCATTTATAAGAGCCTATCAGGACCCATACAAGTTAAAGGAAACTCTGCTGGTGTCATTTTTTAAATTTTTTTCTAATGTTTTATTTTATATTTGAGAGAGAGAGTGAGAGAGACAGAGCATGAGCAGAGAGATGGAGACAGAATCTGAAGCAGGCTCCAGTCCCTGAGCTGTCAGCACAGAGCCCAATGTGGGGCTCAAAACCATGAGCAGTGAGATCATGACCTGAGCTGAAGTCGGACGCTCAACTGACCGAGCCACACAGGCACCTCTGGTGTCATTTTTTGATCTCTAAAACTGACTGATGTGAGTAGGAACTCATTGGACTACTTGCAGCAAAAATTAAATTGTCAATCTATTTTAGTAGGGCACAGGTACTTTTTACTTTGTGGGAGTGAGGTTTAATATCATATATTTAACATTCCTAAATACTGAAGACTTCAGATGGAAATCTGCATAGGTAGAAGTAGGCCATTCCATCTGTAAAAAGTATGATAGTTGAAGGCTGAGGAAAGAGGCAAAATTTTAGAATAGCATTTGCACAGAATTTGAGACCAACATTTGGTCTTTCACATTATTTTTGTCTCTCGTTTCTGCTAATTTGATTTTTTTTTTCCCTCAATTTTTCAGAGAAAGGAAAATCCTTGTAGGGAAAGGAATGTTTAAAAGAAACTGTTGAAAGAGAATTAACATGCACAGATGACTTTAAAGGATAAATCAAGGCGGGGCACCTGGGTGGCTCAATGAGTTAAATGTCGGACTCTTGCTTTCTGCTCAGGTCATGATCCAACAGTTCGTGAGTTCGAGCCCTGCATCCGTGTGGAGCCTACTTGGGATTCTTTGTCTCTCCCTCTCTCTCTGCCCCTCCCACATCTCTCTCTAATACTAAATAAATAAACTTTAAGGAATAAATCTGGGTATTTAACCATGAATGGGGATCAACAAACTTTTTTTCCATAATCCAAATAAAAAATATTTTAAGCTTTGTAGGTCATTGTTGTGCCTCTGTAGGATGACAACAGCCACAGACAATATATGGCCAGTTTGCCAACCCCTGACAGAGAATTTGATCGACAAATGTACACATTTATACTTTGTGATCTTTCAAGAGACTTTCTGTTTTCATTCTTTTAAATAAAAATATGTAATAATATATTCTATATATCACATATCATTTTGAAAGTAAACTTAAAACATTTAATAAGACACAGGAACAAACATATTTTTGCTTTTAAAAACTCCTTTCATCAATGTCCGATTTTCTGGAAGAATTCTTATTTAGCACATTGCCTCATATTCTGTTTAGGGTCAACAAAAGTAAATATAAGCACTATTTGCTTTCTATAATTTCCTTTCTTCTTATATGCTTTGCGTCTTTTTATGAGGTATATACATTTTTTTCCTCAGTGTGATTTTTTTTTTTTTTTAGTGCTTATTTTTTATTTTTGAGAGAGAGAGAGTGAGCAGGGAAAGGGCAGAGAAAGAGGGGGACAGAGGATCCAAAGTGGGCTCTACACTGACAGCAGTGAACCCAATGCAGGGCTCAAACTTATGAACCACAAGATCATGACCTGAGCCAAAGTTGGATGCTCAACTGACTAAGCCACCTAGGCACCCTTCCTTAGTATGATTTATGATTTGTTCCTTAAAATGTTGATTGAAAAATATGTTATTTAAAGTCCAAGACATCAAGTCAATTTTCAAGACCAATTGTAATTTTACCCAGGGAATTTTATTATATGAAGAATTTATAGGGGTGCCTGGGTGGCTCAGTCAGTTAAGTGACCAACTTTTAATTCAGCTCAGGTCACGATCACAGGGTTTATGAGACTGAGCCCTGCATTGGGCTCAATCAGCACAGTGCCTGCTTGGGATTCTCTCCCCTGCTTTCTCTCTGCCCCTCCCCTCTTGTGCATTCACACTCTCTCTCAAAATAAATAAACATTAAAAAAAAAAACAAAAAGAATTTATAGGGGCATCTGGGTGGCTTAGTTGGTTAAGCATCTGACTCTTGATTTTGACTCAGGTCACAATCCCAGAGTCCTGAGATCAAGCCCCACCTCAGACTCCTTGCTGAGCGTGGAGCCTGCTTAAGATTCTGTCTCCCTCTGCTCCTCTCCCCTGCTTATGCTCACTCTCTCTCTCTCTAAAATAAAAATAAAATAAAATAAAATCTATGAAGAAAAGAATTTATAAAATGTTAAACTTCACTCTTGAACTAAAAACTATTAAAGGAAAAACAAATTGGATGAATGATAAAGTCAATTATTTCACTTATACATATTTATGTGTATATATTTAACGTCCTTTTGGAAAATTCTTGGGTATTTGCTATTCCACTTATTCATCTTTTCATTGATACTGCTGCAGTCCAGCAATGGATGGCAAATAGGCTAACCATGCATGCAGCTACCGTAATCATTTGTGTGCGTGGATACATGGAAATAACCAAATCTGTGATAGTAGCACAAGATACATTAAAAGTCTTACTGTTATAAAATCAGTTTTCAGGAAACCAAATGTTAGTAAAATGTTTAAGAGATAGATGGGAAAAAACAGTGAATTGTCATAAGTCCATAGTCAATATTGCTCATTCACAAGTATTTGCTCAATACCTACTATATTCAGGGACTATATCAGCCAAATGATTAGAGTCATTGAGCCATGAACATAAGATTCAAGTCTTTCCCCTACCACTCTTCTGAGACAACATATGGGAAGACTGTTCAACTCGAGTACTTCTCTTGCCAAAAAGATGTACTCTAATTGAGTGGATCCAGAGAGGAGTGACTAAAATGATTAACGGAATGATGGGATTCATTCTCTGAGAACAGATTGCAGGAGCTAAAGTTTACTAAGTACCAACCAGGGGAAACAGTGTGTTGTTTACCACTAAGTTACTGCCTTCTGTTGAATTATTTAACAGGACTAGAGGAGCAAAGGATGCAAATTAAGTACAAGATTAAACCTATTCTTTCATTGTACAAGAAACAGTGGAAGAAAATGAAACCACAATAATTCTGGTTTTACTTCACACTTATGTATGCATGTTACAAAACAATGTATAAGACACAAAGTTCTTGCCTTCCCAACACTAACTGCTGAAGAAATAGGATAGAACATGCCCAATGGAGCTAAGGGCCTAACTGATTTGTGAGAATAATAGATAAGTGCAAAGGAGAGAATAGTCTTTCTTACCACTTCCATCAATCACAAAACCATAGTTTAGGGTCAGTGCAAGGCCATGACAACAGTGACAGGATACTTGCACTTTATCTTTCTCCAGATTTGTGTTCTAGAAGCTGCATGGGTTTGCTCCTCTTTCATATGTGTCTAGCTGTGACAGACAACCAGAAAACTGCCATCGACACCCTTAACTGAAGAGAATATGGCCATGCATTGTGAAGAGTAATATTTGGGCTGTCTCAGGAGTTCTGGAACTCCTGATTACAACAGCTTCCAGTAGTTCCCTCCACCTACTCAGCCCCCGCCTCTCCCCAGTTCTGCCTAGAAACATTTCATTTCCTAAGCAAACAGTAGATCTGTTTACAGGATTGAGATTTTAAACCCATCACTAAAAAAAGTAGTTTGGGTGGGGCTGTGTAGAGGCTTAGTGATTTCATGAATGAGAAGAAACACACATTGGCAGGGAATGTGAGGATTTTGCTGTTGTTGTTGCCCTCTTCACTTGCTCTGGAAAGGGAATTTCTCCTGTCATCTTCCCCTTCTGTAAAGTCAATGAGGCAAGAAGTACAAAATAACGCAACTCCCTGAAAAAAGTAGGTGACAATTATGCAGATTTGATAAAATGAAAAACTAGTTCAAAACCACTTTAATACAACATTTTCAATCGTTATTCATATATTTAGCCAAACTCCATAAAGTTAAATAAAGTCAATCATGAATGTTGGAGCATGAAATATTAGTTCCAAGGAGCTTGCTATCACATATAATGAGTAAAAAAATTACTCCCAAACAGCCAGAGCCCTATTTAGAGAAAGAAGGGGAGTGTCACAGAAAACATTTTTATAGCACCATTAATTTAACAAATTTGATAGTGAATGTTGTCCAGTCCATGTTTTCTTCTCTTACTAAGGACATCCTTCCAAACACTGGGACAGTGCTTAAAAATTATTGAGAATTCCAAAACCTTTCATTTATGTAGATTATGTCAATCAATATTGACCGTATTTCAAAATAAAATAGTAATGAACAGAGTACATGTTAACGCAAATAATGTATTTCAAAGAAAAATAACCATATTCTCCAAAACGCAAAAAAGTAATAGAGGCTCGACACCATTTCATATTTTTGCAACTCTTGTTAGTGTCTAGAAATTGAAAATCACTAGACTCTCACATCTGCTTCTGCATTCTATTGCATCACCACATGCCAGGCAGCCCCTGGACAATTCCACTGTATACTCGTGAGAGAATAAGAGTGAAAAAGGCAAATAACATCTTATTATGGAAATAATTTTGATGTCATAATCTCCTCACAAGATGTGGGGATCCCTGGGTCCCTGGACCACACCGAGAACTGCTACTGCAGTGGGGAAGAGCCAGCAGATTAAAAGACCCGAGTTCCAGATGAAGCCTTGAAGGCACATCACTTAATTTTCTAGATCTTGGTTCCTTTGCAAAATGAGGATTGGCGTAAGATGATCTCTCGGGTTCTTCCCAACTCTAATATTCTGTAATTCTGTAAAATATTAAAGAACAGGAGACCCACTCATGGTCCCCTACACTTATTTATGCTCCTTGTGGCGTATTCCAAGTTTAATGTAACCTCTTCACGTCCATGCTGTAATTGTCATAATAGGAAACTGATCTTAGAAATTAACTCCAACTGGGAGTTGAGTGGCTCACTCAGTTAAGCATCCCAGTTTGGCTCAGGTCATGATCTCACGGATCATAGGTTCGAGCCCAGTGTCAGCCTCTGTACTGACGGCTCAGGGCCTGAAGCCTGCTTCAGATTCTGTGTCCCCCTCTCTCTGTCCCTTCCCCACTCACACTCTGTCTCTCTCAAAATTAAATAAACGTTAAAAAATTTAAAATAAAACAAGGAAATTAATTCCAGCTAAGCACCTAGCATGACTAGGCCAGGGAAGAACTGTAAAATTTCTATGTGTAGAGTTATCTGACATAATAAATTAAATAAAATAAAAATAAAGCTATGGAGTTTCTAAGGGCAAAATGGGATTTGAAATAAATAAAGGACATTTTTGGAAAAACTGGTGAAATACAAATACATTCCCTAATTAGTAGTACTGTGCCAAGATTAATTTCTTAGTTTTCTTAGTTTTGGTAAATGTTCTGTGGTTATGTAAGATGCAAACATAAGAGGAAGCTTGAAAAAGAGCATACTAAAACTCTGTACTATTTTTGGAACTCTTCTGTAAGTTTAAATCATCTCAAAACATAAGGTGGCATTGAGGGCACTGTTATATCACTGTGACAGAGCTGATGGGGAGAGGGGCAGAGCCGCCCTTCAGATCCCTCCATAGCAACTCTGTTCCTCAGGCCCTCGCTGTCTCCTAATCATTTTTTAAGAACCCAAAAGATTTTGAAGGGAAGTAGCCCAGATATCTCAGAACATGATTCAAGATCCCATATAGGAATTTAATTTTTAGAAAACTGATTAAAACTGGGAAATTTATTTTTATAATGTTTATTTTGAGAGGGGAGAGGGGTAAAGGGAGAGGGAGAAAGAGAATCCACACTCAGTGTGGAGCCTGCCGAGGGGCTGATTTCGGGACCCTGAGGTCATGACCTGAGCTGAAATCAAGAGTCAGATACTTAACACACTGAGCCACAGAGGCACCTGAAAACTGGGACATTTAAATGTTATTATCAGTGAATGTTAAAAGTACAGCTATTCAATTTGCTACTTGCTTTATCAATTCAATTAGATTAATAGTGAACATTGTTTACTCATAGCCCTTATGGATACTGGTGCTATTTTGTTTTGTTTACTGCCTAAAATCTAAAACCCTTCCTGTGTTTGGGGGAAAAAAGTACCTATGTTGAGAGTCTTGGTGGAAGCAATAGGTCAGCTCTCACTACCGAGGGTGAAAATATCAGATTCTCACATTTCTACCCCTACAATTAACATGTATGCACCTCATCTAGGAAAAGATATTTGTCCTCTGCCCAGCCAGTCAGGCAGAGCTACCAGGATTCTCAATCCAAAGCTCAGAGTCCAAGGCTCTAAGGGAAACTCTTCCAGATGGAAGCACATCTGAAGAGCCATAAGAATACCTGGTGGGTCTGAATGTATTAAGAGATTTAGACTATTGATTGAGAGTTTAGGGTCAAACTGATAGTTCATAGAGACATAAGCAAATGAAGAAAATAAACTGTAATTAATCCCTAGGAAAACAAAGAGTTGAAGTAAAGGAAAAATGATCATAGTATAATATTTGGCTGAGCCATCCACAACATTTATATTCATGATAATATAAACACACAAAATACTGTAAATTTAACAATGTGATTACATTAGAAAGACAGAAGACTGGAAATACGTACTACTATCAATATTGATTCAAGTCCCCGTGTCTTTATCAGAACCTGCTATTGTCCTCTGTGGCACTGGTTCATAGGGAACCCAACCATCATCCATAACTTTACTTCTATGAGAAAATATATTCCAAATCCTAATCAAGAAACTTACAAATGAACTTTTGGAACAGACACCATTATCCCACAAAAATAAAGACACCCCTTTAAAGAATCATTACATTAGCAATAGAGAGATAAAACCTAGGCTCAGAAATATATGCCTTGGGCTTGAGGATTCTTTCTTTTCTCTTTAACATGTTTTAGTAAGGTGGTTTCTTTTTTATTTCTTCTTTTTTTCCACTTTTTTGTAAACTTTAAATTTATTTCTTAAGTGTGTAATCAATAGTCTTATATCTGTGACAGATAGAATAGGGTTCATCTAGAGATAACAGGAAACCCAAAATAAGAGAGGCACAAACAAAATAGAATTGTATATTCCTCCAAAAATAAGATTTAAAGATAGGCGAGCCAGCACTTGTAGTGTCATGGATCCCTGTCCCCTCTATCTTATTTCTCTGCCAACTACAGCCATGGCTTTTTCCACATGGGCCAAGACTGTTTTAAGATAGCAGATAGGTGAGCCTGGGTGGCTCAGTCCATTAAGGGTCTGACTTCAGCTCAGATCATGATCTCAGGGTTGGCTAGTTCGAGCCGGGTGCTGGGCTCTGTACTGACAGCTCAGAGCCTGGAGCCTACTTCGGATTCTGTCTCCCTCTCTCTCTGCCCCTCCCCTGCTCGCTCTCTCTCTCCCTCTCTCAAAAATAAATAACCAAAAAAAAAAAAAAAAAAAGATATCAGATATTGTGCTTGTTTCAACCAGCAGGAAGAGTGAAAGGCAAAGGTGCCTATGCCTTTTACTTTGAGATCACAGTACAACCTTCATGCTTCCAGCCCATTGCCCATCAATCTGGAATTAATCACATAGCCACCCTACTGGAAGGGAGGCCGGAAAGTATGGTCTTTACTGTGGGCAGCCATATTCTGAGCTGGAAATCATGGGTTCTATAACAAAAGTAGCAGAGAAGAATGGACCAACTAGCAGTCTCTGTCCCCACTTCAATTTCCAGAACTAAATGGTATGTTTCTGAATTCCATATTACAGTATGTGACCTATTTGTTGATTCTTACACTAATTCTGCACTGTTTTACCTACAACAAATTTAAAGTATTCTTTAGATATGCAGTGGGGCTACAGAGAGGGAGGGAGGCAAACCATAAGAGACTCTTAAATACAGAGAACAAACTAAGGGTGGATGGGGGCATGGGGGAAAGGGAAAATGGGTGATAGGCATTGAGGAGGACATTTATTGGGATGAGAACTGGGTGTTGCATGGAACCCAATGTGACAATAAATTATATTAAATAAAACATATGCAGCAGGGCAAATCTTCCTTTATTGTTCCCTTTTCAAAATTTTAATAGGTGTGTGTATTTTCCATTATAGATGAATTACAAGGCCAAAACAAACAAGAAAAAAAATCCATTTGATACTTTGGATTCACATCAATTGTAGAATATTTAGGGAAAACTGACATATTTATTCACAGTGTTGTTACTACAATGGCATGATTATTTATTTAGGTCTTTTTTGTGTTCTTTAGTTAAGTTGTAAGGTTTTGATTATTTTCTCAAATGTGCAACTTAAAGTCCATTTTTCTCTGCTTCCATTTATTTTGTAATCTGTCATTTTTCCATAAGTTCATTCACTTTATCCATTCATAAGTTAATTCATTTTTTTTTCCAAAATCACTTATTTCAGTATGTTCTAAAAGGGATCTCTAAGGTAAGTTACTATTTTTCACAGCTGATGGTGACATACATGCTTTATGAAATAAAATTAAATAATTAATGCCAAAGTCCTTTGAAAATTCAGAAAACTTACCAAGTAAATACTGTTCTGTTCTTATTTTTAATTAATCATCACTGGAACTGTGCAAGCTGAATCGCAGAATGACTAATCATGTTTGTGAAGCCTGCTTAAATAAATGGTAACTCATTAAAAATCCAAAATAATCGCTGAGTCATACATGACTCATATAACAGAGTCCACTAGTCAAGGAATGACTTGTAAAGAAATATTACTAATATTAAAAAACAGTAAATTCTGTGAATGAAATAATAAGGTAGAAGACTAAGTCTCTCTCTAGCTCTTGAAAGTTTTCTTAAATTTCAACAGAAAAACATTTTTATCCAGTATATCAAAAACATATTATAATAATTGAAAACACAAATGAGTTGACCATTCAATATTAGGTAGGCATTTGAAGAATATAGTCTAACTGAGAAACCACAGCTCTGGAGTCAATGACCTTGAAAAATAGTTGCCACAAAAGAACAGACTATCAGCCTGAACTGCCAAAGATGTGGAAATGTAATTAAGCATTCACAATGAAGATCTATGAATTCTTTTTTTTTTTAAGTTTATTTTTATTTATTTTGAGAGAGAACACAATCAGGGGAGGGGTAAAGAGAGAAGGAGACAGAATCCCAAGCAGGCTCCATGCTGTTAGTGCAGAGCCTGATGTGGAGCTGGAACTCAAGAACTATGAGATCATGATCTGTGCTGGAAGTCAAGAATCTGACACTTAACCAACTGAGCCACCCAGGGGTTCCAGAAGATCTATGAATTCTTGACCCACTCTGGTTTCTATTTTTATTTTGAGTTAATGGCTCAACAACCATTAGGCAACATAAAATCTCTACAAGGTACTACCAGGTGTTTTAGAGAGACAAAGATGAACCAAATCCAGATCTGGACTGGAAGAATTCTCCATTCAGTAGGAGCAATTATTCCTTACAGTTTGTTACTTACCCTAACCCAAGGTGGAGCCCTCGCCACACTAGAGATATAAACTTCAAAAAAATAAAACAAAAGCATTCAAAGGAGAAAAGGTTAATGCAAAGCCCTTTGAAGGAGTTAGCATTGGAATGCTGCCTTGAAACAACATTTAAGATTTGTAAAGATGAGGGCAAGGAAAAGAGGAAGAAGTCAAAGCACTGAGCTTGCCGTATACTGGACACACAGGGTGAATTCTCGATTTAATGATGCGTGAAGGAAAGTAGAGAGAAACAGGTGACACAGATCTTGATTTTCAGTGCCCTTACTTACAATGAGGGACCTTCAAAGTGTGGGTTGTTTTATTATCAATTTAAGCAAGATTCATTGAGGGTCCTATTTTGTAATGTGAATTTATGGGAGTATTAAGTCAGGGGCTGAAGATTAAAAGCCAAATTAGAAAATGTTTGTAGCTGCACAGATGACAAGCATGGTCAGTAAAATTCTAAAAAGACCCTCAAAATTCCCAGCCCTTGGTATATACACACATTCTCCCAGTTATTCAGCAAAATATTAATCAAGGTGTTGCTGTGAATGGATTTGGGGATGTAATTAAGGTCCCAAATCAGCTGACCTTAACAAAGAAATCAGGGGTGCCTGGGTGGCTCAGTCAGTTGAGGGACCGACTTTGGCTCAGGTCATGATCTCGCGGTTTGTGGTTTCAGGCCCCGTGTCAGGCTCTGTGCTGAGAGCTCGGAGCCTGGAGCCTGCTTCGGATTCTGTGTCTCCCTCTCTCTACGCTCCTCCCCTGCTCACACTCTGTCACCCTCTCAAGAATAAATAAAGATTAAAAACATTAAAAATTTTAAAAATTTAAAAAGACAAATCATCCAGGAATACCTGACCTAATCACAAGTCCCTTCAATATATGTGTGTCTCGAGGCCAGAGACAGGGAAGTTAGAAAGAGCCAAAGCATGAGAGGAGCTCAACAAGGGAAAATGTTTCCATTACTGGCTTTGAAGACGGAGGAGGCTCTTTATGGCAAGGAAGGTCAGTGACCTCTGGGAGCTAAAATTGGCTCCTGGTCAACAGCCAGCAAGAAAATGGGGACTTCAATCTCACAACAAAAGGAACTGAATTCTGTCCACAATTTGAATAAGTTTGGAAGTGGCTCATTCCCTAGAGTCTCCACACAAAAACTCAGCCTGGCCAATACCTTGCTTTCAGCCTTGTGATACCTTCAGCCTAAGATTCACTCACCTCATGCCAAGACATCTGACCTACAGAAGTGGTGATATCACATATTTGTGTTATTTTAAGCCTCTAAGTTTGTGGTAATTTGCTAGCAGCAATAGAAATAGCGCAAGTAATGAAATATAGTACTTTCTACCATTTTAAAAGATCTGCTCTTTACTAAACCAAGTATTCAGCACATACTTAGGGAAGGCAATGTTTACGGACCTGCTTGTCCAGGTCAGCTTCATAGGACGAGAATACATTTCAGTAAATTTCAGTTGTTAGTTAGAGACTTGCCCAAAGATTTGGAGGTGAATTACGTGATTTTTGCAAATACTTTAAAATTAATTACTCAACAAGCAAAAGTTGAAAAGGTGTTGAGTACCTATCTTGTAAATTAATTAAACCTACTTATAACAAATAATAAGTGAATAAGCTCAAGAGTTAAGAGAATTGGATTTGTAGTTATTTGGGCCATGCAGTATTCAACGGGTACCTTGATTTCTTCCAGTCTTACTTCCTTTATCTGTAATATGGAAACAATTACTGTACTAATTAGTCTACAGTATTGTTACTAGGACCAAATTTACTAAAATATACAAAAAAATTACATACTGTAAAACCGTTCACAGATTTTAATTAAGATTATTACTAGGTCTAGAATAGTTATTTGCCTATAAGCCACAGATTATCTCAGTGCATTTAAATTAGCCTGAAATAGGGTTGAGAAGATTTAAAATTTTTCACTTTATTTCCAGTTTGAATCAACATCCTACTTAAAATAGTGCTACACGCACCTACTACAAAGTAGTAGGAACTACAAAGTAGACATTGGTTAGTAGAAGAATTGGTATTTTATCCTAATAAAAAGAATGGACAATCACTGACATCTAAATATATTTACGGGAGGGGGAAAGCAGATATTTGCCTTATAAATATCTTCGATTTGAATCTTAAAACTAACAGCAATCCAGTAATCTTAACTCCTTTGAATTAGATTGGAGACTAATGTATTTTTTAAATGGTGTTTCAGAGGAAACTGGTTGGCTCAGTTAAGCGTCTGACATTGGCTCAGGTCATGATCTCACAGTTCATGGGTTCCAGCCCACATTGGACTCTGTGCTGACAGCTCGGAGCCTAGAGCCTGCTTCAGATTCTGTGTCTCCCAATCTCTCTCTCTCTCTGCCCCTGCCCTACTCATGCTCCCTGTCTCTCTCTCTCTCTCTCTCTCTTTCTCTCAAAAATAAATAAACATTTAAAAGATCAAAAAATAATAATAAATAAATAAATAAAATGGGGTTTCAATTACACATACTATATATCTTTTCGAACCTAAAAATTATTTCAATATATTGCGGAAGATTTAAGGAAAATTAGGCCACTTCCTCCGGATTTCCTAGTATATCAGTGGAAGAATTTCTTGTGATAACTTTGTAGAGTACTTAACAGTAAGTGATTAAATAAACAATTTTAAAAGAAGAAGGAGTTGAGATAAAAATGGTCTTTGCAGAAAGAGAAATGCAGTTAGAGGAAAGAGTATGGTTATATAAAGTGAATTATACTAGTATATTTCCAGGCAAACAGTAGGTGGCAACATCACCACAGTCTTGTTTTGGAAATGATTGTATAACACGGAGATAAAACAGGCTAATGATTCATGAAATATGGGACTTTCCAAAACTCATGTATTAAGAGGGATGTTTATGCATGAACGTATTCTTTGTTTTTATTCTTTCTATTTTAGAATATCATGCTGCTGCCTTATCAGAAGGACTTCACTGAGATCATTAATCTTAATGTTTTCTTTGTGAGGCATATTAGATTGTTCATCTAAATAAAGGGATAGAATATTTTTTTCCTCCCATGAGTTGGCCAGATGAGGTGGTAGAATTAGATAAGAGTGAGGATTAATGGAAGCATGGACTCTTTATTTTATGTTTAAAAAAAAAAAAAAGCCGTAGCGTCACCTCAGTAACTACAGTTTGCAGCAAGTTGCTGCAGGAGGCACATCTAGTGGTCAAGGGAAGGCGGAAGCTGCATCAAGTTTCCTTTTCTCTTTACTCTCTCTGTAACACTGAAGGTTGAAGACCTGTGACCCTGTGTGCAGTTCTCACAGACAAGTTTCTAAACCTCAGAAGCCATTTTAGGAGATAAATGGTGGAAGTCACTGTGGCCTTTGACGCCTGGGGTTATTTTTATTTTCCAGAATGATGAGATTTGTTACTGAATGTTTTCCTGGTGGACAATGAAAACACAGCTCTTGAAGGTGAGCAGAAGACGCTGCTTTGCATCAGCAGAGGTCAGTGACAGCAAAGGGGAAGGGAAATGGAGCAATCCTGCCAGAACTTGCTGTCACTTTCTTTGAGTTGCACAACAGGCAAGAGGCTGACAACACACAGGATATCCTAATCCTAAGTACCCAACAGAGTCTCCTGGGCAGACGGTGTCTCCATCTTGGTCATAGCCCCTTCCTGGACATCCTCAGAGATATTTAAGACTCTCCCTACCAGAGAATCAATTCCTACAACAGAGTATTTTTTAGGGAACCATAATAGAATATGAAGTAAAGTTTTTTCCTCTATACTCCTCTACAGTTATTGACATTTTTTCCTACCTCTCCAATCCTGGACCTGGATTTATAAGATAAGAAAGACTAAATAGTAGCAAAGAAAAGAATAGGAAAAAATAAAATTTCTTATCCCTACACTTGGAAAATATTTATTGAGTGCCAGGGACTGTTCTAAGTACGTGGGGTACGTAATAAACAAAATACACCATGCCTCTTTCCTCATGGGACTTGGAATCTGCCAGGGGCAGACAGAAGTTAAATAAATGGTGAATGTTGAGTGGTATATTCATTTCCTAGAGCTGCTACAACAACATGCTACAAGTAATATGAGTTAAAACAACAGAAATCTATTGTCTCACAGTTCTGGAGAATAGAAATCCAAAATCAAGTTATCTGTAGGGCCATGTGTCTCTGCAATCTTCTTTGTCGTTTCCCTAGCTTTTGGTGGTTGTCCATTGATCTTTGTCGTTCCTTGGCTTGTAGATACATCACTTCCATTCTCTGTGTTCACATGGTACTCTCCTCATGTCTCTTCATATACCCTTCTTCCCATATATGTCTATGTCTATGCCCAAATGTCCCCTTTTTATAAGGACACTAGTCATATTGGACTAAGACCCACCTAAACAACCTCATTTTAACTTGGCTACATCTACAAAGACCCCATATATAAATAAGGTCACAATCTGAGGTGTTGGGAGTCAGTGCCTCAGCACACCTGTTGGTGGGGACACAATTCAACTCATAACCTATACAGTGAAAAAAAAAAAAAAGAAACAGAACAAAATAAATTGAAGGTGGCAAAGGTGGGGGGAAGGCATGTTTAGATAAGGTGGTCACAGAAAATGACATTTGAATAAAATGAGATTTGAACAAAGAATTGAGAAATCGGAGCATGCAGGTAAATGAAAGAAGAGATATCTGCTCCTGAAAATAAGAACTTTAAGTGACGCTCGTCTTCGTTCTTTAAAAGATTTTCATGATTGTAAAGGAAAGGTCTATGAATATTACAACCACAAATCATTCTTTTTAACTCTGAACAAGTTGATGTTTTTCAGTTAACTTACCTTTAGCAAGAATAGTGGGGATACTGATTGATTGTAAACTTAAATTATTATTCTTTAAACAGATATTTATTTTACCCTAAATATTCATGTTACACATTTCTTGTGCCTGGGGACAAAGCAGTAAATAAAATTGTACAACTCTTTGCCTTCAATGAGTTTACATTTCAATAAAAGCAAAACTGTATTTGACTTTTCACCCTCCCTCCACCACTGGTTTGGAATTTGAAGAAACCTGCCCTATAAGAATAAAGTGCATCTTTGTGGAAATCAACAGTTGTAAGAGCTCATTGCAACCCATAAAAGTTATCTGGTCCAAGTATTCATCTGATAGTGAATCTTTTATAAGACTGTCCTTAATTTAGGCACTAACTTGTGTGTCAACACCTTTAACAACATTCACAAAACCTCCAAATTCACCATCTACTAGAATTTCTCTGGCCCTCACTCCCTCTACTCCAACGATACAGTATTGCTGCTTTTCCTGGAAAACACCAGGCACTACACTTGCTGTTCTCCAGATACATTCTTGGCTGGCTGCTTCCGCTCCTTCAAATATTTATGAAAATGTCACCTTCTCATGGGCACCCATGTTCCCACCTCAGTGTCCTTATTCCCTTTCTTTGCATTATTTTTCTCCAAATCTCATAGCGTCACCTCTTTTTTTTTTTAACTCATTTATTTTGTTTATTGTCTGTTTCCTACTGTTGGAATGTAAAATTCATAAAAGCAGAAATTTGTATCTTTTTTATTTACTGCAGTGTCCTCTAGAGTGAGAAGCATGCCTTGCACAGAATAACTGCAAAATGAATGTTTGAAGAATGATCATTTAAACTCACAATTTGCAGCCCCTCTATTTGTGCTAAGGGAGTGTTGACAGCTTGTCCCAGGTGGGCCACATCTGAATTAACACGGAGCACTATCTTTAATTATAGTTGTGGGAAATTCAAAGACATTCCCTCAATTTGGTGTTGCTCATATTTGTCTTCATAAAAGGCAAGGATGTGTCTTTAAATCTCAATAAGGAACGGAAGCTCAGCTCAAGTACACTATTTTATACTGAACGAATTCATACACGGATAAAACTTGGAGAGGTTGGCTCAGGGAGTTCCACCAGTAATTTCACCAAACATCCAGCATGATCTGTAGATGGAATAAGTCGTGTGACTTGCACACATACGTGCTGCTTCTTCAAATATAAATAGAGGTCCATTACGATTAGTAAGTACATATGGGAGAAACAATTTGGCATTAGCTTGGCCATATTCATATGTAGATATATGTTACATAAGAAGTGGAAATGATGCTAGGTGACTTGAAATTTATCCTGATAATGAAAAGACTCCCAGAGTAAAAGAATGTGGTTCACATCAGGCTGCTTAGGGTTATAAGCAGAGCAGTGGATTCTTGACCCTATTTGCAAACTAGAATCACCTGGGAAGATTTGCAAGCACGGATGCCTAATCCTCACCCCTAGACGTTCTGTTTTAAATAGTGAAGGGTAGGACCAAGTGTTTTCTTACGCTTCCAAGGTGATTCTAATGTGCAGGTAGAGTCAATGCAGTAAAGAACTATTCTCTGGGAAATGACCAAGGAAATTGTTAGACTTGTATATCGAGTTTACAGAATTGTTCCCAGAAGCACACTGTACTAATAGGAATAGGGTCTTCAAAAAGGGTCAAGAAAAAGAGGCAAAGGCCACATTTCTCTTCGAGGTATTTACAACAGGGATATTTATAGGCATTATCATTTATGAGAGTGGAAATACAATAATTTCAGTTTATGATAAAGATATTTGAACTGTTTGTGACATTCCCTCAAGTAAGAAATCGCATTGCAAAGTTGGATCAAACTGCTGTGAGTGCCCTAAGGTAGATCCCAGAAGAGAGTAACAACAAGATTTACTTGCATGGTGTTCCAGGCACAGGCATGGAAGTCAAACCAACCTGGGTTTAATGCCCAGTTCTGTCGTTTAGCAGGTGTGAACATTCAGAGTTTAACTTCTTTATCTACCAAATAAAGATAACAAAACCTGCCTCAGAAAGACTTGTGAATAGGCCATGTGACCAGTAGAGTCTCCAAGGGTCCCACACTCAGATGGGCCTTTTGTTTGCAATTTTATTGCTTTGTGGTCACTGTCTTGAAACTTTTGATAATTTTGTCTTTGATTTTGACTTTGGTAAGTGAAGTCTTATGGGACAACAGAGTAGCCACTAGAGGCTTGGCGGTGGGATTACATAGGGGCCCTACCTACCCATCTCTCCAGGAAGAGTTCTCAAGGATGCTCTCCTCACCCACCAGCAACCACTGTGGCCTCCCACCCGCACCTGAGCCTGGGAATGGCTTGGATTCAGATGTAAATGCCTTGCCTGCCAAGTCACAGAGCAGGGCCCTGAGCTCCTCTGAGGGTCTACACTTGCCCTGCAAGTAACTCCATGCCAGGGGGAGCAAGTTTCCAAATAGCTTTGACAGGTAGAGAAAGAAACCTTGGAAAAGAAGAAAAAGTGTTTTCCTTGCTTTTTTTTTAACTTTTTTTAATGTTCATTTATTTTTTAAGAGAGAAAAAGTGCAACAGGGGAGGGCAGAGAGAGAGAGGAAGACACAGAATCCAAAGCAGGTTCCAGGTTCCAAGCTGTCAGCACAGAGCCCGACGTGGGGCTTAGACTCACAAACCATGAGATCATGACCTGAGCTGAAGTCGGATGCTTAACCGACTGAGCCACCCAGGTGCCCCTGTTTTTCTTGCTTTTTGAACAAGAAGCCCACATTTCCATTTCACATTGGGCCCTGCAAATAACATAGCTGCCCCTACTTGTGAGACATAGATTTTTATTATACATAGCTCTTGTGCATACATCAGAAAGAAAACATGAGGCAAATAGACTGGCTCTGTCAGAGTGGAAAGCCTAGCAAACTTCTCCTTGTTGGTTGTCTTCATCCTTGTCAACATGTTGTTCCCTTTCTACGATGCACGTTGTTAACTATTGGTGGGCATGTCTCTATCTAAGATTTTTCTAAGAACTTAGAGCGTAATCTAGAACATATTTTGGATGCTTTTCTCCTAATAATTTCTATTTTCTAGGTGCTTTGCAACAGGACTAAGGTGGGTCCCTGCCACAGCAATTAAACTCATAGGACTTCATCATGCAAGAACTAAACATCTCTAAACCACTGGACCACAAGATTTGCTTTGTAAATCAATGAAAATGACATTTTCCTCTAGGGAGACTTACATCAGAATAATAAGAAGTTTCTGCTCTGCAAATGATTTGAGACTTTGAGCTACCTTAACTTCTTTTTTAGAAATAGGACATAGATGAAAAATCAATACAATCTTCTTTAGAGCCATCTGGTGTTGATTTTTCTGCTGTACCTCCTGAGAACTCAAAAGAGCCAAGAAGAGAAGGAAGTAATTGTTCTCTGTTCACTGCAGCTGCCAAAGTAGTCACCAACATTTTTTTTCCTACATGCACCTATAAATGAGAACCAGCACCCAAAACAATACATGTTTTATGAGTCTAAAGACATATTAGCCAAATATGGAATTATTTGGACTGCTGAGACAATGGTAATGACACTTGGTCTTATTAAGCCTTATAATTGGGCAAGGTAATTTCTCGTGTCCAGGGTGGTAGAGTGGTAGGAGAAAAGTAGAGGCCCTGAGAGTAGTGTGGTTAAAGTACTGCTTGTTCCTAGTTCATATTTTTACAGCACCAAACAAATCTTGCCCTTAGTCTTTCCTTTGCCGAATAAATACAGTATTCCCAAATGTCTTCATTTTCAGGATGAAGCCCTTTAATCTTTGCTTACGGTCATTGATGTCTGGAGGATCCTCTCCAACCTGCATCTTCCTTGAGTTGTTGACTTTAGGAATTCTGTGTACATAACTCATACAGATGATGAGGCAATTTTGTGGCTGAAAGTCTCTGATTATGCTACTACTCCTGTTACATTTATCACGCAAAAGAGATACTGTGAATAAGAGTCCTCTGTTATGTCTCACTTCATCTTGAGAACCAAATGAGGTGAACGTTGTATCCTTATTTTGCCCAGAGGTTAAGTGACTTCCCTAAAGTCACACATTAAATATAAATAGCGCTGAAGGGATTCGAACCCAAGCAGTCCAGATCCCATGTTCTCTCCCCACAATGTATGATTCCTTATTCCACAGACTCTACTTTGTACCAGTTTATCTGGCCCATATTCCCTTGCTGCTTTCTAATTATGCTTGAATTTTCTGTGTATTGTCTCTCTGACCATTGATATACTTCTCAAAGGCAGGGAAGAAGCTTTCTCTCTCTGTTTTACTTACCCAAAGGGCTTACTACTAAAGGCAGACCACAGAGCATTTCTGAGAGACACCCTTGGGGCTCTCAGCAGACAGCAATGCAAATAACAAACACCCAAGAGTACTATTTGAGACCGAAGAAACATCAAAATATCAAAACATCAAAAATATTCCCCGCCCTCCCTTCTCTTAATCAATACTTTCTATTTATTCAGGCCCAAGTTTATGAAGGGTGAAGATTGTCTTGGTGAAGAGCAAGCCCTCTGGCTACTAATGCCGACATCTAGAAAAATCACAATGCTTGGATTCAATATTCTGCACTATAGCTCCCTAATAGACCCAAGCAAATGGCAAAGGATACACTCAGCCTTTTCCGAGCTTCTAAAAAACATTCATCCATCGCATTTCTCTTTAATTTCTTTTCTAATTATCTGACTGCCTTTTACTTGAGCCCAGTAGAATTGTAAATATGAGAAAGGAAAATTAGCAAATAGGCTTAAAATGAAGAGGAAAGTGGGAGATTGGTATTTTATTTGCATCAGGTCATCCACTCTCCACGTTTGAATCAGTTTGCTAGCTGGAATAAGATTTCTCAGTGAATAACTTTCATTAAAACATACAGGGTGCATATTAACAATGGTATGCATTCACAAATGGCCATTATTTTTACCCTAACATCACGCAGCAGAAAGAAGTGGTGTTCCTGTTGCCAAACCCAGAAGAAAACAGAAACAAAAGAAAAACATACTATGTAGGGTGCCTTCCTTCAGCTTTTCTAATCTGGGATAGACTGCTTCCATTTTAACAAAATTACTGGGGTTGCAAGGGCTACTTCAAAACGAAGCAGACACATATGCACTGATCCTCTTTGACATTACAGCAATCAAATTTTAGACTAATTTTCCTCTCACATAGAAGCTAAATACTGCTAAGGGAACAGCCTGTCTTCATCTGGCTTATAGTAAACATTTGCCACTTGGTATTCAGGAGCCAGTTGGATTTTTTTTTAATCTTTGGCAATAGACACTAGCAAATCTTTGATAAACTAGGGCAAGCCAACAGGGAGAGAGCAGCGTCAGGACGGATGCAATAGTCCCAGCAATCGAGCAGGCAGTAGGGCAGAAATGGATAACCATCATCCGTGTGCCCCGAAGGCAAGTGTTCAGCAGTCTTACGATTGCTGCTAAGCTGCCTCCCTCACTCTGCTTTTTGCCCTAGCTCTCTGAACTCAGCCTGGGTGCGTTTGTTCATGCAATCATTCATTCAACAAATATTTATTGAGAACTCGCCATGTGGCCAGAACTATTCTTCCTGTTGGGAATATAATAATGGTCAAAAAATATACGGTTAGATATGGAACATAAGAATAAGCAATGGCTGCCTCTGTGGCCCAGTCATTAAGCACCTGACTTTGGCCCAGGTCATGATCTCATGGTTCGTGAATTTGAGCCCCACATCAGGCGAGCTCCAGGACCACTTGGTGTGAGCTTGAGTCCCACTTTAGGTAAAACACGAGCCCTGATTT
This sequence comes from Leopardus geoffroyi, assembly GCF_018350155.1. Classification (NCBI taxonomy): domain Eukaryota; kingdom Metazoa; phylum Chordata; class Mammalia; order Carnivora; family Felidae; genus Leopardus; species Leopardus geoffroyi. The sequence continues at coordinate 57,417,430 of NC_059332.1, forward strand.
GGGTGAGCCCCACTTCTCTCTCTCCCTCTCTGTTTCACTCTCTCTGCCCATCATGGGATTCTCTCTTTCTCTCTGCACATTGCTCACTTGAGGCCTGTCTCTCAAAGAAAAAAAAAAAGAAGAATAAGCAAGGAATTACTTCATGGTGTGATAAGCAGAAAGGAAATTTAAGTTGCTATAGAAAGGGCATCTAATGCAGACTTGAAAGATCAAAAACAGTTTCCTGCAGGAGGTGATGTCCTGATTGAGAAAAAGAGGATGAAAATTTAGACAAATGAGGAAGAACTGGAAAAGCAACCTAGAAATGGAACATTTCAGAGGTAGGCAGGTACAGGGAACTTGAAATTCAGTCTGGCTGCAGCTATGAGTATAAGAAAGATAGCAAAAAAATGAAATGAGAAGGGTAGGCAAGATGTGTGTATTAGCCTGAATTATCCAGGTTACACTCAAGGAACAAATAAATACCAAAACATCAGTGATTTGACACAATGATAGTGAGGCCTCATGAGAGATACGTATGCAGTGTAAGTTGGAGGCAGGCTGGGAGTGGTGTCTAGGATGATGGACACGTCATCATGTGGCTGCAGTACTAGGAATATCCGTCTTTCTTCGTCACCCCAACAGGGAAGGAGACATATGAGTGTCTTTTATATATTTCAGCCTAGAAGAGACACACATCACATACACCCATGGCTCATTGGCTAGCACTGGTTACATGTCTCCTGCCCCAGTGACTGCAAGGAAATAGAGATGTAGGGGAGCAGGTGGAATATTTAATGTGTATTGCTGTCTCTCCGTGTAGACATGATATGGATGGCCTTTGTAAGCCATGTTAAAGTAGTTTGTGCTTCATTCTGAGGGAAAGGAGGAGCCAGTGGACAATTTTAAGATAATTAAAGGATCAGATTCTTATCTCTTTTTGTAACACTGCTGGGGGTTTGCCCCATTGGCCTGCTCACCTCCAGTGGGATAGGTGTTGTTCAGAGGAGAAGCCATGGAAGTAATGAGAATGATAAATGGTGAAGATAAACAGGAGAATGATTGCCCCCTCCATCCCTCAATTAAAACCATGTGCTTTGGGGCAACTGGGTGGCTCAGTCGGTTGAGCATCCGACTTTGGCTCAGGTCATGATCTCATGGTTCATGGGTCTGAGCCCTGCACTGGGCTCTGTGCTGATAGCTCGAAGCCTGGAGCCTGCTTCCGATTCTGTGTTTCCCTCTCTCACTACCCCTCCCCCCCCCATTCTCTTTCAAAAATAAATAAACATTTAACATTTTTTTAAAAATTAAAAAAAAAAAAAAAACAAGACATGTGCTTCTTCGAGTGCTGCATACAATGAATGCCTCAATAAAAACTGAGCCCCTACTTACGATGCAGCAGTCCTGGGGAAGATGGACCGATCACACACGGATATGCTTTGGTAAATAGAAGTAAATAAAGGAGGCACCATGAGTCCTGAGCTCTGAACATGAGGAGCAACTACCGTGATTGAAAAGTCCATTCCTTCCCTCTAGACACAAGCCTCGGTAGACATCCAGTGCCATCAGATCACAATGAAAGAAGGGTTTTTGCATAGCATTCAGAGTTGGTCACAGCCCCTTTGGGGGTGAATATTTGCATATGGGAGGAAAAATAGGAGAGAAAACCCATGGGCAGTTGATGTCATTTCTTTCTTTATCTATATTACCAATAAAATTGCCTCTGTAGTTTTTCTCAATGACTGATATTAAGAGATTTGTGTGATGCAGGTGTGTCAAAGCAGATGACATCGGGTCTCATTTGCGTCCTGTTGTCCAGTGGTCAATATCTAGATGATTAGCAAAACTCCACAAAAGCTTTTTAAAAATACAAACTCCTTAGTCACATACTCATTTTACTGAATCAGATTCTCAGAGTAAGACTCATGGAGCTGTATTTTTTTTTTTAATTTGCCAGGCTTGGAAGATGAAATGAAAATGAAGGCGCAATCCACCATGAAATTATTTTCTATCTAAAGACCAACTATAAATTTTAGTATTTTGCAGTTTTTCACATTATTTAAATGTGGGTATCTCAACTCATTGTTCTAAAAAAAAAGTTTTCCAAGAACCAGAGACCCGAATCCTACTGTTGAATTTCTGTGTCACATTGCACATTGGTTGGCACCCAGCAGACATCTCAAAAATACAGAATAGAAGGCAATGAAATAAAAAAGAATTGGTATTCTGGATATAGATGAGTCTGCAGATGCATATCACAAGGAAAGAAATAACATTCCTCCCTAGAGCACAAAACTATTTATATGTTCAAGCTGGTCTCTCTTGGTAGAGACGCCACAAGCATTTCCAGCCTAAATCTGCCGTGTTTGACAGGCAGAATCTTACATGATTGACTCGAAAGGATTCACTTTCTAGATACATTTTTTTTTTTTTTTAGTCTTCATAGGAAACTTATGAGGAAGCATTTTTATTTGTCATGTTGTAAGTTGGCCAACAAGGTAGAATTGTGTCACTGTTGCATCAAGATGAAAAACAGTCGTTTGCTTTTTTCCCCTAAATACATGTGTGCCCTTTATCCTCATTCTACATGTCACAAGTTTTTGTCTTCTCTGAGTCTGTTTTTTGCTTTGCATTTCATACAGGTTTGAATACTTTCTGTAACTTTATGTCAACACAGAAACTATTTAGAACTGGACCTCACTCTGCATTTCTTTTTTCAGTTGAGAACCAAGCAAGTAGCTATTAAAAGTGATTGTTATTGGGGCGCCTGGGTGGCGCAGCCGGTTAAGCGTCCGAGTTCAGCCAGGTCACGATCTCGCGGTCCGTGAGTTCGAGCCCCGCATCAGGCTCTGGGCTGATGGCTCAGAGCCTGGAGCCTGTTTCCGATTCTGTGTCTCCCTCTCTCTCTGCCCCTCCCCCGTTCATGCTCTGTCTCTCTCTGTCCCAAAAAAAAATAAATAAACGTTGATGGGGCGCCTGGGTGGCGCAGTCGGTTAAGCGTCCGACTTCAGCCAGGTCACGATCTCGCGGTCCGTGAGTTCGAGCCCCGCGTCAGGCTCTGGGCTGATGGCTCAGAGCCTGGAGCCTGTTTCTGATTCTGTGTCTCCCTCTCTCTCTGCCCCTCCCCCGTTCATGCTCTGTCTCTCTCTGTCCCAAAAATAAATAAACGTTGAAAAAAAAAAAATTAAAAAAAAAATAAATAAATAAAAAATAAATAAACGTTGAAAAAAAAATTTTTTTAAAGTGATTGTTATTGGGGGACACCTGGGTGGCTCAGTCGGTTAAGCATCAGACTTCGGCTCAGGTCATGATCTCATAGTTCGTGAATTTGAGCCCCACATCGGGCTCTGTGCTAACAGCTCAGAGCCTGGAGTCTGCTTCGAATTCTGTGTCTCCCCCTCTCTCTGCCCCTCTCCTGCTCACACTCTGTCTCTCTGTCTCTCAAAAATAAATAAACATTGAAAAAAAATTTTTGAAGTGATAGTTACTGGGGTGTGTTGGGTGGCTCAGTTGGTTAAGTGTCTGACGTGATCTCAGCTCAGGTCTTTATCTCAGGTCTGTGAGTTCAAGCCCTGGATTGGGCTTGGCACTGGGGGTGAAACCTACCTAAAACAAACAAACAAACAAAAATGTGATGGGTATTAAAACTGTGCACTAACAGTGAAACTTCCTGACATAAAATGTTATTATTTCTTTCCAATCACAAATATATGCCCAATGCTGAAAACCTTAGAAAACATCAAATCAGAAAGGATGAAGTTGAAATCAGTTTTTAGGTCTACTATGGTATATTGGTTCACAATTTGATTCCAATCCCCTGTGGCATTTTGTATGATGAAGAGCTGAAGACTAAGATATTCATGGAGCTTGGTGTCCCTGTATGCCCTACCTTCCACCAAGCAGATATACCCACACAGATTGGGAAGACGGAAAAAGGTTGTGTCTACACTTCCACATCTTGCTGTCAAGCACAGTCCTGCTGGCAATATTTTTCTGCCACAGTGGTAAGAGAGATAGCAGTGTCTGTTCTCTGGCTTAGTGGCTACACCATTTTGCTGGTGCAGCTCTCAGCTGAGTTTATCTAGTCCTGGAGCCAATGATCATGGCAGCAGCTTCCAGATCACAACAGAGAAAGTGGCCAACTTGGCAAGTCTAGGACTCATTTCTGGAAGCTCAGTCAAGAACCTGCTTCTCTAGCTCTTCCAATGATTTTGTAAGCACATAATTTTCTGATTAATTTCCTTTCTAGAAAATCTTTGGTCACCTGCAACTGAACCCAAATTGTTTTTATTTTATTTTTTTTTTCAACGTTTTATTTATTTTTGGGACAGAGAGAGACAGAGCATGAACGGGGGAGGGGCAGAGAGAGGGAGACACAGAATCGGAAACAGGCTCCAGGCTCTGAGCCATCAGCCCAGAGCCTGACGCGGGGCTCGAACTCACGGACCGCGAGATCGTGACCTGGCTTAAGTCGGACGCTTAACCGACTGCGCCACCCAGGCGCCCCTGAACCCAAATTGTTTTAATGATAATCTCATCAACCAGAAGCAATCACTATTAACTTTTCATTGTCTCTCTTTATAGTTATATCTGTGTGTGTGTGTGTGTATTTGTGTGTGTGTGTATGTGTGTATACATATATATGCATATTTATATTTTTTAATGGAATGGTATAGAATATACTAGGGTTTTAGCCTGAATCCTTCCTTAGCTATAGAACATAAACATTTTCCCTAATCAATATACTCACTTCAACAGCATAATTTTAATAGGTAAAAGTCATCTCGCAATTTATTTAACAAATCTTGTATTTTTGGACCACTATGTTAATGCTCAAATGTCAGTATTATAAGACACTGGCAAATATTCTTGTATGAAGATGATAACATCTTTGGTCTCCTTCAAAATTTTTCTAGGCATGGTAGTGCTAAACCAAAAAGTATGAACATATTAAGTCTTCTGTTACATGTTATCAATATTCTCTTTAGAAAATAACATGTTTCACTCACACCAGCAGAGCAGGTACACATTTCCTTAGGTGGAAAAGAGAAGAGTTAACAAATATGTGAACAATATGCTTTTAATCACTCCATGTAAACTGTATATCGGGAAAATTCCTGGAAGGAAACACCCAAAAGGGTGACAGGGATTTTATCAGTGTTGCACGTTCATAGATGATTAAGTCTTTTTTCTATTTCCTAAAGTTTCTGTAAGATCACTTCTGTCATTTAAAATGCATGTACTAATTATAATAAAGCAAGTAAGTTGGCCTTCTTTAAATGTGTGCCCTTTAGTAACTGCAGCAGATGGAAATATGCCATACAGTTGTATGAGAGGGTAAAATGGAGATTATTTGCAACTTAAGAAAAAAAGTTTCTAATGGAAAACAAACAGGTAGATGTGCATCAGTTTAAACTCACTGGTAATCTGTGTGCCAGTGTCCTAGGGAAATAGTTTGGATCAGAGTTTCTGGTAGTAAGTAGGTGGTCACAACACACTATACTGTTCTGGCTAGGAAAATACTCTCCTCTGTTCAAAATGTAACCACTACCCTTAAATTACACCGTTAGGTATTTGACCTTGGCACTGAAAGAAGACGTTTATACAAAGACAAACTTTGCTCTCTTCTCTAGACCCCACTCATCTGGGAAATAACTTCTCCAGATAAGTAATATCAAACAAACCAGCTTTTTCTTAGGAAATTCACCCAATGGGAAGGTTTTTCAGTACAACTTTTGATGATATTTGGAATTGTTGTGCCTAAAAAACAAAGGTTACTACAGCTTATCCCATCACCATGGATTTGCGAAGCAACCCATTCACCTGGAAAAATTTTACGTTATGTCAATATATAGCCATGATAACTTTAATTACAGTAAGAAATCATATTAAAATGTAGGTGACTGCATTTTAGTCCATCTTGTCCAAACCTAGACAAGCAAGCAGTGGACCTCAGACATTGCCCCCAGAATACGTCATTATACCTGAAAGCATAAGTGTCATCTAGGGAAACAGAAATATAGCTCTCTGCCATTAATTGAATGTTAACAAAGAGTCACTAAGGGATAATATTGCCTCTTCAATTCCAAAAAAGACGTTTTTCTCTCACTACATGACAGCTTTTAAACATTACATCATATTTTTGCTCTCATGGTAGACCTACCAGCACATATGTTAAATTGTCTGATAACTTAAAAATAAGGGCAATTCCCCAAATGCTACTCTTTTTTTCGATTATTACTATTTCTCTTAATTTTCAATAAGAAATGGAAAGCATAAAATGAGACCCATGGGTATTTTCTTTCCTCTGCAAAATATATTAAATTAGATAGATAAGCACTTTAAAATACATAGAAGGCCATCCACATTGTGGAGAGCTTCATATTTCTAAATACATGCATGTAAGATATCTCTTCACTCTAAACACTTACCAGAAATAATAAAACTTTAGTTATCCAAGGGAAATCTGGCTGGCTCAGTCAGAAGAGCATGTAACTTTTGATATTAAAAAAAAAAAAAACTTTAGTTATCCAAAATTATTTGCACTTATGCACACACAAACACACACACATACACAGTGTATTGGATATGTCTTATACACCCTTTCAGATTCTTCTCAAGTCACCTCTCTTTTATTCCGTCCATGGGTGAAGCAATCAGTGCATATGCCTTCAAACACTTCAGGGCATGTGCCCCTTGAGAGTGCCTTGCCTCAGTCCAGTCCCAGAAACTTCTTGCCTTCTGCCCAGGTGTTCTCCACTGATGCCACTGTGTGGGACGCAACAGAAGCATGCTTTGCATCTATGCATGTGCTATCCAGAAAGGCAAGGCCAATTATTTGACCGACAGCAGGTCAAATAGGACATATTTCACATGACTGAAATAATTGAGCAGCTAGTTGTCTGTGGAGACATCTACTTGACAATAGATTCTCATTTTGCAACCTTCTCATTTCCTGCTTTGCTCCGTCTATCATTCATCTTTGGTCCTTGGGTTCATATTCCTCAATGCAGTGTTTGAAAACAAGTCTTTGTCTCAAGTTCTGCTTCCTGGGACCCAAACTAAGATATAACTCTAGAGCATACAATTATATATAGGAATTACAATAGTCATATACTGTTAGGTTTGTACAGTGCCAGGGTGAGCAAAAATCAACATCATTACCATCATTAGCCTTGAACAAACAGAAGAGATTGTTTGAGTCAATGATCTTCATGCGTTAGTGTAAGACCCACATTCTAATCAATGAAAGTTACAAGCATATGTATTTCAAGTTTGAACGACTGCTTAACTTTTCCCGCTTTTGTTTGCTTTAGAATTAAAATTTTAAGTATCTTTAAAAAGACGGATTTCTTTGCAGAATCAGACTTACAAATACAGAGAATAAACTGATGGTTGCCAGAAAGGTGGAGGTAAGGAATGGGCAACATGGGTAAAAGGGAGCAGGAGATAAATGCTTCCAGTTATGGAATGAATAAGTCATGGATATAAAAGGCACATCATTGGAAACATAGTCAATGATATTGCAATAGTGCTGTATGGGGACAGGTGGTACCCACACTTGTAGTGAGCATAAGACCATATAGAAAACTTGAATCATTGGTGTATACCTGAAACTAATGTAACACTGTTTCAGCTATACTCAAATTTAAAAAAAAATTTTTAATTAAAAAAAGGAGAGATTTTTTTTAAAACTCCTTCTCCAGAACACAGGAGAGGAATCAACCAACTCCAAGGTTCATACCCAGAAAAAAAGGAACATATACCTTGCTTAACACACACACACACGCACACATGCATGTACCCAGAGTGACAAGTACATATTCACCAGGGATAAGTACCCACCAGAAGAGATTAGACTAAAACTTAGAGATAAACATTTGAACAAGGCTTTTTTTTTTTAATCCAGATATCCCACACTATCTGATGATTGCAGTGCAAATTATGTCCTCATGAATAAAAATGAGGCATATCACAGATTATATTAATTCTGCTAAATCTCTACTGAACTAAGCTCTTCTCTCAAACTGTGCTGGGCCCAGACAAGTCAAAAGAACTGAATAAGCATTGTGATTATGCATTAACATAACTTCTAATACCTGTATGGTACTTCATGGTTTATAATTCCTCTCACCTAAATTGCCTTATTTAATCCTCCAAATCTCTGAAATAGTTGACTTTACCATCCCCACTTTACAAATAAATAAAGTTCTAAGAGGGTAAATAACTCACTTGGGCACAATATCCTACCTGTCATAAAAGTCAAGATTTGCATAAACTATTTCTTGAGTCACTCTTTCAAACTCTCTTTACCTCATTTCTATCACTGGTTTTCCATGAAGACCTTATTCCATACACCAGCTTCTCTCTTAACCACTAAATACTTTATTATCTCCATTATTCTATGAATGAGTGAATGAATGAATGAATAAGATGTTTGTATGTTGGGACCAGATAGCACTCACTCAACACTTGTGAAAGAATGAAAAGGTGAAATTATAGAGATACATAAAATTTCTAATCAATTTTACAAATAGCCAGAGGTTTAAGGAATTATTAAAAGACATGTTGGAATTATAGACTCCTACTTCCTTAGTTGGCAGTTTGACAGAATCTTAAAAAGGCTCTATGACAGATTCTTTGTAAATATGGGAAGATTGGACACATGCAGCTTAATCTATAAGCCAAAATTAAGCGGGCAAAGATATATCATAGGTAAACTTTTTCCTTTATGTAGCTTAGGTGGCAAACAAATTTACTCTAAGCTAGCCATTGGGAATGAAAACCAGTGACTTCCAGAAGGTTTTGTATTTTGCTTTTATTTGTATGTTTTGACTAACTCTCCTCATCTTCTTTCTTGACTCTACTTTGGCAACATCTTTACATATTTCCAAACCCATTTTCTGATTTTTGCATCCACTTTCCACAAGATATTGATTCCTCTGTTTCTAATAATAACCAGTTAGCCTAAATGTCATTCTTAAAAATTCTGTATACCTGGGGTGCCTGGGTGTCTCAGTAGATTGAACATCCAACTCTTGGTCTTGTCTCAGGTCATGATCTCACAGTTGATAAGTTCGAGCCCCACGTCAGGCTCTGCACTGACAGTATGGAGCCTGCTTGGGATTCTGCTCTTCCTCTCTCTGTCCCGCCCCCATGCTCTTTCTCTTTCTCAAAATAAACAAATAAAGTTAAAAAAAAAAAAAAAAAAAACATAAGGAGCTTCTATTAAAAAAAAATTCTGTACACCTAATAATTCAATTTTAAGGGTTTTTATGCTGTGATACCTTGACTATAAACACAGCCCTGAAGTTCAGGAAAAGAATCCCAATTCCTTTCCATGACTCAAAAAGTATTTAAAGAGAGTACAGTTGAGAAAAAAAAAAAAAGAAAGAAAGAGAGAGAGTACACTTGACCCTTGAATAACATGAGGTTTAGGAGTGCCAACCCCCAATGCAATCAAAAATGCATGTATAGCTTTCGACTCCCCCAAAACTTAACTATTAATGGCCTATTGTTGACAGAAAGCTTTATCGATAATATAGTCAATTGACACATATTTTGCAAGGAATATGTATTATATACTGTATTATATAAAGTAAGCTAGAAAAAATGTTATTAAGAAAATCACAAAGAAGAGAAAATACATTCACAGTATTGTACTGCATTTATCGAAAAACATTCATGTATAAGTGGACCTATCTTGTTCAAACCCATCTTGTTCAAGGGTCACCTATAATCTATTGAAAGAAAGGTAATGTGATCTCTGTAAGGGCTCTCATATTTCTCTACTAGGATTCTTTAAAAGGGTAAATTAAGGAGCACCTGGGTGGATCAGTCAGTTGGGTGTCTGACTCTGGATTTTGGCTCAGATCATGATGTCACTGCTTGGGATTCTCTCTCTCTCTCTCTCTCTGCCCCTTCCCTGCTTGCATGGGTGTGCTCTCTCTCTCTTTCTCTGAAAATAAATAAATAAACTTTAATAAATAAATAAATAACATGGTAAATTAATAGATGAATAAGGACGCTGAGTCCTTTCAATCAGAGGTGATCTTAAAGGTCATCTACACTACTGGAATATATTCACAGAAAATATTTTATCACAGATAAAGAAAAAAATTAGATAGTATCAAAAATTAGAGCATAAAAATAGAGAAATACAACTAATGGGGGATATGCCACAAACATCAGCATTGTTATTAATTTTAATCAATCATTTTAGAAATAGGAGTGCAAAGTATAATTTGAAAATGACTCTTCTGGGGCTTGAGTTATAAAGGTAAGGGGAAAGTTTAAGATATTTCACAAGCTGGAAAGTTGGTCAGAAAATTAAGATATGAGCTTCTTAGTAAGTAAGGTAAGGTTCTGTTATGAGCTAAATTACATCCTCCCAAAATTCATATGGTGAAACCCTAGCCCCAGTACCTCAGAATGTGACTGTATCTGGAGATGGGGTCTTTAAAGTGGTAAGTAACTTAAAATGAGGCCATACAGGGTGCCTAGTGTCCTCCTTATAAGAAGAGGAAATTAGGACACAGACATGTACAAGAGGAAGACCACGTGAACACACAGGGAGCAGACAGCCACCTACAAGCCAGGGACAGGGATATCAGAAGAAACCAAGCCTGCTGACTGGACCCTCCCAAATGTGAGAAATTGCATTTCGGATACAAGCTATCCAGTCTGTGGCATTTGTTATGGCAGCCCCTGCAAACTAATACAGGTCTAGAGTTACACATACATAGTATAAATAATGGTCCAGGAATAACGGGTTCAGGAAAACATATGGAACATATGGTCAGTCTAATGTGGTCCTAACAGACAAAAAAAAAGCTATTAAATCATTGACTAGCATATGGCAATGAGTTGAAAGCAGAATAGAAGATGTTCTTATCTTGTATATTCACTCAGAAGTCATCTTGGGAAGCACATATTTAAGCACAATGCTCAGAAAGTAGTAATTCTTGCTTAGTCTGCAAGGATGAAATACAAATAGAATGAAAAAGAAAGAGGAGGAGGCAGCAGGGATGGCAAAGGGTTAAACCTTATCTAACTCAATTTCTAGAACCACCTTTAGGAGTAACTACATTTAACATTATTGTCCCCACTTTGCAAAGGGGGAAACTGAATCACAGAGATTAAGTAAATTGCCTGGAGTCACACAGTAATTAGAAGAGTTGGAATAAATAATAGATCCATAAGAAAAAAAAATCACAAAAAAATAAAAATAAAATTTAAAAAACCCCTCTATTTTCTACTACTACTCTTACAATTTGTTACTAACAGAATACAAAGGAACTCTATCTTATTTTACATTTTCAGATAGAAAGGGAAGGATATTGGTTGATTCATTGCTTATCTTTTTGTATTTCTCTGTGTTCATTTTTAAATAAGCAAACGTAACACAGGTTCAGTTTAGAAAATACCAGGCTTATTCCAGCAAAACAACCCATTGTCTTCTTTTGCTTCTACCCTTGACCCCATTGCAAAATAAATACAATTTGATATAATAGAGGAAGAGAAAGGAATAGGAAAATTTGAATGAACTGTGTGGTTTAACTTCCATGAAAGCACTGCTTATGTTTTGAACAATGATTCTTTGTGATTCCCTCCAATCTTATTTGTGTACAGAACTCTTGCTTGCTACTATGTTCTGTGAAACCGCTACATGGTTGCATTTCAATAGTAAGTATGTAAACCAGTTAATAAACAACACTATTTTGTGAATCTACCTTTATTATTGGAAAAGATTGTGTCAGTACTATCATTTCAATACAGGACTACTCAAAGGTGGTGCATACAGAAATAAATTGTCATGATCACAAAGTGCAATTATTTTAAAATTATTTTTGGCAATAAAAAAAATTTGGTCAGGGCTCTCAGGAAATAAAGTGCATTACTGATACATACATGCTTCAAAGTTTAACTCCTTTTTCCATCTCCCCACCCAGCCGAAAAAAAAAAAAAAAGAGAGAGAGAGAGAGAAATTTTTTTATGTTGAAATTAATCTTGCCTGAAGGATAGGTACCTTCAATGAATGCTAAGTAGGGAGACTGTGGGAAAAGGAAGGGAAAAGACCCTAAGGGTCTCAGAAACTGCATAAAGATAAAGAATAATTCTAAAGCTGAGGGATTTGGGCCCCTTCTTTGTGAATAAGCATCTTTAGAATTTGCTACATATTATTTATTGAGCTCCAGAGTGTGTTTGCTGCAGGTGGGTTCTTTTAAAAGAGAAGCAGAAAAATCTAAAATTAAAAACAAAACAAAACACCTTTATTTAGAATAGTTGAAAAAAGGAAGAAAAAAAATTCCATAAATTTGATTTAACTGTTGCCTCCTTAAGATACATGATTCACTGCCAAATTTGCCACATCAATGTCACATACTGTTTTGTTACGTAAGGAACATATTACAGACAAATTGAAAATCAGAATTGAATGAGTTCAGATAATATCCCTTAACTTTCTAAATTCGCTTTCAGTTATTTGAATTATAACAATGTGAGTTGGAGAATATGCACTACTTTTCCTTTTTTTTTTTTTTTTTTGGATTGGAGATCATTTGAAATAATTTGATAGCCTCAGTTTAAACAAATAGCATTACTAAATATTGTCAGACTTAATTGCTTTACATGATACATTTGCAACATACAGATGCTCTGAGTGGTCAATCCTATTTGGGTTTCAAAAACCATGGCATTTTCAAGTTATCTTAGTTGGTGTAGGTTTAAAGATTCACAAGGGAAGAAGGACCAAGGAGTTATATCTCAGCAACTACTCAGCCAGGCAGCTAGGACTGTAGTTCACTCAGGACATACAATATCCTTGGAGGACTGAGAGCAGCTCTTGTAAGAGCAACAGGAATACCTGCAGAAGTCTGTTCAGCAGTAAGCTTTTGTTGCTTCCTCTGACGAGGACCCTCTCCCAACTTGAGTGGGCTGATCTTAATCTCTGATTCTACTATTTCTGTCTGCCCATAGTCTCTCCACTTGTCCTCTCTCACCTCAGGGTACCTGTCATAAGGCTTTTACCACCCTCTGACTTCTTGAAGACTTGGTGGGTCTCTTGGCTTCTGCTCTATGAGTTTTTTCTCCAAGGAGAACTAGTCACCACCCAATATTGACCACCCTTATTGAGTACAGCTTAGTAACAGGCTACTCCATGGGCTAATGGCCAGGGCTTTAGTTCTCCATATTGTTTCAAAGGTTAATCCTTTCAACTAAGTCAACTGACCCATAATAGCAGGAGTTAAGTGACAAAAAAGCATGATGGTCTGATGAGTTGGCTGGTTTTTTTTTTTCACAAAATGAGGCTTATGAACATGGAGACCTTGCAGAAGTGGACCTTGGGTTGTTGACACACAGGACAGCATGGTCTCCTCTCCAGTTTTCTATAATATTAAAGATAATATTAAAGTTGATAATATTAAATAATATTATTTAAAGTTTAATAATAGTAAAGATAATATTTTAATAATATTAAAGTTCAAAAATTTTTAAAAACAACAATGCTGGTTTTATTCCCTAACACAAAAGTTGTGATTACTTAATTATTTTCAGGATTTCCTGCTGTCAACATATTCCTAATTCTCTGTTAATATATTCCTACATAATTTTGATATAGATCTCATATTCATTCCAAAAATTACCCTTGTTTTGTTTAGTTCCTAATACACAGCATCTTGCAGAGTGCCTGGCATATGAAAAATGTTAAATAAAAGTCATTCAAATTAAATCTCTGAAACAAATCAATAATGACAAAAATGCTTGGGTTGATTTTCTAAGGAGGGCTTAGCTTCAAGCCTGAAAAGTGAGAAACCTGCTCGGCAGAGGCAGGAGTCCCGGGCATCAAGTCCATTGGCAGGGGCACTGTTAACAGAGAGACAAGAACATTTCCTTATAAGCTGTTAACTTCTTCAGGATTCTAAGAATGGGGGAGGGGCGGAAAGAACGGGAGTATATCAGAGGCTACACCAAAAGGTGAATAAAATGGACATCCAGGACCTTTAATAACCAAGATACCTGGTTAAACAAGAAAAGACATCCTTCTATCTTAATGTAAGATGAAATACAGTCAGCTGTCCTACATGAACATATTCATGTTCTTACAAATGTAGTTTCTGTAAATGTTATAATGCAAATGCATATTTTTCCAGTAACCTTTTAGAGAATGACATTGTATCCTGGGGAATTTCATATGGAGATTCCATTACACTGGCATTATTGGTCTTCCAATCCTAAAAAATTATCAGTATGTGAAATAAAACACAAATTCAATGTTAATAAATATTTGCCAATGCCATAATTAAAATGCACACAGTGAGTATGTGACTATGCAAATTGAATGTTTATACCAACCTGGTCACAGGTAAGTTCAATAAACTGTCCTATAACAATGTCCTGATCATACACTCAGAGTTGTTTGCATTCTCTAGCTATAGGATTTTTAGGATTTATAGGATCTTACACATTTTTTACACAGAAACGTCCTATTAGTTCTATTAGGATTTATTATTAGTTCTACTATTAGGATTTATACATATATTCATTCTATTAATTCTATATGTATGTGTGTATGTGTCTCTACAAGTCCTATTTGTTTTGTTTCTTTAGAGAATGCTGACTAATACAGGTAATCAAAATGGAGTTAACCAGGGGTGGCTGGGTGGTTCAGTCAGTTAAGAGTTCAACTTTGGCTCGGGTCATGATCTCACGGTTTGTGAGTTCAAGCCCCACATTGGGCTCTGTGCTCACAGCCCAGAGCCTAAAGCCTGCTTTGGATTCTGTGTCTCCCTCTCTCTCTCTCACTCTCTCTCTCTGCTCCTCCCCCATTTTCACTCTGTCTCTCTCTCTCCTAAAAATAAATAAACACTAAAAAAAAATCTTTTTAAATGGATGTTAACCTTAAAAAACTGTTTGCCTTTGTGGGCTGGCAGTCATGAAGTACCTGGGAATGTAGGGCTGAGGTCAGGTGGATGCAATACTAAGGATGCAATACAGACTACTTCTGAAACAGAAAAAGTTACGAGGATATATACTATATATCAAATCTGCGAGATGACATAGAAGAATTTAGGGGGAAACTTAGAGCACTAAATGCCTAAATTAAAAAATAATAAAGGTCTCAAAATAATGATGTCAGCTTTCACCAGAAAAATATGGGGCGCCTGGGTGGCTTAGTCAGTTAAAGTGTTGGACTCTTGATTTTGATTCAGGTCATGATCTCACAGTTGTGAGACTGAGCCCTGCATCAGGCTCTGTGCTGACAGCATGGAGCTTGCTTGGGATTTTCTCTTTCTCTCTCTCTGCCCCTCCTCCACTTGCATTTTCTCTCTCTCAAAATAAATAAATAAATAAACATGAAAAAAATTTTTAAGAAATTAGAAAAATAAAAGATCTAATGAAATCCAAAGTAAGAATAAAAAGAAAATAATAAAATCAAAGCATCAATTGATTACATAGAAAACAAAAACAATAAGGAAGGTTTATAACACCACACCAAAGCTGATTGGGAAGATCAATAAAATTGATAAAACTGTAGCCAGACTGATTGGAGGAAAAGAAAGAAAGCCATATCTGGAATGAGGGAGTTGACATTGTGACAGGGAGAAACTTAGTGTGGCTACTATATATCGCTCCTATTTCCCTTGATGTTGTGGTCTATAGCTTAGAAACTTCTGCTTAGCCTTGCACGTAGACAGGTTACAGCTAAGATTTGCAAAAAATAGTTTTTACCTAAAATCTACCTCACCCAAGGAGATAAGGAAATGTGTACACAAATCATTATGCTATGTTTAAGATTTACAGGAACAACATGACCAAACTCCTGGACACAAAGATCAACTGACCAAAGGCAAGGAACTTATACAACCTTCAGATGTAGACCCTCAGATGTCTACAGATGTCAGTCACCTTTTGACTCCAACACCTTCTTGCTTCCCCCTTTTGCTAACATAAAAGAAGTTTATGCGATTTGCTTTTAACCAAAGGAATGTAGAGAAGGCAATGGGATGTGCATGATGATATAGATATGATTACAGAAGAGGATCGCAACTATCTTGCTGAAGTGTCTCTTTCTTCATTGCTGGCTTTTAAGAAACAAGCTGCCATGGATTCTACAACCACAAGGAAGTAAATTCTGCCAACAACGTGATAAAGCTTGGATGCAAAGCATTCCCTGGCCAAGCCTCTGATGAGAACCCAGCCCAGGTCTGCAACTTGACTACAGCCTCATAGACCCTAAGCAGAGAACCCTGCAAAAGGTCCAGGCTCCCAAGTCTTGAGAAACTGTGAGATATTAAATGTGTCTTTTAAGTCACTAAGTTTGTGGTAATTTGTTACATAGCAATAGATAATGAATATAACTATGAGTGAATGTATACTCATGCATTTGATAACTTAGACAAAATTGACAATTTCTTTGAAAAATACAACTTACCCAATCTCTCCCAAGAAGAAATAGATAATATATGGAATCTACAAAGAAGATTCTAGAACTAATACGTAAGCTTAGCAAGATTTCAGGATATATGACCAGTATACAAAGAATCTATTGCATTTCTATATACTTGCAACAAATAATCAGGAACCAGAATTCTTAAAGGCATCTTTTATAATATGAAAAATATTAAATACTTAGCGTAGGTATATCTGACAAAAAGATATTAAATGTCTCTCTAGACTGATAAAATTTTTCATTAGAGAACATTAATGGCCATCCAATGTTATCTGCTCAGTCTTCTCAAGCTCTTTAAGATTGTTTTATATGCGTCTAAACTTCATGATCATGTATTCATTTTACATCACTGTTGGAAACAAACAACTTATCTTTTGCTAAGTTTGAACTATTTCCAAATATTATGGTAGTTCTTATCCACCGACTTTGAGGTCAGATGACCTTATTTTAAATTCTAGCATGACAGTTAATAGTTGTATAACCTAAGACAAAAATTCTAATATTTTGTACCTTAATTTCCTGACTTATAAAATGGGGATAATAGTACTTAATGGTTCTGGCAAACAGAGTATTTCTGTGTGAGTTCCGCCACTCTCTTACTATATGAGTTGGGGCATGTTAAATAATATTTCTGGTCTTCGGTATTACCTCATCTGTAAAATAGGATAATAAAAATACCTACCTCATAATGTGGCTATGAAGATTGAATGCCTTAATTGCACACCTGAAACTAAAATAACACTGTGTGTCAACTATACTTCAATAACAAATTTTCCAAAAAAGATTAAGTGACATAAAATGTATAAAATGATTTATATTAGTACTCAGCATGCAATAAATGTCAGCCTCCGTAATGTTGGAAAAGGCTCATATACACGTACAAGGTTTCATAATGTTGCTGGCTATAACTATTTTTTACTATTATCTATAATTGGACCATTTCAAAACTCAGTAAATAATACATATTTGTCACATGTTTTTATTTTTTCTAGGCAGCCATTTAATCAAAAGTAGGATTTATACTATAAAATTGAGTAGCTTTGTTGGAATGAATATGTGAATATTTAATATGACCTTGAAATATGAGATACCTGAGACCATTAGGGTTTTGTTTTGTTTTTTTAATGTTTACTTTTGAGAAAGCACAAGCAGGGGTAGGGGCAGAGAGAGGGAGACAGAAGATTTGAAGCAAGCTCTGTGCCGACAGGCAGACAGCAGCAATCCCAATGTGGGGGCTTGAACTCACTAACCGCAAGATCATGACCTGAGCTGAAGTTGGACGCTCAACCAACTGAGCCACCCAGGCACCCTGACCATTAGTTTTTAAAATTTTTTTTTCAACGTTTATTTATTTTTTTGGGGGGACAGAGAGAGACAGAGCATGAACGGGGGAGGGGCAGAGAGAGAGGGAGACACAGAATCGGAAACAGGCTCCAGGCTCTGAGCCATCAGCCCAGAGCCCGACGCGGGGCTCGAACTCACGGACCGCGAGATCGTGACCTGGCTGAAGTCGGACGCTTAACCGACTGCGCCACCCAGGCGCCCCGACCATTAGTTTTTTAAACTGTATTCAGCAGTAGACCTTTTTTTCCAAACAAAATTCTTCTTAGAAGACTAGATAGATAGATAGATAGATAATCTCAAGTATATAAAGCAAATAAAAGGGAAGTTCCTTCATAGAATGATAAGCCCACAAGGCTGAATTTAGTGGGCATCTAGTATGTGCCAGGTACACTTCTAAAATTATATCAACCCCATAGTGAACCATAAAGTGCAATAAACACAGCTTAAAACTCGCTCCTTTGAAACTGTAAGCCACTCGAGGACAAGAACTTTATGATATATATCTTAACCAAATATTTAGTTCAGTATTGGCCACTTAAGTGAGCATTGAGTAAATATTGTTAGGATTGGGTGCACAAAAGGATCTAAGAAAATCTTAGAGTGGCCCCATATACTAGCAAGCAGCTATTACCTCGTGCATTCCTCAGTGTTTCTCAGGATGCACAATGACAGTCCATCTCTGAATGGCCTCAAGACACCAAGGACTCCTTCCTGAAATTTACCAAAAAATCTGACTAGCTCTCTAAGGAATAATATTGACTGCCCCAAAGATCTCCAAAATTATCTTGGTTAAAGTCTGTGATTGAGAATTTCCCCAAGCACGAGGAATTATGATCTGTGCTAACACCTGGACATAGCACTCTCCCCATTGTTTTCAGTTTTCAGTTCCAAGTTAGGTATCAAGTAAGGGGATAGAAAGTAAAGGGAAAGTAGGCAAGGGCATCCGAGATAAGACACACCAGGACATAGCTTGTCTTGTGTGTTACCTGCTTTCTAAATGCTGTATCTCTCTCCTTCATTACTGAATTTCAGGATCTGTTCTTGAGTACAGAACCTTTAATCTACAGTTCTATTGCACTGCTTTTCTACTACTAATGGTTCTAAGAATAATAAAATGATCTTTTATCGAGGCTTTATGAGGTCCCCAATATTGGATTAAAATACTTTTCAGGCATTATTAAATGATCTAGCACTCAATGAATATTTGGCAATTAAAAACTCCAAAAGAAAATATTTTATGTAGAAACACAGGTAAGATAAACAAACAAAACAAATAAGAGTAAAATGAGTTTTTATTATAACCTAACAGTAAGGGCCAAGAGAAAAACTAAAAATAGTGATTTTTGAGGATTGTTTTTAGGTACTTAATAAATGAGGGCAAATTAGGAGCAAAAGGTATTGATTAGAAAGTTATTTCCTGGTTTAAGTATACTGGGTGAGAATAGAAAATTTTAGAGGGCATTATAATCCCCATAAATCATTACATAAATTTTGAAAAAGACAATTTCTGAATTAAAGTACCAATGTTGAACACCCCAATTAATAAAATATAAAGTAGAAACATATATTACAGAGGTTATTCATTAGCAGAACGATCTGTAATTTAATACTAATCTTTAATTATTTGGCATCTAATCCTGCAAGACATCCTTGAGTCTCTACAAAATGAACCCTGAATACAACTTCTGCATCTCAAGAAGGGCAAATGATAATAAGAATAGTTATATACTTCTCTTAAATCTATAAAACCTTTTTTCTAAGAAATGGATAGATGATATTATAAAATTAGTTCAATAAAAGATTGGTTGGCATTTATTACATAAATGATTTTTTATCCTAACATCTAATTTTTACTCTCTTCTTACTTAACCGATTTATCTGTGACAAATAACATTGCTTTATGAACAGCCTGAGCCCTGTTTTAACTAAGTGGATCACTGGACTAGAAATAGAGATTCCTGTGCTATATTTCTAGCTCTTAGTAGTTCTGTGACCTTAGGCAACCTTCTCAGCAAGAATCTCAAATCATCATAATCAAAACTAAAATGTCATTTTCCATCTACAAGATGTATTGCATAAGAGCTGTTAAATTATTATCTTTCTTTATATAAATATGAGTTATTCCAAATAAAAGTAAAATATCATAAAATTATTTCTACATTAATGCCATATCTAATAACTTGTAATGATTTGGCTTTCATAAGATAAGATCATAAGCTCAAAAATAATAGAGTTTTGATTATTATTTAAAGTTAGTAATTCTTATAAAAATATATAGTAGCTTTCACGCATGTATATACAATCCATTTATATTCGGCTAAATGATCACAATTATCTTAAATGTTAGAGGTAAGGGGATTCACTAGTCTTGTGGCTATTATTAGTCTTGGTGGCTGTAATAAGTATAAGGAGGGCAATCAAGACCAGTGGCACTGGAATCATAAAGCCTGCACTGCTTTTGCAGTGTGCTCTTTGGTGGCCATAGTCAAGTTACAGCATCCCTAGCCTAGAGGAAATGAGGAAAATAATATTATCTTGGTTTTGTCTTGTTTTAGAAATTTTAAGTGAGTTCGTGGATATAAACTGGCACCTGATGCACATGAGGTGTTCAAAAACGTCCAGTTTTATAGTCTTTCAAGAAATTCTATGAGAACTTGATCCTTTTATTGCCATGAAACTATCCATATACCATGCCATATACCATGAAACTATCTCCCAGTTTCTTGACATAGCTAGAGTGACTCTTGCACCTAGAAGTCAAAAGAGCCTTCCTAATATACCATTACTTCATGAAGTTCTAAATTGCTGATGGATTTTTTTAACCTTTAGCTTTTTGAATGTTTTTTTTAAATTTATGTTTGAGAGAGAGAGAACGAGAAAGTGGGGGAGGGACAGAGGGAGGCGGACAGATGATCCAAAGTGGGCTCTTCATTGACAGCAGCGAGTCCGATGTGGGACTTGAACTCACGAACTGCGAGCCCATGACCTGAGCCAAAGTCCGACACTCAACTGACTGAGCCACCCAGGTGCCCCTGTTGAAGGGTTTTATTTTCCACATGGATTTTACTTTCTACCACAGATGTTGGATAAGTGGTATTGTATGAACTTTCTTTAGGTTCACATGGGCATTTATTATTTTTTCATCTAATTTCGTCAGATACATGGAGAATGTGCATGTTGAGGTGAGGCCATTTATTTGATCTAAAAGGTCAGATAAAATTTTTCCTCATTTCCTATTTTCTTGGCCACTGAGGGAAGAAGAAAGCTTATGTACCTAGGTCCTTTTATTTTTATCTCACATTTCATCTTCCTCTTCCATTTCCAAAGATGATGCAATTTAAAAAAGAAGAAAAAGGGCTCTAAGTGGCTCAGTCGGTTGAGCACCCAAGTCTTGATTTGGGCTCTAGTCATGATCTCATGGTTTGTGGGTTCAAGCCCTGTGTCGGGCTCTGCACTGACAGTGTGGAGCCTGGTTGGGATTCTCCATCTCCCTGTCTCTCTGCCCCTTCCCCGATCATGCTCTCTCTCTGCGTCTCTCTTAAAACTAAATAAATAAATAAATAAATAAATAAATAAACAAACAAACAAACATGAAGGAGGAGGAGGAGGAGGAGGAGAAAAGGGGCAGCTGGATGCCACAGTTGATTGAGCAACTGACTTTTGGTTTTGACTCCGGTCATGATCTCTTGATTCATGGGATCAAGCTGTCTTGAGGCTCTGTACTGACAGTAAGGAGCCTGCTTAGGATTCTATTTCCCTCTCTCTCTGCCCCTCCCTTGTGATACTACCAATAAACAAACAAACAAACAAACTTTTAAAAAAGAAGAAGAAAACAGAGTAGGGTTTAGCTAGAGTTGTCTTCCATGCCTCCTCTCTAAAAAAAAAAATTACTGAGAGGTAGCATGATTCATTACCACTGTCTCAAGGGCTCCCAAGATAGAGAACTTCTGCCAACACTGGAATACATGTTTATATTAGAAGAATTTAGCATTCCCTAGAGAACAGGTGAACAGTCAATGGCCCAAGGAAACCTACAAGATGACATTGAGGGCCAAAATGAGAAATGATGAATACATATTTTTGATGTACCAACTCCTGTCCTCTCTCAAGTCACTCAGTCCTGCTTTATATCTCTCCTTACTCCCTTCAGGCTGCCACTAACAAATGAATTTTTTTTCGAAAAAACTTCTAATAGCTGAATATGGTTTCAAGTGAACTAAGTCTGCTTGTAAATTAGTGGTTTCACTATTTTGTACCCATAACAAATGAAGTGAATATATACTTTACACTTGATCTTAACCAAAAGGCCAAGAAGCGATGAAATGAATACATACGTTAAAGGAATGTTGAACTCAAAGAAGAAAAATAAAGAATGGATTCTTTGTCAAAAACTTACATCAAACAACACTAAAAGGATTACCAAGCACAGCTAGTGCCAGTTATTAAGTTCCTGTCTGTTGGCTCCAAACCACCCTCTGGATGCTGCTTTGCAATGCTGAATCTGGGACTTTGAAGACCACGCATCTGCTTTTTCAACTGATTCTTAGAGGCAGTAGAGAGAGCCTACAAGGCAGGAGGAAGAAGAGAGATGGGCTTCTTCCTGTTTGTTTTCCATTCCTGTGAGCCTCACCCCTTTCATGCTTCTTCACCTTGGGAACAGCAGTCCCTTCCCATGGCTGTCACTGAATCTGGTTTGCAGTTTTACCAACATTCACAGAACCAGCCCAGCACACCCACACCTTCCGCCTCAAGGCATCTGCACCAGCTGAGCAGCAGAAGTCTGAGTTTCAGCTCTGCAGGACCTGTCCTCTGAGTTTCTGAGTTATTCTAATTCTAGAGCCTTCTTTGTTCTCTCAGTCCTATGAGTAGTTGCCACCTGATAGCTGTCACCTACTTGATAACTAGAACTCACCTTTTACCCTTTCAGCTACCTGGTTAACAAATTTATATTTAGTTAACAACTCTTCAAATTCTCTCTACTGAGATGGCAGGAATGATTTCTGTCCCCTATCTGGACCGTGACTGATACACAACTTAACACATACAGAGTGGTAGCATATAAACTGACTACACTGAGTTTGTTTTAAAATAAAATGTATGTTCAAATGGGCCAGGAAAAAGGTAAAATAAATGTGTAATTGTCAGAGTTTGTAAGATGGAGTGGAGGAGAAAAATGGTAAAGAAAAGGAAGAGAGGGCTAATATTTCTTCTTACAAAGAGGTAAGACAAGAAATACTGTCCATCTAGCTGCAGTAACAGAAGTCTGAATATAATTTGAAGTGCATAGGTGACCTGTAGAAGTAGGAAAAATGACATAGGACAACAAAATGAAGACAGGACATAAGGAAGATCGAGTGTAAGCAAATTACATTATAACATAACAGGATGATGTTTAGAGTAGGATGATGTTTAGAGATGATATATTTGTTGAATTTTTTAATGTTTATTTATTTTTTTTCTAATTGTTTTAATGTTTATTTACTTTTGAGAGTGAGAGACAGACAGAGTGTGAGAGGAGGAGGGGCAGATGGAGAGGGAGACCCAGAATCCGAAGCAGGCTCCAGGCTCCAGGCTCCAAACCATTAGCACAGAGCCCCACGAGGGCTTGAACTCATGAACCAGGAGATCATACCCTGAGCCAAAGTCTGACGCTTAACTGACTGCGCCATTCCTTAATGTTTATTTATTTTTGAAAAAGAGAGACAGAGCATGAGTGGGGGAGGGACAGAGAGAGCAGGAGACACAGAATCTGAAGCAGGCTCCAGGTTCCAAGTTGTCAGTTCTATTACTTTTTAATTTATCATCTATAGGCTTTAATTTATCATCTGAGTGGCTCAGCCGGTTAAGCGTCCAACTTGGCTCAGGTCATGATCTCATGATTCATGGATTGGAGCCCCACATCAGGCTCTGTGCTGACAACTTGGAGCCTGGAGCCTCCCTCGGATTCTATGTCTCCCTCTCTCTCTCTGTCCCTGTCCTGCTCATGCTCTGTCTCTCTCAAAAATAAATAAACATTAAAAAAAAAAAAAGGAATAGAATAAGCACATCATTTACCTATATAAAGATGAACCTCAAAAAATTAGAAACAAATGATTAAAGTGTTTATCTATCAGGGTCCTTAGTGGAGACATGCAGTAGCAGGACAAAGGATACTCATCTTTCCCGTAAGTGTTTCCATTCAATTTTTAGTATTGTATTAATTTGTTCAAATTTACATTTTAAAAATGCAAGGAAAGGGACTTTCACTTTTGCAATAACGGAGAAAACTACTCTTTCCGAGTCCTCCCACTAATTACAATTAAAAACCCTGAAGATGTTTAAAACAGACATTAAAAAAAGCTCTAGAAGATGGAGGGAAGAAGGTAGACTGGCTAGGAAAGTTAGGACCCAAGGAATAGCACACTGATGAGATCCCTGGGTTTTCTTTCCACCTCCTATATTCCAGACAGAGAAGTGAAGAAGCCAGCAACTAGGAAAAATCAATGAGCACAGACTAAAAAGCCCCAGCAAGTCTGCTCTTTCTACCCAGAGAATCAGGAAAGCGTCAACCTACCAAGACAGAGAAGTTATAGATAATAGCTGCTCTTCTCCAGCCAAACACAACAGAAAACGCCATGCCCTACCCCCCACCCATGCCAGCAACAGAAGCTCAACCTCCACGCTCACAGAGTGAGTGGAGACCGCCTGGGGGATCTGTACTTTCACCACAGCCCAGCAGAAATGAAGCACCCTTCCTCTTCCCCACTGGGGTGGTACCAGAGGATGTCTAGTGAAGAATTCGGATTTTCACCACCAGGCAGGGATAATGAGCACTCCCCCCACCCACCCACCTTAGGATATCTGTGGAAGCTACATAGAGAACATTAGAAAGGCACTGAGGATGCTGGCTCCAGGAGAAAATCCGTGATTTTTCAGACCTGATCACAGGAAACTGCAATGCTTTACCTAGCAAGCCTCAGCAGGGAAAGCTTCCCTCCCCACACCAGACTTGGTACACAGTCAATGCCCTGCAGACTCTAAAGGGACTCAAGAATTCAGGCCCACCTGGCTGGTCTTGCTCTTATGCATAGCTGCATCCTTAGCCCAGGTGCATCCATTCGGACATCTTCTTACTTTGGAAACCTGAAGACAATTCTCTACTCAGACTCAGGACTGAGTACTTTTCTATTCCTAGTCCTTTGCCCTCTCCTTCCTCCTGACCCTTGGATCCTTAAAACAGTAGTAGCCTTTTCTTCAGCGATCCTCAACAGTAAGATTATATCCAGACCCCCCACATCTGTGTTGATCTATCTGACCCTCAACTGGCTCCCCATTCCATGGGGTAAAACAGAAAAGGGAGGACCCAACACTTTCTCCAGCTTAGCCTTTTGTTTACATTATCACACTAAATGACTAAAAGCTTGACTGTTATTTTATTTTGTCATGTTGTTGTTTATTTTTTTATGTTTTATTTATTTTTGAGAGAGAGAGAAAGAGTGAGAGACAGTGAGTGGGGGAGGGGCAGAAAGAGAGGTAGACACAGAATCCCAAGCAGGCTCCGGGCTCCGAGCTGTCAGCACAGAGCCCGATGTGGGGCTCAAACTCACAAACCACAAGATCATGACCTGAGCCAAAGACGGACGCTTAACCAACAACTGAGCCACTCAGGCACCCTGAAAGAAAAATTTTTGATAAATAAATAAATAAATAAATAAATAAATAAATTTCTACAGATTTAAAGGAAGTAAAATTATAGTTGGTGTGTTTCCAACTACAATGGAATCAGACTAGAAATCAATAACAATTCTAAGAAAATCTCTGTGCATTTGGACACTGAATAATACACTTCTAAGTAATCCATGGGTCAGAGAGGATGTCTCAAAGGGAATTTTTTAAATGCTTTGAACAGAATGAAAATGAATATACAACATACCAAAGATATGTGGTCTACAGTAAGAGCGGTGCGGAGCAGGAAATTTATAGCATTAAATGCATATATTTAAAAAGAGGAAAAGTCTTAAATCAATCATCTAATTTCCCATTTCAAGAGACTAGAAAAAGAAGAACAAGATAAACCCAAAGAAAGCAGAAAGAAGTAAATGACAAAAATAAAAGCAAATATTAAGGAAATTGAAAAGAGAAAAACAATAGAAAAAAATCAATGAAACAAAGAGCTTGCTCTTTGAAAAACTGAATAAAATTGACAAACCTCTAGGGAGACTGACCAAAAAAAAAAAAAAAAAAAAAAAAAAAAAAAACCAGAGAGAGAGAGAGAAAGAAGATACAAATTACCAATATTACCAATATCAGGAATAAAATAGGAATGCAAAAGAACTTCAATCTAAAATGAAATTGGAGGATACAAAATAGAAAATTTCTCGCATGTGCTCTCTGAAAAACAAAACTTAAGGACTGAGAGAATGATTTTCCACAAATGCCTGATTTATAGAAAACTGATAATGTTGAAATTTTCTTAAATGTCAGGGAGTTGGCTGGGGGCTACCTCATATCAACTTTTGGGAAATTTTTACTTATGGTTTCTAGAGACATGAACAAGAAATGACCCAGGTCAAGTTGATCTCACAAAATAAGCTAAATTGAGCTTAATTGTATGACTGGACTAGTTTTGCTTACTTGGGAAATTTTCAAAGCTGGTCTCCGTTTGTTTTTGATTTTCACAGATTCTCACTGAACTTTCTCCTCTTTACATTCCCTGCCCATAAATACAACCTACCCCAAACCCTCAGTGGGCTCACCTGTAACTTACTACAGTTTTTGTTTGCCGAATTACAATTTTTCTGTTATTCCCAAATAAACTCATCTTCTTGACAATTTTGAGCTTTCCTTGGTTTAATTCTTTTTAGGTCAACAAGGATATATCACTATAGACCCTGAAGACATCAAAAGGGTAATAGAGATTACTAAAACAGGTCTGTACACATAACTTTGAAAACCTAGATAAAGTGGACCAATTCCCAAACAAAACAAAACCACAAACTACCATAACTCACCCAGTATGAAATGGATCACCTGAATATCCTTATAACCATCAAGGAAATTGAATTCATAATTTTAAAAGTCTCAAAAAAGAAATCTCCAGGCCAGATGGCTTCACTGGAGAATTTTACCAAACATTTAAAGAATTAACACTAATTCTATCAAACATCTTCCAGAAAGGAGCAGATCAAGGAACACTTCCCAATTCATTTTATAAAGCTAGTTTTGCCCAGATACCAACACCAGACCTATTGTATAAAAAAAGAAAGCTAAAAGAAAAAAAAAACTATTTGCAGACCACATATGCAACAAAGGACTTGTATCTATTTTTTTTAATTTATTTAATTTTGAGGGACAGAAAGCACACGAGCAGGAGAGAGGCAGAGAGAGAGAGGAAGAGAGAATTCCAAGCAGGCTCCATGCTATCAGTGCAGAGCCTGACATGGGCTCAATCCCACAAACTGTGAGATTACAACCTGAGCCAAAATCAAGAGTCAGACACTTAACCAACTGAGCCCCAGGTGCCCCCAAGGACTAGTATCTAAAGGACTAGTATCTAAAACATAAAAATAACTCTTAAAACTCACTAGTAAAAAAACTAATAAACGATCCAAGAAGAAAATTGGCAAAAGATATGAAGAGACCTTTTACTGATGGCAATAAGCACATAAAAAGATGTTCAACATGATTAGCAATCAGGGACTTGCAAATGAAAACCACAGCGAGGTACCACTACATACCTACCAGAATGGCTAAATGAAATATAGTGACAAAAAATAAATGTTAGCAAGGATGTGGAGAAACTTGACTGCTGGTAGAAATATAAAATGGTACAGCCACTCTGGGAAGCAGATTGGCAGTTTCTTGAAAAGCTAAGCGTGCAATTACTACACAACCCAGCAATTGCACTCCTAGGCATTTATCCCAGAGAAAGGAAGACTATATTCTCGCAAAAACCTACATATGAATGTTTATAGCAACTTTATTCATAATAGCCAAAAACTGGAAACAGCTCAGCTATCTATCAGTGAGTAAACGATAAGACAAACTGTGGCATATCTGTATCATGGAATACAGCTCCATAATAAAAATACATGGACCTTTGATACATGCCACAATTTGGATAAATATCCAGATAATAATACTTAGTGGGGAAAAAAGCCAATCCTAAAATGTTACATACTGATTCCATTTATATAACATTCTTAAAATGATAAAATTATAGAGACAGAGAACAGATTAGTAGTTATCAGAAGTTAAAGAGGAGATAGAGTGTAGGAGGGAAGTAGATGTAGCTATAAAAGGCAACATGAGGGATCCTGGTGGTGACAGAAATGTTCTGTGACTCTCTCTATGTCAATATCTTGACTGTGATGTGTACTATAGTTTTGCATGATGTTACCATGGGAGAAAACTGGGTAAAGGGTAAGAAAGATCTCTCTATTATTCCTTACAACTACATGTAAATCTACAATTACCCAAAATCAAACATTTTAATTTTTTTTTTTTTTTTAATGCAAGGAAAAAGACCACAGTTCTCAGCCAGTTGACATGACAAGAAAATTCTCGGAAAGAAGGTACAGTTCCTTCAGGTCATGGACCATGATACCCCACTTTTTCTCAAAATACAGAGTGGTCATTTCACATTGTATTTTATAAGACATATTACCTCCCTAGCATCCAATTTTTTACGATCCACAGGGATTTGGTTTCCCTTACCAAATTTTGGAATTCTAATACAAATTAAATTTAAGCTGATCCAGGTGGGAGTTGATAAACCCCATAAAAGCAATTATAGTCATAAGGAGATGTTGTAAAATTGATATTAGAGCTAACTATTCAACCCACAACCCCTTCCCACCCTCCACCTCCTTCACACACACACACACACACATACACACACACATAAAAGCACGCACACGGTGCTTTTCTTTTATGCATGTGCCAGGAGTGTATTCCGGGTCACCATCAGCTGCATAAAGGTATTGGTTTTAAATTTCCCTCCATTAACTATAAGTCAAGAAAAACCATTACCTTGACTTTCTAAATAACTACAGCATAGAACAGCTCATGAAACGAACATGCTAAGTTTTTCCATCTTTCATAGTTTTTAGACACTGTCCTTTTGTATTCAGATGAGAAGCCCAAAGCTCCTAACAGTTACCTAAAAAAGACTGGCACTTGGGAATTTACAGACCTTCCCTTTTAATTGCAGTTACTTCTTTTCCTTTCCCCCCCCTCCCAAGATAACAAATACTAATGCCATTGTTCTGTTGCAAATTTGTATTTTTTTTTACTCACCCCAGGTGTAGAAAACTAAAACTATAAGTAGAGAAAGAGTATAGGAAGGAAAATAAGCTATTTTTGATGTGCCTTCACAATGTAAAGTGCCCCAACACAGATTCTCAATTCTTTAATGTGCTAATCTGAAATGTCTGGAAAATAAACACGCAGAGCATGAAAACAGTTCATAGTAGTTTGCCAGTCAAATTGGTTCCCTTCAATTATATACTCTCTAACCCTTTTCCTAGCAACTCAGAGTTTTTTTAGTTACTAAATTATTATAAATTTGTTTTTCTCTTTGTGGATAGCTCAGTTAAAATAAGATTATGAAAAGGGACACTGTCTTCTTGTGACCAGATGATGGAGAACTGTTAACCAATAATCAAATTACCTAAATGTTAAAAATACTCTTGCTCCCTCAAAATTCTGCTCCCACCTAAAATCAACCTGAGATATAATGAGCAGATAAAATTTATACCAGTCAGTTCAAATAAATTGTAGCCTACAATGGAGACCCATTTTCTTCAAGTTATTGATTTGAAAAGCTATAACATGTACCTAATTATCTCTATATCTCTAGTATTTCACAAGACAGCACAATAAATGCTAGTGTAATCATTTCTAACTCCACATGTAATTGCATCCATATGACAGAACATAAATTATAGCATTTAGATTATGTTGTTTTCTTAACAAAGTAAGCCATTAAAAAAATAAAAGTTATTTATGCAACTCTTCCCCATGCTTAGACCAACATTCCTGTTGCACTAGGTGTTTTTTTTTCTGTAACCAAACTCTACTATTAATAACACCTCAATATAAAAATAAAATGTTTTCACAATAAAGCAGGTCACCCACCCACCTTCTTCTCTAGTAAAATGTTGCTTGTGTTCAAGTTTTCATCCTCCTCCTTAAGTAAATCTGCATTTAGTTTTGTGGCTGGGATATGAGATATTTGTCCACAGGCTTGGACAAACAAACGAAGAGGGGCATAATTCCTTTAAATAAGCAGGACATTCCAACACAGCCAGCACAAACTCTAGACGCTCGATCTTGTGACCCAGAACTATCTGTACATTTCTGTTCCTATTCAGTCACTCACAGTCAAAGGAAGATCCTCAAATATTAATGACCGGTAGAAATATCAGAGTCTCTGATGTTTCAGCTCTTACAAGATAAAATTTTGCCTGAGAAGCTGTGACTCAGAAAATTTTTAGTCCGAGAAAATTATAGCAAGTTCTTGACCTCAGCAAAGGTCAAGGGAAACAGAGAAAAGTCAATGTTTGACTTTAATGGCTCTGACACTTTGGGTTTAAGTCAATAGCTAGCTATGGGAAACATACATTTTGTTAGGCAAACTGCATGAGGCTCCAGGAATAGGCAGACAGGCATGGTCCCAACAGCACAGAGCCTGCAGTCCAATCAAAGGCAATTATCAAGCAGGTATTACAAGTGGGAAAAGTGTGACCAAAACGTTGTAGTGGGAAAAATGTGCTTTTGAACACAAGCTTCACTTTTTATGTTTTGGAACTGTACGAACCCAGATGCCATATTTTTACTTCCTAAATCACGAGCATCCTTTATCCTCACTACTTTGGGCTGTTTTTTAATAGGACAGATTTTATTGTATCTCTTCAGACCGACTATGAAAATTATACACTATATCGTGTAGGACTCAGACCAGATAAAAGTAAAGAGACTCAAAAATTATTTACAAAAGAAGCCTGAAGGCAGTGATTACAGAAGCTTATTCAACTGCCTAACAATGCTACCAGAGACCCAGTCCCCTCCTATCATTCCGCTCCTACCCTGAGCCTATTGTCCTTCACCATCATGCCTGTTGCCTCATGACTGACGGCAAGATGATTGCTGCCCTCTGGCCATCATGTCTTCATTCAAGGAAAGAAAGGAAGAATAAGGGAAAACTGCCATCCATGCCTGACCCTTTTTATCAGGAAGGCCAAATTTTCCCAGAAATGACTACAACAGACTTCCTCTTACATCTTACTGAGCAGAATGAAGTCACACGATGAGCTTCTTTGCTTTCTGGTTCCTGATGAGGTTTGGGCAAGTAAGTGATATGAGCAAAGATTGGAGGGTGAAATTTGAGAGAGGTCAGGGAATTCCTTCCCTGTTCCTCCCCCTGTCCCTTTTCAGCACTGCAGTTCTGTCAGTGGCCATATCTTCCCATAACTACAGTGCCTTCTGGGCACACACCTCCATGGCTCCAGCTGTCTCTGCACTCTGGCAACACACTTCACTTCTTGACTTTTCAGGCCTTGGAGTCGTAACAGCCTTTCACCGTAGCTGATATCTGGGTGCCTTACTAATAGCTTCAACCCCACCTACAGCTCTGTAAATGGACTTGTTATTAAAATAGTTTTAATCAGCCATCTGAGTAAAATTCTGTTCCAAACCAGGACTCCAAGTGAGGTTCATTGACCTTTACCTGCAAAGGAGGCTGGAAAAGCAGCTGGGATCAGGCACATGCCTCTCCAGACAAATGTTTAAGTAAGTTAACCAAAAAAAAAAAAAAGTAGGGATACGGCAATTTAAAAGGTGCCTAACATTGCCTGCAATACATGATTTACGATTAGAGATAGTTTAAAAAGCAACTCGAGTAATAGTATCTTTTTCAATTTTGTATTGCCTTCAACTAAGTCAGTATCTGACAAAATACAGGTCTGCTAGTGAGTAAATAATAATATTTTATTCTTCCAGAAAGCTTTGCAGTCTACAGTGTGCCTTCATGTATATTATCCCATTTGATCCGCATAAATAATCCTGTGAGTAAAGCAAGACAGGCATTTTTATCCCCATTTTATATATGAAGTATCAGAAGTTCAGAGAGAAGAACCATTTTGCCTTGGGTCGCACAATTAGTAAGTGGCGGAATTCGAAAGCAAAGTCAGCTTTCTTTTAATTCCAAAATCAGGGTGCCCAAGCTAAGCCCTAGTCAGTATGTATGGCTGCGGGTTTAGGGCACATCACCTAAATCCAGATGTTGGGTGAGGCAGTGCAGAAGAGAAAGAGCAATGTCTTCCACAGCTTCTCTGATTCTCAGATGTGGGCCAGCAGAGAAAACGGAGGACTCAGTTTACCTTGAAAAACACAGATGCTGCTTCCAACGGAATCAGTAAAGAGCATGAGTTCTGAAGTCATATAAACGTGCATTGGGAATAGCTCTGCCACTTTATATGTTATATGACTTTGGGGCGAGTTTACCCTTCATGATCTTTATACTGCATAAAATGCAAGTATTAAGTACGAATCTTACAATATTGCCATCAGGCCTAAGTGAGATCATTTTTTAGCGTGATTAGCTTTAACTCAATAAATGTGACATCTTACATTCATAACTATTATGATTAAAAATGATTTTGGATTTTATACATTTTTTTTTTTTGCCTTTCATTTCTGCTTTCTCTATACTTCTACATTAATGCTGATAAGCTTATCAAACAACTCTCAGTAGGAGTAAATCTCTCAAGTTACCACACAACTTCCATGGCTTCTAACCATTCACACGATCCTGAAAGCTGACATTGACATAAGTGTGCTATGTGCCAGGTGTCAAGAAGTAAATTTTTAATGTTTCTAACAGTTAGGACTTTCTGGAAAAATTTTACTGGGACTTAGGTTAAAGGAAAAGCCTTGAAATCTAAAAGATTATTGAATAGATAACAATTCGCGTCCCCAGAGATATGTGTTTGCACTTCTAGGGACAGATGAGACCCCAAGCCATAGAGACATTCTAAGGGTCGTAAACCTAAAAACACTTGTCTTATCTTCCCCAGGAGACATTTACTTACATTCCAGAGAGTAAAAACCCAGGGTCCTTCCCTCTCTCTTTCCAAGGAGAATTTGTTTACAGTAGGAAGGAAAGTGTCTTGGCCATCCCTCTCCTATATAAGCTCCAAGCTCTTTTTGTGGAAGGTTCCTGTCCTAAGTACAACATAAACTTCCATGTATAGGCCTGTCCATTGGGTGTCACTGCATCATCCCGTAAGGGGGGATAATTAGGGGGAAACGCAATAAATAAAGGTTATTTTTGTAAAAAAGTAATAATGTGTCCCTATCCCAGCAACTCACGTCTACTTTCAAGATAATACAAATAAACAGAATTATTAAATATTGCTCACCAGGCAGTATCGTAAGTGCTTTACATAAATTAACTCATTTATTCTTCATAACAATACTATGTTAGGTTCTCTTATTTTTCCTGCATTAACATGGGACACTGAGACACAGAGATATTAAGAAACTTGTCCAAAGCCTCCCAACTAGTAAATAGCAGAGGCAGGATTTGAACTGAGAAAGGATAGTTCCAGGAGCTTTGCTCTAAAATACCATGCCACGCTACTTCTAACCAACAATCTTTCTCACTGAATATTCATGATTCACACTGAACCAGTATTCACTCTGTCTCACAGCTAGAAATCTCCTATTCATTCATATCCAATTACTTTCTTTGCCAGTTGAAAAAATTTTTATAAAGAAATTGTCTTTCTGCCTAGTCTTTGTAGGTCTTGAAAGTATACAAGTAGCTATTTAATGCTTAATATAAAATATTCAGTCCTCAAAATAATTCTGCCAACTCTTCTTTGTTTTGCTTTGTTTTTAGTAAGCTCTGTGTGGAGCTAGAACTCATGACCCCTAGATCAAGACTTGCACACTCCACTCAGTGAGCCAACCAGGCACCCCCATGCCAATTCTTCTTTGAATGGACTACATACAAGCCCAAGTATACGTATGTTGATGGCCATAGGCTAAACTGATAGGTTAATTTGAAAAGTCCCCTTTTTTTTCTATTGCTTTAAGATAAAATTGTCTCTGATACTTGAATAGTTTTAAGTATTTCCCTGTACAGAAGTTTATACTTTCCCACTCAGCTACTCCTGCAGAAAAACCTCTGTGTTTCCATCTGGCACTAGCAGGAAACAGGACACCTGAAGAGTGAAATAAACCATCTATTTACGAAGGAGTAGACAGTGGTAAGAGAAACCCACAAAGGCTGGTGAAGCTCCCCAGTAGCAGACCCTATGAGGAGCCATTACCACCCCTTGGTCTTAAGGGTTAGAGAGAGCAACTAGAATACAGAGAGAGAAGCTATACAGACCTACTTCTTTTTATTGCTCCTCACTTTAGTGCGCTTTGCAGATATTGTGGTTTTTTACAACGTGAAGGTTTGTGGCAGCCCTGTGTGGAACAAGTCTATCAGAACCATTTGGTGCCATTCTTCCAATAACATCTGCTCACTTCATATCTCTGTGCCACATTTTGATAATTCTCGCAATAGTTCAAACTTTTTCATTATTACTATATTTGTTATGGGGATCTGTGATTAGAAAATTTAGATGATGGCTAACATTGATTAGCAATAAAATGTGTTTTTTTAAGTTTATTTATTTATTTTGAGAGAGAGGGAGAGAGAGAGCGCGGGCACACACGAGCAGGAGAGGGGCAGAGAGAGAAGGAAAGAGAGAATCCCAAGCAGTTTCTGCACCATCAGTGTGGAGCCTGATGTGGGGCTTGAACTCATGGACCGTGAGATCATGACCTGAGCCAAAACTAATAGCCAGATGCTTAACCGACTGAGCCACCCAGGCATTCCAGCAATAATGACTTTTTTTTTTTTTTTCAACGTTTATTTATTTTTGGGACAGAGAGAGACAGAGCATGAACGGGGGAGGGGCAGAGAGAGAGGGAGACACAGAATCGGAAACAGGCTCCAGGCTCTGAGCCATCAGCCCAGAGCCCGACGCGGGGCTCGAACTCACAGACCGTGAGATCGTGACCTGGCTGAAGTCGGACGCTTAACCGACTGCGCCACCCAGGCGCCCCAATAATGACTTTTTTTAACTAAGGTATATACATGGCTTTTTTAGACATAATGAACTCTTCATAGGCTACAATATAGTGTAAATGTAACTTTTATATGCGCTGGGAAACCAAAAACTTCATTTGACTCACTTTCTTGGAATGGTCTGGAACAAAACCCACAATATCTCTGAAGTACGCCTGTAGTTGTAACAAAGGGGCTGTCCTCAGGAATTGTGACATTTAGTAGAGGGACAAACCCAACCAGTGGCAGCCCAGCATAAAGGAAGCTGGAAGAATAAATACTCCAAACCCATTTCCCTCCCATTTTCAGATCTCACTGATGTTTCCAGTTTGCCAGACCTAACCTGTAATCAGAGAGGGAGGAGCCTTTGGTGTAGTCCATAAAGGTCAGCCTCCCAGGACACAAAGCAGAGTGACAAAGGAGGGAAAACCAATAAGGAGAAAGAAACAAGAAATAACAAGCATAGTCTGGGATAAAAGAGCTTCCACTATCTGTTCTTTGCAAAGGAAATTTCTCCTTAAAAAAAGCAGTTTCCTGTTCATTAGCTACTTGTGTTAAAGGGCAAGATGTACACAATTAAGAGCTTCTCTGCAAATCAGCAGCAACAGCAAAGTTATCATGTGCCTTGAGCCATTTATGAAGGACAGAAGGCTCTGATCTACCATGGAGATGCCAGCTGAGTCAGAAGACATTGGCTGTGCAGGTGGAGATCCCAGAAGATAAGTGTGGCATCAAAGGAAGACTGCCTGAGGCCAACCAAGATGGGACAACTAAATGAGATTTGTAGAGAAACTAGACTCTGTTCCAGATAAACCTTGTTCAGCCAAGGAGAAGATTCAATTAAGACTGAAGGATAAATAGGAAATTGAAGTTTACTGAGCACCAATTCTGTCAGGTTTTACCTGTGTTGTTTCATTTGAAAACACACATTTTGAAACTTCTACTTAAAGCTGGCTATTACTTGCCTATTTTTAGCATATCTGATAAAAGAAATTTGATGAATTATAATGGTGATAAGTAAATAAAGTTACAGCAAGGACTGAATGGACAAGTCTCCCAGCGTCCACATTCCCCCAACCTACCCACCCACCAAGTCTATTTATTATCCAGAGAACATCAATTCTTTTGAAATGTAAGTCAGATCATGTTATTTTTCTGCTTGAAATCCTCTAATGCTTCCTTGCTTCATTTACAATAAATTCAAACCTTGCCAAGTTAACAAAGTCTTATCAGAATTTTCCAGACCATGCATCATGGCTCATTAATGTGTCATAAAATAAGTTTCTCCAGAAACCTACAACTAAGGCCACCCCGTCTTGTTTTCAAATTCAAATGTTACATATCCAGAGGGAACATTCCTGAACACCCTATATAAAGTAGCCCTACCAACATTTTTAGTTTCTTTTTCCTTACCCTACTTTATTTTTCTCCAAGACTTTTATTATCAAATGAAATAATTATGAATTTGCTTGTCTGTTTCATCTGTCTTTTTTTTTATTTTTATTTTTTTGAGAGAGAGAGAAAAAGAGACAACATGAGCAGGAGAGAGGGGCAGGAGAGAGAGAGAGAATCTTTTTTTTCTTTTTTGATATTTTTTTTCTTACATTTATTCATTTTCGATAGACAGAGACAGAGCACAAGTGGGGGAGAGGCAGAGAGAGAAGGAGACACAGAATCCAAAGCAGGCTCCAGGCTCCGGGCTATTAGCATAGAGCCCGAAGTGGGGCACGAACTCACAAACCATGAGATCATGACCTAAGCCTAAGTCAGACGCTTAACCGACTGAGCCACCCAGGTGCCGAGAGAGAGAGAGAGAGAGAGAGAGAGACAGAGACAGAGAGAGAGAGAGACAGAGAGAGAATCTTAAGTAGACTCCATGCTCAGTATGGAGCCCGACATAGGGCTCAATCCCACAACCTGAGTTTTCAAAATAAATTGTTTTCAAAATAAATGAATTGGTCCACTCCATTTGCAAGCATGCTGGCCCTTATGACCAAGGACCCTCTACCCCTAGATTTTCCTGCCCTTTTACCCCAGATTGGCCTTCTTGGCCAATTGTGCCTGTTCTTAAAAGGAAGGAAACAATGACCACCATTCCCCACACAGAAAGGCAGAAGGAGGATTGGACCAGAGCATGCTGAATAAGAAGTTTAGAAGAATAAGAAAACATTCTAAAAAAAAAAAAAAAAAAAAGCAAGGCCTTATTAATTCATTCATTCAACAAATCTTTATTTGCTAAATATTAGTGGCCTAACATGCCTCTCACAGCTCTAAGCATTAGGGATAAAATTATGAGCAAAATAGAGAAGGTATCTACCTTCATAAACTTATATTCTAGTGAAAAAATAAAGGAAATAAACAAGTAAGCCATGAATAAAATAGAATCCTATTAGATAGCAATAAGCCCATGGAAAAAATAAAATCGAATACCTGGGTACAGGAATGGGCTGGGTGGGAGTTACTTTAGCCAAGGAGGTCATGGAAGGCCTGTGTGTCTAGTGACATCTCATCTGAGTAATGAAAAGGAATCAAAACCATGCAAAGATGGAGAAAAGTAATCTCTTGGCAACAGGAACAGCAGATGCAAAGGCCCTTAAAATAGAAACAAGCTTGCGGGGCACCTGGGTGGCTCAGTCAGTTAAGCGTCTGACTTCAGATCAAGTCATGATCTCACAGCTCGTGGGTTCAAGCCCTGCATCAGGCTTTGTGCTGACAGCTCAGAGCCCGGAGCATGCTTCAGATTCTGCATCTCCCCCTACCCTGCTCGTGCTCTCTTTCTCTCAAAAATAAAATAAACCTTAAAAAAAAAGTTAAGGAAATATAAACAAGCTTGTAGGATGGCTAGAGCCTGGTGAACAAGGAGGAGAATTGAAGAAAAGATCAGAGAAATCACACACTCCAGATCAAATATGCACTCAGTCCAAAATACATGCTGTTAATGTTGTGAAACAATGCAAATGCCAAAATGATTCTTAAAAGAGAGGAACTATGATGTAAAAAAATTAATAATCATCAAGGGAAAAAATCGCGGTTGATACTAATAAAAACAGGGAAAAATTGGAGGATTAAATTCGAAGTAAGAGGTAAAGAGGGAGAAATTTTCATTAAAATTTATATTACAAATAGCATAAATTAAAAACTATTAGAATTATACAGTAATGCAGGGATCAAATTAAACCAAGCCAAAGATGGAATTTCAGATCAGTACAGGAAAGATAGATTATAGATTATTTGATAAACAGTGTTGCGATAACTGGGTCACCACTGGGGGAAAAAAAATACAAGGTAAACCAAAATAAACTGTAAATGGGTTAATGAAATTATAAAAATACCAAAACACAGATGCATTTTTATAACTGTGAAATGTCACTCAAAATAAGATACCAAACTCAGAAGCCATAAAAGGAAAAAATGGGTATATCTGAGTATATTTAAAGATTCTGAATAAGGGGCACCTGGGTGGCTCAGTTGGTAAAGCGTCCGACTTTGGCTCAGGCCATGATCTCACGGTCTGTGAGTTCGAGCCCCGCATCGGGCTCTGTGCTGACAGCTCAGAGCCTGGAGCCTGCTTTAGATTCTGTGTCTCCCTCTCTCTCTGATCCTCCCCCATTCATGCTCTGTCTCTCTGTCTCAAAAATAAATAAACATTAAAACATTTAAAAAAAATAAAAAATAAAGATTCTGAATAAGAAAACTACAAACAAAGGCAAATGAGAGAGTGGGGGAAATGTTACAATTCATAACATGAGCAACTCCTCCCCCTAATGTATAACCAAGAGAAAAGATCAACAATCCAAATGGACAAAATGGACAAAGCCTAGAACACAGTTCTTAGACAACAGCCCTTAGAAATATGAAATGACATCCACCCTCTTAAAAAGAGAAAAGAAGTTAAAACTGCACTGAAATATCTTTTTTTTTTTTTTTAACCAAT
This sequence comes from Leopardus geoffroyi, assembly GCF_018350155.1. Taxonomy (NCBI): domain Eukaryota; kingdom Metazoa; phylum Chordata; class Mammalia; order Carnivora; family Felidae; genus Leopardus; species Leopardus geoffroyi. The sequence goes on from NC_059332.1 coordinate 57,456,244, forward strand.
CAGATTATCAAAGATCTAAACATTTGATAACTCACTCCTTAAGGTTGAGGCTAAAATCAGTCTTCCCTTAGACGGGGAACTTCTTCTTCTGTCCTGCTCTGCCTACCCCAAAGTACACAATGCTTAATAGGACCACAGCATGTATTTCTTAAGTTGACTCTCTAATGAAGAAAAGGAGTCCAAAAGCACTATTAATTATAGAAGCTGTGGCAGAATTTGAAAATGATTAATGGAGTTAACATTATTTGTTGAAATTCTGGAAATCCTAAAACCATTTTTCTCTCGTAAGATTTAGGGCGGTAACCAACTGTCCCTCCAAATCTAGTCTCTTCCTACTCTATTCTCTGTCCACAGTATCATGAGAATTACCTTTCAAAATTTCAGAGAATGAGGCCTCTGATTGGCTCAATTGGTTAAGCATCTGACTTCGGCTCAGGTCATGATCTCACAGTTCATGGGTTTGAGCCCCACATCAGGCTGCGTGCTGGTGGTGTGGAGCCTGCTTGGAATTTTCCTTCTCTCTCTGTCTCTCTCTCTCTCTCTCTCTCTCTCTCTTTATGCCCCTCCCCCACTGGTGCTCGCACTCTCTCTCTCTCTCTCTGTCTCTGAAAAATAAATAAATAAATAAACTTAAAAAAAATCCCAGATTTTAGGTCTATGTTGTACTAATAAATATTTGGTATTATTTAAATATTGTGAACTGTATGTATATAATTCAATAGAAATTATGTTTGTTTTAATCTCATGCCTATATGATAAAATCCAAACTATGAGACAGGAGGTCATTTTACATTCTGGTTCCAAACAACCTTTTCATCTAACCTCTTATCATACCCTTTGAACTGCTCTTGTCCTCCACCAGTTTCCCTTAGTTCCAACCACCCCAGACCACTTTCTGTTCTCCAGATTGAATATTCACTTGCACATCTCCGATCCTTTGATCCCTCTGGTAGGAACAGTCTCCCTCTGAGCTCCAACCCATTGGACCATTTATCAAAATTCTGGTTATCAAGGTCCAATCCAGATGTCAAGTCTTCCATCCCTATACACATGGTCCAACAACCTGGTCAGAATTTATTACCTTTCCTTTGTGTTTTTATAGCCCTTTATTTATAACTCTCTCCTGACTTTGAAATGCCTTCGTTGTGATTACTTTTCATTTATTCAACACTCATTCATTCATTCATTCATTCAAAAAGTACTGGTTGAGTGCTACTTTATTTCAGATGCTGGTACCAATAAAAGAAAAAAAAAAAGGCAAAGTCCTCTAAATTCTCATAGACTCTAGTCATGAGTAAGTTTTAAGTTCCTTGAGAGTCAGTTTCACTTTCCCCAGCACCAAACACAAGTTCCTTCCTGCACAGAGCAGGTATCAAAAGTTCTCCCTGCCTGTTCCCCCTTTCCCATAGAGAACTGTCCCTCTGCATTTGACACAGGTTTGTTAACTGAAACATGTCAAAAGACTGTAGAGACTGTCTATTTGGAAGCATCTAAGTAATAGTCAATACCACTGTCTTGGTAAATACCAGTTAACTCACCCACGATAGCAGTCACCTGGAGTACTTTTTTATCACCTAGGTGTAATGGTTTATTTAATCATCAGGACATGATATCTACGGAGTCTTTTCTACATACCAGGTATTGTCTGAGGTTTCCATATTCACACAGTTAATTGTCTCAACAACTCCAAGAGATATTGTTATCTCTTTTTTATAGACTGGAAACTGAGGAAGGCTGGTTAAATCGCTTGCCCAAAATCACATAGGTGGTAAGGGAAGGAGCTGGCCTTGGAATTCAGGCAGTCTGGCTCCTAAGTCTGTGTTCTTCACCACTACATCTAAGGATATAGAAAGTGAACATCTTTTTCGAGATTTGATAGCCTAAAATGATTTAAAGATGACCATGAATGCAGAAGACTGTTATTACATAAGTGGTTATAATTCGTTAGACTCATTCATTTGTAAGAAATAGAGATTTTTTTTTCAATTTACCTGAAACAGTGTAAGATGAGGAGGGATGGTAATAAAAGTTCAAACGTGGGAACCCCCCAAAAAAGGCAGGAACCATCTAGAATCAACCTCATAGAGCCAGAAACTATAAGGTCTTTGCAGTTCCTAATCTTCTCTGTGGGTCTGAGGAACAGGACTTCACAAGTAGTCTTTACTCTACCATTCCACTGCTAACCCACCTGCTCCTGGGTCCCTTTCTCTTTATGTTGTCAACTAGTTTTCTTTGCATCATTCTCAGTCAAAATCCTGGGAAGGATCTGGTTGAACGAGCTCAAAAGTGAGAGAGCCTTTTGTCCCAGGCCCACTTCTGGAGGACTAGCAGGCTATGGATGGCTGCCCTTAGGCCAATTCCCTCTCCAGTTAACTCAGAACAGGCTAGAGGAAGGGAGTGGACAGAGTCACTCCATCCAAAACACTTGAGCTAAAGCAAACCCTGGGTGTAGGTAGCTTCTCTGGAAAAGCACTTTGTGCATCACAAACACTTGTATTATGTCATGCTTCATATAAGAATTAAGAACATGTGTGATTACCTTTAATATAAGGGTAGATGTAGGCAATTATGTTTTAATAAAATACTTAACGTATGTGGCAGTTGTATAAACTCTCACCTGAATTACTGCAGCTGTCTGCCTACCATGTTCTTCTCTCTACTCTAAGCTCCCCTACGATCTATTCTTCACACAGCAGCCATAAGGATTTTTCCTAAAGCATGTCATATTATCTCAAAACCCACCATGGCTCCCTCATCTCTCTCCAAGTAAAAGCAAGAGTTCTAAAGATGGTCTAAAAATGCACACAATGGGCACTCCCCTTCTCATCTCACTGACTAGATTTCCTCCCCCTCACTCTGCCCAGCAAACTAGCTTTTTTACTGTTTCTGGAATACACCAAGCACACTCCCACCGGCCTTCTCTGCAGCCCTCACCTCCTCCAGTCTTTGTGCAAATCACACCATTTCAGTAAGGCTTACCTTGGCCACCCTAATTAAAACGGCAATCGCCCTCCATGGCTCCAGCCTCCCTATCACCCTCTACCCTGCTTTATTTTTTTTCCATAATACTTAACAGCTTCTGACACACTTTATCAGTCATGAATGTATTATGTTTGTCATCTGTCTCCTTCTGGTAGAACATAAGTTCCACAAGGTCAGGGATTTTGTCTCATTTGTTCACTAATGTATTTTTCTCACTAGAGCAGTATCTAGCACTTAGAGTATGCACCCAGTAAAATATTTCTTGAATGCATGAATGAAATCACCCTAAACAGTGTAAAGCATAACCCATCTTATTTCCTATACCTAAGAGTTCTGATGCATTTCTAACATAACCTTGAGCTTTTCAGCTAATACTGATTTCAAGTTGATGTGGGTCAGGGATTTTATTTGATGCAAGAAAATTCCAACATGGTTGGAGAAAGCGATGTCCAACAAGAATCATTTCTCTGCTTAATATTAGTTAGCAAAACAGACTTGTTTGTTCATTTTTGGAGATCTTTCTAAAATAGTGTAGACTGCTGTCAGTGTGCCTACCAATAGCAGCCTTTCCTTTTTTATAAACAGTTGTGGAATGGAATATCTGCTAAATGGAGGGCTGGCATGTCTCTACCACAAATAAAGTGCTAGCTTTTTTGACATCATTGTGACCACTCAGATGTTTTCTATGTTTATGTGCAGGTTCCCAGCTGCAGGTTTGGTTTGGGGTTGCCAGAAGTCTGACTACTAAGTAAGCAGTGTCACTATAGAATTTAAATAGTAGTCTACAAAATAGAATATCTGGTTTTGCTACCTTATGTGGCTCCATGTTCTTAGGACTCATTTGGGATTTAAAAAAATTGAGACATATATATGAATATTCTTGTTATTCTTAGGGTTAGTATTACTTTGGAAACTATAAATATAAAATAATACTTTTCATGTCTAAACTTTTTACTTATTTTTTAAAATGTTTTAATGTTTATTTACTTTTGAGAGAGAGAGAGCACACAAGCAGGGGAGGGGCAGAGAGAGACGGAGACACAGAATCCCAAGCAGGCTCCAGGCTCTGAGCTGTCAGCACAGAGCCCAGTGCGGGACTCGAAGTCACAAACCATTAGATCATGACCTGAGCCGAAGTCGGATTCTTAATCAACTGAGCCACCCAGGCACATCCTCTCCCCCACCTTTTCTTAATATATATTTATTTATTTTAAGGGAGACAGATAGACCAGAAGTGGGAGAGGGGCAGAGAGAGAGGAAGACAGAGGATCTGAAGCAGGCTTCGTGCTGACAGCAGAGAGCCTGATGTGGCTCAAACTCATGAACAGTGAGACCATGACCTGAGTGGAAGTCAGACACTTAACCAACTGAGCCACCCACGTGTCCCACGCTTTTATTATTTATTTATACCTATAACGTATGGGCAGTCTTCATAGAACTCCCTTTTAGAGTTAGTTTGTATATGCTGACTTCAGGTATTATAATGCTTTAAGGCATATTATCGATAATTAAATGATGGATGGTATTTATCCCTAACTCAAGGTAAGAGATCCAACTAGAGTTCAGATGCCATCGTACAAGAAACTGAGAGCCCAGTGAGCTGTGACCATTGAAAATTTTTGTCAGCAAAGGTTGTCTGATTCTTGTTGCTACCCCAAAGTTGTATTTCTTTCATTAAAATATTATTTCGTACAGCTGTACCTCATAACATAACAATATTTCAGTACATAACAATATTTCATCACAGAATGAGGTGCTTTTAAGTTGGGAACAAAACAATCTCATCTTCAAGTTGTAAAGTACTTGGCAAACCTTCAGAATAAAAGGCACTTTGCAGATATAGAACATTACTATCTCACTATGCTATTTCACAATGTCCTAAATACTTTTTTGTTGTACTAGGAAAAAAATAAATAAACTTAGAAAAGGCTCTCCAAATATAAAGAGGAGATCTGGACACCTTACATTCCTTTATCAAAGAATCAAAAATTCAGATTTGTTTGAAAAACTAAAAACTAGCTTATACCTAAATCTCCCATGACTTCACCCTCATTTACTGAATGTTCTATGGAAGATTAAATATCTTTATGCATGAGTCAAAGGAACAACTTTTTGAGGTATTTCAAGCCAAATCTATGAAAAGTTAAAAGCGTTGATCCAGTTACATGATGCATTGAACCCATATTTTTATCTCCAGCTTTGCCCCAAGTATCTATACAACGACAGTTACAAATTTTTAAATGGATAAACCGGCAGGGACAGCAGTGAACAGGACGTCTAATGTAAGACAAATGGGAAGAGGGGAAATAGAAGGAAAAAAAGGAAAAAGAGAGAAAAAGGGGGAAGAAACATCTAGGATAATAGTGAATAGAAATCTAAAGATTATAGTTGTTCAGATTCCTAGAAAGCAACCAGTCCAAATTGGATCAAGAACAAAAGAAAGGGTATCATCTTGGAAAAAATTAATACATGATGTATGGGCTATTCAGAAGAGATTTTTTTTAAGTGCATAGGTAGAATTTGGAGATGAATTAGTGATTGAATCCTAGAAAGCAACAGAAACAAAGCACTGACTGAACAACACCAACTCCAAGAAATATAAGAAGTTGAACAAGAGGTGTGAGCATAGTACACTATGTAGCTTAGCTGTAAATCATAATCACATAAAAATATAAACACAGATTATTGATTGAATTAAAAATAAGCAATACTGCAATTTTTAAGAAGTATGTGTGTGTGAAAGAGACAGAAAACAAAATGATCATCTTCCTTATTAGAAAAGGCCTGGGTGACTCAATCAGTGAAGCGTCTAGTTTCGGCTCATGTTGTGATCTCGCGGTTCGTGAGTTCAAGCCCCCTGTCGGGCTCTGTGCTGACAGCTCAGAGCCTGGATCCTGCTTCGGATTCTGTGTCTTCCTCTCTCTCTGTTCCTCCCCCAATCGCACTCTGCCTTTCTGTTTCTCTCTCAAAAATACAGAATAAAAAAATTTTTTTTAATAAAAGAAAAGCAATAGATAATGTCTAAAAGGAAAAAATAAAAACCTTAAGAAGTATGTTATCTACAAACATGAAAGTAAATACCAAAATAAATAGCTGAACTATTTGAAAGTTATTGTTTCAAGGAAGCAAAAAACAAAAGTGAAAAAGTTTAAAAGGGACAGAGGGCTGCCTTTTTATATGGGTTTGATAATACCACTGGAAAAGTATTCATTAATTAAAATAGATTGAAAATGTAAAAAATCAAAACACAAAGCTAAGTGAAAAGAGCAACATACGGAGAAATATATACGTCATTGCATTCAATGGATCCATTAAAATGATCATCTGATTTTTAGTCTGTTGATAAGGTGTATCATATTGATTGATTATCAAATTTTAAGCTGAACTTGAATTCCAGGGATAAACTCATTTGGTCATGATGTATCACTGAATTCAATTTTCTCATACTTTGCCAAGGATTTTTGTATTGCATCTATGTTCATGAGGGATATTGGAATTTGGTTTTCTTTTCTCTTAATGTCATTATTGAAGTAATTTGGGCTCATAAAATGAGTTGTGTTCTCTCCATTTTTATCTTCTGGAAGAGCTTGTGTGTGTGTAGAATTAGTACTGTTCCATCCTTCAAATCAATTAATTGGTAGAATTCACCAATGAAGTCATCTGAGCCTGGGTTTCCTTCATAGGACAGTTTTTCACTGTAACTTCTATGACTTTTAATAGATATAGAACTGTTTGAGTTTTCGATTTTTTTTTTTTTAATTTTTTTTTTTCAACGTTTATTTATTTTTGGGACAGACAGAGACAGAGCATGAACAGGGGAGGGGCAGAGAGAGAGAGAGGGAGACACAGAATCGGAAACAGGCTCCAGGCTCTGAGCCATCAGCCCAGAGCCTGACGCGGGGCTCGAACTCATGGAGCGCGAGATCGTGACCTGGCTGAAGTCGGACACTTAACCGACTGCGCCACCCAGGCGCCCGAGTTTTCGATTTCTTACACGAACTTTGGTAGTTCCTTACATCAAGAGAATTGGCCTAGTTCATCTAACTTTCCAAATTTATTGTCACAAAATTATTCATAATATTTCTTTATTATTCTTTTTAAAGCATCTGAAGGAACTGTTACAGTGTCTCTTATTTCATTCCTAATATTAGTAAGTAATCTTTTCTCTCTCTTGCTTTTTTTCCCCTCTGTTAGTCTGGCTACAGAATTATAAGTTTATTGACCTTTGTAAATAAGTGTTACATTCCATTGATTTTTTTCTTTATATTTTTCTGCTCTCTATTTCACTAATTCTTTCTCTTATTTTTATTATTTCCTTAGGCTTACTTTGTACTTAATTTGCTTTATTTATTTATTTATTTATTTATTTCAGTTTTTAAATATTGAAGCTTCTATCATTGATTTCATCTTTCTTCTTTTTGAATATAAGAATTTAATGATAAAATTTTCTGACCAAGTATGGTATAGGTGTGTACCCACAAATCTTGATATGTTATATTTTCGTTTAATTCAGTCCAAATATTTCATAAACTCAATTGTGATATTTGCTTTCTTTAGAGTATATTGCTTAATTTTCAAATATTTAAAGATTTTCCACATATTCCTGTTACTGAGTTCTATTTTAATTTCCTTATAGCCAGAGAACATAATTTGTATTATTCTATTTCAATCCAGTTAAACTAATCAAGATCCGTGTTATGGCCTAGAATATGGTCTATCTTGGTGAATGTTACATGTGCACTTGAAAAGAATATGTATTCTGATGCTGTTGCATAAAGTTTCCCATAAACAGTGAATAGTTCAAATTGGTTGACTGTGTTGGTGAAATCTTCTATATCTTTACTGATTTTCTATTTTGTTCTATTAATTACTAAGACAGAGGATTGAAATCTCCAATTAGGATTGTGAATTTACAGATTTCTCACTTCAGTTCCATCAATGTTTTTGTGTCAGGTATTTAAAAACTCCGTTTTTAGTGGCACCTGGGTGGCTTAGTTGGTTAAGTTTTGGACTTCAGCACAGGTCATCTCACGGTTTGTGGGTTTGAGCCCTGCGTCGAGCTCTGTGCTGACAGCTCAGAGCCTGGAGCTTGCTTCAGATTCTGTGTCTCCCTCTCTCTCTCTGCCCCCCTCCTTCTCATGCTCTGTCTCTCTGTCTCTCAAAAATAAACATTAAAAGAAATTTTTTTTAGTAAAAACTGTTTTTAGGTTCATAAACATTAAGGATTGTTAGATCTTCTTAATGATTTAACCCCTTTATCATTATAGAATACCTTTCTTTGTCCCTGATAATATGCTTTATCATAACATCTACTTCACCTGTTATTAATATAACCACCCCAGCTTTTTTGCTTTGTTTTGATTGTTTTGTTAGTGTTTGCATTGTATATTGTTTTCTGTCTTTTTATTTTTAACCAACATGTTATTATATTTAATGTCCAAAACAACTCTATGAATTAGGTACTATTATCATTCCCATGTGAGAAAATTAAGATAGCACATTCAACCCTACCTTGCACTGCCTCTCCACTCAGCCTGTTTCCAAAGCACCTGGTTGTCTTCTCCTGATGCAACTTCTCAAATATGTCTAGATCATAATATTTTCATTTACATTTCAATATAAATAAAATATGAAAATAATGTAGACATTTTTGTATAATCACCATGGAACCCAGTAAGGTTATTACCATCTTGCATGAGGAAAATAAAAACATGGTTTAAAACATTTTTGTTCTCCTGAATCGGCTCTGGGGGAAAAATCGTGGTAAGTTTTCCTCACTGCAACTAATTTCTGTTTAAGTTAACTAATTATGTATTGGCAGATAATAAACTTAAGGCCAAGATCTAAACTAGAAGTTTCCACGGCTATTTTATTTAAGGAACTAAGCCAAAGCATCCCACGAATAACACCATCTGGATCTCAGTTACTAGTTTATGCCTCAGAAGAGAGTGACACTGTGAGCAGTGGCCCCCTGGAATATGCCACATTGCCCGACAAACTCAGTAGAACCTCCTCATCTGGCAGGAGCTCCTTAGAGCTTGGGCTCCAATCTGTCATGCCACATTGCCTCTGCCCCTAAGAAACTGAAAGTATGATGGTGGGCCATTAGCTCTGGCACTAGCCAAGGAATAGGGGTTTGGAAATTGATATGTAGAGGCCCTTTTATCAAGCAGAGAAGGGAAGAAAAAGTTATTTTGCCACAAGATCAGGCCCTAGCCCATTGTTGTCCAATAAGATTTAACTAACACTTTTACATGCTGACCATAAACTAGGCAGTAGGTTGGAAACTTTTATTTATGTTAGAGTAGTAAAAGGCCAAACTGATATTCTCACACTTCTTCCTATAGAGGCTATTAGTTAATTTTATCAAGTAACCAACTATAATAGCATTGGAAATAAAGGATAGCGCCTATAATTTTCTAAATTTCTTCACTTTAGTTTCTATAACTATGACAATGTTGCTGTATTTCTATACACCTTCTTTCAGATACTTCTTAGTATCTTAAGAAGAACCCTGAGTTGGGATCCTAAAGACCTTGGTCTTAGGAGGAGCTAAGGTTGGGTAGAGGACTCTGTGAAAGTCATTTAAGCATTCTTGGTCTCATTTTCACCACCCGTGACATTAAAAATTAGACTGGGTGTTCACCAGGGACCTCTCTAAGAGTCTAAAAATCCTTCAGAGAAAGAATGTACTTTGGAAACAACCAACCAGGTATATGTTTTTTGAAGTGTTAATGATTGATAGGTTGTGACACTGAAATCAGTAAAACACGAATCAAATATTTACACATACCTCCCATGCAGTGTATTTTCCATTATGGGAAGGTATTGGGCAATGGAAAATTTCTCAAATACTTTTACTGGAAGAGACTAATTAGGCTCAGGTTCTTTGTTACTATTATGTAAAGTTCATACCAGAGCAATAATTATATGTGATGCCCTCTGTTTATTCACAGACTAAAATATTATATTGAGAATTATTTAGCAAGTTGCTCTCAGACTAAGAGGCCTATGATTTGCCAAAGAATGAAGTGCTTTACATAAGATGGTGATTTTACCTAAAAAATATATATCTCTTGTTGTTAATATTGTTAACAATTATAATTCAAAATATCAATAGTGTTCTCATGAATTATAGGCGCTATTCCCTAAGTCATCCTAAAATGGAAATCAGATAACAGGGTTTATATTCTTAACTCAGCTACTGACTTAGGAGACTGTAAAGTGTCAAACCACTTTAATTTTCTCAAAAGATGGAAACAATGCCATTCAACCAAGTACCCCAATTCTGTCTGTAGACAGATAGAGACCATATTAATTGTTCCCCGTGTGTTAATAAAGATTTGAAAAACACCAAGCTGCCTAAATGTTCACTAAAGTTTATTACAAATTGATTTTCATGCTCTTCTAAATTTTAAATTTGATATTTAAGTTTTCAACCTGTTCAGGATAAATTTTATATATATAGTACTCACTTTTTAAAATAGATTTTCCCTTTATTTGTCCTGAATTAAATTTTTTGAAGCTTTAGTGATTATCTAATAATGCTGGAATTTTAGGGATTTGATGACCAAGTCTGCACTCTCCCCATCCACACCCTTTATTGTGCAATAGACTTTGATTCTATCTCCTGGGTCTTTGGGTCTTTTCCACATTAGACTCCAGTCTTTCAAATCTGCTTCTACGTGGAAGGTTTCCATTCTCTAATTTTCATTTCCTTCTCCCACCGACCTTTATTTATTTTTAGCTCTATTGTCTTCCTTGAGTATGTTGCCAAAAAAAACACACCATGGTTTTTTGAATAAAAGAAAACTATGCTTTATTTTCTCATTATAATAACTTCCCTAACTTCCCAATATTTCACTTGCCTTGTATTAAATGAACACATTGAGTGATTACTTGAAAATCTACCCTTGAATTCAAATTGATATCTCAGAATCCTTTACCTTGAAATCATACTTTGTATTATTCATTACTGGATGCTAACCATTACCCTTGCCTAAACTGAATATTATTTGCCACTTTCTTGTTCATTTCTATTATTAGGAGAAATCTTCTTACTTCCTTCCCTTCCACTATTACTTAAGTGGAAACTATGTTTCCCGGAACACACCAGCCCAAGGGAAAAAAATAATCACAATGGTAATCAAGCATCAGGATTTTTCTGGTTCTGTCCTAGCATGCTCTGGGGAAAACTGAGCCACCAAAAAAATTAAGAATGTGTTCTTCTGAATATTGTATTGGCTGTACTCTTCTGTTCTAGCTTACTGAAGTGATGTCTCCTGTCGCCCTTGACATCCAATGCAGTAGCAAGAATGGGGTTTACTGAGGGGGTCTCTACTGTCCCACACAAAACCATGCACACTATTGCAGCCCACTGAAGTTTACACTGAATGCCTGGTATTGAAGGGGCCAAGTGTTCCCCAATGGAGCTTGAACTTCTATAGCTACTGGCACCACTGCCACTGCCATCAGGAAGTATAGATACCTCTGCTTTTTTGACTTCCACTTGTCCTCCATTTGTACTCCCTCATCCTGGAATTTAAACCTGAATTCCAAGAACCTAAACTAGAGGATAATTCCTCCCTCAAAACATTGGCTGGCCATTCCCAACCCACACATAATCTAACCAACAGTGGTAACTTTTCCCACATAACAAGTTATTTTCCATGAAGTTCTTTGTTGCCAGAATGTGTTCTACATATACATGATCTAATTTAATCATTATGACCACCCTCCAAGTTGGTGGTGCCACCAGTTTTACAAATGGAAACACAAAGGCATCAAGAAATTAAATTAATTACCCACGTGTCACAGTTGGCAAGAGATAGAGCCCAGAATTAAATCTGGTCTCCAGACCCCAAAACCCCAAAGATTAATATGCAGACTTCTCTACTTTCTAGTGATTTGTATTCCAAATATGTTATTTCCTAAACATGACATTATACTCTCTCAATGTCAGGCAGTCTTGGTAGCCCCACATCACTTCGTCATAAGACAAGCCCAAACATGATAGGCTCTTGAAGCAAACACAATTCTAGCTCCACCTCCAATTCTTAAGTGTAAAAGTCAAGGGAGTTTGAGCTGTGGAGACAAAAGATTCAACATGGACACATGTTCTGCATGTATTGGCATAGATCCCTTAGCTGCAATTTTTTTTTTCCTCCGTGCGATTGACTAATGGCACTGTTAGGCTTTTCCCTTCTTACCCTTCTGCAAGATTCAAAGTCTTTCTCTTTCTTCCACATTTTCTCTAAAAGTCATAAATAAGCCACTTCTTATTCTCCCAGACAGAACATGAACACTTCTTACCCTACAAACTTACTATCTTTGCAAACCCCTCTCGAACTCCATATCACGTTGCTCTAAAATATCTACAGATCTGTCTTGCCCAGTAGGCTCTGAGGTACTTGAGAACAAGGACTGTTATTCAGGGTGTTATCCCTAGTGTCAGGAAATAAGAACTCCTGAGAAACCCCATGACCAATATCCACTGTTTACAGATATGTATCCCTAGATTTTGTCTTTTGGGTTTTTTTTTAATTTTTTTAACATTTATTCATTTTGAGAGACAGAGTGGGAGTGGGGGGAGGGGTAGAGAGAGAGAGAGAGAGAGAGAGAGCGGAAGACAAAGAATCTGAAACAGGCTCCAGGCTCTGAGCTGTCAGCACAGAGCCCAACGTGGGGCTAGAACTCACAAACCATGAGATCATGACCTGAGCCGAAATCAGACACTTAATTGACTGAGAAACCCAGGTGCCCTTGTTTTTTGTTTTCTAAGCCTCAGTCCCTAAGCAGCTTATTTCACACTTCTTACACACATTTCTGACAGCAGAATAATGTGCCCAGAAGGCCCAACTCTACACAACACACTTGCCATGAATTCAAATTTTGCCACCTTAATTACCGATTTGTTTCAGTTTTGCTGCAGTCTATTCCATAATCCAATGCGTCCAAGATCATGATAAATGAGATCATCTGGAATGAAGTACATGTAAATATACAGGTGGCCCTTGAACAACACAGGTTTGAACTGCATGGGCTCACTTATATGCATATTTTTTACAGTACTGTAAATGTATTTTCTCTTCCTTATGATTTTTTCAGTAACATTTTATTTTCTCTAGCTTATTTTATTGTTAAGACTACAGTATGTTGGGCACCTGGGTGGCTCAGTCAGTTAAGCATCCAACTTCAGCTCAGGTCATGATCTCATGGTTCGAGGGTTTGAGCCCCATGTCAGGCTCTGTGCTGACAGCCCAGAGCCTGGAGCCTGCTTTGAATTCTGTGTTTCCCTCTCTCCGTGTCCCTCCCCTGTTCACGCTCTGTCTCTCTATCTCTCTCCAAAATAAAAAATAAACATTAAAAAATACATATTTTAAAAAAGGAACACAGTATGTCATATACAGACCAAACAAAATATGTGTTAATCTGGTTATATTATCAGTAAGGTGTCCAGTCAACAGCAGATTATTAGTAGTTAAGTTTTGGGGAGTCCAAAGTAATACACAGATTTTCAACTGCATGGAGCCTGGTGCCCCTAACCTTCATCTTGTTCAAGGGTCACCTGTATTTCTTTTTATTTTAGTAAATATGAATTTATTTTCAAGTGTGTCTTAGAAGAAAATATAAGCAACTGACCAGTATGTTGATTTCCTGAATATTTTTTATGAATAAGAATTGCAAAGGGAGTACTTGAATACCTAGATGTTTGAAAGCCATTGCTTTATTGGTTCCTTTTTCCTTTCCCTTTCTTCTCCTTCTTCTTCCTTTTTTTTTTTTTTTATTTTTTATTTACCCAAAGTCATTTATTTAGTAAACCATGATATATGACCTCTCACCCAAATATTCTAACTTAACAGCGGAACATGACTACCACAAATACCCTGAACTTGGCATCAATCCAGAAAAATACGGAATGCTTCATGAATTTGCGTGTGATCCTTGCACAGGGCCCATGCTAATCTTCTGTGTAGTTCCAATTTTAGTATAGGTGCTGCTGAAGTGAGCCCTCCTTTTTCTTTTGATAGGAGAGATAGCACAGCAGCAGACTGCTCTAAAGCAGACACCTGAATTTAAATGATGGCTTCCCCACTACTTGTTCTCTGACACTGACAAATTTCTTAACCTCATTGTACCTCTGTTTCCCCAACCGCCAGATGGAGATAATTGCATCTACCTCATAGAGTTGTGAGTGTTAAATGAGCTAATATTTAAAAACATTTACAACAGTACTGGACACATATTAAGAACTCTAAAAGTGTATGTTGATATGATTATTATTATTTAAAGGAATGTTTTATGTTATTTATGATCGAATACAATTGAGGCTCCACGAAGGTGTGCCTCTCATTTTGTTCTGTCTCTCACCCTTGTACAATGTTACATACATTTAGACTCTTATTTGGGAAGCAAGTTGTGATAGATTCTTGTAAATATTTATGATGCTCAGCAGCTTTTCTTTATTATAATATAAAAGTAATACTTTATTGTTTTCTCTTAAGGCTTTGCAGTCTTGTAAGGACTGATACATTCCATGTAACTGCTGACTCTCTGTAAGAACTCTGGCGTATTTATGAGGCATGATGTTATTTGAGAAACCACATTGCTGGGAAAAAGCAGGTCATGCTTGTCTGTACTCAGCCAACCTAGGCTTTGATGTAGAGCCTTTAAGTGTGTGAATAGCACAATGTGGGTAATGACATAGGAGTTGAAAACTCAACCTTTATATAATGTTTTGTAGTTGAACGAAGTGTTTTGAATATATTGCTTTAATCAATATTCAAAAAAAATCTGAGAAAAAATAGTGTATCCATTTTGCAGATGAGGAAATTTTATTTCAGAAAAAATTAAATAGCACTCACAAACACTAGGCCAAAAATGGATAGTACAAAATTTCCAACCAGAATGTGGATTAGTATTTATTTTTTAGAGATAAACATGGAAATATTAATAAAATGATTATTTGGATTACTTTCAAAATAATCTAGTCAGGAAAAGGAATATAGATGAAAAGAAATTGGCCATGAGTTGATACATATTAAAGTTGGATGATGGATATTTGAATTTCATTATTCTATTCCATCTACTTCTGTACATTTTTAAATTTTTCAACAATTAAAAAAAAAAAAACCTTTTTCTTTATTGTGTTGTTTCTGGAACCAAAATGTCAGAGTGTGAATCCTGGCTGTGTTATCTGCTTTTTGTCATTGGGCAAAGCTGTGCCCTGTTGCCTCATCTGTAATAATAATACTTCCCTCATAGGGAAGTTGTGAGAGTAACTGTTGCATGCAGCGACTGCACAGAATAGTATTCTGATTCCCAGTTCTTTGCTTTTTTCCATAACAAGCTAATATCCATTTTGAACAAAATATTAATAAACTCATCCATTCTTTCAATACATAAGCACCTAAGGGCTGTGCAAGACCTGTTCTAAGCACTGGGGATACAGAAGTGAACAAAATAAACAAATTTTACATCCCTCAAGTTTCAGTGCCAAGAAAAAAAAAATGTGTGTGTGTGAGTGTGTGTGTGTGTGTGTGTGTGTGTGTGTGTGTTAAATACTACTGGAGAAAAATATAGCAGGATAAGGAGGATAAAGAGTGATTGGAAGGGGATAGCCATTTGATACAGGATGATAAGCAAAATTTCCAGTATTGTACCAGAGCCCACTCTTGCCAGCTCACAAAAGCAATTATTTAAGTTTCCAGGAATTTTGCAAGCCAGTTGTAAAACAGTCGTCACTAAAAATTAAATTCTATCAACCTAAAATTAAATTAATTTTATAAAAACAAAGGTAATAAATATTTAAAACTAATCACTTCCTAACTATTTGGCTACATTTTATTATTATCCATGCTTTTGAGGTTATGCATGCCTCCTGAATCTGAATGGTAGAAATGTTGTGTAAGGGAGTGCTACTGCTGTAGTGTCTTCCCAACTCCATCTTAAATAACAGCACTGTAGGGGTGTCTGGATGGCTCCCTTGGGTGAGCCTCAGACTCAGGCTCAGGTCACGATCTCACTTCATGAGTTGGAGCCCCACCTTAGGTTCACTGCTGTCTGCACAGAGGGACAGAGGATCTATGTCCCTCTCTCTCTCAAAAATAAATAAAACATTTTTAAAAATTAAAAAATAATAAATAAATAAATAAATAAACAAACAAACAAATAAATAACAGCACTCTATAAGTCTGAAATTGGTTGGCCATGGTGGGAATATTTACACCAGGAAATTTGATAAATGCATCAAATCAGGGCTTGATTTATTGTTTGTTGATGGACATCCTAAACTTCAGACGATGATGAGTAAAATGTCAACAGTTCAGATGAAACTTAAAACTGAAGATGAAAGAAAGGAAAGTCAAAGTTGACTCCAAGGTTTTAGGTTTAGACAACTGGAAGGATGAGTCGCTGTTTACTGGGATGGACAAGACCAAGATGGCGTTTATCAAAACCCTAGGAAGGGATGAGAAGAATTAGGAGCTTGGCTTGGCTTTGGACAGATTAAATATGAGATGCCTGTTAGACATCCAGGTGAAGATATTGAATAAACAGTTGGATATTTGTGTGAGGAGTTCAGGGGAACAGTTTAGGCTGAATGTATATATAGCTGGTACTTAAAGGTTCCGGAGACTGACCGAGATCCTGAAGGGAGCCGGTTTACACAGGACAAAGTTAAGTTTGAGCCCTGCAGAACTCCAACATTAAAGGGTCTAGAAAATGAAAAGGGACCAGCACAGGACACTGAGAAGGTAAGCCTGTAAAAGAGAAGAAGAACTTGTAAGGACAAAGAATTCATTTAAAATGCTATTTATTTCTTTGTCCTGGTTCTGTCCTGCAAGGCTTTCAGGCAGTAAACAATGAAAACAAATAATAAGCTAATAAAATTTAAATAGAAAAAATCTGTGTCACAAAAGAAAGGCCAAAAACATGTGAACAATGAGAAACAACAGTATGGTTTATATGAAATTCATGTTTGGTTCTGAGTTTTGTAGAACACACAGCAAAAAGGAAACACAATCAATGTATTAGTTTGCAAGAGTTGCCATAAACACACACACACACACACACACACACACACACACACACACACACACATATATTGAGTACCTTCAACAAGAGGAATAAATTTTCTCACATTTCTGGAGGCTGGAAGTCCAAGATCAAGGTGTCAGCGGGTTTGATTTTTCCTCTGACCTCTCTCTCCTTGGCTGGCAGACCGCCACCCTCTTCCAGTGTCCTCAAATGGCTTCTTCTCTGTGCATGAACCACCCTAGTGTCTCTCCCTCTTCTTTTTTTTTTTTTTTTTTAATTTTTTTTTCAACGTTTATTTATTTTTGGGACAGAGAGAGACAGAGCATGAACGGGGGAGGGGCAGAGAGAGAGGGAGACACAGAATCGGAAACAGGCTCCAGGCTCTGAGCCATCAGCCAGAGCCCGATGCGGGGCTCGAACTCACGGACCGCGAGATCGTGACCTGGCTGAAGTCGGACGCTTAACCGACTGCGCCACCCAGGCGCCCCTCTCCCTCTTCTTAAAAGGACAGCAGTCCTCTTGGATTAAGGCCCCACACTTATGACCTCATTCACCTTAATTACCTTTTTTTTGAGTCCCTATCTCCAAATAAAGTCACATTGGAGGTTAGGAATTCAACACATGAATTTGGGATGGGGGTGGGGCCGGGAGACACACAAATATTATATTACTCCTTTTAAGTCAATATTATTATAGAATTCTTGGTTTGCCCTACTATCACTTTTCAATGATTTTATTGAATGTACATGTGAGAAAGTGTCCAGAGCTGAGCAGAGGAACTAGGAACTTGGAACTTGGTATGCACCAGTGTGCTGTCTTCAGAAGTGCAAATGTCCTAAGAAATAAAGGCTGCTGTTTTTCTGATTTGATTGCATCTTTAGGCTTTGATACTGAGAAGAGGGGTAATCAGGAAGGAAAAACTCTACATAATCCTTACTAAAAGCCAAGCCAGATGCTGGGAGGTAATGCTGCAAATATCACTGTCAGAAATAAAAGTAAAAATCAAAGACCTAGAAAAGGTCTGTGGAGCAGAAACACTAAGATTTAAGATATGATGGGGAGTCATAAAATGTATTAAGAAAATTATCTGTTGAAAACATGACTCCTTTACTCTTTAGGAGATGTTTAAACACATGTATTTATTTTAACCCCCAAAAATAAATGTGTAAAGATGCTAGAGACCTGTGACATCTTGTGCTGTACTAGGGCATTTTTATTTCCACTGGTTTCCTTGCTCTGATAAGCCATAAACCTTAAAAAAAAAAAAAATGAGCTTGATGTTTCTAATTTGCATGAGCATATTTATCGTTCAAAAAAATACTTGAGGGGCTCCTGGGTGGCTCAATTGGTTAAATGTCCGACTTTGGCTCAGGTCATGATTTCGCAGTTCATGGATTCGAGCCCTGCATCAGCTCTGTGCTGAAGCTTGGAGCCTGAAGCCTGCTTCAGATTCTGTGTCTCCCTCTCTCTCTGTCCTTCCCCTGCTCACGCTGTCTCTCTCTATCTCTCAGGAATAAATAAACATTAAAAATATTTTTTTAATTTAAAAAAAGAAAAAATACTCGTTAAAATTGTTAAAAGACTTTAAATTTGTTTACAGGGTCAAATTTACTTAACCAAGGAACAGTTTTACTTAAACTAAAAAAATTTTTAGAATAGTGACTTAATTTTTTAGCACAATCCACAGTAAATATGTTATACATTACAACCCATTGCAGTCACCTCATATAACAAAATCTTCACAAAAAATGCTAAAAATGTGAATTTTCTAATTTGTTTCTCTGTTTTTCCAACACGAGTAACAATGCCCTTGAATGGTTTCATGTACTGTTAAACCATTGTAACTCACTGTTTAAAAAGTACCACTTTTCGTGATGATGCTCACTCATTGATGTAGGCACAGACTGATGCAATGACACAATGATATTAATGGATATACAAAACGTTTCATTCCTTGGGGTGCCTGGGTGGCCCGGTCGGTTAAGCCTCTGACCTCAGCTCAGGTCATGATCTCACGGTCCGTGTGTTCGAGCCCCGTGTCGGGCTTTGTGCTGACAGCTCGGAGCATGGAGCCTGTTTCAGATTCTGTGTCTCCCTCTCTCTGACCCTCCCCCGTTCATGCTCTGTCTCTCTCTGTCTCAAAAATAAATAAATGTTAAAAAAAAAATTTTTTAATTAAAAAAAAAAAAAACGTTTCATTCCTTGGCCTTTAAAATCATCTGATCCATCCACATGACCATGCACCTACTGCCCATTAGAGGAAAACTAGACCACTCTTTGATGTTCCTTCCTTGACTCTCAGACTTTCCCACTGAAATATCCTTTATAATAACAAAGGAGAGAGACTGGTCATGCCACCCTGATGGCTTTAGCACAACCCAAAGCACCCAAGGAAGGGTAAATTGTCTTTGAAGTCCTATGTTTTGTCTTAAAAATTCATGCAAAATTTGCATTTGACACTGTAATGTGGGAAGTAATGTAATGTAAACTACCATTAAACAACTGACATTCTAAAAAAGTGCTCCAGGAAGGTTTTTCTAGCAGATTTTCCTGCAGTGCCCACTGACAGGTTTTGTCACACTCTTCTAAGCAATTGATCAGAATCATTCTTACTCTTCCACTCAATCACACCCCAATTTGATCCAGGATTTTTTCTGTTTCTCCATCTCTAATCCTCAAATTCCAACTTATTTCCTGCCTCTGCAGCCACAGATTTAGCAATCTTCCTAATTCACCTCCTCTTTGTAATTTTTTACAGCTTTGATGGTGCACAATCTTATCAATTCTTGTGTCCAGTGAGAAACCTTATTCTAGTTCCCTAAGAAACCTATTCCAAACACCAGCTCATTAGTTCACACTTGACTCAATCAGGCTTGACCCCTTCTTGGTTGAGAATTTATTAAAAACTAGAGTTGGAGGCAGCACCCAGTTAAGCAACTGACTCTTGATTTCAATTCAGGTCATGATTCAACCAACAGTCAGTGAGATCAAGCCCCTTATTGAGATAGAGCCCCTCATAGAGTTCCCTGGTGAGCGTGAAGCCTGCTTAAGACTCTCTCTCTCCTTCTGCCCCTTCCCCGCTTATGCACATGCATGTGCATGTGCCTTCTCTCCTTCTCTCTCTCAAAAAAAAAAAAAAAAATAGAGATGGGGGTGGGGACAGCTGGTAGAGAAATGTATCAAGATTCTAAAGTTCCTCAGGAGAAAATAGACTGGATTTTAGTGATGCCTGAAGTACTTCAACATTAGGTGCTTAATAGAGGCACTCAAAACTACCATCTTCATGAATCAATGGAATCTCTTACCTCTGTCAGGTTCCCAGAGAGATTCAAGGATAAATTTATGGAACACCCATAGATACTAGTGCAAGACCACATATAT
Source organism: Leopardus geoffroyi (assembly GCF_018350155.1). Lineage (NCBI taxonomy): Eukaryota > Metazoa > Chordata > Mammalia > Carnivora > Felidae > Leopardus > Leopardus geoffroyi. The sequence goes on from NC_059332.1 coordinate 57,476,644, forward strand.
ATCTACAACCCACTATTGTAGGAGAAGCCTCTTATTCCACCAACCAGTAAAGGCAAAAAGGCAGCTCTCTCCTTGAAAATTATGTTCAATTCCAGACTATCTTTTCAAAGTGTTGGTATTTCTACCAGTCAGGATGGGGTAAAGGATGGGACCTCCCAGTTTAGCCAAGTCCACCAATTAGCTGTGCTCTGGGAAAGAAAGTTTGACACATTGTCCTGGACTCAATTTAGGGGAGGCCACATTAGACCTTCCATCACAAGATCTCTTACTGAGACTCCCAACTCCAGCTCATGCTTAAGTTTAGTCCTTGACCAACATCTCATCTGCAGTAGCTCTGCTCTCCTGCCCCAACCACATACCCCCTACATACATAATTTTCTAAGAGAAATAGATTACAACAGATTTCATATCAATTTTTAATTTCTCATCACCATGTAACAAATGAAAAGACCCTTGGCCAATGTGGTTGAATGGAGTCTCTTATTGTCTTTCAGACTGGGGTCCAGGTCCTTCTCATTCCATTTATTCCTCTGCATATGCCACATGGATTTCTTTCACACAAGTCCTTAGGATGTCACTTCCCTATTTGAGTCTCATTCTGTCTCTGGAAAATTTTCCTTGGTTATAATTGCTCAGTGTTAGCTGAAAATAACAATATGCATCATAATTATGTAGAAAAGCTAAGAACTAAAATTCTGTCTCATAACCTTCCATATTCAGATATAGATACATGCTCTAAGCCAAGATCCCCAATAGGCAGCCCTCATCCATATATTGCCTGCACTGTGCTTCGTTTGACCCATACATTTGTTTGTAAGTTGACTTGGTAGCCCATATTTGGATCAGAAGATTTTTATCCAAATATCTAACCTTTTATGAAAAATCAGAAGATCTGGCAAAGCTTGGCCCATATTCTGACATTCCCACATGACACATCCAGAGCTAAGTGGCAATGCCTCCTTTAGATGCTGCTTCCTTTCTCCAATTCAATCCAATAATAACCACTTTCCATTTTTTCTCTCTAACTCACAAACCCAGTGTGAACTGCCATTTATCATTTATACTTGTGCTGCTGATTTTCTTAGAATACAGAAATATGTCTTTGCATTCATGCCTACATCAAAGGTAGAAAAATGAAACATAGGATTCCTCATAGATTTTGTAAAAAATGAGATAAAAGTATATACTTTGGTGGAAGTAAAAAATCATCCCTACGGGTTTATTCTCTCTCTCTCCCTCTCTCTCTCTCTCTCTCTCTCTCTCTCTCTCTCTCTTTCTCTTTTATGTTTATTTATTTTTGAGAGAAAGAGAGAAAGAGAGAGCAAGTGGGGCAGGGGTAGAGAGAACACAGAATCCGAAGCAGGCTCCAGGCTCTGAGCTGTCAGCACAGAGCCCAATGTGGGGCTCGACTCCACAAACTGGGAGATCATGACGTGAGCTGAAGTTGGACGCTTAACCAACTGAACCACCCAGGCATCCCTATCTCTATAGGTTTAATATAAAGCATGTTTTAAGTTGAAGGCATTCAACTTAGGACATTATTAGAAACTACTATAAGAACTATGACATCTACAAGGAAAAGTCAAGTGTGATGAAATAGAAATAAATAATAATAAAAGGAACTGAGGTTTCAGGGTTTGTTTGGGGTTATAATAATGCTGCTATGATATACATTTACAAAGTGGGCTGTCTTCATTCGTATACCTCATCATACAGCTCCCTACACCCTAAACTCCCACCTTTATTCCCATCCTACCACACTGACTTTTCAGTTTGCAACTTCTGCTCTAAAAGAATAAACCTAGAGGCACCTGGGTGGCTCAGTCAGTTAAGCATCCAACTCTTGATTTCATCTCAGGTCATGATCTCACAGTCCTGAGTTCTGTGCTCTGCTCAGAGTTGGGCTCTATACTGACAGTGTGGATCCTGCTTGGGATTCTTCCCCTCTCTCTGCCCCTCCCCCACTTGCAGTCTCTCTCTCTCTCTCTCTCTCTCTCTCTTTCAAAATAAATAAATAAAATCTTTAAATTAATTGATCAACTGATCTATAAAATGAAGTGACACCCAACTACCTCCTATCAACCCCATGGACCCACCATACTTCTCATCTAAAGATACCATAACATTGTGGTATTTTTCAGGTTACTAATGATTACAAATCATGGAGAAGTCACATGTGTATACTTTCAGATGCCTGGAAAAGCTCAGTGACTTAATGGTGAAACAAAACCTGAGGCATTTATACAACTGGATACTTCAAATAGGTTGGTGGTGAATTTTATCTCCTGTCCTAGACAAGTGAAGAAGCATATGGAAATAAGGACTGAAATATGCTTCAAACTTGGTATAGAGTATTTCAGACTTGATACAGAGTATAGACAAAGGCTGGTTGATATGGCAGCAACACATTTCTAACATTTGGGCTAATGATAGTGAAATAAATCCTTTAAGCACTGATTAGGCAATAAGGAGGAGGAGGAAGAGGCAGTGGCAGTGTAGGCAGCCTGGGAGAAAGTCAAAAAATGTTTTGGGCAGATCAGCATGTAGTCACACACAGTGTTGGGATGCCAGCAGGTCATGCTCAGAACAGTCTGCCCTGGAATCAACTATGAGCCGGGTCTGCCGAAATCCTGGCAGGCCCAAGGAGTGCTGTAATCAAAAGCAGCCCTTCCCAGGACGGAGAGAACAGGTGGTCTGGAGCAAAGTTCAAGCAGGTAGAGTACTAACTCCTTCTGGCTAGCATCATTCAGATAAAGAACATAGTGAAGATCATGGACATTGTTATGTAGATTTATTTATTTATTTATTTATTTATTTATTTATTTATTTATGCTGCTAGATGTAATGAAGACATAAGAGGTAGAGGCTTAAGGAGAGATACTTCACCTAGCAACAAAATCATTAAAAGTTCACTTTGGTGTTATAGTACCACCTCATAATTATATGACTCGTCTGTTGCAAGTTTCCAAACCCGGTTTTTCTTATTCTTGGAAACCCGAGAAGCTCATCATCAAGCCGATGTGACAGAAGTCGCTAGAGCAGTCTGACAAAACCAGGACAGCTCTGGTTAAATCTTAGGGCATAATAAATCACCCCAAAATGTAGCAGCTTAAAACAACCATTTATTGGTTACAATGTGAGGTGTCAGTAATTCAAGCAGGGCTCAGTTGGGTAGTTCTCCTTAGAGACCCTCATACAGTTGAGGTCCAGATATTGGCTGGACTACAATTATTTGAAGGTTCGGCTGGATAGGATGTCCAAGACAGCCAGCAGTTTGCTCTGGCCATCCTCTGAGAGTTCAGCTGTAGCTGTCGACTCAAGCACCTCCATCCTGTCTCTCAGTGTGGTTGGGTCTTCTCACCGCATAGCCTCTGGTTTTGAAGAGTCAGTACCTGAAGAGGAAGAGTCCGAAGGGTGCAAAGAGCAAACAGTCCAACAGACCAAGGAAGAAGCTATAAGGCTTCTGACTTCTGAACCCTGAAAGTCATTCAGTGCCAATGACAGTGTCATTGGCACTGAACTCTGTTGGTCAAGGAAATCACTAAGACTAGTCTGGACTCAATGAATCCCACCATTCTATGAAAGGAGTATCAAAGACTTTGGCACCATCTTTAATCCACCATAAATGCCTTCCCATCATGCTTCTGTAAATCTTCCATAATTGCTTTTTCTACCTTTCTTATGTTATCCATTCCCATTTAAATTTGGAAATGGATATCCTTTACATTAAAGCCATGGCCTTTAATTGAAACCCTTCCTACAAGTCAAGCCTGAAGATACAGAAAACATGTTCTCTATGTTTTGTTTCCAACATTCAATTTGCTGTGTTAAAATACCAAAATTTTTAGAAGCAACATTTCCCATCCACAGTTTGTGACAGGAATGTTATTTTTGAGTTAAATTTAATGTATAGAATTTCAGTTAATCTCCCTTGAAGAAATAATACAAACCGAAGTTTCTTAAGCTTGGGAATCAGGAAAGACAGGCAGTAGACTTGTCTTTGTTACATGTTGTTCTAGTACACTTGGTGTTATGTAGTCTGTTCCTCATTCATCTCAAATTACCTTTATACAATAAAAGCTTATCGTATCACTTTTAATCAAATTCTTTGTCTTTTGTTCTCATATAAAAAGATGTTTCTGATCTCCAAAACCTTAAAAAGAGGAAAAGGATGTTCTTATTTCCCCCAAATGATGAAACTGCTGTATCTTCTTTCCTCGTGGCTAATAAAGCACTCAAAATCCACACCACAAATCAGATGCCTTATTGAAAGGAATTAGAGCTTAACATGGAAATGGAGACTTCCTTTCAAATATGCCTTGGGGGCCCCTGACCTAGACTGTGAAACAAAAAATGTTTTTTATCATGTATGATCTGGTTGTCTTTTTTCATCCTTTTTTGTTTGTTTTTGGTCTTGGGGTGGTAAAAGATTTTTTTAATTTATTTATTTATTTAATTTTTTTTTAAGAATCAGTCAGCAGCTGTTTCTTAAGTTTCTTCAGTATAATTTCTTTTCTACGTTACTGTCATATCCCTCCACCTCCTCCCCCTTCCTCCTCCTTCTCCTCTTCCTCCTCCTCCTCCATATGCTTCTCACATTTTCTTTTCCCTTTTTTTCGTATCCTGTATCCTTGAATTGGATTTCTATTAAAGGTAAATCAAAATAAAAGAGGAAAAACAAAACGTGAAACTTTGTATATCTTTCACTGTAAGGATTTGTGGAATCAAATGTATGGTTCTTCACTAAACCTTAAATTAGGAGAGTTTCAGCTTAGTAGACAGTCATTTAAATTAAACTAAAAAGACTATTTAGAGCAAAGAGAGAGGATTTTAAAAGGTTAGCAGAGTATTAAGCCAAAAGAGATTTAAAATATGTAGTAGGCAATAGGCAAAGCTATAGTGACAGAAAATAGATCAGTGGTTGTCAGGGACTGGGGGAGGGACAATGGGGAATGACTGTTAATGGGTCAGCATTTCTTTTTTGGGTGATGAAAATGTTCTGGTAACAAAGTTCAACTCTTCATCTATTGTTTTTCCTAATACTCCCGTGGACCGTAGGACTTGTTCTAATTTGACAAAATCCTAAATTTCTATCATCAATCTTAAATAGGTTGTGTTACACCATCCTGGTGGGTTTGTGAAAGACAAGTAAGAAAGAAGTGTCTGAGGAACAAAGAGCCAAAAATAATCCCAAACTGAAAGTGCTCATTTTGTTTAGTCATATAAAATTCAGACTGTGTGTAATTTTCATGCAAACCTTTTCCCTGTGTCCTATGTAAATAAAGAGAAGACACTGTTGGAATTATTTCCCTTTGTAAAGAAAATTTGGTTCTTTAACCATCTTCTCTTTGAGCTTGTTTCAAGACATTGTGCTTTATTTTGTTCTGAGGGCAGGGGGATGAGGTTGAGGGAGTATTGCTTGTTTTCTACGGTTAACTTCTATAACCTCTCTATAACTATAGCATTTCTGAAGCTCTAACAGATTGATTAGTGTCCTAGTCTAGACAAAGCTGTTTCCTTCCTCAGAGTCCTCAGAGGACTCTGGTCCTCCTCAGAGTCCCAGAAGTCTCAAAGAAGCCTGCCTGTTGGATTTACATCAATTCAAAGTCAAAACCATCTCCATTTCTGTCTCCTTTTTACTTTCTCCTCCCTAGGAAGTTTTTGACTACCCCCTGCAAGACATTTGCTACCTAACACCTTTCTTGGCCATCTCTGTCCCATCTTGGTCCCTCTGGGATGGCCTCACAAAGCGAAGCAGATTTGTTCTGTCCTTCCTTGTGTAGCCATGTCATTACCATATGAGTGATAGTTTGGTGAACTTTGCACTTACTATTTCTTCTGCAGGGAAATGTCCTTCCTCAGATTTCCACATGGATGCCTCCACGTAACAGACTGGGTTCTCCAAGAAGCTTACTCTGAAACAGCCTTCTGCACACAGGGTGCTTAGGAGGGAATATGTTTGAAATCAACTGTGGAAAGGAGGGAAAGGAAGCTATGTAGGCTTAAACTGCCCCAGGGGGAGACTCTGAAACTAAAATAGCCCATCAGGTAGGTCTTGTTTGGGTTTTTATTTTGAGGCTTTTATACCCCCACACCTTGATCAGTCATTAAACATGGGCCATCCACAGGAAGGATGTGCCCTTGAAAAAGTGGCTTTTTGCAGCTGAAGCAATCCCTGAAAGTTCTGATATTAAAGGCTGTCTGGTGAAAGCTCACTAACAACAGAGGTAGAAATCCTTCCTTGAAGGGGAATCTGGGTGACACATCTCCGCATCCACACATCCCCCGCTTCATGTAGACTCTGTGTGCACCTTAACCTTACCTTCTCCAAGAGGCTTTTCTGCCCATCCTTTGTAAAATATCCCCATTCCTAGACCCTAAACACAACCCCAGACTTCTTTTCCCCTTGCCCTGTTTTATTTCCATTTAACATATTATACATTTAAGTATATATTATCTACACATCACACACACACACACACACACACACACACCACATGCAAGCCTGAACTTTGTTTAATTCAAATTGTTAGGATCCCAGTACCTATAACATACAATTCTTGGCACAGAGTAGGCAGCCAAGAAATATTTATTGAGCAAGTAAATCAAATCTGGCTGCCACCTAGATCCATTATTTGAGGGAAATACCCACTGAGACAATATAGTAATTTAGTTGTTTAAGGCTAGGATTCTTAGGTACTATCCAAAAAGACTTAGTGACCAGAGTAAAACAAGAACATTAATGTAACTTCAGTATTGTCTAAAGTTTGACTTCATGAAGATTCCCTCTCCTGCTGGTAGAAGAAATGCAAGCAAACTTACTCTAATGTAGGAGGGACCTGCCCTGAGAGACCTTTAAAGAAAACACAATGTATTCAGTTTCCAGGGCTTTTGCAACAAAGTACCACAGACTGGTGGCTTAAACAACAGAAACTTCTTTGCTCACAGTTCTGAAGGCTAGAAGGGTGTATGGTTTGGATTTCTTCTGAGGCCTTTCCTTGGCTTGTAGATGCCTGTCTTCTCCCTGTCTTCACATGGTCTTCTGATATGTCTGTGCCCAAATTTCCTCTTATAAGGGCACCAGTCCTATTGGCTGAGGGCCCACCCTAATGACCTCATTTTAACTTAATTACCCCTTGAAAGACTGTATATCCAAATACAGTCACACTCTGAGGTACTAGGGGTTCCAGCTTCAACATGAACTTGGGAGGAGCACAGGAAACAATGCAATCCTTAACATACAACCAAGTTTCTACAAATCAAGTAGGATAAATAACAAAATAGATGTTAAATTAATTCATATACCATACACCAACCCTAAAATAAATGAGCATCAACCACATAGAAAATCCCAGAGGACTGCCCACATATGAAAGCTAATTGACAGCGTATAAATAAAGGAACTAGAGAGCCAAAGGGCCCCTGGGTGGCTCAGTCAGTTAAGTGCGACTTCAGCTCATGTCATGATCTCACCATTCATGGGTTCAAGTCCCGTGTCAGGCTCTGTGCTGACAGCTCAGAGCCAGGAGGCTGCCTCAGATTCTGCATCTCCCTCTCTGCCCCTCCCTGCTCACACTGTCTCTCTCTAAAAAATAAATAAACATTAAAAAAAAGTTTTTAGGGGGGCCTGGGTGGCTCAGTCTGTTAAGCATCTGACTTTGGCTCATGTCATGATCTCACAGTTCATGAGTTCAAGTCCTGCATTGGATTCTGTGCTGACAGCTCAGAGCCTGGACACTGCTTCGGATTCTGTGTCTCCCTCTCTCTCTGCCCCTCCTCCACTTGCACTCTGTCTCTCTCAAAAAAAATAAACATTAAACATTTTTTTAAATTTTTTTAAGTATTTCAAAGGAACTAGAGAGCCTTTCTGGACTGCTTTCAGTTATTTGGCAAATGGACAAGCTTAATTTAGCTTCAAATTAGTACTGCAAACCTGAATTCTACACCAAGGCATATACTAAAGGATGATTTACTAATACATCATACTGTAGAAGGACTTGGCCAAAGGTGAATAACTTTTGGACCAGTTGTGTCAGTAATTCCTGCTATTATTGTTGAAAAAAAAAAATAGCAGGCTCCTTACAAAAGAAATGCTGAAGTGGTTTCAGTATGTTAGAGCTAAAGTAGAAGTAAAGTGCTAAGTTAATGCACAAGAATATGTGAGCACCCTGCTTCTCCTTATCTGCCTTGCCCATTAGGCCTTCAGGATTTGAAGGAAATTGTGAATTTCATCCACTTCTTTTTACTTATAAAAAGATACTATTGGTATTTTAAAATCTTGTTTCTTAAAATGTAACCTTCTTCGGCAAAATCAGAATCACTTGGGGTCTTATTATTAGCAGACAGTGTGGCTCTCCAGACCCATAGAAGGTGATTCCCTAGGGATAGGACCCAGTAATCTGCTTTCGTAATAAGTTCTCAAGATTCTTATGTATAATAAAACTTCAGGAACATTGCTTTTAGAAGGTGACCAAGATCTCATACCCAAAATACTTACTTTTTATTACAAGGTCGTTTGGTTTTTGTCCCAGATGGACCAAAGAATTGGAGACCCGAGACCAGAATGGAGAGAGAGAATTTACCGAATAGAAAAATATAGAACACTTTCAAGAGAGAAAGCAGGCCACTGCCAGGGCAAGAGTGGCAATGATACCCAGAAGTTCTAGCTGCGTCCTTTTAAGCTTGCTTTCTATGCATGCAAATTTAGATTTGATTGACATTTTTGATTGACAGCTGGTGATTATAACACTTTGGCTCCTGCGCATGCGCCTACGTGATGCATTCTGTTACAATTGTATGTATTTATGTATGGTATATTTACGAGTTTTCAATGAGCTTTTGCTGTGACCTTAAAGGCAACTTGCACCTTTTGTGCACATGCTCAAGTCTTCCAAGTCCCTTTGTGGCTTTTGAGCCAGAGCCTTTCTATGGCTAGGCCTTTCTTGTTCTGTTAGCCCTTAGAGGTGGCTCTGAACGTGTGACTGTTAACCCTGGGTGGGGTGGAGCGGGGGGGTGGGGAGGTTGGGGCTCTGAGGGTGTGGCCAGCTTCTGCTTTATCCCTCCTCCCTCATGACTAATTAACTGCCTAACATTCCCCCTTCAAGTGATTGGACGCCAAATCCAGACCGCTCTGGCTTCTTCAAGGTGTTAGGGGGCGTTGTGAAGATTCTGGGAGTCCATCATTTGCTGACTGTCAAGGAGGGTGGTGGTTGCCAGTATCCGTTCAAGGGACTTCCAAAAGGGAAAAAGTTGTAGGTATCTAAAGGTTGATATCCTTCGCTGAAGATCAATTGGAAATTGATGGCCTGTACCCAGGAGAAACCAAAGGATACCAACATGTTGATTAGTTGTAGTCCAAGAAGTACCATTAAAAGAGTCCCTAGATCAAGGGTAATAAAGGGAGTAAGGGTGTAATTGTAAGTAGTTACAAACAGATTACCCAGGAAGACAGGTGTTACCTGGTATTAAAATTTTTTAAGACACAGAGGGAAGTGAAGGGTTTATAGGAGAAATGATTCCATAGTGGGGGAAGGAGACAACTGAGTTGTAAAAAAGGAAAAAAAAATGGCTATAGCAAGCCTTATTCCTAATGGAATGTTTCAAAAAAAAATGGGAGACCTATCTGTAATGAGGGATATTTCTGAAGAGTAACTTTAGGCTTTTGAGGGGTTCACAGGAGTAGGCATCTGTGATGTCTGCTGGGGTTGATTCCAGGGTTTGGCTCTGGAGTGATGGATCCAGCCAGGGATATCTGGTACCTAGATGGCTGTAGAAGGAGACAAAAGAACCAGGAAAGGCACTTTCCAAGTCCGTTCTAGTTAGGACTTAGGGGAGCTGTCTTTCCAGACTTTGATTAGAACCTGGTCATCAGGTTCACATAGACGAGGTGACTCCTGTTTGGTAGTGGAAACTGTTAGGCCATATTTCTTTAAAGCCCGTTGAAATTTGGATAGAGAGATAATGTGAGTTTGTATTCCTAGAGTCTCTAAATCTAGCAAGAAGTCTGTAGTTAGGAGGGGTCACCCATGGGGGACCTCGAAAGGATTTAAACCCAGGGCTTCCTTAGGAGCAGCATAACTACGGAGAAGGGCAATTGACAAGGCTTTTTTCCAGTTTAATGATGTTTCTTATGTGAGTTTTTTAAATACCTTTTAGGTATCAGTTGGCCCTTTCCACCTTCCTGGAGGACTGTGGCCTCCAAGCACAATGGAGGTGGTATTTGACATCCAGTGCTTAGGGGACAGTTTGAACTATAGTGGCCACCAAGGGTGGGGGGTGGGGAGGTCCATTGTCAGTCTGAAGTGAGTTTGCAAGGCCAAATTGGGAGATGACTTCATATAGAAGTTTGTTGACTATTGCAATTGCCCTTTCAGTCCCTGTGGGGTATGCCTCTATCCATCCTGTAAGGGTGTCAACAAGCTCGAGGAGGTATTTGCATCCTCCTCAGGGTGTCCTCTGAGTAAAATCCATCTGCCAGTCTTTCCCAGGGTAGGATCCATGCCTCGGTATTGGTTGGATTAACTGAGGCCAACAGATGCCCTGGGGGTTGTTATATGTGCAGGTGGGGCAAGAGTTGAACCACTTGAGAAAGCCTTTTACTTTTGAATGTTCTGGAAATGAGAGTTTGTAAGGCATTTCATCCTAAATGAGTGGAGTTATAAAGGGCCTTGCCTAGTTTCCATAGAAGATTTTAAGGAATGGCCAACTCTTGAGTAGGGGAGCAAATGAGCAAATTGCCCACATATTGGAGGATAGTTCCCCCCCCCCACCTCGATTACTAAGTTTTGCAAATCCTTAGAGAGTGCTTGGCCAAACAGATGGAGGTTATTCTGAATCCCTGTGGGAGTACTGTCCAGGTAAGCTGTTGGGAACTGTCGAATATAAACAGAACGCAAACAGAAATTGGGATTGTTGAGCCACTGGAATGCAGAAGAAAGTATCTTTAAGGTCCAGGACCATAAAGCAGAGGCTCTTTGGAGATATGGTACCCAGTATGACATATGGATTTGGTACAGTTGGGTGTAGAGGTATAACATCCTCATTAACAGCTCATTGGTCTTGTACTAGGTGATAGCTGTTGTCCTTTTTCTTAACTGCTAGGATGGGAGTGCTGTAAGGTGGAGTTGTGGGAACAAGAAGCCCATGTTTTAAAACTTGGTGATTATGGGCTATAGTCCCTGTCTAGCTTCAGGTCTGAGAGGGTATTTTTGTGAAGGTAGTAATAGGGGTCCTTAAGTTGAATTATAATGGGTGTGGTTTATTGCCCTTCCAAGGATTTCCTGATCCCAGACACCTGGGATGACTAGGTAATCCCAGTCTTTCAGTACTTTTGTGGACAGATGGGGGTGGGGGAGGGATGCTCCATAGGATAGCAGGAAAAGAAATATTAACAGCAATAGTTTTGTTTTGAACACAGTTGTACATAGGGAACACATTAACTCAAATGTCATTAGGAAGGCTGTTACTAAAGTCTATCACATGACTAAGGGCTCTCATACAAAGTGAAAATCACAGGAAAGAGTGGGAACTGATCTTTCAGGTAAGGTACTCCTGGTCAAGATTCTAAGATAAGGGCGAAAGTCCTACCTGTCAAGCCACCAAGCAGATCCTGAACAGCTGCCACAACTGCAACTGCTAGGTCAATTTGCCAAACTTCCTTAGATTCATCCAGTAGGGAGGCAATGAGACCAAATGGATCTGTACAGTTTAGTACACGTGGCACAGAAGACTGCATGAGCTCCATGTTCACTTTGGTTGCTCTTGCACCCCAAATTCCATGGCAGCCATGCAGAGATAGGCCCAGGTAGACACTGCACACGCAATGGGTTTGTGTCATAGTAAGGAAACTTGAGCTTAGAAAAACCCCCATCTATTCAAGGAACTACTGATAAACCTGTCCATCCATCCCTGCAAAGAGAGACATTATCTTTATTATTCTGATCAGGAAACAAATCTGCCTACTGACTCAGAGGGAGATGTTATCCTTATCACCCTGGACTATCTCCAGGGAGGGTGGGAAATGAGCTTCATTATCCTGGAGAATAAGCAAACCTGCTCCTTGCCTGGAGCAACTTTGCAAATATCCTTGAACAAAGTTGTCAGTGCTCTTTGCTCCGAAAGCCATCCAGAAGTGCCAGAATTATCTCTCAACACTACCTTTTAATACGTCTTGCCTTGATGACTCAAATTTAGCCTGAATGTCAGAACAACTCAAGCCAGTCTTCGTTCATTGACTTCAGAAGATAAATCTTTCTGTTTAATACTTCGCACAGTCATGAACTCAGGCTTCAAACTTTTTTAGTGGTGTATCCTAATCTCAAGCAGGTTCTTTCATACAGCTTCAATATATAAAACAGATCAAAACAAGAACTGCTCCCTCCGAGGGGATGAGGTGATGCTGTCATGAGCTAGGACTTCTCCAAAGCCCCCTTGCATTCACCTTCCCTGCATTAGATTCTGTCCCCCTCCCCCTTGGCCTCTAAGCATCCTCAAAACCTCATCCTCCATATAAAAAAAAAAAAAAAAAAAAAAACAGGTGAAAACCATCACTGTACTGTACATCACAGTGATTAATGTTTTATAATTACCAGCCCCCCCCCTTATCAGGCAATGATAGAAGGGATCATACAGGTATGAATAAATAAAAAATCGTGCTTCCTGGCATTAGTGGAGACAGAAGAAAACTGGTATTTTTAATTAGTCACTAAGGTGTGGAGGCAAATTGCATTGTTTCTGTAAATAGGAAATATGTCTAAGGGTGGCCTTAGAGGATAGTATTCACCTCTGTACCCATTTACCTACTTACTCATTTATTTAATTCAGCAGGAATAATTTTTAAAATTTTTTTTCAATGTTTATTTATTTTTGAGAGACAGAGAGAGACAGAGTGTGAGTAGGGAAGGGGCAGAAAGACAGGGAGACACAGAATTCAAAGCAGGCTCCAGGCTCTGAGCTGTCAGCACAGAGCCCAATGCAGGGCTCGAACCCACGAACATGAGATCCTGACCTGGGCCAAAGCTGGACACCCAACTGACTGAGCCACCCAGGCGCCCCTCAGCAAGAATATTAATATTGATAATCATTATTAGTACACAAAAGTTAATAAGACATGATCCCAAAGAAGGGATAAATGGAAGCAAGTATTACCTAAGTAAAATATTTTATTATTTTTATAATTACAAAACTTACACACATGTGCCCTAAGACGGTATGATGTGTTTCTATGATGTTTTCTGCTAGTTGACTTTTTCTGCCTAAGATGGTCACCAAGAATCTGCACAATTCTTCATATTGGAGAAAATAGAAAGGCTTGAGGGACACTTTTTTTTTTAATCTACCGGCTTTGAACACACTGAATCTTATGAACTCTAAATACTCTTATTATCCTTAAATTTTCCCAGCAGCTAACCAAACTGTGCTATAGGAAGGATTATCCATATTAATAATATCCAGCTGCTTTTCTAACAAGATAAACTGATAATTATAAATAACCTAAGCAGAAAATAATTTCTTCTTAGGGAAGGGTCTAGAAGCTTGCTTTTGATTATATTCACCTATTGTCAAAAATGATAAGATCGACTAAGTTCTCTAGATATAGTATATCATTTAGCTTAATTTTCAGAACTACTTGATGAGTTAAGTACTATCCTACTACTGCAAGTAAAAAAAGGGAGGGTCAGGGGTGCTGGGTACTTGCCCAACATGCTACAGGAAGTAGGAAGCAGAATTGAAGTCTGTCTAGTTCCATTCCTGGGCTACTCAAAACTGTTCCATGCTTGATGAGCAAGAGGCCATTGCCAGCACCTCTTTACTCAATCATCCTTTGAGCGTTCACCATAAAAGGAAATTCATCTGTTTCCAGCTTCTCTGAACAATAAGCTCCTTGCATCTTTCTTTTCTCAATAATGTCAAAAGAAATATGAGAATATAAGTGAATTGAGACATGAATTTCCCTTTTTCTTATTCAAAAAGACTCTTGTGCAATAAAGAAAGCAAATAAATTGATAGAAATTCGGAGTATTAAATCTTGACAAAACTTTGAACAGATGAAATCATTTTTGTTTTTATTAATGACAAAAACCGTTTAAGAAGTCTCTTGGAGATGAATTCTCTTTCAATTTTGAACTAAAAGAAGATAGCAAATAAATGTAACAGATACTAGAGTAGGTAATATTATTTTTAATTTTTTGCTAAGAGTCATTAAAATAATGTTGACATACTACTCAACAAAAATGCATGTCTTTGAATCATTTTTTTTTTAATTTTTTTTCCAATGTTTATTTATTTTTGGGACAGAGAGAGACAGAGCATGAACGGGGGAGGGGCAGAGAGAGAGGGACACACACAGAATCGGAAACAGGCTCCAGGCTCTGAGCCATCAGCCCAGAGCCTGACGTGGGGCTCGAACTCACGGACCGCGAGATCGTGACCTGGCTGAAGTGGGACGCTCAACCGACTGAGCCACCCAGGCGCCCCTGAATCATTTTTAAAATACAGGTTTTACAGGGGTGCCTGGGTGGCTCAGTTGGTTAAGCGTCCGACTTCCGCTCAGGTCATGATCTCACGGTTAGTGAGTTGGAGCCCGGCATCGGGCTCTGTGTTGACAGCCGGGAGCCTGGAGCCTGCTTCAGATTCTGTGTCTCCTACTCTCTCTGCCCTTCCCCCGCTCGTACTCTGTCTCTGTATCTCTCAAAAAATAAATAAACGTTAAAAAAAATAAAATAAAATAAAATAAAATAAAATACAGGTTTCCCCCAGTATTTGAAAATAGAGCATGCCTAATGAACGCTTTTGTAGGCTGAAATGGCATAAACTGAAAAAGCGATTACCATTAATTTATATGGAAATTTTTCCAAGTGTTCCCAGACACGAAAAAATAATCTCTGAGGCTTTTCTGAAACCTTGGGACACGTCTTGCTAGTAGATACACACAGTAAGTCGAGATAGAGTGTGGATGCTCACAGAGTTCAGAGCTATGGTGGCTTGATGCAAAGATGCTGGGTGTCGTTCCAGGAAAAGAGCTTAGCAAGGCCACTCTCGCTGTTGGGGTTCGCACTGCCTCTATAACCATTCACCACAAAACAAATGCTGAAAGCAATTTTTGCTTTGCACCCTTTTTTTTGGAAAAGTGAAAATCCTCTTTAGATTTCTTTCAGTTAGCAAAAACAGGTACCAATGTAGATCTTTCGTGAAAGTGAAGCGGCATAAGGCAAACTTTAAAAAAGCAGAGGGTGGACACCTGAATAACAAAGTCAGGAATGAAAATGGATTATAAAAACAATTCATAGAATAGTTTAATCCAAATGAGTATCTTGCGCTACAAAATTAATTTTTCATAGAACGTATTCAATAGTTACATTCTGCTTGAAGGCGTGAGAGCTTTGGAGTGCCTGGCTGGCTCAGCCAGTGGAGCGTGAGATTCTTGCGTAGTGAGTTCGAGCCCCATGTTAGGTATAGAGATTCCTTAAAAATAAAAAAAAATAATCTTTAAAAAAAAGACAAGAACTTTATTTACCATATTTACACAATTTAAGATTCTGCTACAAGTATGTCTAACTAGCCAGGAATTAACATTTCTCTTTAATTCAAAAACTAAGCCTATATTTTACTTTTAAAATATAAAAATAATCAAGAAAATACCACCTGACCTACAGTGCCTTTTACTGTTGCACTAGCCACTGGGTTTCACCTCAGTGGAAAACCTTGATATGACCCTTTGTTGCATATGCTCTGTTACATAGGAAAGTACTCCAACACATGTGCAGAAGGTTCAACCAAAAGTAAAATACATGATGTGAAGTCTTCACACAGCTGCCTGAAGAGTATACGGCTTGTCTCACTTGCGGTTAGACAGCAAGTTGTACCTTTTCCCCATCTGCTTTCACTAGTAATCTGTGTAAGGTTGACAGTGGGCAGTCGGAGGAAAGTTAAGAAGGGGCAATTTCTAAATAAAAATGTAGGATACCCACCTCCACGACAGACCATTTCCTAGAGAGAGGTTGCTGGCAGATGTTGAGATAAGGTATATAATCATAGGATTTCCAGTCAAGAAGCGATATAGGGAAAGAAAATTCTTCCATCCAGTCATTAAGCCTAACCTTTAACTATACCCCAACCAGAGTCAGGAACTTTGTCACATGGCAGAGGGGCCCTTCCTCCTCTCTGACATTAACATGCCAGCAGAGTGCCCCTGGCTGGAAGCTGAGAGAGCTCAGAATTCTAGGCCTGGACATTTCAGGGCTGAGCACTGCAAAGTCAGCCGTCCGGTTCCAGCAATTCCTACCAAAAGTGGGAGACACTAGACCTTTTCCTGAAAACACATCAACACTGAATTCTAAAAGAGGCCCAAAAGTGACCAATAAATTCCTTCAGAACTCTCTCAAACCCTCCACTGAAAAATGAATTTGAGGACTATCTCCTCTTTTTCAACCAAATCTAGGCCAATTATTATTCAATCTGAATGGGCAGAAGACATAAAAGAGGAGCTAACCTGCTTTTTACCTCATTGTGAATAATCCGAAACCTCCTGAGCACGGTACGAGTACGCCTTTCTAATTGCAATAGATGTGTCCCTGATAAATGGCCTTTAACATGAGTTTCTGAATTTACTCACAGTATAGGTCCTGTTCCATGTCAACTCCAAGTTAGTGTCTAACGCTTTAACATCATTTTGCTACATTTTCCTCCCTCTTCATTCCAATCTCACCTTCTCTCCCCTGACCAAGTGTGTTCAAACTTTCCAAAATAGCTGTTGAGTGGATGTGGGCCTGTGTCTAACTTCCCTAAAGCAGGACACACCTATCTCTGCATTGAGTACAGAGGCGAGTGAGTTCAAAGGGATCTCAATAAACGCATCTCCAGCCAGTCCCTCCTTTCAAGCAGCTGTTATATGGGCTTATGCTACACTTAATTTATTAGCCTAAGACAAGTTAATTGCATAGTTTCCACAAAATAGAACATGTTGTTCATAGTAACTACATGCTAATTCCTTTGAAAACGTCAGTAATTATACAGTGACTTTGCATCTCCCAACAATTGTGTGATTAACTGGTGTTACATGTTTGAAGCTATTAGCAAGCTCAGCACCAAGGCAGACAGAGTTCTGACAGGGTTTGTGCGTTAAAAGGACATTTTACTATCCTAGCTTTGTTCCCCAAGAACTTGCTTTTTTATTAACGCTAGTGGGTTTGCACACAGCCCTGCTGAGGCAGGAGGGCTCTTGCAGCACCGACAGCCTTGACATTTAAGGCAACCACACAGAGGCAGCACACCTTTTCCAGGCACAGAACAGCGTGTACTCACAGAAGACAATATCAATGGTTGCCCAGTAAATACACATCTATAAAAAGTTCAGTAAACACACAGGTTTAGTGACTTGAGTTTTATGTCTAAATACAGCTTGAAGATCACACTTCAAGGCCGACTACTTGTGAGAAATGATTGTGGTTTTAAAGGTGTTTGAAGGTATGTGGCCTTAGGATTCTGTCTCGTAAAGCCAAGAAAGAAGTGTCATTTTTTGCCTGACGTGCTGATTGGCTTTGAACCTCACGTTTTACCGAATATTCTGCTTTGGGTTATGTTTATGATGCACTCTTAATTTCTCCAATGTCTTCTGGGCTTCTCTTTCTTCTCCCAAACTCCTTTTCAACCTCTCCAGGTTTGCTGAGAAAACTTTTGTCATCACATTTTTTTTTTCCAAATATCCGCTTTGGTTGGTGGCTTCAACAGAAATGAGTCTTAGGAAAATGAGGTCACAAAGACTCCCCATGAGTTTAAGTAAAAAAGTGTTTCCATTATAAAACTAAGGGGAAGTAAAGGAAATGCAAAAGTGTAGAAAGCAATGATTTTACAGAATATAGATTTCTTACCCAACTTTAATAAAATGCAATCAGCAGTCTGATTCAGCTACAAAACCCTTTTCCCCACCTCTTTTTCACAACCCTTTACAGTGGATGGGAGAAATATTCTTTAGATTTCAACCCTGGTCGTTTGGGGTTGGCAGCTCTATACCACCCTCCCGGTTTTCAGTCTAGTAACTTGGCTTCTGGTATTTAATCCAAGTGTGGAAGGGTTCAGGCCATGCCCTGGGACACTAAATCATTCTGTGCATCCAATCTCAGGATGCCTCCTCTTGAGGAAGGCAACTCCTGCCCAGAGAGGGAGACTCCACCCTTGACCTTGCCTGTACGACATGAACCCCTCAGCCATCTCTTCCTGCCCTCTGTTTCTTGTAATGCAAAATCATGAGCCTGCTGGCCTGACATGCCTGAGCTTCATGAATGATCATTCTTTCTGATTCAAATATCAGTTCTTTGATGATTCATCTTCAAATGTCCCCTGGGAATGATATCTGAAGTTCTATAAACTGTGGCTTTATAAAACCAAAATTGCTTTTCAGAAGCAGATTGAATTTCCAATGATGGAAAAGTTGAGCCATTACATTTCAGCCTCCCTTGGAGTAGGGAGAGTGAAGGAATCATCTCCATGTTTCCTTGGATCCCTATATTTACCCCCAAAGCAGCAGCCTATAGCAATTTATCATTATCAATTCTATGTATTCACTAAAACTCAATGTAAAATTTGTAGTGTAAGCAGAATATATACATGAAAGCAATAGGGGAGTAAAACGATCATAAAAATGAAGAGAAATAGTAGAACATATCAAGAACATATGTTTCTATGGTTCAAATTTCTGATTTTAATTATAGATCCACATTTGAAGTTATTTGAGGATTGGCATCCCACCAATTACTGAAAGGCCCATCATCTAATTTCTAAAAAGAAACAGTATTGGAGAAATTTTAAATCTTCTGCTCTACTTTTTTTTTTTTTTTTTTTTTATGGGGAGGAGTAGATGGAGAGAGGCAGAGGGGGAGAGAGGGGGGAAGAGAGAGAGGGAGAGAGAGAGAGACAGAGAGAGAATCCCAAGCCGACTCCATGCTTAGCACAGAGCCTGACAGCAGGGTTCAATCCCATGACCCTGGGTTCATGACCTGACCCAAAATGAAGAGTTGGATGTTCAACCGAATGAGCCACCCAGGCACCCCACAAAGTTTATTGTTTGATAAGTAGGTTCCAGGCCCAGCATGGAGCCCAATGTGGGGCTTGAACACATGACCCTGAGATGAAGACCTGAGCTGAGATCAAGAGTTGGAGGCTTAACCAACTGAGCCACCCTGGCACCCCTTTTCTGCTCTGCTTCTATAGAAAACCTGTGTTATAGGAAAAAACTTTTACTTTGCTTTATCTTTTTAAATGTTATACAGTCTGATAAGTTAATTTATTATTTCACTTAGAGTCTGGTAACAAATACTTGACATTCCATTGTATTTGTTAATATCAGTAGAACAATGATCTGAAACAAGATACTTGCGAAGAGAACAATGGCTACTGGTTTCAATATCAATAATTCCTATATTTACTAGTTTTCTTCTTATTTTAGTAAATATTAAAAAGGCATTTTAAGCTTTTGAGGGTGAAGGTAGAGTTTGCATGGTTGATAACCTATACAATAACAAAATGAATTCATTGTCTACTATTTTACAAAGCACTGTACTAGGCACCATGTGAACTATACCGAATTTTCACTAATTGCAAGTTCTATAAAAAACAGTTATGATTATAGCTTGTGTTTATCAAGCACCTACAAATACCAGGCTTGGCATTAAGAATTTACATGGATTATATCATTCAATCTTCATATCGACCCACATCAACATTTTATCCCCATTTCATAGAGAGGAAATCAGGTTCAGAGAAACTGGGCTACTTTCCCAACATCTCACAGTTAGCAAGGAGCAGAGCAGAGCCCCTGGAGCTTATGCACTAACAACTCTGGTGTAGATCTTCTCCCTCTTATCAAGGGTACTTCAGTGTGAGAGGATTAATATAAGGATCAAAGGGAAAATCAAATAAATACTGCATACACCTGAGAACATGCATGTAAATTATTAAGCCAATAAAGGATTGCATGCATATTTGCAAAGTAGGAAACACAAAGTAGGTAATGTTATGTGACTGCCCTTATATTCATTTTATGGCTATTTGACACATATTATTGTTCGGCATTTTACATGTATATGAACCCCTCCCTCAGCTAGATTCTGACCTTACCAATGAAGGACCATGTTTTCTATTTTAGGAATCTGCCATAGCACTTAGTACAATGACATTCACATAGTAAGTGCTTTACAAATATTTGTGGAAGGAAGGAAGGAAGGAATAATAGGCAATTAAGACAATTTTGCATATGGTTGTGTGGAGTGGCTATATGCAAGGGATAGCAACAGCTTAAAGTGAGATAGCAAAAGCCTGGATAAGGCAGATTAGAAAAAATGGATAGAGTCAGGAAGTGGGTTATAAAATAAGCAACCTTTATGAAACACTTACTATTTGAAGTGCTTTTGAGGTAATAAACCATTTACTCTTTACAATAACAATCCTGTGAGGTAGGTACTATCCTTATTCCCACTTTATAGATGAAACACACAAGGATAAGTAATTTAACATCACCCAGGCAGGAAGTGGTTGCATAAAGAACCCATGCAGTTTTGTTCTGCCCTTGGCCAAATAGAGGATCTGAGAGTACTTTGAGCATCCATATGGATGCTAAGACTCAAGGAGAACAATGATTCAAAGGTTACAACAAAAATTCAGGGCTGGAATGTCAGAAAGTTATATAGTATTACCTAACACTGAGAGAAAGTTGGAATGGGAAAAGCAAAAAGGGAAAATGAGCAGGCATGCCATTTTTTTCACATTCAGCTTAAGTAATGTTCAGAACATTCCCTGGAAGCCATCTTAGGAAAGGAGCCTGACCTGGAAGAAAGGGGCGGGAGCTTAACAATAAGAAGAACCACAACAACAGACCTTTGCATAGCCCTTTATATTTTGTGGGAATTGTGTTTAGTGAGGTAATTAACATACATTCTAAATTCAGTAACTGAACTCATATACAAGGTTATTTGACAAATTATTTCATTGTTCTTCACAGTTTTATAAAAGTCATTATGTTTCTTGGTTTGGAGAAGAAAAAACTGAGACAGAGTTTTAGGGACTTGCCAGTGGTTTCTCCCCTAAATAGACCTGCAAGCAGGTCAAAGCCTGATCTGGCTCACTGTCATGCAGATTTCCATTAACAGGAAACCCAGTCTGAGCAGCCGTCCCTACCTGGCAGCACAAACTAAAGCCACCCCCACTCAAACCCCATCGCTCTTTATCTCATCTTTTATTGTCTTGGGCAACACAGCATTCATCCTTCCCATGGCTTACCTCTACATTGTGTTTATTTTCTATTTGCTCCCCCTGGAATATAAACTCTATGAAAGCAGGGTGGGGGTCAGTCTCATTCTGTAATCTTTACCTATAAAATGTCTGGCAAGCAGTAGGCCTTCACTCAAGGTTTTTTGCAGAAGTGAACGAAGGCCAAATCCCCAAGCCTGTAGTCTCATCACTGGCAGAGGACGTTGGCTGAAACAGGGCAGGACAGCGGAGCAATGCATTCCTGCGGTTTCTCCCCCTCCCACTGTTCCAGCTCTGAGATAACTGCTCATTTACAAGAGGTAATGTGGGCAGGGAATGAAAGAAAACAGGAATTAATTGGGGGACTTTATGGGAAACTCTTCCCAACAATGAAAAGTGGTTTTGGATTGAGTAATGCTGGGAAGATTGTAGGGTAACCGAGACGTACGGAGAAAGCAAACGGGATAGAAGCAGTATACCAAAAGGTCATTCGGGACTTCTCTGGTTTACACTGAGTTTACATTAATTCATTAAGTAATTTATTATCAGGTCCTACCTAAAACACACACTTTATCAAAATTTTCACAATAAATATAACATCCTTAGAGTTTCTTTCCCATATCCTATATTCTTTTAGGATTTTTTTTTTTTTTTTTTTTAACGTGTAAAAGTCAAGTGAATCTCCTTTGTGCACATATTGTTTCTGGGTTTTGTTTTGTTTTGTTTTGTTTTGTTTTTCTTGCCACATCCAAAGATAAATAAGTTCTGGTTTAGGGCGCCTAGGTGGCTCAGTCAGTTAAGCATCTGACTTCAGCTCAGGTCATGATCTCACGGTTAGTGGGTTCAAACCCCTCGTCAGGCTGTGCTGACAGCTCAGAGCCTGGAGCCTTCTTCGGATTCTGTGTTTCCCTCTCTCTCTGCCCCTCCCTCACTTGTGCTCTCTCTGCCTCTCTCTGTCTCTCTCTCTCTCAAAAGTAAATAAACTTAAAAATAAAATAGGGGCGCCTGGGTGGCGCAGTCGGTTAAGCGTCCGACTTCAGCCAGGTCACGATCTCGCGGTCCGTGAGTTCGAGCCCCGCGTCAGGCTCTGGGCTGATGGCTCAGAGCCTGGAGCCTGTTTCCGATTCTGTGTCTCCCTCTCTCTCTGCCCCTCCCCCGTTCATGCTCTGTCTCTCTCTGTCCCAAAAATAAATAAATGCTGAAAAAAAAAAAAAAAAAATTTAAAAAAAAAAAATAAATAAAATAAAAAAATAGAGACCTAAAGAGTGAGAAGGAACCAGATGGGCAAAGGGTGGAAAGAATATCTCTCCATGCAGAACAACATTCTTCCTTTCTTCTTTCCAATTTTGTGTTTTGGTAATCAGTGCACATAAAATCCCTTTATGTAAGGATTGTTGATTCCCTGGAACCTTCTTCCTCCTCCATGATTGGTTTTAGCCAATCATGGTAATGCTATGCCCCTTCACCAGTGATTGGTTTCAGGGTGGGTGTGAAACTATATTCTGGCAAGTGGATATGATAGAAGGCTTCTGTAAGAGTTTTGCTTCTTTTTAAAGCAGAAAACCAGAAAGGAGAGCTTACTGTCACTGCCCCTTCCCTCTTCTCGCCTTCAGTGTAGAAGTGATGCCTGGAGTTGTGGCAGCTATTTTAAGACTATGAAGCAACAAGCAAACATGCTATGTGTAGCTGAATAAAAAAATGCAAACAAGATGTATCCTTGATGAACTTATTGAGTCATTGGGCAGCCCTGAAGTCTGCTGCCTGCCAGATTTTGTCTCATGTGAGAAAAAAAAAGCACTATTTTTAAGTAACTTTAGATTTTTCTATTATTTGCAGCTGAAAACATTCCTGATATAGCAAAGTAGTGGTGTGATCATATTTTAAAGATCTTTTCTTTTTTTTTTTGGGGGGGGGGGGTGGCGGGTAGAGGGAGAGAGAATCCCAATCAAGTTCCATGCTGAGTCCCTGGTTCTATCTCACTGTTAGGGGGGTGGAGTGCTCTATCTCATCACTGTGACATTGGGAAGTGAGCCAAAATCAAGAGTCCAATGAGGCTTAACGAATTGAGCCACCCAGGCACTCCTTAAAGAAAGTCATTCTTAAGGAAGATCCTGCTGTTTGAGAGACCTTTTAAGGAAGCTCTCTATACAATATGGAAAATTGACCACTAACTAGACATTACTATAAATTTTCTATGCTGAGTACAGTTCATGTGACAAATTCATAATCACACAGACATCAGATAAAGGGAGATTTATCACTGTAAGATGAGAACAAAGACTTTAGAACCTTTTCTCCTTAGATAGAGGTGTCTTTTGAAGAAGGCTTTTCTGAGAAAAAGCAGAGTTAAGTCTAGGTGGAATTGTCACATCAGACTCCATTCAGTCTTTTCTTTACGCTAACTGGTTACCTGTTAGGGCAATAATTCTCAAAGTCCTTCTGCAATAAAAAGATTATGATATTTGATATTCTATGGCTCATTCTATTCTATTTTACATAATTTCTGTGAGAATGAAATTCAGATACAGGATACAAATAAGCTTTCATTGCCATTGCCAAAAAAAAGCACATGGAAAACAAAGAAAGGTAATAAAATACATTAAGTCTGTTGATAAAGAGGATTATACCTGATGACCCTTAACAATAATGATACAGATGGAATGTGACAGGCAATCAGGCCTCCACATTTTTTTTAATATGATACATCAAGAGATTCTTCCCTCATAAAATCATCAATGCTGCTGACCATTTCAAAGGGAAAAAGAAATAAATCCTGAACTCTGGATGCTATTAAATCCCATCTGACTGAACTCACTATTCAATTCTCACTTCTAGGAGGCTTTGAGTCAAATCAAGTTCCATTGCTTTGAAATTTTATACCTCTATACCTAATGATACAGAGCTACCTAAAAAAATGTGTGTGGGATTTAAATAAAGAGGAATGAGTGGTAATGAGGAAATCACTCCAGCTAGAATAAGGCCTATGCTCTAATCTGTCAATGGCAATCAATCAATGTCAGATATTTTTTAAAACCTATTGTCATCTATTTCATATTTTTGCCATGAGATAATTGTTGAAATGTATTTCCTGGTTTTTGTTCAATATTGCATATCTTTCCACTCGGTTTTTTTTTTCTCTTTATGAAATTGTTATATTATTAATAAGTACTTTCTAAAAGCTTTTAAAAAATTGTTTAAATAATTAAGTATAAATAATTAAGTATTACTTCTGGCTATAGTCCCATACTACTTATCTTATAGCAATAAATTCAACTTTTCTTTAACCTGCCTAATTGCTAAGGTACACTTTCTGAATGAGTCAGAGTCCTATAGATGCAAACAACAGAAATAGGCTCCCAGTTGATTTACACAAAGAAAACACTGAAAGATATCAGCCCTCATTATCAGACAGTAAGGCTAAAGAACCAGACCCAAGGTATCCCTATTAGTCCAGGATCTGAGGATGACAGGAATAGTGTCATGGTGGCAAAAATCTAGACTCTCAGTCCTGGATTAGATGAATTCCTACCATTTTCTGTCTTTAATCTTCCTCCAAGATTTAAGTTCCAGGCAATAAGTGTTTCATTAACCTATTTTCAATCATATACTCAAATATTGGTTAAGAAACTGTAGGCATCCTGGAGTACAATCCTACCAGGCTAAACTAATAATAATAGTAATAATAATTATAATTATAATTCCTCTAAAAGGAATGTGGTGTCAAGAAGGGGAAATGAGGGGCACCTTGATGGCTCATTCAGTTCAGTGTCTGACTCTTGATTTCGGCCCAGGTCATGATGAGATTAAGCCCCATGTTGGAGTCTGTGCTGACAGCTCAGAGCCTGCTTGGGATTCTCTCTCCCTCTCTCTGCCCCTCCCTCCCACTCATGCATGTGCACATGCGCGTGCACTTTCTCTCTCTCTCTCTCAAAATAAATAAACATTTAAAAAATAAGAAGGGGAAATGAATGCTTGGCAGTCACAGATTTAAGATGCCCAACACACCATTCTTAACCATTTTCTGTAAACTGCCTTTCCTATTTTCAACTCATGGCTAAATGAAATAATTTTTTGCAGCCATTCTGAAAAATCAGGAAGCTCCTTATCATTTGCTTGATGGCCTCAGTCACTGAAGTACGGGAGGAGCTAAGTGGCTTTTATTCAAGCTGGAGTTCTGATCATGGAAAGCTCTAGGGTTCATGATACAGTCAGTTCACTAATGGAGTTTTCTCCCCATTGCTGAGTGGCGACACAATCAGTTGATTTGATGAAGTGGCTTGTTGTGCATCATGTGAGGTGAAAGGTATGAATGATGTCACCCAAAACAATATGATCAGCTATGCTTCATTCCTCTTTCATATCACCAGCTGACCAGTCGTCACCATGGACATGGCCTTCCTTCTCTTCTTTGCTGTCCTGTATTAATCCAGAATGTCCAGTTCATCCCACATTTTGATTCCCTCTGTTGCTTCCTTGTTCCTGCTGGTAACTTGCTTTCTCCACTTTATTAATATCTACTCCTTCTCCTTCCTCTCCTCCTCTTCCTTCTTCTTCTTTAAGTAGGCTCCACACCCAACATAGGGCTTGAACTCATGACCCTGAGATCAAGAGTCACATGTTCTATGGACTGAGCCAGCTATGTGCCCCTTAACTATCTTCTTAGTAAGGAAATCCTGCCATCCTTTATTTTTATAGGGGGAACAGAAAACCTTAGAAAGGAGATGTGTGTGCCAAACGCTAAACTCAGGAGAACGCTGGCCAGTTGTTTAACAGTTTCAGACTCATCAAGGAGCAGAATGGGAGAAATACTTTAAAAGGTAATTACATTCTTTGCTTAGGTTTTTGGCAGAGTTGACAGTATTGAGAAATAGTCAAATTCAACCTGTGGAATAGTTTCAAGAAAAAAATAAAAATTTTGATTACATATTGATTTTTCTTAGGATAAGGAGAATGAGGTAGCCTCTTGTTTTGTTGATGAGCCAATTTTCTTATCCAGTCTGTTCATTGATACGATTCTATTGCTGATTGCTAACCCAATTATTTCATAAATGGTTAAGTTAGATTTTCAGAGAAGTATACTTGAAAGTTATCAGAAATAATCTGGACAAGCTTCTCTTCATTTTCTTTCTCAGTTCAAGTGCTAAGAAATAGTCCTAACAATAGTTTGAGGCATCATTAGATATGTATCTTTGTTTGGGCAGAGCATGTATGATTTGGTCTGGGAGTCTGAATTGCCCACAAATACTTCACTGAACTTTTCAGAGAGGTTAGCTACCCTCAAAGCTGAAGCAAAAGTTCATGTCATACTACCTTTATTAGTATCCCTGCAATCCCAGAAAGAGAAAACAGAAGAATGAGGACAGAAAGATGGGAGAGCCAGTCCAAGGATGACCTACCAGGACAACCTTCCAGTTTTGCTTCTTCCAAGACCCTGACAAAGCAGCCAAGCCATTCCCACCGGCCCCAGAGTCCCTGTATACCTACAACTCAGTACACTTTTCTCTCTCCATACTAGTCAATGACCATTTGTACTGCTCATGACACTGCCTACAGGGAGAATTTCCTTTCAAGCCTGTCCTTCCATCCCTGGGTGGGGCTGTAATGAGTAATCTATTTTTCTGCTGGCACTAATGTATGGTGAGAATTCATGTGTAAACTGGGCCTATCATCTCTTCTTCTCTCACTTGGTCACAGGGGATCCCTCCTTCTCTCTCACACCTCATGAGGCCCCAGATGTGAGTTGAGGGAAGTCCATTGATACAGCAGTGGCAGGTGCCATGAGAGTTTGAAATACATGGATGTGTAATTTATTTGTGCCTTCTGGGCATGTTCAGGCTGGACCCCAATTTTTCATTTCTATCATAAGTCTGCTGATACATCTACCAAACTTATCACTCATTGTGTCTGATAATAGCATAACAGCAGTTCTAGTTGTTTAGTCACCTGACGTTCCGTGATTGGGCACACAATTTCTACCAGCATCTAGTAAAATATCCAAAACCAATTTAATACCATTTGAGACCACTGTTGTTATCTCCTCTTCCTGAACCTCCTAAGTTGTATTGGCTCTGCCCATTTCAAAGCCTGATTCTCCAGCCTTTCTCCTAAACAATGAGTACCTGAATCCTTCTAGCAAATTCCTTTTATTTAAATTAAGCAGTCTGCTTTTGTTTCTTGCAACCAAAAATCTCTGACATATGAAAATTGTGTACTGGTCAGGCAGGTTAGGTAGTTATGTAGTGGTTAGTTCCTTCGTTCTGAATTATGTATTTTCACATTAGCATATGTTATCATCATGACATTATTTATTGATCTGCTACAGCAAAACATAAGAAAACTGAGTTCCCGTTGTGCCAAAGAGAAAAAGCAGCTTGGGTCTCTTGCCTCTACAATAAAGCAAAGTAAAACACAACAACACTGTTTACATCTAATTTGATCCTAGACTTCCTTCTGTGGTTATTTCACATCCAATTCACACAACATTCAATGCTATGCATTTAACTAACCTAAGTGTGAAACTACATATCCACTCCTGAAATTCTGTTAATTTCATATAAAAGAATCAATTACAGGGGCCCCTGGGTGGCTGACTCAGTTGAGCAACTGACTCTTGATTTCAGCTTAAGTCATGATCTCATGTTTCGTGAGTTCAAGCCCCACATTGGGCTCCACCACTGACAATGTAGAGCCTGCTTGGGATTCTCTTTCTCTCTCACTCTCTCTCTCTGCCTCTCCCCTGCTTTTGTGTGTGTACACTCTATCTCTCTCTCTCTCCCTCTCTCAAAATAAATAAATAAACTTTAAAAAAAAAAAAAAGAATCAATTACAGGGATTTTTTATGCTTTAGTGAGAATTATATTTTTTGTAGCTACTTAGATTAGGACATTAAAACTGAAAAAATATCAATATCGTTCTTAAACTCCTTTTTCCTCAAAACAACTTCCTGTAAACTAGTCAAAGAGATGGCCAGGTTGCTGGAGAACAGAAGTGAGAGGAGCACTTTTCAATGCATTCCTTTGAGGCTTTAAAATTTGGCATTATGTTGGGGCACCTGGCTGTCTCAGTCGGTTAACTCACAGTTTGTGAGTTTGAGCCCCGTATTGGGCTCTGTGCTGACTGCTCAGAGTCTGGAGCCTGCTTCAAATTCTGTGTCTCTCTCTCTCTGACCCTCCCCCATTCATGCTCTGTCTGTCTCTCTGTCTCAAAAATACATACACATTAAAAAAATTATAATAAAATAAAAATAAATAAAATTTGGCATTGTGTTAACAGATGTCAATTCAAAACATAAAATAAAGCCATCAGCTTTCAGAAAAGCAAGTAAATAATCCAATAAACTGTGCTGATGTATCTTTGTATGAAAGAATAATAAATATTTGGTAAAAATTATGTTTTTTGCGAACACTAAATGATAACATTTAGGGATGTACTCCGGGTGGTAAAAATACAAACAAAAATAAAGAAATTATTACCATAAAAGTCATTGGGGCAATAAAATTTCAGCAGCAGTGGAGAGGGTTATGTTGAGGTAGAGAGAGGTGGCTGAGAGAGGTGGTTCCTATAAGAGTGCTTACCTTACACTAAATGATTCTTTTATACAGTTTTCTGTATCTGTGTTATATTTCACAATACAAAACATTCTCAAGAAAACTCTTGTTTTTTGAAGGATTTTTTAATGGGTTGGGAAAATGCTCACAATATAAAATTCAGTGGAAAAAGGGCAGGTACACAATTCTGTAGATTCCAGGTATGCATATGCACAGTGGATATTTGCAGAAATAGACATTACAATAAATATACCAAACGTGAATTGTATTTCATTTTTTTCTTATTTCATATAGCTGCTCTCTTGGCCTAAATGTACAACATCATAATTTGTAAGATAATATTACAGAGGTGAGGTGATAAATCTAACTTGCCAGGTAAGCACGGTGTTAACCCTTCTCCTTCTTCAGTTCCTACCAAGGTAGGCATTTAATAGGTTATAATCATAACCTTTTAGAGCTAGAGAAAAATCATGAGATCATCTTCTCACATACCTCTATTTCTCAGAGGTAGAAACCAAACAGCAGAGAGGCTAACTTGGCCAAGGTCCAACATTAGGTAGTCTTGGACCTGGGACAGGGCCCAGTTTCTCTGCTCCCTCTCACACTGATGTATGCGTTGCATGGAGGGTGAACACAAAGCCTTGCTCTTTAAGAAAAGTTTGACTGACTTTTCCCAGAACGTGAGTATTATGAGAATTATCATTGAGCAATATTACCAATAAAATGTAAATTTGTAATGCAACAGCAAATGCTGAAAATTAACATTGGAGAGATTTTATTTTTGAGTTTTTTAAAGAAAGCAAGAACAATAACACATTCTGTGACTTCTAGAAGACCTGCTTGAATTCACTTATCTAACATGGTAATGGTAGCTTGTGACTGCAATAA
Source organism: Leopardus geoffroyi (assembly GCF_018350155.1). Taxonomy (NCBI): domain Eukaryota; kingdom Metazoa; phylum Chordata; class Mammalia; order Carnivora; family Felidae; genus Leopardus; species Leopardus geoffroyi. The sequence goes on from NC_059332.1 coordinate 57,506,319, forward strand.
AGTCCATCATTACTGCTTTTATTGCTATAAAAATGATAAAGCCTACACGGCAACTGCTTTCGATCATGCTTGTTTGGACAGGCTGCTTCTGACTTCCACCTCATTCGTACTTTAGCCCCACTTCTGTGCCATGTAGACCCAAGCAGTTTGCACAAACACCACATGACCTCAACTGTACCTCCCAGAGAGAAGGGAAAAATAAATAAATAAAAAAGACAAATTACTAATTAATAGATTAAATAAATAAATAAATAAAGACAAATGCTAATTGCCACTCTGTTTCACCTAGTCTTCATTTTTTAAATTAGTTTTCAAAACGCTTCAAGTTTTAGTTCCTTGATATATAATATTCTAACTTTCCTTCCCACATTTTTTTACTTTCTGAAAGATAATCTGTAACCTCTATCTTTCACTGAGCACCTACTACATGCCAGACACCATCCTCGGGGTTAGGAATGTAGAAATAAATAAACATCTCTTCCCTCAAGAAGCTCGTTATCTAGTGAAGAAGCAGCTACACAAATAAGCTGATGATGGCAACAAGATGTGGGTGGTACTATGTGGAAACCAGGGAATGTTCTGCTGATACTTAACACAAGTGGCTGGCTCTACATTTCTATCCCTCTGTATAACATCTTAGAGCCACAGGATGAAACCAAGTGAAGCCCTACGGGTCCCAATCCCCAGTTCCTGTCAAGCTTATATAAGCAAACAGCTTTTCTGTCTGAATGTAGAAAACAAACACTATACTATACAAAAAAAAACACTAAATAAATCCCTCAGATAGAATTTCAAAGACTAGAGTGTAAAAAATATACATGTTTTATCTCTACCTTTCCACGAAGTGGACAGAGAACTAATTCTATAAAGAAGGGGACTATGGAAGACATTGTAATACACTAACCATCATCCAGGTCATTCCTTATGAACAGATTCTCAATTTTATTTGGGGCAATAACTTGTACAGCCCATAGTACTTTGTAAGATAATTACTACTCCAGACCCTTTTGCTGTTAAACATACCAATGTGGCACAGTTCTGCCAATGAGATTTCATGGAAATCTGTCAGGAGGCTTCTGAGACTTTTTCAATGCTTGTAAAACCAGCAATAAGAGAAGAACTTCCTTTTACTACTTCTTTCTGATTTGAAATCAGATGAGATGTTTGGAGCTGTGGCAACCACGGAGCAATGAGGTGGCAAGAATAAAGACAAAAGCCAGCATGCTCAGGACACAGAGAAGAAAGAATCTGTATCCTTGGTAACATTTTAGGGGGGTTGGACTGTGGACTGCCTGCCCTCAATTTCTGTTAGGTAAACCTTACATGTGTCTATGAGTTAAGCCATTTTAAAATGTTTATTATGTTACTTGCTGCTGAAAGCATTACTAATACAGATAAATATCTAACTTGTTCATCTCTCTAACTTTAGTACTGAGAACAGCGGCTGACATGTAGTAAGTGGTCAAAGAATAGTTAATGAAAGAATAAAGAATGAATGGATTTTAGATCAGGTACCAAGCACCATACCTAAACTTGTGGGTGGTAAAGATATCGTACTTATTTTATATTGAATTTCTATCTTGAGTATAATTTCTCTAAAAATAAAATGTGCAATGCAAATTTTGTTTGCCTTACACTGCTTTATCCTTGCTAACAAAAGATCAAATTTTTTTATCCTTCAGCACATTATTCAAGGGAGGACAGACCCTTCTTTGGTCCCAGGAAAATCAGTCTTGTTTGATTCAAGCCAATTGTGCTAGTCTCATATCCTTTGCCTATGCCTGGGCATCGGAGACACCTGGAGCCAATGGGGCTGTTGAGTTTGTGCTGAAAAATCAGCTGGTAGCCTTATGGGGTTTCCCTTGTGCATAACAGTTGATTTTCTCTTGCTGCTCTTAAGATTCTGTCTTTATCTGGAATCTTTGACATTTTAATTATATGTACCTTGGTGTGGACCTCCTTGGGTTTGGGTTTTTTGGGGGGGTTCCTTGTTTTTTCTTTTTATAGTATTTCTGCACTACCTGGACCTGGATTTGGTTTACCTCCCCAGGTTAGGGAAGTTTTTAGCTATTATTTCTTCAAACGATTTCTGCTACTTTCTCTCTCTCTTCTCTCTCTCTTCCTTCTGGAACCCCTATAAGGACAATGTTAGTAGACTTGATTTTGTCCCAGAGATCTTTTAATCTATCCTCATTTTCTTAATTCTTTTCTCTTCTCGTTGTTTAGCTTGGTTGCTTTCCAATACCCTGTCTTTCAGATCACTGGTCCATTCTTCTGCATCTTCTAATCTGCTGTTGATTCCCTCTCGTGTATTTTCCATTTCAATTATTGTATTCTTCAACCCTGAGTATCTTTATGATCATTATTTTGAAGCTTTTCTCAGGTAGATTGTTTATCTTCATTTTGTTGAGTTCTTTTTCTGGACTTTTGTTTTGTTCTTTCATTTGGAGCACAGTCTTCTAATTTTGATTGACTTTCTGTGTTTGTTTCTATGAATTAAATGGAAAAGCACTTTTTCCTGTCTCAAAGGAATGGCTTTGTGTAGGCATTTCCTTGGGTAGACTGCATATTCCTGGCTTTGGCTGGCTAGCTCGAGCTATAGCAGGCACAGGCTAAGGATCACAGGGCACTCTACACAGAGATGCCCTGGCAAGACAGATGAAGCTGAAGCAGGTACAGGCTAGAGCAAGGGGAGATCTCAGGGTATTCCATGCAGAGGGCTCCCTGGAAGGATGACTGAAACTGAAATAGGTGCAGACTGGATGGTCCTGGGGTGCTCCAAAGAGGGTTATCCTAGCAGGACACCTGGAGCTGAGATATAGGGGCATGGGGGTATGAGATACAGAGGGTATAGGGAGACTGGTAGGATAGCTAGAGCTGCAGTGGGTGGGTGATAGGAGGTTGCAGGGCACTCCATACAGAGGGTGCCCTGGTGGAGCTGAAGCAGATGTGGACTAGGTATGTCTCAGGGTGCTTTGCACCTGTTGCCTTGGCCAGACAACTGGAGCTCCAGGGGTACTGTCCAGGGGTGTTCTGGTATGCACCATGCTAGGACCACCTTAGTGTTATGGCTGGAGCTTGGGCAGGTGTGTGGCCCTGGGGGGCCAGCTGGGGTGATATGGGCTAGGGGCAGGCGGGCTAGGATGCCCAGGCCCTGGTTCTGTCTATGCCATCAAGGTGGAGAAGTAGCATAAACAATGGTGCTCACCAGTCCCTCTGACTCTCAAGAGCAGTCCTCACATCCCCTGCCATTTTAGACACTCAAGGGCTGGTGAGACCTTTGAATCATGGCTCTTTTTCTGTGCCCCAAGGAAGATGAATCTGCAAAGAGTTTCCTCCATTACCATCTTGAACCCAAATTTGTTTCTTCATACTGAAATGTCTTTTCTGCAAATTGTCACAGCAGTGGAAATGTCATTTTACTTCTAGGTAAACCACTGAATCATTAATCTTGTCCTTAGTCACTCAGTATCCCTAGTATTGTTGTAACTAATTAAGTGAAGAACTTCAGTTGAATAATATATATAATATAATATAATATAATATAATATAATATAATATAATATATATAATTTATTTTAATAGTATTCTTGAGAAGATTGATCTTAGACACTTGATCTTAGACAAAAGGCCGAGGAGCGATGAGAGAAGTATTGATAAATGTGTAGAGATTCTGTAAAATGTTGAAAAGTTTAAGCAACAAAGTAACATTAAGTTGTGACATTTATAAAACATGGTATTTACTTGTTTGTTGATGTATTCATTCACATGCAGATGCTCTCGCTAGAAAAGCAGAGGGATAGGCAGACATAAGAAAGATTAAAAACCCTCACAAACTAGGCAGAGACAAGAAGCTGAATAAAACTGGAGCCAAAAAACAAAACAAAACAAAACAAAACAAAACAAAAAACTATGAAATTGAAGGAAGGAAGAGAGCCTTAGTTCATAATATGTTGTATGATTTAGATTTTTACTCAAGTGTGATATTAGAGAATCACAGGTTAACCACCTAAATGTGATAATTTTCAAATAACTTAGAAAAAGTATGGTTTGATTTATTCTAAGAATTGCTATCATTAACTTAAAATTTTATCTTTGAAGAATAAATCATAATAATACTGTTTTTTCCATACAGTAAATATCCCTTCTATTTATTCTTATTGATCCTATTGGAAACCTTGTTTTTTATTGCCTTGTTTAAAATCTAAACCATCAATAAGATAGCAAAGCATATTTTAATGACACTTAAACCTTTTGCAACCTTGAACAAGTAGAAGACTGGCAATAAGACTTTAATCTGTCAGCTCGGCAATTTTCTAAACCTGTCACTAAATTCTGTGAATCCACTTACCCAAAAGGTCAGCAGAAGTAAAGTCTTCATTGCACAAGTTGATACCAGTACTATGTCGTTTGCCAAGAACACTTAGTAAAATAAAGAATTCCATTGTTTCAATAGGTTGACCTAGCAACTTAGTCAGAAAGGTGGGTTTTTTTTGGTTTTTGGTTTTAAGTCTATTTATTTATTTTGAGAGAGAGAGAGATAGAGAGAGAATCCCAAGCAGGCTCCACGCTACCAGCACAGAGCCTCACATGGGACTCAAAACCATGAACTGTGAGATCATGACCTGAGCCAAAATCAAGAGTTGAATGCTTAACCAACTGAGCCACAGGTGCCCCAGAAAGGTTTTCTTTATACTAATTTAGATGAAGAGACAGAATAAAGTCAAATAACTGTTTTAAGGTAGAGGTACTCCAAAGTAGTGCTTAAGGGCTCTGAAGTTTGATAGATCTGGGTTTGAATCTTGGATGTACCAGCTGTGAGATCTTAGTTTACTTTCTCTATGATTCAGTGTCTCCATTTGTGAGATGGGGATAATAATAGTTCAAATGCAACAGATACTGCTGTCTCTCAATATCCATTCTCCCCTTCTTCCTCAGCAATAGAATCTTAATTTTTTAGCTAGACACATAAATGATTGAAAAAAAAATCTTTTACAACTAGGTGTGGTCTAAGTTCTGGGATATATGTGGAAATGGAATGTGCTACTTCTGGGAAGTGTCTTTAAAGAAAGAGGGTGTGACCTCTTGCACCCTTCCTTTTTCCAACAGCTGGAAAATGACGTGATGGCAGGGCTATAACAGCCTGCTTTGTCCTTGAGGTAGCCTTGTGAATGAAAGCTACGTATGCCAGAAGTATAAAACAAAGATTGAATCCCTGCCACTACGTCATATCATCCCTGGACTGTTTCTGGAATACTGGAACAGGAAAGAGAAATAAACCATCTACTTAAGCCATTGTTTAGTGGTAGGTATATAATTCTTCTCTGTCAACCTTAATCCTAATTGATAATACTACCACAAAGAGAGGTTTTGAGAATTAAATGAGATCATGTGTGAGCTATATAGTAGGTGCACAATAAATGATGCCTATTATCATTATCATTATTAGTAATATTCAAACATAATATTATGGACTAAAAACACATAAGAACAAACTATATCTATAAAAACCTACCTTTCAGACCAGTGGCATTAAGGAATTATAAAGACACTTATCAAAGAGTAAACTCTATCTTGGGAAGCAACTTTTGATGTGATAAAATAAATTACCTGCAGTAAAGAAAAGAGGTCAAATATCTAGAATAGCTCCAAATCTCCATGGTAACCATATGATTTCTTATACCGAGTGTCATCCAATGTTCCCAGTCTGGAAGACCTTGAATATTAATGAGTAATTGAAAATGGAGTATGTACATGTGGTTTGCTGTAAAGCAAAACCTTCTGACTGGTGATGGATCTCCTAATGGTAACCTCAACTGTCAACAAAAGCACTATGTAAGAAAAGAAACAATTTTCAAAAGATAAACATTAAAAACTCAAAACAAGGACCATTAGTAGGAAAAATATATATATAATAAATAAACAATTTAAATACATATTTGATTTCTGCACCATAATTTGTCATGAATCCTTTGAAGTTACATACTATGCATCAGAGATATTGATGGAAAATTTGAAGATTCCAGAGCAGCCTCCCTCCACCCCTAATCAGAAATTATGTCCAAAATAATGTCATAAAAGATTTTTTATTAATGCAACCCAATAATTTTTCAAAGTATCCGTTGTCATGATTTTTACCTCTTTCCCATAATTCTGCTGCCAGAGCACACCTTAGATGACTAGTTTGTTTTCCCTAATAATTCCAATGTCAATTCTGTTTATTTTATTTACTTTTCTAGTTTTTTATACCTAAACTAGGTTTCTTGAAGCCCTAGCAGAAAAGGCAGGAGTAAATTTTACAGCTGCTATGCATGCATACAATTAGCATTTTTAGGCATCCTCATTGCAAAGAACTAGCAATGGAATCTAACTGTGGTAAAGGCTAAGGACCGTACACCACCTCACCAGGATTCATATTTTGAGACTGAGACCAAAAAAAAAGAGGGTGGGAGGGGATGTAGGTATCCGCATCAAAATTTTGCAAGTAAACAAAGGTAATGCTCAGAGGTATTAGATAACTTGACCAAGATCCCACACCTTGTTTGTGTATAGCCCAAACAAGATCTGATTTTAAATCTCTTTAACGCTATAGCTTGGGTTTTTTCAGCAAGCCATTTGGCCTCCACCACAGAGAGGATAAAAGCAAGATTTTGCCTTTAACACTTGGAATAGTAATGCGATAATCATGAACGTACTTGGGAAGTTACAGAAAAGATTTTTTGCAAAAGGGTGACTCAACATTGAGAAATAGTCATTAAGAGATTTCAGATCAAAGAAAAGATATTCTTGAGGCCCTATATGTTTTGGAATTCAGATTTTAGAAAGAAAAAAAGGGTACATATGTCATATATTATGATACATTCCAGCAGGATCTAGATAGCACCCCTTTATCAAACACATTAATATTTCTGTAGTAAACCATATGAGAAGCTATACAAGTCACATGTCAGTTCAGTAGTTTTTACTGCTAAACGAGTTCAGGTCAGATCAGGTTTTGCATTTCTAAAATACTTCCTCTTTTCAGAGCCTTTTGGATCTCATAATTACAGGTAAAGGACATGGACCTATACTCTGTCCTGTCTCACCAGGTGAGGGAAATGCTTATGATAAACTGACTGATTATCAGAACTGACTTTCCACTAACAGAGTGAAGACATCACATATGCCAAGCCTGTCCCATATAGTTGGCACAAGCTTGCTTCCTGTTTTGTGACTCAATTACAGTCCATTATGTGACTCAATTGAATTTAAAAGTAGGCCATGAAAATGAAATACAGGTCAGTATACTAAAATCCAGGTAAGCTATTAAGTAATTCATGTGTGACTGTTCTAATTCAATGTTAAAGCTATACTTAACTTCCAAGTTTTACATTTAACTTGCAAATAAACAATTGAGAAAATTAGGAACTACTGTAAATAGATTATTAGTCCCTGAAATTCAATCATTAATGTCTCATTAAGATCCATCCTGTTCAGATTAAAGGCATTTGTTACCATTCTTTACTTTGACAAATAGATTTGAAATAAACATTCAGCACATTAAAATCCAACAAACGGGTGCCTGACTGGCTCAGTTGGTAGAGCATGCAACACTTGATCTGGGAGTTGTAAATTTAAGCCCCATGTTGGGGTGTAGAGATTACTTAAAAATAAAATCTCAAAAAAGTAAAACTAAAATAGCTGATATAATAAAATAAAATAAAATTTAGCAAATAACCTTTTCTACCCTGTAACTGTATAAACCTGTGGAGTGATTTAATGTGTTATCATTTGTCATTTGTTGAGGAGCCTCTATATCTGGATCCAACAAATTCTAAAACTACAGATAAATTTGCAAGTAAGCATATACTCATCAAAAAAATTAACCGCTAAATCTCTCTCATCATTTTACTCTAGTATTGCATTGATATTTTTCTCTCTTCTTCTGAGTCTCCTTTTATGTTCAGTCTTCCTAGATTCTACAACTGAAACTATTTTCCCATTATTTTCAAATGTTGAAATATGTTGGCCTTGATCTTCAGGAGATTTATCAATCAATATTGATAAGAACTAGGAAAAATAGTAAAACAATGAAAATGTACACAGACATCCGAACAGCGATTTTGGCATAATTATTTTTCTTAATAAACTTGTGACCTGTGCTAATGGCAGCATTGTCAGTGTGACAATGGCTACTGCTGTTTTTGATTTTTTGCCTTGTAAATAGATAGTAAAGAGACCACTTAATTAGACCATGTGCTGTAGAGAACATGCTGCATGAACAACCCATTTTGAAACAAAATAAGAAAATAAAATAATAAAATAAAAAATAACTGAGCAAGAAAAGAAAAAATCAAAGTAATTTTTAATTATTGCCTAGAAAATAATTTCTGGCTTTGTCATATCCTAGCATAAAATCATTTTTTTTAATCAGCTCTCAATTCAATTTTTTCTCCCAATCTTATTCTACCAGAAGCTCATGTAGTATGACAAAGAGACAGCCACCCTCCTGTGTAGAAATGCACAAAAGTAGCTAATTACATCAAAACCAGAAAAGATACAAACACCACCCGTAAAAAGGCTAAATGACAGATGGCTAAATGCCATAACTAAGTTTTATAAATATTATCATTAATCACATTAATCACCAAAATTATTTCTTTCCTAAGGGAACAAAGTTCGGAAACAAGTAGCATATATTTTAGAAAGTGCCCCTTGACCTGTACAAATTGAAAGATAAGCAGTGAAATAAGTGCCTACTATTTCACTGCCTCCCCTGCAGTAACTCATTAACAGTTTCAATTATGTCCTCCCACTTTCTAGCTCCACCAAGCACTGTTGCTTTTTCCATTATCCATATGCAGAACAAATTCCAAATAATCTTCACCAAATAAGTAACTCTAAAATTTTCCTACATGGGTCTTACATGGAGTACTTAGAAACCAATGGAAATCTTATAATAAAATATATTGACCCAGGGGCCCTGAGTGACTCAGCTAAGCATCCGACTCTTGATTTCAGCTCAGGTTATGATCTCAAGGGTCATGAGATCGAGGCTCACCTCAGACTCTGCACTGACAGCATGGAGCCTGCTTGGGATTCTCTCTCTCCCTCTCTCTCTCTCTGCCCCTCTTCTGCTTGTGCTCTCTCTCTCTCTCTCTCTTTCAAATTAAAGCAAAATGTGCTAATCTAATTCTCTGATTACTTAGATAAAATAAGTGGTGGCTGAAGAGTATTAATTTGTTCAAGGGCACATTGAGCAGCAGAGCCCAGACTAGAACTCAAGTCATCCAACTCCCTCTCCAGTGGTCTTTCCCACAGTCTCCCTCAGATCATGTTTCACATACTGGATCACAACATTTGGGTAGAACCTTTTGTTAAAGAAGTAGTGAAGTCTGTCTTCCACACTGGGCTCTTCAATTTCTTCATCTCAATGCAACATTTTTGCTTTTTTGATGTTATGGGGTTTTATATCATATTTTCTCCAAAGCATTTCAAGAGCTGTACTGCAAATTTAAACTATTGTTTCTGTTATTTATTTGAACTTAGCTGAATAATTTGCATAATTATGAGGAGGATAACAGGTCCAGAAACCGTATTCATGATATAAGTGGAATCACCACAGGATTCCAGTTATTTCCCTGATTGTAAAGGGGTATGTGCTCTTTGAAAAAAAAAGTCATACCCTACAAGCTATACAAAGTAAAATGTGAGCTCCCATAAAAAAAAATTTTTTTTTTAAGTGGAATCATCACCACCTATCTGCTAAAAAAAATTTTTCATTGAAGAACAGTTGACATGTATAGTAGTTTCAGGTGTATAGATTATTGAGTCAACATTTATATGCATTATTAAATGATCACTACAATAAGTCTAGTTATCATCTGTAACCATACAAACTTGTTACAATATTATTGGCTATATTCCCTATGCTGTATTTTACATCTCCATGACTTATTTATTTTAAAACTGGAAGTTGTACCTCTTAATCCCATTCACCTATTTTGCCCATTCCCCCTTCCTCCCTTCCCTCTGGAAACCACCAGTTTGTTCTCTGTATTTATAAGTCTATTTCTGTTTTGTTTGTTCATTGGTTTTGTTGTCTTTTCTTTTATTTGTTTTGTTTTGTTTTTTACAATCCACATGTAAGCAAAATCATACAGTATTTGTCTTTCTCTGTCTGACTTATTTCACCCAGCATAATACCTTCTAGGTCTATGCATACTGTTGCAAGTGGCAAGATTTCCTTCCTTTTTATGACTGACTAATAATATGTCATTGTGTTTATACATCACATCTTCCTTACCCATTCATCTTTTGATGGGCACTTAGGTTGCTACCATATCTTAGCAATCATAAATAGTCCTGCCAGTGAGAGGAAAAAAATGATAAACAACAAATAAATAATCCTTAGAGTGGATCATTCTCACTAGAGATCCTAGTTACACCTCATATGAAATAGGCTGAGGTGTTGTCAAATGCCAGAGTTCTTTGTCACTCTCACCAAGACTGTTTCCATGACAAGCTTTTGATAAGCAAAGAGAACAGTGGGAAGTGCTTTCTCTTTGAGATAGAAAAAGACTCTGTAAGTTGAATATACCCCCAAATTATATCATTGGTATTAGTTAAAAGAACACAATAGTACTATAAAGTAAAATAGTGGAATAGCCAAAAAACAAGCATTTGTTGATACATATATTCAGAGTTGCTATTCCTTGGACAGTGGGGGCGATATCGTAATACCGTTTGCTATAGTAGAAAATGAAGTGCAATGGGTCTGCTTGAGTTGCCACAGAAGGGGGTTTAGACATAACGGTAGTTACATGATCTCCTTTAGGAGAGAATCAACTTTGAGAACCATCAAGAAACAACCATAATATAAGGGTCCAGGGTATTTACTTTATCTCACTGTTGATTATATGCTTTCTCAGATATTAGACACAACATGCTTATAAATGAAATCCCATATCAATCAGCAGTAAGCCCCCTGAAAACAAGGCCAAGATATCTTATTTACCTGGAGTATTCTTTGTCTGAATTTTTAGGGATCGTCTATATCTAGCATAAAAGTATTTTGTTGTCATTCCCAAGTTGCCAGGTTAGATTATAAAAATAGTAAAAATAAATTAAATGTAGAAAAGGTAGAATTTTACTAAATAGGTTTTAAATTTGGTTTATAGAGTGCACAGAGGCCTGGGGGACATATTTACATTCATGTGAAAAATTATTTCTTATTCAAGCCTGGTACCTTCTCAAAACTGCCACAGATGTTGCATTTCCTCTAAAAGGACATCAATTTTGGCTTTTGTTTCACCTTGAATTAATCAAGGGGGAACTTTAACTTTTCACTTTTAATAAGTAAAAGTATTTGGAAGAAAACATAACAGGTATAACTTTTATTACACTTATTTATTTGTAGCCCATCTCAAGAAAAAAAATAGGTGAGATAACTCATAACTTTAAAAAGTATAAAAACAAGGTGATCAAGCAGAAGCCTTGGAAACAATTACACTGAATGACTCTGAGATTCCTGGCAGCCAAAGCAAAAGAGAAATTCAAAGTGTTATTTTCTTTCTTTCCTTTTGCCTGATAAGAGAATGTATACAAATTCATATGAAAAGATATATTTATCTTTTCCTGGTATTAAATCAAGGGAAGAATTATATATAAATGCCAAAATAATAGATGTCAAATATTATAATGCACAAAACTCTCAAATGCAGTTGTTACTTACAGATGCTACAGAGGCACTTTCCATAGTAACATTTCTTCAAGTGGAAACAGATAAGAAAGCAAAACTCATTTATGAGTGTAATCGTCTCAGAGAACTAAATTAGTGGAATTTAACATTTCACAATCTCTTGTCCTAACTTGATTCAAGGATTTAGCTCAGAAAAAGTAGAGCAGCACTTCTAAAAGTGTGACTTGAAGATTCCCTGAGCCAGATTATCCCAGGTTCTTCTTCAAACGTGGAGATTTCTGGCCCACACTCTAAAGCTACAGAATCAAAATTTCAGGTGTGGACCTTAGGAATCTCAACTGTAAGTAAGTATTCCTTTTGAATTGTGTGCTTGTAGTGTTTGGTTATTAAACACCATCAGGATCAAACCCACTCGTCTACATTTGGCTTTGTGATGCTGAAGCGGAGTCTCTGTAACCAAATCTCTTCTTTGCCACCTGGCTCACTGTTCGCTTCTGCCAATAGGGGGCACTTAGAGGGAGCATGGAAACTAGGTGCAAGGAGGTGGACCATGCTCCTGGTTTGCTTGCTGTTCCTGTCAGTGTCACCCAGCTATAGCCTTCACCCTGGTAGGTCTCACTGTTTCCAGTAGCACTTGGTTCCATTTTCCATTTCATTTCCATCTTACAAAAGCCAGGCCCATGGTGCTCATTTGGAGCACCAGCATCTTCTGAAGTCTGGGTTCCAGCTCAACCAGGCTCTCCTCTGAGTTCCTGAGACACCAGCACCTTCCAGGCAGCTTCCTCACCTCAGAAGTCTGGATTCCTTCTCCAAGCTTCTAGGTTCTAGCAACCCAACCTTTTCCCCTTCTCTCCTCCCAGGCCTAGCGGTGGCAACTGCTTCCTGCAATTACTCTGTGTGAGATTGGTTCCTTTTTGCCCTTTCGGTCCTCCAGTACCTATATAACCAATTCCCTATGTAAATTCTCTCTTAAAATAACTGGCAGGGTTTGTTTTTCCTGAGTTGCCCCTGATGATACAAATGTTAAGATTTGAGTTCTACCCTGCCACCCAATAATTGCACTACCAGCTATTTACCCAAAGGTTAAAAAGTACTGATTCAAAGGAACAAATGCACCCCAATGTTTATAGCAGCACCATCAACAGTAGCCAAATTATGAAAATAGCTCAAACGTCCATCAACAGATGAATGCACAAAGAAGATACATATATATGTATGTACTTTTATTTTTTTATTTTTTTTTTTAAATGTCAATGAATGTTTTTTTTTTTTTTTTTATAAACATTTTTTTTTTTCAACGTTTATTTATTTTGGGGACAGAGAGAGACAGAGCATGAACGGGAGAGGGGCAGAGAGAGAGGGAGACACAGAATCGGAAACAGGCTCCAGGCTCTGAGCCATCAGCCCAGAGCCCGACGCGGGGCTCGAACTCACGGACCGCGAGATGGTGACCTGGCTGAAGTCGGACGCTTAACCGACTGCGCCACCCAGGCGCCCCTGTATGTACTTTTATTATTCAGTACTTTGTATTACTCAGCCATCAAAAGGAATGAAGTCTTGCCATTGGTAATGATGTGAATGGAGCTAAGAGTGTATGATGCTGAGTGAAATAAGCCAGTCAGAGAAAGACAAATACCATATGATTTCACTCGTATGTGGAATTTAAGAAACAAAACAGATGAACATAAGGAAAGGAAAAAAAGAGAGAGAGGAAAGCCTTAAGAGACTCTTAACTATAGAGAACAAACTGAGAGTTGCTGGAGGGGAGGTGGGTTGGAAGATGTGTTAGATGGGTGATGGGCATTAAAGAGGGCACTTGTTGTGATGAGCACTGGGTGTTGTATGTAAATAATGAATCACTAAATTCTACTCCTGAAACCAATGTTACACTATATGTTAAGTAACTAGAATTCAAATTAAAATTTGAAACAAAATAAAAATTGAGTTCTAATGACTTGAAGGATTAAGGAGGTGACAACATATCTCTTAGCCAAGGGCCCTCTCACTTATCAATTATTTAAACTCCTATTTTGGTAGCAGTATATAAAAGCCTGGTACTGAGAGCTTCAACTACGACATATTATTGCCTTAAGAAACTTCCAAAAGCTTTGAGTTCCAGATAATCACATAAGAAAGTTGAAATTCTGTTATTGAAAATGAAAATTTCTCACATAGTCTTTCTCAGACTCAGAGCTAACCAGTTTTATACAGGAGTAGCCCACTTATCAGTCTGGGAGCAGAACAAAAATTTTTATCAAAAAAGATATTTATTCTTCCTAAGGGCTTTCATAGGAAGCATTACTTGCATTATCTGCAAGACAAAGTCCAAACCTTGGCCTTATATTTAAAAGCCACCCATGAAGTTATACCTACAAAATTTTTCAAACTCATTTCAATCATCTTTATTAGGATGCTGCTTCCTCCTGGGCTAGTTGTTCCTTGACACATCTTATATATGGATTCCTGCCTCCCCACGTTGGCTCAGGCAGTTTTCTCTGCCTAGGAGTCCTCACTGAATACATATATATATCTAGAGTAGTGCACATAATGGGAACTCAACACATGTTAGAACTGGTTTTCATTGCCTTCTTTCTACATTAAGCCTTCCTCAGGGTTATTCTGTTTTGAACTGCCATGCAGCAAAGGTTATCTTCCGAATTGCTTGTAGACACTTCCAATCTATAAATTCTTTAAGAACAAGCCATAGATCATACATCTGTGTATTCTCACAGTGCCCCCACAGACCTCGCATTGAATAGTGACTGCTAAAATTTGTTGAGTGAATAAATGACCTATGAAGAGTCATCTACTTTTTTTAGGAGTCCGTCATTTCTCCTGTACTCTATTGCAGATATCTCAAATTCTTGTACAAATGTAGAAGATATGAATAATATCCAATATGTCTTATACTATGTCCACAGTGTTATAAAATAAATTTTTTCATTTGTCTAAATCTACAGAATACTTTCCATACATTAACTGTTTAAACTTTGGTGCCAAGTCTGTGGAACTATTTCCCACTTTGATCAAGGAAACTAAGGCTCTGAGAACTTAAGTGACCTTGTCCGAGGTCACATAATGAGACAGTGATGTTCTTGGAACTTGGCAAGGGTTCTTTTCACACACATTACATGGTCTCTCGGGAAGTTGGTGCTTAGACAATCATGATGACAGTGATGAGCTCACCTGACAGATTGCTTGCTCTTCTTCCTCTGCAGAGACTCGCTTCAACACCAGGAACAACTCGAAAGGAATGACTCACAATTCCCAGCAGCAGTGCCAGTTCATGTGCTAGGATTCTGACCACAAGTGTAATGATCAGGCCAGGGAGTCAGATTTCTGCTGGATTTAGAAAAGCATCTATGTGTTTATGAAAGGAACCCAATGAGCTGGTGATAGTACAGCGGCCCTTGGAGGATCCCCATCCACCTCTTCACCCCAGCCAGGAGCATGACTATGGGAGGAGGAAGGCAGGCAGCAGAGAGGTAAGTGTGGCTTCCCATGTCCTCCTCCTTCCCATCTTAAGTTAGAGTGGTCGCTGGGTAACCCAGTCCTATGTACTGTTTCATAAAGTCTAGTGAGCCACTGGAATTCTTACTTGTCCACAAAATTTCAAACACACTAACAACACAGAGGGACATAGTGCATATCGTGCACACTGAATATTTTCCTCTCCTGTTGAACTGTCTGAAAAATAGGGTTAATATACACCTTTGGGGCTATTCTCAACAGACTTGTAGTAAAGAACGTGTTTTATAAAAATATCTGTTAATAATTTCACAGAGCTTTCAGATAATTTCAAAAGGTGGCCAGCTTCTTTTGAGTCCTAAGAAAAACATTATAATTAGTGTCTACTTTTCTTCTATAATATATTTGATACATAAGATGGCCTTATTGCAAGGCAAATGTTAGATTAGAACAAACATCAAACCTGGTAAAACTTAACTTCCTGCATCATCAGATCAAGTAGATAATGTCTCTCAAAATTGTAAGTGTAAATTGCCCAGATGGCTTCACCTTTCTCACTCCTGCCCCTCCTTCAGCCACTCTTGCCTCTCCTACCTCTTTTCCTAACCTCCTGGTCTTTCCCTTCTACTTCTCACCCTTCTGATTCTCCCCACTTTCTTTCATTTTCAGAGTAGAGACTTAACCTTGAGGAAATTGCTTTGTTTGCTGCACTTTCTATAAAGCCTGGTCTAAGCAGCCAATCTTGTTTGCAGAAAATAAAAGTTAGAAAGCTATGTTTTGTGAACCAAGGGTGGAGGGTAGAGTTTTGAATGCTAGCACACAGTCCATCGTCCCTGAGTTCATGCCATCAGCAGAGAACTAGGTACGGTTTTTCTGAGTAATCCCTCATCCACACATATCCTCTGTTGGTGAAATATGTGCTTGAGAGGAACAAGCAGGAACTATCAGAGGACTAAAAATTATAAGTTAGGTGTAAAAATATGTTCGCAATTACCAACAAGTTAGTATTTCCATTACTAGAGAAATATTATATTTTGCCATTATAAATAATTATGTACTTTGGCTTTTCACCATTATTTAGATGCCTTTATAAGACTATGAGCAATATTTCATTTTCTGACAAAAAGAAAATTAGAATCATGAAGATTAACTGTTGCCAGAGATTGGGCAAGGATAATAACAGTATAGATTCCTGAAAATGAGTAGATAGAAAATCAATCCAAACAAACTGGCAGAAGGAAGTCAAATTGGAACCATGCGAAATGAGGAACGATGAAATGCAATCATTAAAATAGCCGTGAGGTTAATTTACTTAACACTCCTTTTCATCCATGGGAGTCAGCAGATTATCCCAAGGTGAAGAAAAGATATAGGTGTAACCTTGTAAGAGGAGAGCTGTGGGACACAGCTACAGACAAAGCCAGCCTGAGGAAAAGGGCACAAAGGCTAAATATTGAATTTATATAGTGTTACTGGAAGGCAGCCAGGAAAGGTTTGCCCTGACTTTCATTACCAAGCCTATGGTTTAAATGGATGGCCCAAGAAGATACTATAGGTTACCTTGAAGACAGGCACCCAGACATAGGATTGCTTCATATGGGTATGCGGGCTATTCACTGTACAACGACAGGGAGTGCCATTCACATAGACTACAGTGTGAAAGGAGACCCCTATATCTGTGGAGGGCCTTCTGTGGTAACTTGCTGGAGTCATATAGAAAAAGAGAAAAAGCAGGATATCAAATCATATATAAAATCTGATAGTGATTTTGTTTTCAAATAAAACATATACATAGAAAAATGACCAGAAGCTATGTCAAAATAATAAAATTCCTGGAAGTATGCATGAATTCACTTTTTATTTTTCCTAATTTTCTGTATTTTTACATTGACTAAATTAGCTTTTTAATCAATTAACAGCATTTAATAAATTAGTAGCTTAAAATACCCAAATTGATACTATTTATAGCTTCAATGTTATAAAGTGTCAAAGATGTAAGGATTAGAATGGTTTCTACCACAGATGTAAAATCCTTTAGAAAAGTTGGGCACTATTTTTCTACATGTGTTTACATTTTAACTAGCTTGGCATTTTAAACTATTCAATAAAATTTAAGGATTAGCTTTGCTTTTGGAAGTTCTGATTTTAAATACTAAAGAGCTGGAATACTGCACATCCAAAAGTAAAAGATTTCAACTACAGTTTCCTCAACTCCAGTGTTCTCTCAATGCTGCTTACCTCTTGGGTTGGCTTCAGTTTAGACCTCAGACCTCCCCCAGCAACTGGGACGACATGATTCCTGGTTCACAGCCAATGGAAAGAAAGACTGTCCATAAACCAATGACAACCAAGAGGAAGGGATTGGCTTAGATTAGTCAGGATTTATCCTGGACCAGAGATGGTTACATCACTGCTACAGAGGGAAACAGGTGGAATCAAGGACAAATACAGGTTTTGTGAGGGCTGGAATTTATACAATGCAGGTGTTCTCTTTTAGTAAAACAATTTTTAAAAATACAAATTCATTATGAAAATGAACTTTTAGAATAAAAAAATGTATATTTTTGAAAATGCAAGGTGCTGTGGGCATCATGAGATCTAGAAAAGAGAATATAATATTTTCATTAACTTCCTGACACATTTCCATCACATCCCTTTTACAATTTTTTTGGCCCCATACTCTTTGCCTCTTCCTATGAAAATTGTGTAATCGTTCATAAAGAAAAAATATAAATAGATTTTAATATTTCCTCTAGCAAAAAATAATTTGAGTTTTTTGTACTGATAATTTCAGTAACTTTCTTTTAGCATCACAATTAGTTATCAGTGATGTTGTACACATTTTCAGGAATGTTATCAAATTTGGGTAGGCTTCTATTAAGTTGTCTTTTTTTTTTTTTTTTAACATATGGCTATGTGGCTATTAGAAAAATCTTTCTTCACCATTTAGCTTCTGGATCAATAGTTCTCAAATTTTAAATCTTCTTTACTGTCCACACATTCCCAACACCAGGCACTACAGGACCTGCTCATGGTTCCATACATCCCACGCCTTGGTTGGTACAGCACAATGAATGATTTCTGGAAGCCATTTTTACACCAAGGCAGCTGGTGTACATGGAGTACATGTACTATATGTATATGTACATGTACATGTACATGTATATGGGAGAAATTGCAAACCAGGTTAAATATGATCCATTAAACCCAAAGAAAAATATTCTATATTCACCATTCCCTCAGTTGGATCTCAAAAATTCCCTATACCACTGCACATCACCCAACTGAAGGTCAAGTGTGATGGAGAGAAAGTTGGAGAGTGAATGAAAAATCAGTCCTAACCAATGAGAGTTAACATGACCATGTTAAATCAGTATCTAGGTCCCATGACAATGCAATCTATTTGAGAAGTGATCAAAATTATTGTCTAGAAAGAAAAAAAAAAGTACACAATATAGTTTTTGTTATAATGGTTAATTTACATGTGTTTCTTCGTTAACTAGTTAATAAGTGGTTAATGTATCACATTCCTAGTGTGATCCCACATCCAATGGCATGAGGCAGGAGGGGATAGATATAGAAATATATCACCAGACCTTAATTTTAAAGAACTAATGACCTGTTATGGGCATCAAAATTTATAGGCATTCATTTTCTGCTTTAAAATACTTGGCAGATTAAAAAGTAAACAATAAAGTAAATATAGGTTGGCATTGTGAACATCTTAATTTTGTATTATACATGTTAATTGCATGAAAAAATAAAGACTACTCTAAAACTATTTGAAAATGAGTTTGGTTGGTTGCATACTGATGTTGTGCAAGGAATAATGCCTACCCAACTTTAGTGTGCATTGTTTCATCTTGGATTCAAAGCTATTTAACATTTTCATCACTTGTGTGGTTGATGGACTAGAGCGCACGATGATTAAATTTACAGATAATAGCAAATTGGAATAAGTGGTTATTACTTTGGAGGACAGGATTAGAATTCTAAATGACCTTGCAAAGCTGGAAAAAGAGTCATATAAATAGACTGATGAGCAATTGTGTTGAGAAATGTGTGAGGAAGTACACTTAGGATTTTTTTTTAACTACACAAACAAAATGTACCAATTTCTTGAACAAACATTTTTTAAACACAGAAACCACCATCCATCACAAATTGAATACACATCAGTAAGTATAGTCATTACATTTTTAAAATGCTTCATTTTGGAGGTGGTTTAACAACAGTGTAATTGGAAGGAAACAGAAAATAATATATTTTCTCACTATGTCTGGTTCCATGCAATCTCTCATGGATCAGGTTTACTTTAACTCAGGAGAAAATGATTTTCTCAAGGCATTTGACTACAGAGCTTCTGCATCTGTTAGATTTCTGGAAGGAATGTCAGAGTAGTGTCAAAGGGGCCTAAAATTGGGGTCTGTTCAACCAGTACTTGTAAAACATTTATATATAACTTTGTATCAAGTACTACAGCCAATAAGCTACAAAGGGCATGCTCTCTGTGGGCAAAAGAGGTTTTGAAAGGATTAAAAACACAGTAATAGGGGCACCAGGGTAGCTCAGTCGGTTAAGTGTCTGACTCTTGATTTCACCTCAGGTCATGATCTCACAGTTCGTGAGATGGATCCCTGCCTTGGGGTCTGTGCTGACAGCATGGAGCCTGCTTGGGATTTTCTCTCTCCTCTCTCTGCCCGTCCCCACCTCACCCTCTCTCTCTCTCAAAATAAATAAATAAACTTTAAAAACCCGTAATAATATGCATTTTCTTCCTTATTAAATACAAAATAAATTTCACTTATTCCATAACTAAAACTGGTGACATTTGTCAATTATACCTGTCAATACGATTTTCTCCAAGGTTAATATTATGAGATAAGTTGAATGTTAATACAAATAAATACAGAAATATTTATAAAAATAAGTGTGATACCCAGAGCAATATTACAAACACACTGAGAGTAACTTTGATGAATTAGTTACAAGGACTATGCCCCACACATATCAAAGGATCAGAAAGCTGACAGCCTTCCAAAACATTGGGCTAGTTAAAAATCAATACATGTTTATTTTTGGCACAAGTCATTTTATTACTGTGCTTTGCTGGTATTTGAAAGCCAGGCACAAAAGTTTAAAGATGTCTCATTAGCTTTGCTGAGAGAGTAAAATACACAAAAAATTTTGGTTTAAAATAGAGGAATTAGAAAACATCTGAACCCAGAAACCCCATAGGAAACAAATCATTGTTTATATTTTATCCACATCATTTTATCCATTTTTAAACTATGAATGATTTACAATGTCTCCCCAATGTAACATACATGTTTACTGTGTTTATTCTTACATATAATAAATGCTCTAAAGAAATTTTCTGCGCTATACAAAATAAGTATCAAGAAAACCAACTACAAAAAAAAAAAAGCAACTGTGGGGCGCTTAGGTAGCTCAGTGAGTTAAGCACCAACTCTTGATTTTGGCTCAGGTCATGATCTCACTGTTCATGAGTTCGAGCCCCGCATCGGTCTTTGCGTTGACAGTGCGGAGTCTGCTTGGGATTCTCTCTTTCCCCCTCTCTCTGCCCCACCGACTCATGCTCTCTCATCTCTCAAAATAAATAAATTAACCTAAAGGAAAAAAAAGAAACTGTAATTTTTATTATATTATTTATATACCTTTTTAAATTAATAATAATGAATTTAAAGTTTGGGGGTGTACAGTTTTTACCAGTCAGCAAATAGTACACTTTTCTAACTTGAAGTGCCCCCTAAAGCAGTCTAGATTTTAAATTCTCCTCTGAGCAAATTCTGTGACTGTAACTCTCAGGATTGGTATTACTACTTCAAGCGGGATTTTTAAAGATTGTATTTCTACATTATTACAAAAGGGCACATATCAGTGACAGAGAGGGAATGTCTTTGGTAGAGGAGGAAGGAATGGGAGTAAGAATTGCAAATTAAGGTAAAAAGTTTTCTAAAAAACTAAAATGAGAAGAGCTTTCGTGGACTGATGATAAATGGAAGGAAGTAAGGAGAATAATGTTCTTTATTATTCTTGAGTTTAAAAAGTATCTTTTAAAGGGAGGGTGGTAACATTTCATGGCGGGGGGACAAAAGTCACCTGGCAGTGGTATTCAAGTTTTCACTAGAACAGTGGTTCCTAAAATGTAGTCCTTGGACCAGCAGAATCAGCATCCCCTGGAAACTTGTTAGAATTGCAAATTATCGAGGCGCTTGTGTGGCTCAGTTGGTTAAGCGTCAGACTTTGGATCAGGTCATGATCTCAAAGTTGGTGAGTTGCAGTCCAGTGTTGGGCTCTGTGCTGACAGCTCAGAGCTTAGAGCCTGTTTCAGATTCTGTCCCCCTCTTTCTCTCTGCACCTCCCCTGCTCGTGCTCTATCTCTCAAAACTAAACATTAAAAAAAAAATTTAGAATTGCAAATTACAGAGCCCCATCCCAGACCTACTGAACCAGCCACTAAGGGGTGGGACCCGGTAATCAAGTTTTAACAAAGCTCTACAGGTAATTCTATGCATGATAAAGGTGGAGAACCATATTAGTAACTCCTGAGAGGTTTTAGAACTACCAATGCTCAGGCCCCATCTCAGACCAATTATATCAGAATTTTTAGGGATGGGGCCTTGCCATCAATACGGTTTTCAACACTCCCCAGGTGCTTCAAATGTTGGGTAGAGAATCACTGTCTTGGGTTTTCTTCACCCCCAGAGAAAGGAGCCAACTGGCTGAGCTCCAAAACTAATCCTCTTAAAACAGGATTAGTTGAATCTTGAACCCGTTTACTTCTTTTTCAATGATAGATGTTCCTAAAAGAGATTTGAAAACCACAGGCTGAGCACAGCCAGGATTGATTCATTCTACATAAATCCATTAACACCTTTATCAGTAGATCCTAACCCTGAGGTAATAAGGACTCTACAGGTTCATTTGATGAAAGGAAGAGGGGAAGATGACCATCCTGACCCAAGGGGCACAGTGAGGACACCTCAACCGAGTATCTGGAGAAAGGGCCACTGCCCTAGTGGAGGGGAATGAGGGAGAGTCCTACCGTAAGAGTACAGGCAGGCCCAGACAGGGATTTAAAAGAATAAAAAGCGGATATGGTGTCACAGACAAATCTCTTCTGCATCATGCAGAGTTTACCTGAGGCTAGCCTTGTACAGCCAAATGGAGATTAGTCAGATACAAAGATAAATAATCTCTGAAATTATTTTGCAGATAGTGGGGAAACTTTTAAAAATTTGCTGACATTAGATGTACATGCAAATTCCAGGCACTACCTCTGCAGAACTGTGCCCTATCATCCCCATTTAAGGTTCCTCAGAATAGGAGCTGCGGTGTTTACTAGCAAAATGATAGGTTGTTGAAGAGATAGTGTTTCCTGGGTTTCTGGTTGGAAGCTGGCATCAAGGGAAAGAAACAGAAACTCCCAGAGCTGATCTATTAGTTTCTCTATCACCCAGATTTCAAGAAATTGTACTGAAAGTTTAACAAGCATTGTTGGATCTCCGTTCTTCATAAAAAAGAGAAGACATACAAACACTGAGACAATAACTTACCGATTCGATTATAAAAGATGTGTGTCGACTATTCTGAGTTAAAAGAGATTAGATAGAAATTAAATTGGTTTAACGTTCAGTTGAGAACACTTGGTGATGAAGTTACATGTCCCAGTCTTTAAGCTGTGGCATTACAGAAGCAATAAATGATTTAAAAGTTTTGAAATATGGACCAGGCATATAAAATCCTGCAGGTACCAAGATATGGCATTCAAAAAATAAAAAAAGAAAAAGAATAGTTGGGGGTTTCAAGAGGACAATTTCTTATTTTTAAGATAACATCAAAATGTGCTTTAGTTTTTCCCTACAACAATAATTCAAAAACTTTAACTGCTGAAGAATCATCTGGGAGCCTTGATAAAACAGAATGCTGGGCCTCACCTCCAAGAGTTTCTGAGTCCAGAGTTCTGCAGTGCAGGTCAATTTTGCATTTCTGAGTTCTCTGGTGATGCTGTACTGCTGTCGGGACCACACTTTGAGAATTACTGATTTAAAATACTGATTAAATTCTAGCATGTACGATTTGTTTAAAATGACATAACACATGAGATTTACAAGGACATAAAGAATAAGTCAATACATATCCTTGAACCACCACCTACTCTAAGAAATTAAACATTACAATGCCATTGAGTTTCCCCTATATATCTTTTCTGGATTCTATTCCTCTTCCAACTTACCTAGGGATAATCATTATCCTCCATGTTTAATTGTGATTTTTTTTTCATTTTTGAGGGGGAGGGAAGAGAAGGGCAGAGGGAGAGAGAAAGAGACAGATAATTTTAAGTAGGCTCCATGCTCAGCACAGAGCCCAAAGTGGGGCTTGATTCCATGACCCTGGGATCATGGAATCAAGAGTCGAACTCACAACCGAGCCACCCAGGCGCCCCTAATCGTGATTCTTTATGGTTTGCAAAGAACTACAAATTGACAAGAAACAGGAAAGGTTTTTTTAAAGGCAAAGAATCTAAATAGTCTATTTTCAGAAGAAATTCAAAAGATGATCCACAAACATATAATGTTCAAACTTATTAATAATTAGAGGAATACAGAATTTTTTAAAACTATGAAATAACACTTTACATCCATTTAATGGTCAAGAATTAGGAAGCTGGGGGTGCCTGGGTGGCTCAGTTGGTTGAGCATCTGACCTCGGCTAGGGTCATGGTCTCATGGTTCGTGGGTTCGAGCCCCACGTCAGGCTCTGTGCTGATAGCTCAGAGCCTGGAGCCTTCTTCAGATTCTGTGTCTCCATCTCTCTCTGTCCCTCCCCCTGCTCACACTCTGTCTGTCTGCCTGTCTCTCTCTCTCTCCTCTCTCTCTCTCTCAAAAATAAATAAATAAATAAATAAATAAATAAATAAATAAATAAATAAAAGAATTAGGAAGCTGGCTAGTGCCAAGTGCTGGAGGGTTTGAGATACCGAGGGAGACAGGAATGTCTGCGTCTACTGGTGGAAGAGTATATTGATGTAACCTTCTAGAAAACAATCCAGTTTCTTGGTCAAATCAATATAGGTATACACTGTGCCCCTTGCAATTTAGCTCCTGACTATCCTTCCCTAAGAAAAAAGGAGACCTGTTTAAAGATTGTGATGAAAGTCAGAGGCAATCTAGTATCCATGACTGGGGAGTGGATAAACACAATGTGGTAGAAGCAATTACTCCTTGAAATACCATCATTAGAAGAATGATGAACATCAGAAGAAACAGAAGACTAGATGTACACATAGAAACATAGATAGTTCTTAAAATCTAGTCTTGGTTTTGAAAAAAAGTTAGACACAAAATGAGATTTCTATCACAATACTATATGTATGTATACATATCATTTTATTCTCTAAACTACAAGTAAACTGCAAACATGATGCCCTTAACCCCTTATTGTACTAAATCCCCAGAGTCCTGAAAACGAGAATGAGAACATTCTCTTACTTGCAGTGCAATTATCAAGATCAGGAAACTAGCCCTGATACAGTAATATTAGCTAACTCACAGACATTCATATTTTTCCAATAGTTCCAATAACATTTATAGCAAAAGAAGATCCTGGATCGTAGACTGTATTCAGTTGTCATGTCATGTTTGCTTTAATCTTGACAGTGCTTCAGTTATTCCTAATCCTTCATGACCTTGGTTTTTCTAATAGGTACTATCTCTAGTTCCCACTTACCCACAATTTCACTTGCTGCATTTTCAGTGTCCCACGTTCAACTGAGTTCCAGAAGAAGATGATCCTCCTTCTGATGTATTGTCAGAAGGACCATCATAGCCTAATACCACATCACAATGCCTACATCATTCACTTCAGTTCATCTCATCACATAGGCATTTTATCATCTCACATTATCACAAGAAGAGTGCGTACAGTATAATAAGATATTTTGAGAGACCATATTCACATAACTTTTATTACATGATGGTATTATAATTCTTCTATTTTATTATTAATTATTGTTGCTAATTTCTTACTGTGCCTAATTTATAAAGGAAAAACATTGTACACAAGGTTGAGTACTATCTGCAGTTTCATGCATCAACTAAGGGGCTTGGATGATATCCCCCACAGATATGTGGGGACTACTATATAAGCAGTTGTTTTTAGGACAGGTCTCAGTTTGGGTTTGTCTAATGTTTTCCTATGATTAGATTTGCGTTATGCATATTTGGCAAGAATACCCCTGAAGTGACATTGTTTTTTTTCTCTGTGCACCCTATCGGGAGGCACTTGTGAGCTTTTCCCATTATTTATGATACTAATCTTGCTCATTTTGTCAAGGGAAACTATCAGGTTTCCCTCGCTAAAGTAATTACTTTTTCCTTTGGAATTAATAAGTGTCTCCAGCGGGATACTTTGAGACTATATACCCTATACACATCAAACATTCACTCACTAGATTTAGCATTGGTGATTATTTTCTGAATTATTACCATGATAGTTGCCAAATGATGATTTGCTAATTCCACTTCTTCCACATATACTAATTGGCATTGTACAATAAGGAAGATCTTTCTCTTCTCCCTCAAATGTGTATTTCAATATGGACACATGGATTCTCATTTTATTCAATGGTTTATAATAGATTATTATCCTTACTTATTTTGATACCAAATTATCCCAGATTTGGCCAGTAGGAGCCCATTCAAGCTGGTTTCTAACTCCTTTACATAGGTTTCCTTTAATCTCTGAGCACTTTTTAAATTTCTAGCTCAAGTTGTTCTAGACTCGTTTTGTATTTTCCCAGACTCAGCCCAGGAACCATTCATTTCTCCAAAAAGGCTTGTTTTCCTTTAGAGAAGAATGCTTTTCAGAAACCAAAATCTGGACATTAGGTGTGTTCAAAACCCAATCCAATGTCCCAGTCTTCCCATGTTCCACATTTGTAACTCCCCTTTTCTGGCAGTGAAAAACTTGATTCCTTTATGCAAAATACATTTACTTATTTTCTTAATTCAAGAAATTCAGAAAGTAGTTTCAGAGTTCTGAGATAATCAAGGCTTCAGTATTTTAGAGTTTTATATTTTTGGCTTTGAGAAGCGTTCTTGAATAAGGAATGACGCAAAGATAGTAGGCTCCCTGAACCAGAAGGTGGT
This sequence comes from Leopardus geoffroyi, assembly GCF_018350155.1. NCBI lineage: Eukaryota > Metazoa > Chordata > Mammalia > Carnivora > Felidae > Leopardus > Leopardus geoffroyi. The sequence goes on from NC_059332.1 coordinate 57,532,641, forward strand.
CTCATATCACCCTATTTCCCCTTCTGTCACAAGATCCATACACCTAATTGACTCTTGATAATGATTTATTTAATGAGCAAGTAAGTGATCTCAATAGGTTTTTAAGACTCATAAGCATTATGGATTGAAATAAAGAGTTATTAAAGAAAGATTATTCAAAAAGATGTTGCCAGAAATAAGGGGTTTTTTTGTTTTGTTTTTTAAATGTTTATTTTTGAGAGAGAGCAAGTGAACCGGGGAGGGGCAGAGAGAGAAGAGGACAGAGGATCCAAAGCGGGCTCTGCGCTGACAGCAGTGAGCTGGATGCGGGGTTCTAATTCATGAACCATGAGATCATGACCTGAGCCAAAGTCAGACGCTCAACCGACTGAGCCACCCAGGTGCCCTGCCAGAAACAAGGGCTTTTAGAAGATTTGGTTTAAAATGGTAATTGTTGACCTTCACTTATTTTCTGTCAAAAAAAAAATTTTTTTTTAAATAAATAATCTTTATTTATTTTTGAGAGAGAGAGAGAGACAGAGTGTGAGCAGGGGAGGAACAGAGAGAGAAGGAGACCAGAATCTGAAGTAGGTTCCAGGCTCTGAGCTGTCAGCACAGAGCCCGAAGTGGGGCTCAAACCCACGAACTGCGAGATCATGACCTGAGCCAAAGTCAGACGTTTAACCGACTGAGCCACCCAGGTGCCCCTGTCAAAAATTTTTATTTGAGGGACCTGCTTGGTATTCTCTCCCTCTCCCTCTGCCCCACCCCTACTCAACACTTGTGCTCTCTCTCTCAACAAATAAATAAACTTAAAAAAAAAAAACTTTTATTTGAGAACTGTCCTTTCATATACATCATTGAGTATAGTTGACACACAATGACATTAGTTTCAGGTGTACAACACAGTGATTCAACTTCTCTATACATTCTACTATGCTCACCACAAGTACATCACAAGTATAACTACATATCTTCATACAATGCTATTATAATATCATTTTCTATACTCCCTATGCTGTATCTTTTAGTCCCGTGACTTATTTCTGGGCCAGTTATGAAACTGGTAACCTGTATGTCCCATTCCCTTTCACCCATTTTGCCCATACCTTGACACACACACCCCCTTCCCTCAGGCAACCAGAGACAAATGTTGACAAGATTTGAAGGATTAAAAAAACTTGTTGGGAAGTAGGAACCACACAGCAAGCATATAACCCACAGTGTTTGCTTTTTGAATCTATGTAATAAATTCAAAACAAAGAGCTCTGTGTGCCTCTTCAAGCAGAGCTATCAACAGAGGTGTGAAAATAAGTTCCTTTAGAGATAATTTAATCAACTGAGGAGGAAAAGTTTGCCCACTCCTTCAGGACTATAAAAGGAGTTGGAAGAGGCTTGGGTGATCCACCTGGAGAGCTGAGAGAAAAGCCACAAAGTGTGGAACTTTCTCCTGATAACCGACTGAACCGACCCCAAGAGAACACTTTAGAGACAAGGTGAGTGGACCCACACCAACAGTGTGTTAAGAGGGCCCCAAAGTCAAGCTCCTCAGCCTTTAGAACAGCGGTTCTCTCTAAGAAGTAGATCTGTGGGTTGGGGGGTTTGTTTCTAAGCATCTCTATCATGTTTGATTTGTAGAACTGTGTACATGATTACTTTTTCTATCAAAAAAAGTTTCAATTTATAAAGAAGTCATCTAATCTCCAGATTACACATGTGTTCAATCATATTTTACGGCCCAAATATAAGGTCAGTCAGTAAGACAAATATGTGACATCAGACCTATCCCAGATAATTGGAGAAACTATGGTCACAAAATTTATATTTTGATTAACCTAAGATTATCAAACTTTGAAACCAGGTCCAGTAAGAGCTGTGCTATGTAATAATGTAATATCTCATCACTGGAAGTTTAAAAATCAGTATTTTTTATAATTTAAAAAAAATCAATCAATCTGATAACTGAAAAGTGAGCCACAATTTATTTTTTATAACCTGAAATTAATTTTTCCTTGGGAATCTAATTGAACATACTTGACCATAATTACCTAGACCTTTAAAAAAATGTTGATAGTGTTCTTGTTATATATAAAAACAATATAAGCCACTGTAGGTAATTTGAAAGATAAAGAAAAATAGAAAATAGAAAATAAAATGTCCATAATTTATTCAACTTCAGAAATAGTCACTATATACATTTTCATGTATCTCTTTCCAGACGCTTTTTTTTTCTATGTTTATACAAATATTTTGTTTCAAAAGCAGGATTATGTGACATAAATAGTTGTATAGAACTTTTCATACAAATTTACCAGATTGTATTTCAACTGGTCTGCAAAGTTTAAAGTAGTAAAGAAAAGATGTATATCTTAGAATATTGACTAAACTCAAACTATCTTTTCCTTAAAGTATTCTATTCAACTTTAAACTACATATTTTGCCTAATCAAATAGGTCCCCAATAATCGTGTGCTACAACTTTACTGAATGCAACCTCTTGATATCAAAGTTCCGTTTTAAAAGGTAGTTTGTTATTCAAATTTGAATAGAACCTGCTGTAATAACTGAATGGTTTGCACACACAGTTTTGGTCTCCATGCTCCATAGTGAAAACCAAATGTCAATGTGCTTCTTCCTTATAAATAACCAATTACATGGGTAACCTAAAAATAGAGTTCTTGTTGGCTAAGATGGGTTAATGACAGCCAGCTTGGAATCCTGTCATGTAGTACAGCTATTTTAGTGTCACAGTGTATCTAGATTTGTCAATCTTCTCTGGCCTTTAGTACATATTTTAGATCTAGATGCCCCAATGAGGAGTCACAGCTAAGGAATGTATAGTTTACTGGTGAAGAATTGATTGCATTATTTCTAATTAGATCAGAAGGGAATCTGAATTCAGTGCTTTTGTGCAAAGGAGCAAGAAAAGGCAAAGCATGATCTAAAATTCACAAAGGGCGGGGCACCTAGGTGGCTCTGTTGGTTGTCTGACTCTTGATTTCAGCTCAGGTCATGATCTCACAGTTTGTGGGTCTGAGTTCCATGTCCAGGCTCTGCCCTGACAGCACAGAGCCTGCTTGGGATTCTCTCTCTCCCTTGCACTCTGCCCCCACCCCTCAAAAATAAATAAATAAATAAATATTTTTTAAAAGTAAAATAAAAATCACAAGGGATAGTAGGACAAGGGAAAGGAAGAAGAAATTGTGGTGTGAACAGTTAAACAAAACTATTGTCCAGTTTTGGAGTGTAATTGCAATGGGATAAAAGTAACTTATTTGATTCTAGACATTTAAAAGATAATGGTTGTAGTTGTTTGAAGGAGAAAATAAGAAAGAATAATAGCAAGCTATCAAAGTTAGTGATGTCATATTCCTTGGCCTTATTTTAAGAAACTTATAAGCACAGCTGGAAATTTCTAGTTATCAATCTAGAAACTTCCACAGACAATCCTTTTTTGGCAGGAGGGATAATTTAGTGATTTAATTTTTTTAAGATTTTACTTTTAAGTAATCTTTACACCCAATGTGGGGTTCAAACTTACAACCCTGAAATTAAGAGTCACATGCTCTACCAACTGAGCCAGACAGGCACGTCTAATTTTTTTTTTTTTTTAAACAGAATACTGGAAGCACAAATTTTCAGATTAACAGATGGCAGACTTCTCGCAGCAGAGGCAATAAAAAGACTACAATTCTTCTCACCAGAAATGTATTTAGTTATAATTCAGTCTTGCAGTCTTTTTTTTAATCCAAGTACATTTCATTATAGTAGAATTTTTCTCTATCCTTGTCAAGTTTCTGATCCCTGTGGAAAATCTCAACACATATGAAAACCATTTATGTTCTTTTTATCCAATTACCATAATACTGGGAGTATGTGGTTCAAAACTTGGGACCAGAAATTCTCATACTCTTTCTTCTAGACTCCAGTCCCTCTTTAGGAATACTGTCCTGACCTCATTCCTACTCCCCATTTCAACCCTCCAGGAAGAACTAGGCATAACTCTGCAGAGTTCCCATAGCACATGACAGAAAACATCCATTTACCTTTTATTGCACAGTATTGTAGCTGTTTACATAACGGGTAGCTTTCGAGGACAGCATCCTTATCATGGTTGCACACTCACCTCTTAGTGCATAGAAAATGTCAACAGAAATTATTGTCAAGATCTTACAAGGAGAAAAATGTTTTTAGGGGCAGTCTGGGCAGTTCTGTAACACACAGTATGGTTTCTGCTAAAGATGTTAACTTGTGGTTGATATTGGAGCAGAGCTAAGCAAGGCAGCAATGATTCCATGTATTCCTAGGAAACTCATACCTCCATTTCTTTTCATCTCTTCACTCCCAGAACAACTGCTGTTTATTTCTAGTAATAGACGTAGTGCTGACTGTTCCTCCCTTCTTCCAAGGAGAACATAGTTGGCTCAGCAAAGGAAACAGGCTCGAAAGAAACTTTAGAGGCTGTCAAAATAGGTGGAGGTACGGGTATGACTCACCATGGCAACCTTCTCCATCACTAAAGGATTGAGTCAGATTTTTCAGAGTACAGACAAGGACCTTGAAAGAGTTCCCTGGAAATCAGAGTATTTAAGAATTGGGTTTTCTTGGGGCACCTGGGTGACTCAGTAGGGTAAGTGTTGGGACTTTCGCTCAGGTCATGATCTTGCAGGTCGTGAGTTCAAGCCCCACATCAGGCTCTGTGCTGACAGCTCTGAGCTGGAGCTTGCTTCAGATTCTATGTTTCCCTCTCTCTCTCTGCCCCTCCCCCACTTGTGCTCTGTCTGTCTGTCTCTCTCTCTCTCTCTCAAAAATAAACATTAAAAAAAAAAAGAATTGGGTTTTCTTGTCAACACTCATTTGATATAGACCTAAAGGAGGTAAAATCCTTGAAATTACTGTCAGCTCCTCCCCTGTGTCTTCAGATACACATTTGTAGAAATAGCATGGGGTCTGGGATATCAGAATTATTACTGTTACTGCTGTAGCTGCTAATGTGATCATAATTCTTAGAACCACAAGGAAGCTTCTGTGCCCCACTGTACTAGAAATGGATGATTTTGTCTTCCTGAGTAACATACCTACCTTGTATGACCAAAGGTGTGCTTGGACTCTGCCAAGTAATGACGAGCTTACAGCAGCCAGCACCCTCAGCTTTTAAGATTCAGACTTCGGGGCTCCTGGGTGGCTCAGTCGGTTGAGTGTCTGACTTCCGCTCGGGTCGTGATCTCGCGGTTCCTGGGTTTGGGCCCCACATCGGGCTCCGTGCGGACAGCTAGGAACCTGGACCTTTCTTCGGATTCTGTGTCTCCCTCTCTCTCTCTGCCCCTCCCCCACACGCGCTCTGTCTCTCTCTGCCAATCAAAAATAAAAAGAAAACTAATAAAAAAAGTTTTTAGAGATTCACAGACCTCATCTTGTAAATAATCATAATCAGCCGCAGTACCTCTAAAGGGTTAAGGAGCCAGGGCATCAGAGAAGATTTGAGCATTATTTAAGGGACACGTGGATCCTGAAATTATGGAAAGAATAATGAGTCTGGGAGCAGTTTTCAATTTTGACTGGTTCCTTTATTTACTAAGTGTGTTGTTTTAATCTCTCCTTATATAAGGTGGGATAGCCAATTCTCCTCCCAATGCCTTGCTAGAGTAGGTAAGAGATGTGATCAGATAATACAAAGGGAATTATCTGAGGAGTCAAATTGCATGGAAATGCAAAGTACATTCCTGTTAGGAGGACTTCCCCTTGTCTCTGAGATGACTGCCACTTTCGGTGAGCACTTGGATGAGTCACTTATCCTCTCCAGAGGTCTGTTTTCTGAGGCATAATTGGATTAACTTCCGGGCCTTTCCAGTTCTATCTTTACATGGCTCGAAATTGGTTTCATCCTCTTATATTTGGAAAAACTCCATCCTCCAACCCCTTGCTGCATTTCCTGCCTTTCAGCATTCCAACAGCTCAGAATCTCAGTGCCTCCAACACAGCATGCAGATATAAACACTTCAGATTTCCCCTTACAGTGACCATGGCAGGCAGAGAGAGAGGCTGAAGCATGTGGTTAGAGTGCTTTGAAAAGATAAAAGCCCCTAAAAAATGAAAGATTATTGGGGCATCTGGGTGGCTCATTCAGTTAAGCATCTGACTTCAGCTTGGGTCATGATCTCACAGTTTGTGGGTTTGAGCCCCGCATCTGAACTGTCAGCTCAGAGCCTAGAGCCTGCTTTGGACTCTGTGTCTCCCTCTCTCTCTGCTGCTCTGTCTCTCTCTCTCTCTCTCTCTCGCTCTCTCAAATATAAGTAAACATTAAAAAAATGTTTTAAATGAAAGATTGTTATGTAGAAGCCAAGGGTCCAAGAATAAAAAGCAACTAAGAGCCATGAAGGGCCATTTTTAATGATTTCCATAATATAAATTTTGTACATGGTTGCAGGATAAAACTCTAGATAGAATGCAAATACCCCAAGATATCTGCCATTTTAAATTAATCCCTCTATGTACGGTAGTCACCAGCCAGGATTTTCCCTTCTCAAAATAGATTAATTGAAGGAAAACTATTAAAAATGTTGTGAAATCTGGGGATGCCTGGCTGCCTCAGTCAGTAGAGCATGTGACTCTTGATCTCAGGGTTGTGAGTTTGAGCCCCATGTTGGGTGTAGGGATTAGAAAAATAAAACAAAATAGAGTGGCTGAGATTTTTTTTTAATTTTTAAAAATTAAAAAATAAAAACATTGTAAAATGTGTTCTTAAATAGCCATCCATGTCACTTATTGGTCAGCAATTTCAGTGTATGTAAAGATTACCCAACAGCCAAATGAACATGTGCCACATTCTGCCCAATTAAATGTTAATGTTAATGTTAATTAGCATTTCTTTAGTACAACAAACAAAATAAAGACAAAGGAAATGTTTCCCTTAAATTTCCAAAAGTTGATCCACTCATCCATTTCACATTTTTTCTAATCTAAAAGTTTAATCACATTAAAACAATATGGCACTTTAAAAAAATATTACAATAAACTTGCTTTAGGTTTGCCATGTTAAATAATTTCTCAAGGCATGGTTTCTGTCTGCCTTATAGTGCACAAATTGGAGGATGATACTAAAGGGGAAGTTAAGTCTAGAATTCTCTGTTCAAAGCCTCTGCCAAAGAGATCAGCATGTCACTATCACTTTGGGTGAATCTGTACAAGATCAATAATTTATTCCTGAGTCACTGATACTATTTGTCAGTTCTTTTGTCTTGTTATTCGTTTCAAGGAGTAAAAAGTAAGACTACCCTAAACATTAATGTAAAAGTGAACTATAGTCTTTTAGGAGAAGTTCTCAAACACAGAAGAAATAAAAATAAAAAGCTAGTAAACAATCTGTCCTCTTGGATGATACCATCCAAGATAAGCCAGCCTGTTATCATCATCACTTTCTTGATTTCACCTTCTAATCTCATTGTCTGCTGCCAGATCCTATTTCTCAGGGTTTCTCTGCCTACCAAACACTAGTATTGTCATCCAAACATCAAGCACAAAACAATAATAGCACAAAATACACTAGCTGCTCATCAAATACCTCCCATGTCCCAAGTACCATGTTAGGCACAGGCACTCCTCTGCCTTGGAGAGTTTCATAATATATAAAGGAGACAGATGGAGTTTACAAAAATGATTACCATAATGCCATAAATACTGCAATAGAGGTATGTACAAGTTACTATGAAAGCACAGGGAATGGAGTATCCATGTTGATGGAAAGGTCAAGAAGACTTCACAAAAGAATTAATTTTGAGGTTTTAGGGTAAGTAGAAACGGAATTTTCCAGGTAAAAGGAGTGGCAGACATGAAGGTGTGAGGAAGCACAGCATACATTTTGGAAATCACAATGGGTTTCAAAGGCTAGAAGAGCAACAGCAGAGCAGAAGGTAGGGCAGGTAAGGCAAAGGCATGATTTTGGAGGGTCTCAAATGTCTTGCTAAAATGTTTAGAAATTCCCCAAAACTTGGGGCGCCTGGGTGGCGCAGTCGGTTAAGCGTCCGACTTCAGCCAGGTCACGATCTCGCGGTCCGGGAGTTCGAGCCCCGCGTCGGGCTCTGGGCTGATGGCTCAGAGCCTGGAGCCTGTTTCCAATTCTGTGTCTCCCTCTCTCTCTGCCCCTCCCCCGTTCATGCTCTGTCTCTCTCTGTCCCAAAAATAAATAAACGTTGGGAAAAAAAAAATTAAAAAAAAAAAAAGAAATTCCCCAAAACTTAATTGAAGGCCACTGGAGGATTTTTAAGATCAGGACCTGAGCCGAACCCGGACACTTAACCGACTGAGCCACCCAGGCGCCCCCTGGCTCTAGTTTTTAACTGTGAAGTTTAATAATTCCTAGACTTCTTGGAGCCATTTTTCTTGAGTTGCTCCCTTTTTAAAAGGACACTGGAGATCTTTCTGGTAAATGATGTCTGTCTATTCTGGAGAAATCTGTAGAGTTCTTAGAAGCATTCACAAGGTGACACCTGGCTCAAGCTTCATATTTCAGAATGCTGTTACAGAAAATGTTATAAGGATCCTCAAAGTATTTTTCTGTTTTTTTTTTCTTTCTACATTTTTATTTAAATTCAGCTAGTTAACATATCCATCGCATCTTTTAAAATAGTGAGTTTAGTTTATACAATGAATATTAAATAAAAGGAAAAAAGCTTAAATAGCAACAAAAAGTAATATAATCATTGGTCTGTAAGTTTGTTATAGACATAATTTTCCTCACTGTCACCTGTTGTCAATAATATTTTCAGTTCCCTTTTGAACTCTATGGAAGTGTGCTATGGTAACTCTAAATTGTCCTGACAGATGCACACTAATGTAGCAACACAAATATGTTCATATATTTGTAAAACCACAACCATAGTTCTTATTTAAAGCTTACTGAAGGAAGCTGAGAAACAGTATAGTTTCTTTCTTCCTGATGACAGCAACCCAGGATGGACAGACCAAGAATAAATAATATTGTAAAAGATCATGGAGTAGGCTCATTCACAAAAGACTAAAGAAAGTACTCACAGTAATGCTTTTTATAATTAATTTCTTCTTTTTTTTAAGTTTATTTATTTATTTTTGAGAGAGAGAGTCTGCAAATGGGAGAGGGGCAGGGAGAGAGGGAGGGAGAGAGAATCCTAAGCACGCTCAGCACTGTCAGCATGGAGCCCAATGCCGGGCTCAAACCCACAAACCATGAGATCATGACCTGAGCCAAAGTTGGGCACTCAACCAACTGAGCCACCCAGGTGCCCCTATAACTTATTAATTTCCATAGTATTCATTTGTTACAGCAGTGTTTCTTAATAAAACAATGACTAGAAAATGAAAAATTTTAAATACTTAAAAATACAAATCTAATTTTAAAAATTAAATTTGATAGGCATAAAATTACCCTATCAATTGCTATAAAAGTTTCTAAATGCTTGCTCTCAACTTCTATACTTGTCTCTTCAATACCTGGCACCAGTTCACAAACTACACTTTGAGTAGCACTACCTACAAGGCAATTTCTCTTGAAATATTCATGAGAACAAGAGATGGGTTTTCAGTAATTTACTACATAATCATATTTTATGATTCACTCTTAATCAACTCATCAAAAGATGACATATAAACCCAGAATGCAAGTTCATTTGCAATGGGATAATTCCTTCTGGAATTAGAATATGTGGGAATCCAAATGACAGTTAAAAGTTTGTTGAGGGGCACCTGGCTGGCTCAGTTGGAAGAACATGCAACTCTTGATCTTGGCGTCACGAGTTCGAGCCCCACATTGGATATAGAAATTACTAAAAATAAATAAATAAAAATAAAAGTTGGTTGAGCAAAGAACCAGAGCATAAAAAAGTAAATAACCTTAAAGGGATATTTCAAGACAAGGAGAGCAGCTTGGCAGAGTGGCGGAGGCAGGGACTCTTGCACTCAAGCCAGTGGGATTTAAATCCCAATTGCATCATATGATACTTGCGTGACCTTAAACTTTATGAGGCTCTATGTCCTGATTTTTATAATGGCGCTAATATCAATGTAGACAGATTTACAAAAGGATTGAAACAGTGCTTAATGCAGTACCCAGTGCATAGTAAGCATTCAATAAATGTCAGTTGATGTTATTAATACCATCCTATAATAATACATATTTCTGCAACAACCAGCATGCTTATGGTGTACAGATTCAGTGTGTGTTCCCTAGACAGAGATGGATAAACACTGACAACCTTCAAGTCATTAGACTTTACTCTTCTGAGTACATAGTTATCCTCTTCCTTCTGCTCTCACAATCTTCCTCTGGACAGATACAAAAATTGATTCTGTTTCAGCTTACACATTCCAGTACAACTTCCCTAAGATTACATTCAAGTCACCTTGACTCAAGTTTTAGATGTTTCCAAATGTTAGACATACATTTATAGGCCATCGTTTGGTTTATAACCACAATATGGTATATAATCACCTTCATTATGGCAGTGTTTCTGTTTTAATTGTCTGAAGGCAACCATATTTCCTTTTATTTCAAGTTCCCAGAGAGCTTCTCACTGGTTGGGCATTACATTCCCACATCTGATGGCAAATAAATCTACATTAAAAACAAATTATAATGAGATTAATTCCCTGGGAGCTCAAAACAAGAATGTATGTGATGTTTTGACAGCTGGAGTCAGCTTAGCATAACCAGCATAACCTGGTGCCTCCATTTCTGCTGCAGGGATAACAAGGCTACAGACCTATGAGAACAACATTTTCTTGGCCAATACCATTTCTTCTTCTGAATAGTCATCGTACAGTTATGTTTCAAATTGCTTCTATGTAAATAACATTCTAGACACTCATTTTCTGAAAATATTCCATGAAATTCTGAAAATATTAAGAATATTGGATGTGATTAAATTCCTTTAGTCCTTCATTTTCTATCTCTCCCCTTTATAAGAGTAGCATTTTTGGAAAGAAATTAGAAAATATACAAATTTATGAAGAACAAAAACTGTTCATCACATCTCTCTGCAAAACACTTAAATGTCAGCTATAACATGGTGAACATTTTAGTTTATATTTTTTTCTATTTTTAACTTGTATTTTTACATAGTTGTGATCATACAAATTATATAACATGTATTCTGTTTCTTTTCATTTAACATTACAAAGTAAGCATTTTCTCCAACTTAAAATCATTAAAGGATACTTTTAATATCTGAAGAATATGCCATTATGCAGATGTTTCATTACATAGACATCTCAAACTCTGTCACGTATTATGGGTTGGTTCCTTTAACAAATTTCTATCTCAGAGTCCGATTTTTCTAACAAGTTTAATTAAATGCAAATGTGTATTTAGCGCTGCTTGGAAAGCAATAAGGGCACAATAAGTTTTAGCTTTTCTTACTATCATAGTTATATATCAGGAGTTTGATTGTTCTCTGAAAACCTAAATATACAATTTTTAGGATTTCCCACTCTTATGTTTCTTAAAATCCTCACAAATAGTGCCCTTTTCCAAGCATACTTTGAGTACCTTTATTTCTTTTAAGCTTCTAGTGTGTCCTCAAAAACATAGTGCTAATGAAAACGATCATGTGAATTTTGGAACTTTATGTCAGTATGCCTCCACAATTCAGTATCATAGCATAAAATAGGCTTACAATAATGGACTTACATCCTTGTTGGGATATTAACAAAAATTTTTAGAAGCCATGGGGCACGTTGTGATTCTAGCCTTCTCAATTGTATTTCCGTATCTCTGATCTAGCCACTTTTGTCCATTTCTGCTGTCCTATGATAGTCAACACCATCATTTCCCTCCATTTAGCAAGATAGGAAACCTCAAGTCTTTGACCACGTGACACTAATTCCACTCTAGGACTCCCTCCAATCCACACTCCACAGAATAAGAAAAATTATGTTCTTAAAACATATATTTCCTGTTCTACAGCTGTTGCTCATTGTCCTTAAAATAAAAATCCAAATTCTTACCAAGGCTGGCATGATTTGGTCTCTGCCAGGTCTCCAGGCCGACACCTGTCTTTCTTCCCTTATTGTGCCGAAGCTCCTCGGGTTTCATCTTTTTGAGCACCACCAACCTTTTCCCACCTCAGTTATTTGTTTTGTCATTTTTCTCCACCAAGAATCTCTCTCCTCCTCTCCCTCTTACCGTGACTCATTCTTGTCATTTAGGTCTGGGTCTCCTGGGAGATACCGCCCCTGACTTCCCTGCCTAAAGTAAGTCACCCCACCAGCTATTCTGCTTACCTCCTTCGCAACACATATTACAACTTCTACTTCTATTCTTTGCTTAGTCGCTTGCTATTTTCTCTTTCCTCGTCTGTATATAAGTTATATTGGAGGCAAAAACAACATTTACATTGCTCTTCATAAGAGAGCAGAGTGCCGGAAGTGTTGAGGAGGGAGGGAAGATCAAGAACCAAAGCTATGGTAGGTGAAAACCCCAGGGAGCATACAGAATGGGGCCTAGAGACTGAAGGACAAAACGCCAGCAAACACCATTGTTAAAGGCGCCTGCAAAGAAAATTTAGGACTGGGAAAACTAGGACTGGGATGCCCCAAAAGGATTTTAAGTGAAAAAGTAACCTGATCATATCCAAAAAAATGTTAGTTGAGTGTCTACTATGTATATTAATATGTGTGAGGATTCAAGGGCTATATAATATGACAACTGTCCTTAAATAGAAAAAAATCTCAAAATGCTACTATACCAATGTTCCTCCTTTTTTAAAATTGAAGTACAGTTGACACACAATGTTACATTAGTTTCAGGTGCACAACAAAATTATTATACAACTCTATACATTATGCTGTGCTCACCAAACACTGCTATTACAATACCACTGACTATATTACCTATGCTTTAGCTTTTGTTCCCTTGACTTATTCATTCCATAACTGGAAGCCTATAACTCTCATTCCTCGATACCTATTTTGCCCACCCCCCAAGACCCTCTCCCGTCTGGCAACCACTAGTTTGTTCTTTGTATTTATGGGTCTGCTTCTGCTTTTGTTTGTTCATTTGTTTTTTAGATTCCATATATAAGTGAAATTATATGATGCTCATTCTTCTCTGCTGGCTTATTTTACTTATTTCACTCGTACTCAGTATCTTACAATGAGAAATGCACTAAGATAGCAATGTTTGTTCAAAATGCCTGGTTATTAAAAAAAAAAAATTGTGTTAGAGTAGGAAAAAAAAAGTATGGCTACTGTAGCTTTTAGTTAAATAAAGGTTATTATGTTTGTCAGAAACTGTTCAAGAACATTTCTCCTTATGTAAGGCTTACCCCAGTAATGCTGCTTAGGTCAGTGTCTGTCTGGATTATCTGCAGCCTAAATGCCAACTCTGTAAATTAAACCTGTCAAGTGACAGCTTTGCCATAGCATGCATAACCAACCTTTAAAATTTATTTATACTCCATTCCCTTTCTCTGTCCAGATTAAATTCTCCTTTCCTAAGCAATTTTTTACTCACTCCAGACTGTGGCATAATTCAATATGTTCTAAACCGTTCTATGGAAAGTATGGCCCTCCTGATTTCCAATTCCCAAGGGATTTTCATTCAGACTTTAGAAAAGCAAAATAAATTTTTCAAAGTTTACTAAATAAGAAGAGTTTTCTCAAGCTAAATTCTTCCAGGTAACAGTATGTGAATCAGTCATAATAATGGCATGCTATGAAAATGCTATGAATTATTATAGGTCCATAATAAGTCCTTTATTCACTGTCTCAAGGAAGCAGTTCTTTCCAACATGCAGATGTAAATATTATTTTGACTAATCTGTCCATCACATTGTAATATGCATGCTGAACCTCCACAGAAGTAAATACTATATTAAGTGGCAAGATCTCTAAGGTGAAAACACATTCTCATCTGATTTGAATTTACCTAAGCAATTTCCAGGTTTGTATTTAAGTTGATTAAAATTAGTTATGAAAAGTAGAGGGATGGGGCTCCTGGGTGGCTCAGTCTGTTAACCAATCCAACTCTTGATTTTGGCTCAGGTCATGATCTCAAGGTTCATGAGATTGAGCCCCACTTTGGGTTCTGAACTGGCAGCACAGAGCCTGCTTGGGATTCTCTCTCAGTCTCTCTCTCTCTGCCCCTCCTCCTCCTCTCTCTTAATCTCTCAATTTCTCTCTCAAATAAATAATTTTTTTTTAAAAAGGTACAGACGATGGACAAAATAGAGATTAACTGAAGAGAATTATTTCTTAAAGTGGACAATTTTCTTTAAGTTGTTTGAAAATTCCTTAATTTTACTGAGAAAATATTACTTCTAATGATTGGGTTTGATGACTTAATAAAATGTTTATTTCTGATCCAGCAGGACTCACTTACCTAAAGATATTTACATCTTTAGCATCCACCTAGGTCTCTGACAGTTTCTATGTCTGACATATACAAAACACAATAGCCCAAGTACAGTGATTAGCCAATGGACTTTGACCTCGAAAGGTTTGTTGTGACAAGCTTAAGTGCTTGTTTGGAGATTTCTGTGTCTAAAATTCCCACAGAAATGATGTGGTACTATTGTTTGGTTTTATTATTCATCAAACCTATTAAAAAGACTTGATATCCTCATCACACACACAAAAAAAAATATAACTATGCATGGCCATGGATGTTAGCTAGACTTACTGTGGGGATTATTTCACAATATATATATAAATATTGAGTCATTAGATTGGATACCTAAAACTAATATGATGTTGTATGTCAATTATATCTCAGTAAAATAAATACACAAAAATACATACAAATACATAAAAAAAAGACTTGATAAAACTTTAAATCAGTGTCTTAAGGAAAGAAAACTTTTTAACATAGAGCATGCTTCAGTTTTAAACATTCATGCTGACAATTACATGTTCACAGAAATTTAAGTGTCCTCTACATTTTTTAACATTTTTTTTACAATCACATAGGAAGATTAATTCTAGATATAAAATGTAATAGGCTTTTCTATAACAGCAAAAGGAAACAAAACTTTTACAGTGGTGTAATTACAGTTGTGTCCCTAAATTTTTAGGACACTTCTTAAGTATGGGAATATACTTAAGATTGACCTCTGTACTGGTATCCAGACACCCACTGTAGTATTTGCCTCTACTAAGTATACTCGGCACATTATTATATATTGAAGTCTAGTGTTTGTTTCTGGGTTGGTATTGTCACATTTGACCTTTCTATTATTGCGATGGTAATAAACATATCATATTAAATGTGAAGGTTTTTCGTTTTGTTTTTTGTTTTTAACTTTTTTTTAATGTTTATTCACTTTTGAGAGACAGAGAGCAAGCAGGGGTGGGGCAGAGAGAGAGAGGGAGACACAGAATCTGAAGCAGGCTCCAGGCTCTGAGCCGTCAGCACAGAGCCTGATATGGGGCTTGAACCCACGAACCGTGAGATCATGACCTGAGCCGAAGTCAGACACCCAACTGACTGAGCCACCCAGGCGCCCCTGTTTTGTTTTTAAAGTAGGCTCCATCCAATGTGGGGCTTGAACTCATGACCCTGAAATTGAGAGTCAAGTGCTCTACTTCCTGAGCCAGCCAGGTGCCCCTATTAAATGTTTTTAATCAGACTTCCTCACAGCCCCAAATCACCATTCTATTGTCTCAATCGACCTAAGGAGATTGAAAGGGATGAAATCCTCCATTCCTCTTATATGTCTGGTATAACTGAAATCATCCCATGTTTACTATGAGATCTGCCACACTCGTAAGGATTTCTCTGTTCGTCAACATCAGGATTTGCTGATTTGTTGTCTTCTGTGGTATTTCCTCTTCCATAAGGATCTTCCTCATAATGGTCTTAGAGACATTTTTATCTCCCAACTGTCGGATTTTGCATTTTGAATATGTTGATAAAAAGTCCTACCTACCTTGATGAGCTCAAGGACATGTTTTGCTGAGTAAAGTAACTTATAGCTGGGCGTCTTGTTTAGTGGCAGAAGCCTTTCATTTCAGGGCTTCTTCTGGAGCTTAGCAAAAGCACTGGCTTTCAGCATTGGGTTTTCTTACCTGTAGATGTCTGGACCACTATTTGCAAGCATGTTGGCTCAGTCTGGAGACCTTTTGCTAATAAGTGCAGGTGCTGATGCTCCAAATGCAAATCAATAGAGGTTAGTGAGTCTTCAGACCACAGGAGTCTCTGACCGATGTGGGGGATGGACTACTGCTCTGTGAGAGTCAACACCTTTAAACTATTGGGCTGACTAGAGCAGACACCCTCAGCACAGCAGTGAACCACAATGGCACAGGACACTTGTAAACATGACAGCTGCCAGAGTGACAGGCCCATGACTACCCTGAGCAAGACCATATTTATATCTCGTTTAAAGTGTGTCCTTTCTCTCAACAGCAAAAGCTTTCTCTAGTTTTTCATCCTTGACCTATGTCCTTTTCAAAATAGAAGAAGGTGGTACCTCATCTGAGAGGCTAAGATGTCTGGAAGCTGATTAATCCACTTGTGAGTTTGGGCCCGGCTTTTAGAGGTTGATGAACGTAACTGACTGGATATTTCATGTCAGTACTACTTACGGCAATTACAAGATGTGTGCCTTACGAGGCTCACAACTTGTATCACAAGTTTTGCAAGAAAACTGGCTAAGGCTGATTTGTCTCTGCTTACTATTTGTTGAATTTATATCTTGTCCAGCACATTCATTTTTTGAAAAGTCATTACATGAAAAACTTTCCACCATTCCAATTAGCATCACTGTGTTGACCACCTTTGGAGTGAGAATAGCTGATTGTTTTTCAACTACACTCTTGTACATGTTGGTCAAGTTTTGCATTTATTATGAAGTTAATTCTGCCCATGACATGTTGTTAATATTTTCTCATAGTGTGCATTAATATTTAAACTTTATTAAAAGTTTTTGCCATATAGAAGTTTTTAATTTTTATATAATGAAAATCCTTTTCTGTGTGACTGAGTTCCCTGACCTACTTAGGAAGGTCCCTCACACCCCAAGATTTTTTTTATACTCCTTTTTTTTTTTTTTACATAACACTTTAAAATATTTACTTCTGTTACAGTGTATTTGTAAAAGGACATTATATATTTCTCAGCTCTGTAGTTTTCCTTGATTTAGATGGATTCAAAGTTTCCTAGGAGAGGAATTTCTTTAAAATGAAGATGATTTTATTTTTGCTTCGGTAAGAGCCTGGTCCAATTCCTTTTTTCAAAAGTGCTTACTTACTTTGTTTACAGAGTATATGTTTATAAGAATGTTGAATAACTACCCAAGCACGGTCTCTGAATAGAAGTACTAATAAATCCTAAAATGGTGCACTACACTGACCAAGAACACAGTTTGATCCCTAAAGCCGTTTTCAATCTACTGCTCTGTGAAAACAGCAAACAAAAGGCCTCAGTGTTAGTAGAAAATCGAGTTCTTCAAAGCAGGTAAAAGTCCTGTTTAGTCCCTCCATAAAGTAGAGGAGAAAGGGTTTCCAGATTGTGACAAAGTTGCCCTTGTGTAACACAGAACAATTATAAAGCTTTACTTCTTAAGGGCCTAAATTATGAAAACAGTGGAACAGAACTGAAAATGAACAAAACAAGAAAGAAAGAAAGAAAGAAAGAAAGAAAGAAAGAAAGAAAGAAAGAAAGAAAGAAAGAAAGAAAGAAAGAAAGAAAAAAGAAAGCAAGCTTTAGCTTTGACACAAAAAATTACAGCAGTCCTTGACATAACCAAAGATTCTTAATTTTTAAAACGCTTCCTTCTAGCAGTGACTAACCTTTCATTATCTGTGACAACACATCAAGTGAGCAGCAGTACAAAGGATGCATGTGATTTCGAAATGCCACAACTGAGCCAACTGCAGTCGCCCGCGTGTGTAGTATGGAGGCGTGACCAAAAAAGACTATAGGAAGCATGGGGCTTTATCTGTCTCACAAGGTACTCTCCCAGTCTCCCCTAGCAGAAGTTTGCGAAGTTTCTCCCCGCTTGAAAGTGCCCCCGGCGACAAGTATCCACCCTGTCCGAGCCTAGGGCCGTGGCATTCAAGGTGTTGAGTCACCGGGTACAGCGGCCGTGCGACATAAATATTATTTGATGACGGAGATCGTAGTGGCGCAGGTGCCAAAGTAAACCGCTGACAAAGATGACTGTGGTTTGACTTATGGCAGAAGAAAGTAGGGTCGGGGCTAAGGCACGGTTCCAGCCCTAAAGGGATTGCATTTTAAGTTTGAGGCAACTTCAAAGCTCCCCATGTGACATCTACGCACTCCTCGGCGGTTTTAACTATGACAACCAGGGCTTCCGGCGTGATTCCTTACAGTCGATCGAAATCTTCTCCCGCTCCCATTCCTTCCCCACCCTAGACTTCGTCCACCCCTGAGTCCCTCCACTGCCCCTTCCCTCCCCCGCCCTAGAGATGCTACGACTCCAGCGCTTCGCCATTCATCAACCGGTTCTCACCGGCAGCGGCCGCCGCGCGGTGACGTCCGCAAGGGGCGGGTCTCCGCCCCCGCTCGTCGGCGCTCGGCCTGGGGCCCCCGGCGGTGATTGGTGGCCGGGAGTTCACACGTCGTGCCGGCTATAAAACAGAGGGTTTGTGACGCAAGGGCGCCTCGGCGCGCGTATTGGCTCCCTGTACTGCGGGCCGGCTGGGCTACGCGCTCTCCTCGGAGCCGCTCACTGCATGGTAGAGTCTGGTGCCCCCGCCGCCGCCTGCAAAGCCGCCGCCGCCCCGCGAAGACCACCGCTACCCCCTGCCCTGCAGCCGCCGCCACCGCCTGTGTCGCCGCCGCCTCGGGACCGGCTGTATGATTAGGCCACAATCTTCAATGAGTAAACATATTCCTGTGAGTATCCGTCGCACAGCCGCCTCTGGGGCCGGGGCTCCACGGCCGGCCCCCCCATCCCCACCGTCGCCTTTGTTCGGAGCCCGGCGTCCGCTCCCCACCGCCCCAGCACGCAGTTCCGGTGGGTCCCTGGCAGGAGCGGTCCGGACTACGGGCCTGTGGCCGGCCGGTGGGGCTGGCTGCGGGGAGGCGAACGCTGGGGTCCACGGGGTTGCGGAGTGGCGGTTGGCTGCCAGAGGCACCGGCTTCCTCATCCCCGCCGAGCCGGGGACGGTGGGGGCGGTGCGGCCGGGCCTGCGCGGCGGGCGGGGGCGGTTTCGGCCACCGCAGCAGGCCGGGCGGGGCGGCACAAAAGCCGCTTTGTGACCGCCGCCTCCGCCCTTGGCCCTCGGGTCTGGCGCGCCTGGCCGGGGCCCGGCGGGCTCCGCGGCGTCCCGAGTCCCCTTTGTTTGGCCGAAAGAGAGCGGCCCGCCTGGGAAGCGGGAGACGTGGCCCGGGGTGGGGCAAGGGCTGCGCGTGTCACTGCGGAGCCGGATACGGGGAGGGTGCGGCGGCGGGGTCGCCACCAGACCCGGGCGGGCGTGGAGTAGGCGGGGCAGCGGGCGAGGCTGATAACGGTCTCGACCGGGAGGTCTCCGGGCTCGCGGCCCGGAGCGGGACAGGAGCCTGGTGCCGCCACCCCTGTGCTCCGCGGCCCGACCGGCGCCTCAGACAAAATGGCCTCGGCGTCCGCGCCTGACTAAAGGCGCGGCGCGAACCCGTGATTGCGGCGCGGAGAGGGAGCGCCGCGGGCGGGCCCCGGCGCGCACGGCCGCGTGTGCTGAGCTGCGGCCATCGGGGGCTTTCCCCGAGCTGCAGCCTTACGGGGGCTAGTGCGCAGCTCTGCTAGGTGAGGACACCGACTCCCTGCCCCGCCCTGCTCCCTCAGTCTCCACCTGGTAATTCGAGCTGTTCCGGATTTAACGCCCCACTTCGGGCTCTGGATAATGGGAACAAGTCGAGTCTTGTCCTTTCTCTGGGACAAGTCGGTGGAGAAATGGTCTGGGTCTGAGCGCCTTGGAAACTGCCAGGACTACTGTTGCACTGAAGCGAAGGAGTCCACGGCCGGGCACCAGTATGCACTTTCCCTGCCAATCTTTGGGGCCCTGGATGGCGCCTTTTAATAGGGGACTATTTAGAACTGTTCCTGAAATCCTTGGTGTAATGTGTTGTTGCCTGCTTTTGGCTTGTGGCAACGGCAGGCAACCAGAGCCAGAATTCTGAGGTTTATCTTCTGTCGGTGGAAGCCTTCTGCCATTCCAAGAGTATTAAGTTGTTATTTGCACTGTAGTTGGAACCGTCGACCTGCTTGGGATCCAGATTCTGAGGCAATGCTTCCTGTTATTCTTTTTATATGAATTTTGTTTGATGGCAGTAAATCGGTTGAAAACTAAAAGCTAGATCATTCCCATGCATTTCACATATGCTCTGTACCAGGTGCGTTACCTAAGATACAAGTAGATCTGAAACAAACTTTCCAACGAACTACTGGACAAAGTGGTCCTGCAGATTAATTGCTTTGACTGCAGTCTGACAGACCAACTTAAGCTTCTGCACAGAAACTGCTTTCTTCTCTCTGTGTATATTATTGTGATTATATGCACTGCTAGGTGGAAGGGGAGAGACGTTCCTTGGTATTTCTGAGCAGCCTATTGTGGATAGTTTCTCCTGTGGAAAGGAAATTGGTAATGAGGAAATGTCTTAGGCAGTAAGGAAAGGTGTTAGGTAGCTGTGGTGACTGCTATTTTGGTGGAAGTTCCCCCCCAGCCACTGGATGGCTCCACTAAGTGAATTATTTCTGTTGCTTTCTTTGCTCCCTGATGAAAGTTGCTTATATGAAGAGATGTGTCGAGACTCAGATGTGACGAGAATTTTAGCTGTTAAATGTAGAAATCGTGATGTGAAATACTGTCTTACATATTTGCTTTCAGTTGACAAAAGAGTATCTGGAAATCAGAATACCGAACTACACGGGTCATTGCACTTAACACTTTACAAAGATTCTTAAATTCCTTGTATGTCATGGAAAAGCTGCCAGAATCACTTTTTTTTTTTTTTTTCAATTCTAAGGAAATAATATTTAGGATTTGAGGAAAATATATAATTGAAATTATTTTCCAGATTACTGCAGTCTGTGTTTGCTGTAGTAGAGCAAAGTCCTTAATGGTAGTCACTAATGTTTTAACCCAGCTAGCAAATAGGTGAAGGAATAACCTCTGAGGGCTCATTTAAACAAATTTGGAATAATGAAAGTCCTCTTTCTTCTGGGACAATCTTGTAAGAAATGACTCCTGAGGCTAGTTCCTTTGTTTTGACAGGAAAAATGAACTGGGTTTTTGACTTGATGTTTCAATGATTTGCCATATGTGAATTCTTCAAAATGTAGCAAAGTTATTCTGGAGCCTATAACTGGCATGGTGCAAAATGCTATTTAAAGTTGCAAAATGAAAATAGCAGATAGATTGAATTTAATTTTAAGCCTTTTAAATGTTTAAATTTAGGAGAATCTTTTATTCTTAAAAGAATACATTTTATTGGGTAATTTGCCTTTGGAAATACATATAAAGTGTTTGAGGCAGTGCCTGGTACTTGGTGCTTTTATTAACCTATGAATTTTTCTTACTCCTGGCTTTACTCCTAAGCACACATGCAAACACAAGTCTTTTTTTTTTTTTTTAATAAATGTATATCCTTATGATACTTCATATAATAAGTTGATTGACTTTCAAAGACTCAGATAAGGAAAATCTGTTGAAAGGGAATTATTAGGTTGCTAAGAATCAAATGAGATAGTGTATCTGGAAGAATTTGAAAACTAGTTTCTGTTTTTCCTCTTAAGAACATATTGGTTGAGGGGAGCCGGGCTGGCTATGTCAGTTGAACGTGTGACTCTTGATCCTTAGGATTGTAAGTTTGAGCCCCATGTTGGTTGCAGAGAGTACTTTAAAAATAAAGGTTAAAACAAAAACAAAAACAAAACAAACAAACAAAAAATATATATATATATACACACACACACACACACACACACACACACATAGGTTGAGTCTTTAGAGGAGTAAGTAAACTATGCAAGAACTAACAGCTTCCAAACTTTTCATGAAGTTTACAATATGTAAAAATATTTTATTAGTTGGAAAACTCTACATAGAAAGCTGTTCGTAGGTAGAGCTTATAACAGTGTAAAGCCAATAACTATTTAAAATGAATAATTAATTGAAAAATACATGTAAGTGATATTGACCAAAGGTAACAATGGTATTTGAGGGTTTTCTGTTTTAGGGCAGTAATTTCAATTTAAAGTAATCTACTTGTGAATGCTTGTTTTATGGTTATTGCTTTAATCTGTAATCACTCTTATATTTTTGTATTTTCAGTAAAAGTTGAAGAGGTGGGTTGGGCCCATATTTGAAGGTAGTTGTGCACTTAAATACTACAAAAGTGTAACATATTCCTTTGAATTAGAAAACAATTTTTTTTCTCTCTCTTTTTTTCTTTTAAACAGCAGTTCTGTGGTGTTCTTGGTCACACATTTATGGAGTTTCTGAAGGGCAGTGGAGATTACTGCCAGGCACAGCACGACCTCTATGCAGACAAGTGAACTGTAGAAATTCATTACTACTCCACCAAGAAGCCCCCATAAGAGTGGTTAACCTGGACACAGAGTGTTGAATTGAAATCCACAGAGCATTTTACAAGAGTTCTGACCTGGATGGGGTAAACCTCAGTGCACTTCCTTTCTGTTGCCTCAGTATTACTGGATTGAAGAATTGCTGCTTCTTGTTAGGAGGTTCATTTCATTTCCCATTACTCCCAACTTCATACTCAAAGCACTGAGAATTTCAAGTGGAGTATATCGAAGTAGACTCAGTTTCTTTGCATCATTTCTGTTTCAATTTTTAAAATTCTTTCATAACCTTATTGAGTGTTTTTAACAAAATTAACATGGCTCGAATGAACCGCCCAGCTCCTGTGGAAGTCACATACAAGAACATGAGATTTCTCATTACACACAATCCAACCAATGCGACCTTAAACAAATTTATAGAGGTAAGGTTTGATACTCTTATATTGATTACAGTTTGGTGGTGGGGCTTTTTATCTAACAAAATATTAGTTTAGAAAATTTTTGTTTGGAGCGGGGCGCTTGGGTGACTCAATCAGTTAAGTGTCCGACTTCCACTTAGGTCATGATCTCACAATTTGTGAGTTTGAGGCCCCTGTCAGGCTCTGTGCTGACAGCTCAGAGCCTGGAACCTACTTCGGATTCTGTGCCTCCCTCTCTCTGTGCCCCTCCCCCACTTGCACTCTGTCTGTCTGTCTGTCTCTCTCTCTCTCTCTCTTTTAAAAATAAATAAATGTTAAAAAGAAAGAAAATTTCTGTTGGTATAACTGCAGTTCAATTCCCAGAAATGAAATATCAGGTTTTTCCCTTTAGGTTATTTTTTACATCTAAAGAAGGACATGTACTTGAATTAGTTTGGATTTATAATAAGATAATTTAGTTGTTCATGCCTCACAGTTTGCTTATTTAAATTTCCGTGAGGGTGGTATAACAGTATGGTTTTCACAAGAAATTTATAGGAGGAAGGCTACCACGTAGACATTTTTCATGTATCTGCTTAGCCTAATGACTAATATCATAACCAAAGTTAGCTTATGTTTTGGACCCTATTTGATGCTTAGAAGCCAATTTTTAGCTACCAATTATAATTAGTAATAATGGATTATGAGTCTTATACCCTGTAGTTTTAAATGATGTTGGTTTTTTTACACTGTAGTTTCAGGATTTTAGAGTCTTTGAATTTACTTCTAAGGTTCTAAATTACAGTATGTACTGCAAATGAGCAAAAGTTTAAGGAACTAATGTAATCATGTCAGGTCAGATTACTTATAGTCATGAGTGATTCCTTTGGGTTCTATTTTATTTATCTTTGTCCCTGAATTGCTTCTAATCCTCTTTTGGTAGTACTTGATCTCCATCCAGCTTGTGTTACCATGACTATAAACAACTTCCATGTATGAAGGGCCATAGGATTTTTTTTTAACGTCTCATTTGTTAAAAATATGTGATGTTTAGTATTTCCCCTTTTTTATGCTGCTCTGGTATTGTCACTTAAAACAAGATTTCACTTCCCTATTAAACATACCTAGGTTATATTAGTGATTCCATGAATGAATTTCTGTTAACTAGCAATACCTGTTGGACAGTTGGTGAGCAATAGTAACATTGTTGTAAAGACTTATTAAGTGTGTTTTATGTATGTTTTATCCAGGAACTTAAGAAGTATGGTGTTACCACAATAGTAAGAGTATGTGAAGCAACTTATGACACTACTCTTGTAGAGAAAGAGGGCATCCATGTTCTCGTAAGTATATAATAGTTCCTATGTGTTTATGATACTGTGCTACAAAAAAAATGACCGACTTCAAAATGCCTAATTTTTTTAAGTTATTACAAGAGAATGCATTATCTTAATTTCTAAATAAAGGTGAAAGCTAAGTAAAGCTTTTTAAGTTATTACAAGAGAATGCATTATCTTAATTTCTAAATAAAGGTGAAAGCTAAGTAAAGCTTTGAAGTAATGAGATCTTTACAAAGGTTCAGCACTTATTTGCATTTCATTGACAGTAGGGTTTCATAAAACACATGTTTAGACATATTAAAATGCTTCTGAAGACATTGGAGTGTTAGAAACTTAGAATTACTAGTTTGGTATTTTATTAAAAAATCTAAACTGTTTAAATATTCTTTTGACTTAGGATTGGCCTTTTGATGATGGTGCACCACCATCCAACCAGATTGTTGATGACTGGTTAAGCCTTGTAAAAATTAAGTTTCGTGAAGAACCTGGTTGTTGTATTGCTGTTCATTGTGTTGCAGGTCTTGGGAGGTAAGAGAATTTCTTAAATCCGTTTGATGGTATTGGTCTTAATTCTAGTAAAAACTTGCTTTTGATTCCAGTAAAGACTCCGTTATCATTTTTTGAGTCATTTTGCTTTGTTATGTTACATATTAAAACTAAAAAGTAGGTGGGGGTGTCTGGGTGACTCAGTTGGTTAACCACCCAACGTCAGCTCAAGTTTGTGGGTTCAAGTCCCGCATTGGGCTCTGTACTGACAGCTCGGAGCCTAGAGCCTGCTTCGGATTCTGTGTCGCCCTCTTTTCTCTGCTCCTCCCCTGCTCATGCTCTGTCCCTCTCTGTCTTAAATAAGTAAACATTTTTTTAAAAATTTTTTAAAAAAGATAAATGAATGTAACTATAATGTATTCCAGTACATTATTCCAGTCTGGAACTAACAGACACTATAGTTGTAATTTACACTTGTCTCTGTGGGCACAATTATTTACAGAGTTAATCGTGTGTGCTAGGTTATATCAATGGTATTAGAGTCATGGTCCAAACTTATTGCGAAAAAGAACTATGAATCATTTCTAAGGTAATTTGCATTGCATATGGTGTGCTTTTGATAGAGTGCTTGATCCTGAATTCTGATTCAATGAGAACTCCTTACCCAGTAATACCAAAATATTCATGTCCAGATTTGTGCATCACTACCACTGCCCTCCATGCCCTGCACCAAAAAAAAAGTTCTATTCTAGTGGAGGGAAGTAAAATGAACACTGATGGCCCAGTGATTGGGGGGCAGGGGGGTTAAAGCAAACATTTGCAGAAGATCTTTAGGAGAGGAGTTCGTGACCTTTAAAAACAATTTATTTTTTTTTTTAATGGAATATACTTTTCACTGCTTGGAATTCAGGAAAAAATTGTCTGCATTTATCAAGATTTACCCTCCTAAATTTTTTCAAAATTGCCCTCCAATAATACAAATGTTAATTTCTAGACTTATTTGCAACAGTTCAAGGCATATTTCATTTTTGGTTCCAGGTAAAAATCTGGGTTTGGTAGGAAAATGCTGATACTTTATTAATTTTTTAACATGAAGTCAAGATTTATTATAAGGTATTACATAGGAAGGGTAGTAAATTATAGTACTTTTGGATTGGGGAATGTTTGGAGTATTGAATTTCCTAGGATTTTATTTTTTTTTTTAAGTGATTTACCAAAATTCTTACCTTACCAGAGCTCCAGTGCTTGTTGCCCTAGCATTAATTGAAGGTGGAATGAAATATGAAGATGCAGTACAGTTCATAAGACAGTAAGTGTGTAATGAATTTTTTTTCATCATTGTTAGTGAGTTTAATTATATTACAATTTTCCCCCACGGTCCACCTAACCATTAAGTTCATTTTTAAGACAGTATTAAAGCCAGGAAATAAAGATCTTACCTTTTTTGAATTTCATGTAATTGTTCATATTACAGAGGTTCTAATCCAATAAATTTGTCTTTTTTTACACCTCATGTAAATGGATATATAAATTTTGACTATTATAACTAAACACCCAAGATTTTGAACTTTTTACTACCCTTTTTTCATTTACACATGTATGCCTATCCATATTTCTGCATTAAGTCACAGCATACTAATCAAAAGATTAATTGCCACAAAAGAGATAATAATTAATTGCCTATAACATGGTAAATGGAAATACAGAGGGATTTTGCTTTAGTTGCTTCATCTTTTGTTTTTCTCCATCCAGAAAGCGGCGTGGAGCTTTTAACAGCAAGCAACTTTTGTATTTGGAGAAATATCGTCCTAAAATGCGGCTGCGCTTCAAAGACTCCAATGGTCATAGAAACAACTGTTGCATTCAATAAAACTGGGGTGCCTGATGTCATTGCCTTGGAAGTGGAACTTGAAACAGGACCTAATTTGTCATACATAGTAGCCAACGTGTTGGCTTAGTGAATAAGTCTAATGAAGCTTCCATAGGAGTATTGGAAAGCAGTTTTATCAGGCCACAAGTTTGATGGAATTGCAACCTCTATGCTTGGGTTACGATCAACCTGTTTTGGACACTTAGCAAAAGATTCTTGCTGTTGAACATTTAAAATGTGCTTATCGCTTGTACCAATTGACCGTTCCTGAAATCATGCAGTATTGAGTTATGTCTTTAAATCTATTCCCATGCCAGAATCTTATCAATATATATGAAATTTAGAAAGATTAGGTGCCAAAATACCCAGCACAATACTTGTATATTTTTAGTGTTATACAGAACTAAAATCCCAGGAACTATGAACACTCTGGACCTTATGTGGTTTATTCCTTCAGTCATTTCAAACATAGAAATTAGGGCCTATATGGTTATTTGCCTGCTCACTTTATGTTTACATCTCCCACATTTGTACCAGTATACATCAGGTTTGCTCGACCTTTTTTTTTTTGGATTTTTACCAAGTCTTAACAATGATTGTTTCATGTCTTTCTACAAATTTTATTTTGTGCTGTTAAGGAAAACCTCCATTTTGAAAATCTACATTGTACAGAAGCACATGTCTTTAATGTCTCCAGACAAAAAAAGCCTTACAGTTAATTTTAATGTTTGCACTTTGGGGTGCAACTTACAGGGAGGGCCTGAAAAAAAGAATGGGAGGGGGCTATTAAGTATTTTTAGTAAAATGTTGCCTTTGTCTTGTGCAGAACATGTAGAATATGCTCTTTAATTTAGTAAATATTTTTTTAAAAGGTAGAGATGCTTTGTTGTAGCTAAAACAATTCTTAATCATAAAATTTCTGAAATTCTTGTATTTTTTTTCTTATCTGAAGTTGTTTACCAACTTATTTTTGTTTGAAGTGTGATTTTTTTTCCTTCTCTTCCCAACCTCTCTTGCAAAAAAAAAAAAAAAAAAAAGTGGGTTTCTGCTAATGAATTGAGCAGACATCTAATATTTTATATGCCTTTTGAGCTGTGTAACTTAATATTTGGATACTTGATAATTTGTTTTATTATGTAATTGATAAAATGGTGATGTGTATTAATGTTAGTTCAACCATATATTTATACTGTCTGGGAATGTGTGGTTATAGTTCTGTGGGAGAAATAATTTGTCAGTGTTCACCAGCTTGTAAAAATCTAGTGCGAGAGCTTAAACATCTAAATAAATAATGAAATGCATTTATCATCATTGAAATTGTTTGGCTTAAAGTTAACTTATTTTGTAGAAAATGATATAAATGAAGTATGCTTCACTTAGTGCCATTTGAAGTATGTCCTCTTTTTTTTTTCCTTTAACAAATGAAGGATTAAATGAAGTTGACATTTAGTAAGCTCTTTATAGATACAATTTGTTAAGGTCGTGAGAACTGCTTAATATTAAAAAATACTTTCCATTATAGACTTTCTTTTTTACAGGCTTAGTACACTGCCAACCAGTGTGCTATCCTGAATTAAACTAGAGGAAGGCCTTAATTTGAAGCTCAGTTCCAACAATTAATAACTGGTTTTGAGCAACTTCTGAGCCGGTTTATCATTTACAAATAATAGATCCCTTTGTAGGTTTTGATATTTGAACATGAGTATCAGGCACATGAGGGATTAATAAATGTTAAATTTCTTTCAATAATCTAAAATGCTTCTTTTGTATAGCTCATGTTAATCTAAAAAAGGACAGATGTCCTTATTTGAACTTTTTTTTTAAATAGTTACAACTGAGTAAGATTCAAAAAGGTACTCCACATTGTGTTTTAAAGATTTTGCTTCCATCTCTTCATGCCAGTTTAGCACCATTCTTGAAACTTAGAGCCAAGGCAAAAGGAATGAGGGCATCTCTGGGGACCCTTAGTTCTTTATATCTTTGATCTTTTGTAATTGGGGCTAGTTATTTAGCCTGGCTTTTTTGGTTGTTTTGTTCTTTTTTAAATACAGTCTACCTTCAAGATAATTTTGTGTAATTGATAACTAAATGATGATTGCTTTCTCATATAGCCCATAAAACAGCATTTGTTTATTGAGACGAGGTGGCATCATGGTTAATGAAACATCTTGAGTTTGAAACATTGTTGGTTTGTAGTATTGGATTGTATATATATGGTGCTTAAAATCAATTTATAAACCTCATCTGTAAGTATACAAATGATGAAATTTGCTTTTTACCCAAATACTTTGTGTCTTGTAAATATGACTAATTATAGGAATACCCACAATACATTCTGGAAGATTCCTTATATCTAATAAGAAATAAAATAGAAATAATGAGGTCTTGAATATAAAAAGTTTTCAGATGGTGTTCAAGAATTGGGTTACTTGGTTTTGGATAACAATTTCCCTCAATAGGATGATGTAAATCATAACGTTGACTAGGCCTGTCTAGGAACCATAATGCTGAGGAGTAATATGATTACTGAATTATAGGAGACCGTGCAATCTTCTAGTTGAAAGCAAAGCCTAGAAAATGAGCTTGGTCATTTTGCAGTATACTGTAACCTTCATTTGTTATTGCTCCTAATGCCCCCCTTTTTCTAGAACAGTGCACTTATTCCCACACCTTCACACAGCTCTATGCCTAGAAGTATCCAGCCCAGGCATGTGATTACATTTGGTCACATCCCCTCTTTAGCCAGAGCACTTCAAAATGATATTGTGGTCCCTCAACTAGGCTTCAGAACCTTTATCTCTGGGATTTGTTTTTAAATGTCATTCTATTTATCTGACAAATACCTACTGTTTCTAGGCATTTGAGAGTACAGCAGAGAACATAAAAGATGGTATCACCAGATTTTGGTCTCCAGTGAATATCCCAGCCCTTTCCATAGTTAAGAACACTTTCTATTAGAATTTAAGACAATGGAATTTCAGAGGGAAGTGGCAGAATAAGTAATTCTTTCTACATTTTCTAATTCTTTTAAAAGAACTTCATTTTAAAAGTATGTTTTAAAAAGAATGCATGAAGGTAGGATATGCTATACATGTTTATACTGTATATTCCCTGACTTTCTTGAGAGTGTGTGTGCGTGTGTGTGTGTGTGTGTGTGTGTGATAATACCTGAATTGGAAATTAAAGACTGGTTTAAAAATGTCCGACACAATGTTTCTGCATTATGTTTGGTGTAACTAGCCTAAACAGAATCTTGGAAAGAAAAGGAAAATAAATGTTTGCCTTCAATGAATTAAGCCAGTTATGTGCATTAAGTTATGAATGGAAGGATTAACAGTAACTCTACAATTAGATCTATATTGCCAGACCAACCGATTAATATAGCTGTTATAATAGCTACCATTTATTAAAGATCTTACTGTCAGGTAATTTTCATAATTCAATTATTTTAAAATCCTGTTTTCCCAATATTATAAATAAGGGATATAAGCCTCCAGTTAGGTAACTGATAAATAGAATGCAGAGATTCAAACGTGACTGTACAACACCACACAGCTATGGCTACGTATGCCTGACTACAAAAGGTTTTATGAGTTCTTGAACTGCCTATGGAACTCATTTTCCTTAACAAAGTGTTCTCTGTGAAAGCCATGTGATTTTTGTAAAGTTCTTCATTTAGATTGAATGTTTTACTTTTTTTGCACTTTTTTTGAAGTAAGTCAAGATAGGCTAAAATAATGCTGCAGAAACAACCCTGAAAATAATTTAGATTTATTCCTTGAACTTCATATGCATCACAGGGACCCAAACGGATAGAGCATCTTCTCTCTAGAACAATGCTAGTGGTGACAAAATGCCAAAAGGGCTTTGATAATTAAGTTCTTGACTAAGAAATCCTACATAACACTTCTATCAAATTCACTGCACAGAACTGGTCACATAGCCACCCAGCAACCAAATGCAATTCTATTGTGCTGAAAAGGCAGAAATACACAGCAGCAACCACTACCTCTCAAAGTTTAAAAAGTGGAAAAAATTAAGCCCAGTGCCCAATGAGGGGCTTTAGTTAACATCCTTGAGATCAAGATTCTCATGCTTTACAGGCTGAGCCAGCCAGGCTCCCCTAAAGAGTATATCCACAGTACTGTCACATAGCTGAAATATCAAGCATAGGAGATAAAGTTCAAGCAACCAAAATAGATGTCAGGAAGTTTAGGCATTAAAGTGTGTGCTCATTGAATCAAAGGTGCTTAAATAAAGCCTATTTAATCTTACTATCAAGTAACTAGCCAGCATTGATAATTTGGCTTCCTGCCAGACTAGATATAATAGATAAGATGCAGAGCATGGGGAGAGAAGCACACGGATAAAATCTACTTGTCAAGCTGATGTTGACTGACTTGGACTGTAAAAACTAAGCTGAATTCAGGGCGCCTGGGTGGCGCAGTCGGTTGGGCATCCGACTTTAGCTCAGGTCATGATCTCAGAGTCCGTGGGTTCGAGACCTGCTTCAGGCTCTGCTGACAGCTCAGAGCCTGGAGCCTGCTTCGGATTCTGTGTCTCCCTCTCTGCGCCTCCCTGCTCATGCTCTGTCTGTCTCTCTGTCTCAAAAAAATAAAAAAAAAAAACATTAAAACAAATAAAAAAAAAAAACTAAGCTGAATTCAAAGAGTAGCCATTGAGGACACATCAGCGCTACAGAACACAGAACAAGTACATGTATTTATAATTACCCTTAATCATCAAAACTACGAACCATTACATTTGGCTTTGTATGTTTCAAGGCCAGAAATTTCATAATCCAGATGAGTTGGCCAAGATGGCAGAGTAGCATGGAAGTTCTCTGTTTCTCTAGTCCCTGAAATACAGCTAGATCAACCCCAAACAATCTGCATAACGAGCCACAGAATTCAGCAGGTACATGGCGAGGAGAGGTGAACTGGAGGTGAGAGAAACCGCGGAGAGTACGGAGCTGTTTTGGTGGACAGAGGACAGAGAATGGGGGAGAGTACAGGAAAGGCACCTCCCCCACCCCCACCCCCCCGCAAAAGTAGCTGAGAGAGAAAGAATGGAAACACCCACAAGTGACTGAACAAGAAGGGGAGAAAGGAGAGGGTTTCATTACCACTAGGACTCTATATATAGGGGAAACCAGACTCGCAAATTCCACAGCTCAATATCTAGTGGTGCTCTGATGGGAAGGTCGAATCCCCAGGAACAGGCAGTGAGGTCCAAGGTGTTTGTGGGCCACACAGGGAGAAGCTGTTCCCCTGCTAGGAGGTCATTTGGTAGAGGCTGTATAACCTCCCTACAGGCAAAGCCTCAGCAGACCCTGGAGAAAAGCCACAATTGCTGGTATTGGAACAAAGACACCAGCCTGCTCTGAAACCTGGCACTGGTTGTGTGTTGTCATTTACCATAATTCCTGAACCGCTGCTGCTACATGATCACATGAACTCTTTCTGGGGCAAGCTGGCACCTGGCCACAATCTTTGAGCCTCCGTAGCAGTGTGATCGCAGGAACGTTCCTGGGGGCAAGCTGGCACCAGGCCATTGCTCAGCGAGATTCTCCCCCAGAGGGTCAGAGCAGGTCTAAGCTGCAGAGACCTCAGAAGTGAGGGGTTTGGAAACAGCCCCATCTGAGATAAAATTTTGGAAGGAGGTGCCGCCTGGCAGGCTGAAGGCTTGGACACAGACAATGTAGAAGCAGGAAGTGGATGGAAGCTGGAGACAAAGGAGGGGTGCTTGATTGCCCAGGCGTGAGAGCACAGAGTTCTGGAGCTAGAGACTGGGAAGGTGAGTGATGCCATTTTCACCTCTCCCGTGCATATGCATACACACCACCAACACCACACTGATTCACCCCAGTAAGCTAAGTAGCACCACCTAGTGTGGGACGGAGCCATTACACCAAGCCCCATCCAACTGTGCCAACCACGCCCTAGAGACCACCACAAGTCTCTGCCTGCTTAGTGTACAGACTATAAAGTGCTTCATAGTGTGATTTCTAGGGGAAACTGGATGTAATTTCATTCTGTTCACTGGTCCATCTATTCAGGGTTTTTTTGTTTTGTTTTGTTTTCTTGCATACAGAAAGAAAAAAATTATTTTTATTTTCCATTTTATCAAAAAGTTTTAATCTTTTTACTACATTCTTTATTTTTTTGTAAATTTTTAAATTCTATTTTACTCTCTTCATTTCATTTTATTCTATTTTATTGTATACATTTTTTTAAATTTTTAAACGTTTTCTTACTTTTTTTCTTTTCTATTCTTTCCCTTTTTTCTCTATTCCATCAAGCTTCTTTCAACAACCAGACCACAACACACCTAGGATCTAGCTTCCTTTATTTGATTTTTTGTGTTGTTTTTATTTTTTTAATTATAACTTTTTATCTTACTAATTCTTTTTTTAATTTCTTTTAACATTTATTTATTTTTGAGAGACAGAGATAGAGCGTGAGCGGAGGAGGGGCAGAGAGAGAGGAAGACACAGAATCTGAAGCAGGCTCCAGGCTCTGAGCTGTCAGCACAGAGCCCCATGTGGGGCTTGAACTCACAAACTGTGAGATCATGAACTGAGCTGAAGTCAGTTACTTAACCAACTGAGCCATCAAGGCACCGCAATCTTATTAATTCTTTTATTTCCTCCAAAACCACAAAACGAAGGAATTGACTCCAAAAGAAAGAACAGGAAGAAATGACAACCAGGGACTTAATCAACACAGATATAAGCAAGATGTCTGAAATAGGATTTAGAATCCCAATAATAAGAATACTAGCTGGAGTTGAAAAAAGCATAGAATTCCTTTCTGTGGAGATTAAAGAAGTGAAATCTAGTCAGGATGAAATAAAAAATGCTATACCTGAGATGCAATATCAATCATTTGATATCAGTGGCAATATCAATCATTTGCCACAGTGGCAAGGATGGATGAAACAGAGCAGCGAATCTGTGATATAGAACACAAAATTATGGAGAATAATGAAGCAAAAAAAAAAAAAAAAAAAAAAAAAAAAAAAAAAAAACAAGGGAAACTAAGGCAAAAGAGCACAACATAAGAATTTGAGAACTCAATGGCTCATTAAAAAGGAATAACATCTGAAATATAGGAGTCCCAGAAGATAAAGAGAGAGAGAAAAGGTTAGAAGGCTTATGTGAGCAAATCATAGCAGAAAACTTTCCTAACCTGTGGGAAAGACAGACATAAAAATCCAAGAAGCACAGAGAACTCCCATTAGATTCAACAAAAACCGACCATCAACAAAGCATATCATAGTCAAATTCACAAAATACACAAAGAAATAATTATGAAAGCAGCAAGGGAAAAAAAGGTCCATAACTTATAAGGGAAGACAGATCATGTTCACAGCAGACCTATCCACAGAAATTTGGCAGGCCAGAAAGAAGTGGCAGGCTATATTCAATGTGCTGAATTGGAAAAATATGCCAAGCCAAAAATTCTTTATCCAGCAAGGCTATCATTGAAAATACAAGAAGAGATAGTTTTCCAGACAAATAAAAACTAAAGGAGTTCATGACCACTAAACCAGTCCTGCAAGAAATTTTAAGGGGGACTCTCTGAGGGGAGAAAAGATGAAAGAAAATAAAAAAAGACCAAAAGTAACAAAGACTAGAAAGGACCAGAGAACACCAGCAGAAACTCCAACTCTACAGGCAACACAATGGCAATAAATCCATAACTTTCAGTACTCACTCTAAATGTCAATAGACTAAATTCTCCAATCAAAAGACATAGGGTAACAGAATGGATAGGAAAACAAGATCTGTCTATATGCTGTTTACAAGAGACCCATTATAGACCTAAAGACACCTTCAGATGGAAAGTAAAGGGATGGAGAACCATCTATCATGCTAATGGTTACAAACAAAACCTGGAATAGCCATACTTATATCAGACAAGCTAAATTTTGAAATAAAGACTGTAACAAGAGATGAAGAAGGGCATTATATCATAATTAAGGGGTCTATCCACTAAGATCTAACAATTGTAAACATTTATGCCCCCAACGTGAACCCAAATATATAAACCAATCAATCACAAACATAAGGAAACTCATTGATAATAATACCATAACAGTAGGATAGTTTAAAACCCCACTTACAGAAATGGACAGATTATTTAAACAGAAAATCAACAAGGAAACAATGGCTTTGAATGATACACTGGACCAGATGGACTTAACAGATATATTTAGAACATTTCATCCTAAAGCAGTGGAATACACATTCTTCTCGAGTGCATATAGACCATTCTCCAGAATAGATTACATATTGGGACACAAATCACCCCTCAACAAGTACAAAAAGCTCAAGATCATACTGTGTGTATTTTCAGACCACAATACTATGAAACTTGAAATCAACCACAAGAAAAAATTTGGAAAGACAATGAATACTTGGACATTAAAGGACATCCTACTAAAGAATGAATGGATTAACCAAGAAGTTAAAGAGGAAACTAAAAAGTACATGGAAGCCAATGAAAATGATAACATGACAGCCCCAAACCTCTGGTATGCAGCAAAGGTGCTCATAAGAGGGTAGTATATAGCAATCCTAAAGAAGGAAGAAAGGTCTCAGATACACAATGTAACCTTACACCTTAAATATCTGGAAAAAGAACAGCAAATGAAACCCACACAAGCAGAAGACAGGAAATAATAAAGATTAGAGCCGAAATCAATGCTATTGAAATAAAAAAAACAAAAAACAAAAAACAGTAGAGCAGATCAATGAAACCAGGAGATGGTTCTTTGAAAGAATTAACAAAATTGATAAGCCCCTGGCCAGTTTGATCAAAAAGAAAAAGGAAAGGACCCAAATAAATAAAATCAAGAATGAAAGAGGAGAGATCACAACCAACACTGCAGAAATACAATAACAAGAGAATATTATAAGCAGTTATATGCCAATAAAATGGGCAATCTGGAAGAAATGGATAAATTCCTAGAAATATATACACTAGCAAAACTTACACAGGAAGAAACAGAAAATTTGAACAGACCCATAACCAGTAAAGAAATCAAGTTAGTAATCAAAAATCTGCCAAAAAACAAGAGTGCAGGGCCAGATGGCTTTACAGGGGAATTTTACCAAACATTTAAAGGAGAGTTAACACCTATTCTCTTGAAGCTGTTCCAAAAATAGAAATAGAAGGAAAACTTCCAAACTCATTTTATGAGGCCAGCATTACCTTCATTCCAAAACCAGACAAAGACCCCACTAAAAAGGAGAACTATAGACCAATTTCACTGATGAACATGTATGCAAAAATTCTCAACAAGATACTAGCCAACCGGTTCCAACAATACATTAAAAGGATTATTCACCACGACCAAGTGGGATTTATACCTGGGATGCAGGGCTCGTTCAATATCTGCAAATCAATCAATGTGTGCATCACATCAATAAAAGAAAGGACAAGAACCACGATTCTCTCAACAGATGCAGAGAAAGAATTTGACAAAATATAGCATCCTTTTTTGATTAAAACCCTCAAGAAAGTAGGGATAGAAGGATCATACCTCAAGATCATAAAAGCCATATACAAAAGACCCACTGCTAATATCATCCTCAATGGGGAAAAATTGAGAGCTTTCCCCCAAAGGTCAGGAACACGACAAGGATGTCCACTCTCACCACTATTATTCATATTGTATTGGAAGTCCTAGCCTCAGCAATCACAAAGAAATAAAAGGCATCCAAATAGGCAAAGAGGAAGTTAAACTTTCACTCTTCGAAGACAACATGATACTCTGTATGGAAAACCCAAAACAGAAATCGGTTGCATTTCAATACACCAATAATGAAGCAGCAGAAAGAGAAATCAAGGAATCAATCCCATTTACAGTTGCACCAAAACCATAAAATAAACCTAACCAAAGAGATGAAAATTCTATACACTGAAAACTATGGAAAGCTT
Organism: Leopardus geoffroyi; assembly: GCF_018350155.1. Taxonomy (NCBI): domain Eukaryota; kingdom Metazoa; phylum Chordata; class Mammalia; order Carnivora; family Felidae; genus Leopardus; species Leopardus geoffroyi. The sequence goes on from NC_059332.1 coordinate 57,569,156, forward strand.
ATGAAAGAAATTGAAGAAGACACAAAACAATGGAAAAATATTCTATGCTCATGGATTAGAAGAACAAATAATGTTAAAATGTCGATACTACCCAAAGCAATCTACATATTCAATCCAATCCTTATCAAAATAACACTAGCATTCTTCACAGAGCCAGAACAAGCAATCCTAAAATTTGTATGGAACCAGAAAAGACCCTTAATAACCAAAGCAATCCTGAAAAAGAAAACAGAAGCTGGAGGCATCACAATTCCGAACTTCAAGATATATTACAAAGCTGTAATCGTCAAGACAGTATGGTACTGACACAAAAACAGACACTTAGATCAATGGAACAGAATAGAGAACCCAGAAATGGACCCACAGACATATGGTCAACTAACCTTTGACAAAGCAGGAAAGAATATCCAATGGAATAAAGACAGTCTCTTCAGCAAATGGTGCTGAGAAAACTGGACATAGAATGCAGAAGAATGAACCTGGACCACTTTCTTACACCGTACACAAAAATAAACTCAAAATGGATGAAAGACCTAAACATAAGACAGGAAGCCATCAAAATCCTAGAGGAGAAAGCAAGCAAAACCTCTTTGACCTCGGCTGCAGCAACTTCTTACTCAACATGTCTCCAGGGGCAAGGGAAACATAAGCAAAAATGAACTATTGGTACCTCATCAATATGAAAAGCTTCTGCACGGCTAAGGAAACAATCAGCAAAACTAAAAGGTAACAGATGTAATGGGATACGTCATTTGCAAATGACATTTGTCTATATTACTGATTTGAACCATTAAATTTAGACTTTCCAGAAGGATTACAGCTTGTTTATCCCATTTCTTGGCTAAGACTGGGAAGTGTATTTCCCAGAATCCCTTTTCCCACATGGTTCCAGGTTAGAATTGGACAAAAGCAGAGTTTGTATCAAAGTGCATGGAATTGAAACCATTAAGCTCAGAAGGTCATTGCTGTCAGAATCGGTGATGGTAGAGGTACCTAGTGAGTCCTACCTTGTCTTTTTTTTTTTTTTTTTTTTAATCCCCAATCAGTGTCTTGCCTCTTTTGCCACCTACTGGTCCTACTAACAAATAGGAGCCCCTGACCCACCACTGGACACAGCTGCAGACCCAGAGGTGATAGTTACACAAACGCTACTATTTCCTATAGGGTGACAAGTTGAAGAGACTTCTCTGTGAGTTCTCCCTGTGCAGTCTCACCTTGGCAAGCAATTGAACTTGCTTTGTTGGATTTCTCTCCAATCTGTCCACTCACACCTTATCTCTTTTTCTGATTCTCTGACTCCCTTACCAAACCTTTACTTTCGAAACTCTTCTATTTGTGTAAGGTCAGATTTATTATAATTAATACCCAATCCTCATTATATTCACACTGCGTCTGTTTTCCTACTGATACACTTGGAATCTTTTGATCTTTCTGCTCTGTTGTCTTTATTGTTTCAATAATATCTTTCCTCATGGCTGCAAATGGCCACCAACCAACCATTATGCTCTCACATGACATTACCACAAGCAAGTAGCAGGAGTATTGGCACGCAAAAATCTTTCTTTTTATATTCTTATCCTATTTCAGGGAAAAATTTTACCAGAAGCCCTTAGCAGAGTCTTCCTTAAGTCTCTTCAGACAAAACAGCGTTTACACATCTTCCTCTAGCCACTGAAAAAGAGACTGGATTGCCATAATTGGTTTGGCCCTGTGGCCCTACTTCCTGTCTGCATATAAGGATAACCTGGGAAGCTTTTAGAACATATCTTCACCTGTGCCCAACTTGCACAGATTTTGATTTAATTGCTCTGGGTTTGTGCCCTAGTATTTGTAAAATTCTCCCATGGCTTAGATCAAACATGATTCATTCTCTGGAGCTGTTGCACAACAAACAAAAAAAGAGTTCTGTACAAGAAAGTTCACAGAAGTGGCTGTAGGATAGGCAATCAAGAGTGTCTTAGGATTTTTAAAAATATTATTTACTGTAGTAATCTTTACACCCACATGGAGCTTGAACTCACAACCCCAAGTTCAAGAGTTGTATGCTCAGCCAGGCACTCCAGGTTTTGTTTTTTGTTTTTTGTGAGGTTTTTTTTTTGTATTTTTTTACTATCTAAATTATTTCACTTAACGATATCTATAGAATAGACAGAAATATGACTAAAATCTCTATCATTTGCATCACATAAAATTTTTAAGCACTACCATATTTTATATGTTATTTAATGCATATGTTCCATTTTGATTAACTCTAGGAAAGACAATAAATAGGGCAGCTATTCTTCCATTCCTTAGTTACTTGAGGTAAATCCATCTTGAATTCACTACCAAACTATATTTCACAGGGCTCAAGAAATAACTGTTCCTTTGAGGGGCACATAACATTTTAAAAAATCTAAATAAACATACACATCCCTTATCAGGAAAAATATTGAGTGATTTCTAGAATTTTCATTTAGTCTTGTCAAAGATTTGACAAGATATTCCAGTTAAATAAACCATAGAATGCTAAAGGCTTTTTGAGGTTGATATTGATCTCAGACCAGCTATATCTTTGCCACATATACTTTTGTTAAGACTCACAGAAAGAAAATAAAAAAGTATAACTTTGTAAGAAATTGTGTGTTCTGATATGCAGGTGACTTGAAGAAAAGAAAACACATAGGGCCTTTCATTTTAGGATCAAATCCAGCTACTAAGAATATTAGTTCCTGAGGAGCGCCTGGGTGGCTCAGTCGGTTGAACATCTGACTTCAGCTCAGGTCATGATCTCACAGTTTGTGGGTTCAAGCTCTGAGTTGGGCTTGCTGCTGTCAGGGGAGCCCACTTCGGAACCTCTGTTCCCCTCTTTCTCTGCCCCTCTCCCACTTTCCCTCTTTCTTTTACAAATCTATAAACACTTATAAAAAAATAAAAAAAGGGGGGAGAGGAAGAATATTTGTCCTGAAAGGCTCACTCCAGAAATCTATCAAATCTAAAGTATTGGCTTATTTACCGTATCACTCATTAGCATCATAGCTTTCTTTTTTTTCAAGTTTCTTTCCTTTTTTTAGTAACCTCTACACTCAACATGGGCCCCAAACTCACAACCCTAAGATCTAGAGTTACATGCCTTCCCAACTGAGCCAACCAGGCACCCCTAGAATCATAACTTTCAATAGACCAGCTTTCTAAGGATTGGCAAGCAAATCTCACCTTTTTAAAATGAAATCATGCTTAATCAGTGTCTGCAAATAAATTGGAGAAGTTTCAGGCTATGCTTTACTTGAGCAACGTGATTGCTTTTCTTTCTTAAGGATTTAAAAAACATTTTTTTTAATTTTTATTAATTTATTTTTTAGAAAGAGCACGTGTCCACGAACAAGCCAGGGTCATGGGGTGGAGAAAGAGATAGAGAGGGAATTTTAAGCAGGTTCCATGCTCAGCGAGGAACCCGACACAGGGCTCAATCCCAGCACCCTGGGATCGTGACCTGAGCTGAAATCAAGAGTCAGACACTCAACCGACTGAGCCACCCAGGTGCCCCGAGCACCATGATTGGTTTTTTTCATAGAAAGAAAACTGGTTTTAAAATTGTATATGTTTATTTTTAAATATATTGACATGGTTCAGAATTTAAAAGGAGTACCTATGATGACATCTTACCAAAGTAAATAAATGAATAAACAAATCTTGATCTGAACAAATCTTTATCACTAACACTTTACACAAAACACAAAACACAAAAAACAAAACAGATAAGCATGTTAAATGATACCATGTGAATGCAGTAGGCAGCATTCAGAATAAGGAAAATTCAAATAAGGGCAAATAATTCAATTTCTTCGACAGATAAATTACAAAGGAAAAGAAAGTAATTGAGAGAGAATCTATAAATTAAAAAAAAAAAAAAGCCAACCAATTGCCATGCATGGAATTTATGTGAATCTTTAACAATTTTAAAAAATACTCATGAGATTGGGGTCCCTGGGTGGCTCAGTTGGTTGAGCGTCTTGATTTCTGTGCAGGTCATGATCCCAGGGTCATGGGATCGAGCCTTGAGGTGGGATCCATGCTGGGCTTGGAACCTGCTTAAAATAATTCTCTTCCTTGGCCTCTCTCCCTGACCCTCTCTCTAAAGTACTAAAGAAAAAATTCAGGAGACAATCAGCAAAATTTGAACAGTGATTGAATGGATAACATTAGGCAATTATTGCCAATTTTTAGGTACGGTAATAATATTGTGGTACGTTTCAAAAAGATAAATTATCATTTAGCAATGCACGTCAAAATATATTTGGATATAATGACGTTTTATCAGGCAGTTGCTTCAAATAACCCAGTAGGGTATTGTTGTTTTAAGTATATCTATTGCTGTATAACAAATTACCTCAAAATTTAGCAACTTAAGACAACAAACATTTATCTCACTATTTCTGTGGGTCAGGAATCCAGAAGTAGCTTAGGTACTTGGCTTGGTGGCTCTGGCTCAGGATGTCTATAGTCATCAGAAGACTGGAGGATCTGTTTCCAAGTTTACTCAGTGGTTGTTGGCTGACCTCAATTTCTCTGGCTTTAGCTAAACACCTCATTTTCCTTCCTTTCTATAGGCTGCTTGGGTGTCCTCAAGATGTGGCAGCTGGTTTCCCAAAGAGCAGAGCCCAAGATGGTAGCTGCAGTCTTTTTTTATTATCTAATCTCAAAATTGATATATCATCACTTCTGCCATATTTTATTAGTCATGGAGACCAACCCTGACACAATATAAAAAGGGATCACTAATGGGAATAAATAATAAGAGATAAGGATCATTAGGGCCATCTTAGAAACTGGCTACCACATTGACCCAATGTTTTATGGGATTAGGCTTACCTTCCATCCATTCTCTGGCCTTCATAAACCCAAACCCTGACTGGAGGACCATAATGGTATTTCTGGTTTCTGGTTTCAGTGTAAGTTCAGAGTGATTATCTAATATAATTCCCAGAATTTTGGGGTATTTCCCTTTCCTCAGTGCAGAGTCAACTGTTAAACTGACTCTTGGGAAGGTTTGAAGGAAAATTCACCATAAACACTGATAGAAGAGTGGCAAGGTCCTTTCTTAAAGAGACCAGGACTCCCTCAGACTCTGAACTGGCTTAGATTTGGGAACTGAAAGAGATCATGAATCCCACTACAGGGAATTGAATTATGTCTTCTGGCCAGAAGACCTATATCTATATGTCAGGTGGCACCTTGGTAAGGTGCCCATCCATTTTGTTTCTGGGAATTCCATGATGAATTAGTCACCACCATAGAACCCAGAAACAAAATATTAATTACCATTTCATCCCTGTGGCTTATTGTAGTAATTTCACCTATTTTATCTCTATCTATCCAGCACTGTCACCTGACCTCTAACTCTCCAAGATCTCATTGTTCCCCTGGAGTTGGCCAATCCAATTCCTTTGTGGTATCCCACAATATTATTTCTTTCTTTTTTTTTTGGTTTTATCCTTTAAAAATATTTTTTTTAATGTTTATTTATTTTTGAGAGAGAGAAAGAGACAGAGTGTGAGCCAGGGAGGGGCAGAGAGAGAGGGAGACACAGAATCCGAAGCAGGCTACAGGCTCTGAGCTGTCAGCACAGAGCTTGACGTGGGGCTTGAACCCAAGAACTGTGGATCATGACTTGAGCCGAAGTAGGATGCTCAACCGACTGATAATATTGTGCCCCCCACAATATTATTTCTTGTATACAGAAGACACCTACCACAGGGCTCATTACAGAAAGTGATGTCATCATCCCCATCCTATTTCTTCATTTTAAAAAAATATTTACTTATTTTATGAGAGAGCACTCACGGCAGAGAGAGAGGGGGAGAGAGCATGGGCAGGGAAAGGGCAGAGAGAAAGGGAGAGAGAGAATCCCAAGCAGGCTCCGTGCTGCCAGTGCAGAGCCCAACAGGGGGCTTAATCCCATGACCCATGAGATCAGCTGAAATCAGCCCCTCCCCAACCTATTTCTTAATGCCTTGGTAAATGGCAGGTCTTCTGGGTTACCATAGAAGCTATGGTTCAGGTTGCATATAATAGATCCATGTCAACATTCCCATTTCCTTACACATTCAAATAGCTTTTTCTAAGGCAGTGGTTCTGAAAGGGATTTCCTAGGATCAGCAGCTGCACCTGAGAACTCCTCAGAAATTTAAATACTCAGACACCACTCTAGATCTACTAAATTAGAAATACTGGAGATAGGGCCTAGCAACCTGTGTTTTTAACAAGCTTTCCAGTGATTCTGATGCAGGCTTGTTTGAGAATCCTCATCTTAGTGAATACAGGTAAGGTAGAAAAGCCACTTGATTACTGTAGTTTCAACATGTCTGAAGATTTCTTGTATCATTATTTGCTTTCAAAAATTATTTGCTTTCACTTATTTTGGGTAAAACCTAAAAACATAAGAAAACTGTACAAAGAGGCGAAAGAAACAAAATGTTGAGAGGGCTAGAAAAATTATTTTACTTTCTTTTTAAAAAATATTTTATTTTGGGTTCCCCTGGGTGACTCAGTCAGTTGAGTGTCTGACTCTTGGTTTTGACTCAGGTCATGATCTCATGGTTTTGTGAGTTTGAGCCCTGCATTGGGCTCCACATGGACAGTGTGGAGCTTGCTTGAGATTCTCTCTCTCCCTCTCTCTCTGCCCCTTCCTCACTTGTGCTATCTCTGTCTCTCTCAAAATAAATAAACTTTTTTAAAAATATTTTATTTTTAAGTAATTCCTACACCCAACATGGGGCTTGAACTCACAACCCTGAGATCAAGATCACACGTGCTACCTACCTAGCCCATCAGACACCCCTATTTTACTTTCTGTTGAGTCTGGGAATTTTTTTTTTTGCATATTTCAGATAGGATAATAAGACCACCCCAAGAAGGCCTGATTTCAAAAGAACAGCATATTATTTAGTTTTGTGAACGCTGTTAACTGTACCTTCCATACTATCATGGAAATTAGTTCTCTCAGGTGAGTGCAAAGCAGTAAGTGAGGCAAATTGCTTCTCTTTAACTTATCAAAACCTAAAAAGTACTAAGAAGCAACCTGTATGAAAACTGAGAATAGTGAGAAGGATTTCAATAAAGTAAGTCACCAAACAAATAATATTTTTCTCTTGTGGTAAATTTGTAATATTCACATCCAATATGTCACAAATGCTTGGGATTGATGATACCACTTATTGTCAACAAATGAAAAGTTACTAGTAATGGCTTTGCCTATGTTGTGCAGGCATAAAAGAAATTTTCAAAGGAAGAAAACATAGTCAGAAAAATGATCTGCATTGATTACACTGTCAGAATGAACTGTTTTTATCCATCAAGAGGTAGCATTGGTGGGCAGAATCATTTTTCAAATAGAAACCATTGGTAATTTTAGATTCTCCATAAAGAGCAACTTGCTTTGTATGTGCAACTTGTTAAGCAACTCAATGCCAAGTTGGAAGTTCATCCGATCAAGTTCTTGCTGTTTAAGCTGCACTTCTGTGATGGATTTGAGTATTTAGATGCACCAAAAAGTCCTATCAAACAAGCATGGCAGTATTAATTTTCATGCACAGCATATGTATCAGTCATAACTACAACTATCACTAATGTTTAAATATATTGCTTTCTTTGAATCTGTGTTTTAATGACATTCAGCTGATAGCTACCCATGAAAATTATTTGAATATACTTTTGCAACAGAAGCAGTCTAATATACTTCTTTTGCAACACAGAATCTTTAGGGAGGGGTTGTTTTTGCTTAGAAACACTTTTTATTATGCTATACCCAGAAGTTCAGGTTTAAATTTTGATCTGCCTACCTAAATTCCATGAAGGCAGGGACCAAGTTGGTCCTCACTACTTCATCTTCAGTGCCAAACACATGGTACATAATGCTCACTCCATGAATGTCTATGGAGTTAACACACAATTTCTTGATTCTAGTCAATTGAAAGACTCAATAGCTCTCTCAAGGCTAGGAGAATTTTGCTTCCTTGCCTCTAGCCCTGCCAACAAACTAGAAGAATCTCTATTTAAAAACAAACAAACAAACAAACAAACCAACCGCTTCTTTCTTAAAAGAATATGTATGTATTAAATTGACAAAAAGCACCTAGTAATCATATTTGGCATTTAATACTTGAATAAATCCCAGCAAACATAATAAGTCATAAAATACTAACTAGTAAAACAGAACAATTTGTCTTACAAGACTGTTTTTCTTAGTATGCTAACTTTTTTAATGACTGACTTCAAATTAGGAAAATAGCCTGGCAGATATTGCCCTGAAACACTGTCCTTTGCAAAAGAAATAGATATTTAAATACGTTAAAAAGGGGGTGGGGGGGAGGATAGGTTTTGCGCTGTCACAATCAGAGAAACCAACTGATGGGTTGTTTCCCTCAGACTGAATTCTTGGCTGACAAGAAATGGGAGTTATTGGTGAAGTTCTCTGTCTTATCAACAGTATGGTTGGGCTTCTAGTGTGAACAGAATTATAGTGAGTCACACCTATCCAGATCTCATTAGATCAGATAGAAGCTGAACTCTTACTTATTCCTTTGGACTAAGGGCTCTAAAGATGTATATTCATTATTTGATCCCCTATATAAATTAAGTTCTAGGGAAGCAAAATGCAGTATTTTCATTAATGAACATCCATTTATAAAATTAGTCTATGAGTATTTCTCCCTAAATAACATTAGTGCTGTGTATTAGAACCAAACCCATTTGTTGGTCATTTTCTTGCCAGCGTAGCCAGTCACACAATGTAAACATATGCAAGTGAAATTTAAGTTTCAGGATTGCCTGAAGTCAGTGAAAGTGTTGTTGAAGAACTGCTCAAATCACCATAAGAGTTATTATCAGATGAGTTTCTGGTAGAGTTAAATCAATTAAAAACTGGAAAAAAGAAAATTTATATGGATGCCATAGTAGATGCTTCAAGACAAATTATCCGAATAACCAGATCTTAATAAAGATCTCTGGGAAAATTAAAGCCCTGGAATATTTCTGCAAAAATGACCAACTCTGTGATCCTAGTTCACAAGTCAAAAGAAATGGACATTATGTTGTTTATCTTACCATTTTGTTGGAGAAATTATACTCTGCTCCTTCCAAAATCACTTGATTCATTAAAGTGAAATTGAATGAATATTTCATATTAGTGTAGATTCTTCCATTGTCACTTTTTCTATACGAGTGTTTTTTAAATGTTTGTTTGCAGCCTTTTGTTTTTTTAAGTTCTAGGTCAATATTTTTGAAATTTATTTATTTATTTTTTTTAAGAAAGGCAGACTGCCACGTGCAGCGCCTCATTTGGATGTGTCTGGAGTCTTGGAAGCTTGACTACCCTACGTTCTCCTACAAATGGACCTTGAGAGCTTGTTTGGAGGTTCTAGCAGGGGAGCGCAGCTACTCGTATACCCTTGACCGAAGAACGGTCCTCCTCTATCGGGGAAGGTCGTCCTCTTCGACCGAGCGCGCAGCTTCTGGAGGGACGCACATGGAGCGGTGAGGGAGGAAGGGGACACCCGCCTAGCCAGCCAGATCAGCCGAATCAACCCTGGCGATCAATGGGGTGACAGATGTCGCAGCCAGATCGCCCTCACATCCTGAAATTTATTTTTGAAAAAGAAAGAGAATGTGTGTGTACAGGTGCACATGAGTGGGGGAGGGGCAGAGAGAGAGGGAGAGAGAATCGCAAGCAAGCTCTGCACTGACAGTGCAAAGCCTGATGCCGGGCTTTGACTTGCGAACTGTGAGATCGTGACCTAAGCCTAAATCAAGACAGTCGGACCCTTAACTGACGGAGCTACAACTGGCAGAGCCACCCAGGCACCCCAACAGCCTTTTTAAAAATTTTTATTTATTTATTTTGAAAGACACAGAGAGAGCACTAGTGGGAGAGGGACAGAGAGAGAGGGAGAGAGAATCCCAAGCTGGGATTCTCCCACTGTGAGTGTGGAGCCCCTTGCAGGGCTTGAACTACTGAACTGTGAGATCACAACCTGAGCCAAAATCAAGAGTCAGATGCTTAACCAACTGAGCCACCCAGGTGCCCCTAACTATTTATTTTGAGAGAGGGAGAGAGAGAGAGAGAGAGAGAGAGAGAGCGCTTGTGAGCAGGAGACAGGCAGAGAGAAAGGGAGAGAATCCCAAAGAAGCTACACGCACAGTGCCTTCCTAACAGGGAGCAAGCCTTGCAGGGCTCCATCCCCTGACCCTGGGATCATGACCTGAGGTGAAACCAAGAGTCAGACACTTAATGGACTGAGCCACCCAGGCACCTTCCGTCATCGCTTTTTAAAACATGTGTTCATATGTATCAGTTTGGATATCTTTATAAATGGATAATGTCAAGTTTTCTGAAAATGTGTTCTGCAGAATACTGTAGTCCCAAACAGTCATCTGTGAAAAAAAGGAATCCGCAGTTGTACAGAATATTTTGCTTCCCACTCTTTACCAGTCTCCCTTCTGCTCTGTGCCCAAAGAGCTGATCTGTATGGACTATAGGTTCCTTTGCCCTCTCTGCCTTCCTCTTGGATTTGGCTAAGGGGGAGGAGGGCTAAAGGAAAATGGGGAGATAAGCTGGACATTAAAGGAGATGGGGAAATGAAGATAGCCAGTTATTCCTGACTCTCTTATTTCCCTTCTGCTGGATTGCCACTAGTTAGTTGGCTGTCTTCCTACCAGAGTCACAGCTTCTGTGAGACAGTCATCTCCATTTAGTTGCCTCTTTAGGCCTGGAGATGGTAACAGTACTCTATTCTCCCATGTTGGCTTCCTTCTATTAAATGTTTCTCAGTTACCCACTGTGAATGTACCACCTATTTCCTTCCAGGAACTGACTTATTCAATAGTTACATATTATATTGTACTCTTGGAAAGATTCAAAATTCACATTAGGATGTTAAAGGCACTAAATGATATAGCAGTAAATAATATCTAGGTTTCAGTCATTGTTTGCCAAACATATTTATTCATGGCACCATTTTCCTAAGAAAATCCCTTGAACACACTGGATTGTAGAATTTCTTTCTTTTCTTTTTTTGTAAGTTTAAATGTTTTATTTATTTATTTATGTATTATATTTTTAATTTACATCCAAGTTAGTTAGCATATAGTGCAATAATGATTTCGGGAGTAGAATATAGTGATTCATCCCCTATACCACCCAGTACTCATCCCTACAAGTGTCTTCCTTAATGCCCCTTAACCATTTAGCCCATCCCCCCACCCACAATCCCTCCAGCAACCCTCAGTTTGTTCTCTATATTTAAGAGTCTCTTATGTTTTGTCCCCCTTCCTGTTTTTATATTATTTTTGCTTCCCTTCCCTTATGTTCATCTGTTTTGTATCTTAAATTCCACACATGAGTGACGTCATATATTTGTCTTTTCTCTGACTGGCTAATTTCGCTTAGCATAATACCCTCTAGTTCCAGCCACTTTGTTGCAAACAGCAAGGTTTCATTCTTCTTGATTGCTGAGTAATATTCCATTGTGTGTGGGGGGGTATGGGTGTGGGTGTGGGTGTGTGTATACCATGTCTTCTTTATCCATTCATCAGTTGATGGACAATGGGCTCTTTCCATAATTTGGCTATTGTTGGTAGCACTGATATAAACATTGGGATGCATGTGCCCCTAAGAATCAGCACTCCTGTATCCTTTGGATAAATTCCTAGTAGTGTTATTACCGGGTTGTGGGGTAATTCTATTTTTAATTTTTTGACGAACCTCCATACTTTTTTCCAGAGTGTCTGCACTGATTTGCATTCCCACCAACAGTGCAAGAGGGTTCCTCTTTCTCCACATCCTCGCCAGCATCTGTTGTTGCCTGTGTTGTTAATAATATTAGCCATTCTGACTGGTGTGAGGTGGTATCTCATTGTGGTTTTGATTTGTATTTCCCTGATGATGAGGATGCTGAACATTTTTTCATACGTTTGTTGGCCATCTGGATGTTTTCTTTGGAAAAGTGTCTATCATGTTGAGAAGAATTTTTTTAGTGAAATAAATTAAAATTTAAAGAAGCAGATTGATATTAAAAATAAAGATTGATTAAAAATTAAAAGCACTCAATAAGTGGGCAAATTAGAATGGGTGGGAAATTAAAACAGGAGGCTCCTAATATTAAAGCTAGATGGTAAAACAGAAGAATACAAAAGAGGAACAAAAAACAGCATAAATTTAGGTAAGGATATTAATTAAAACATTAGGAGAGTAACTTGAGCAGGATTAAGTCATCAATAGAATAAATTATAATTAATTCAGGTTTTCCTAGGCAACTAACACTAAGAAAAAGTTAAATGGACCCCACTGTATTGTACAACAGTTATAGAAGTTTTAAGAAGTTTTATTGTGCCAACATATCTCCATTGAGTATCTTTTTAATGTTTATTTATTTTGAGAAAGAGAGAGAAAGAGAGAGCATGCATAGAGGGGGAGAGGCAGAGAGATAGGGAGAGAGAGAATCCCAAGCAGGTTCTGTGGTGTCAGTGCAGAGCCCAGTGTGGAGCTCTATCTCACCAACCGGAAGATCATGACCTGAGTTGAAATCAAGAGTTGGACACTTAACCAACTGAGCCACTCAGGCATCAGCTGGTCAAATACCATTGAGTATTTTTGCAAGACCCACACGCAATGCCTATCAAGGCTCTCACAAATTTATGTTGTTTGGAAAATTCATAAAAGAAAACAGGAGACAGAAGAAAACTACAAAACTTACAGAAAGTATTCTACAATTTTTTTTTGGAGCATTGGCTAAGTTACAAATGGAAATAAATAAGTGGATTAGTGTCTACATACAATATTTACTTTGAAATGAGTTTCCCCTCAATATATTTTACACAAATATCTAAGAATATTGGTTGAAGGTGACTAACCTGAGCAATAGCTCTATCTGAGTAGTAAACTGGCTTCAAACAGATACTGACGGATCTGCCATGCCACTCGTTGGAAATATATATAGCACTTTTTACTATAAGAATAATCTAATTTTCAGATACACAAGGATATACCGTGCGTAATCCTGGTTGCCTTGTGGAAAGGGAAATAGTACCTAAAGAAGAGGAATGAAAAGGAAACTTTCACTATTCTCCATGTATACTGTAAATGTTGTACTTTACGAATATGTTACCTTTTCAAAAATAATTTTAAAACCAAACTTTTCACATTTTCAGCTTCTGCTTCTGAAATTGACAACCACCTTAAGGAAGAAAGCAGTCTCCAGCGCCAGGCACCGCTCTTGGTTTCCCTCCTCTCCTCAATCTTGGTCCATAAAATTTACTTCTTTGGTTGCTCTCCAATGACTTCAAACTGACTATCTGTCAACCTCAGCTTTTAAAAACAATTTTAGTCAGAAGGATGGACCATAATGGTCTCGTCTATCAGTACCTGAAGCAGAACTTCCCCCAGGACCACTCCTCATGTACTGGAAGTGGAAATATCATTGCAGTTTCCAAGTTACCAAGAATTTAGTAAATATAGTATGTTAACCAACAAGTGTTAAAATTTATTATCTCCAAAAATAAGATAAAAACAAGGACAATTGTTAAATTCCATAGACAGTTATTTGTAGCTGGCATTCACATCATCTACTGTAAGACAGGTCCTCTATCAATGGTATTAAATAACATTTTATTTCACCTTCATAACCACCAGATATTTAGCATCAGTCCTATTTTTCAGATAAAGAATCCCACGTCAGAGACATGAAATAATATTTTCTGTGTCACATGACCAATGATTGATAGAACTTAATTCAAGTTAAGCTTCAATCATTGAAGGTGGTACTATGTGACACATTTTACCAGCCTCTGCAAAGCACTGTACTAAACCCTGAATCAAAAAAAGCAATAAGAACATTAAATAACCCCCCCAAAAAACCTGCCAATGGTGTCATTTAGTTTGATATTTTCTAGTTAGAATTTGTCAACATATCGCACCTACATGCTCAGTTGGTTAAGCGTCTGACTCTTGATTTTGGCTAAGGTCACGATCTCAGGTTGGTTAGTGGCTCCATGCTGACAGTGAGGAGCCTGCTTGACATTGTCTCTCTCTCCCTCTCTCTCTGCCCCTCCCCCACTCATGTGAGTGCTCTCTCTCTCTCTCTCTCTATCAAAATAAATTAAAAAAAAAAAAAAAAAAGAAATTGTCAAGTGCCTTGGTGGCTCAGTCTGTTGAGCATTCAACTTTGACTTCAACTCAGGTCATGATCTCACGTGAGTTCGAGCCCCGCATTGGGCTATCTGCTGTCGGCACAGAGCCAGCTTCAGATTCTCTGTCCCCTCTTTCTCTGCCCCTCCCCCACTTTCTCTCTCTCTCTCTCTCTCTCTCTCTCTCTCTCTCAAAAACAAATAAACATTAAAAGAATTTTTCAATATATTGAAGATAAATTTTCACAAGATGGAGTTTGTGATTAGGAGAAAAAATTATCCTGAAGAATAAAAACAACTCAAGATAGAAGTATCATTTGTTCCCCTTTTATTTCACCACACATGATGTTTCCATACTCACAATAAAAGGTAAATTCCTGAAGGTGTAATAGAGGGGAATGAGAGGTGGCATCTGTGTTCACCCATTTGTTTCTCAAACATGTTTCTGGATATTGCCTCTACACTATATTCGTAGGGCCCAAGCTTGTTTCTGTCTTTTTTACATAGGTGAAGTCCCTTGGTCTCCAGCTTCAAACTCAATCCTTCCTCTGGTTCACAGGACCACCAATCACTGTATTCTAGCATTGTCAGCTCTAATATCTGGTAAATCCCCTTTGATGATTTTCTGCTAGAGTATTTTACCAGTTTAGGTCATCCTTGGCTATCTCTCTGGCATCTTCATTCTTTCTTAGGTCATTTTTTTCATTGTCAGTCCCTTTCCAAGATCTGTATTGATGCTTCTGGGTCTCAGTGACTTTTTTTTTTAATTTTTTTTTTTTACGTTTATTTATTTTTTGAGAGACATAGAGAGACAGGCACAATTTGGGGAGGGACAGAGAGAGAAGGAGACACAGAATCCGAAGCAGGTTCCAGCCTCTGAGCTGTCAGCACAGAGTCCGACATGGGGCTCGAACTCACAAACTGTGAGATCATGACCTGAGCCGAAGTAGGACGCTTAACCAACTGAGCCACCCAGGTGCTCTGGTCTCAGTGACTTCAACCACTATACCAAATGTCTGCCTGCTGGAACCTCTTATATCACTAACTATAGACTCGTGGTGTTCTTGCCCTATTAACTACATGTATCCCTCCCCACCAACATTCCCATCCCCCACATAGTGGTGAATTGTTACTCTGCTGTACTCTTCCCTGAAGTGAGATACTCAATGGGCTGCATGTACCTTACCCTATGCTGCTGAATAAAGTTGCTGCATCACAAAACTATGTGAAGAATGTTTATCTTCTGGATGAATAGATTGAACTCTGAATACTGCCTTAGAAATAAATGTTCATTTGAAATATTCTTAAGCCTCTTAACTACTGTTAGTGTTATAGATTATAATAACTAGAAAACAAAACAAAACAAAGAACAAGACCTAATCATAATCACCATCCTCTTGGAATTTACAGTCTACTAAGAAAGATAAGCTCTCTAGGGAGGCAGTAGAGGGCAGAATGATAAAGTGTCTTAGAAGAACAGATGAAGTACTGTAGAAGTAAAGAGAACGAAAACTATTTCTTCCAAAAGGAAGAATCTGGTATGACCTAATGAGAGAGAAACAACTTCTGGAATTGGAGCTATTCAAAGAGAATCCCTTTATCTCTGAGGACGTGAGCCTAAGAGCTAAGAACTATTTTCCCGGCCCTTAGAAGAAAGTCAATCTTTGGGATGGTGTGGAGATCAAAAACAAGGGAAAAACAAATGAATTAGGGAGAGAAGAAAAAGGAAGAAAGGGTAGGAAGGAGACCCTAATGTCAGCTGAGTCTCTGGTTCCAGATACCTCTGATGCTAGTTGTATTGCTGATATTGTTAGGGTCTGTTTACAAAAGCCGACAAGTACCCCTTTTTGCCTAAATTAATCCCCTAAACTGGGATTTTCTTTTTTTAATTTTTTAAATGTTTATTTATTTTTGAGAGAGAGGAGAGAGACTGAGAATGAGCAGGGAAGGGGCATAAAGAGAGGGAAACAGAGGATCCAAAGCAGGCTCTATGCTGACAGCAGAGAGCCTGACACGGGGCTCAAACTCTGGAACCGCGAGACCATGACCTAGGCCAAAATCAGAGTTTAACCGACCAAGCCACCCAGGTGCCCCTAAACTGGGATTCTTCTATTTATAAACAAGGCAAATACTCTGGAAATTTACCGGTTACTAATTACATCTTAGTTAACTAATCTCAGTTAAACTAATGTTTCAATTTTTTTTAATGTGCGATTTGATTATTTTAAAGTTAATTTTTAATCCCTGGAAATCCTGCTTCCTAACCTTTCTTCAGCCGTTATTCCACTGTTTGAAGGATGAAAAATAACCATACACAGAAAGAAGTCCCAGGGCCATAATATATACAATCCCTCTAAACTAAACTTGTTCTTCAAGTATACAGTGGCTAAAATATTCAGATAAATATGCTAGCATTCCTTTTCCATATTCACCATCTATTCCATCTGAATTTGCTTTTTGGGGGTGGGGTTAGCCAAATATTCTTTTATACCCCTGTATGGAGGGTCAATTGTTCCAGCATCATTTATTGAGTAGTCCACCTTTCCCCCACGGATTAATAATACCTCCTCTGTCATAAATCAAAATCCATGTATGCACAGGTCTGTTTTTAGATTCTTATTTATTTTTTATTGGTCTTTTGCTTATCTAATTGATTGTAACAAGGACATGTTTTAATTATTATAGATTTCTTTTTTTTTTTTAATGTTTATTTATTTTTGAGAGAGAAACAGAGCGTGAGCAGGGGAGGGGCAGAGAGAGGAGGAGACACAAAATCCAAAGTAGGCTCCAGGCTTTGAACTGTCAGCACAGAGTCTGATGCGGGGCTCTAACTCACAAACTGCAAGATCAGGACCTGAGCCAAAGTCGGACGCTTAACCAACTGAGCCACCCAGGCACCCCGTAATTATTATAGATATCTTATAAGACTCAATAAATGGTAAGGGTAATCCTCCATATTCTTCAAAATTGTCCTGGTTCTTCTTGGCTTTTTCCATTTGAGTTTTAGACTGGGTTTTTCAGGTTCCATTGGAAGTACAATAAGAATTGCAATAACTTCACAGACTGATTTTAAAAAATCATCACCTCTATGATAAGAGGATTTTTTTTTTTGAACATTTATTCATTTTTGGGACAGAGAGACACAGAGCATGAACAGGGGAGGGGCAGAGAGAGAGGGAGACACAGAATCGGAAACAGGCTCCAGGCTCTGAGCCATCAGCCCAGAGCCTGATGCGGGGCTCGAACTCACGGACTGCGAGATCGTGACCTGGCTGAAGTCAGACGCCTAACCGACTGCGCCACCTAGGCGCCCCAATAAGAGGATTTTGGTATTGGTTAAGTATCTTTCTCATTTAAGTTTTTCTTAATTTTATTTATTTATTTTGAAAGAGAGAGTGCAAGCACAAGTGGGGAGAGGGGCAGAGAGAGAGGGACAGAGAGAGAGAGAATAGAGAATCCCAAGCAGGATCTGCACTGTCAGCACAGAGCCCAACATGGGGCTTAATCTCGTCATGACTTGAGCCGAAATCAAGAATCAGAGACTTAACTGAATGAGCCACCAAGGCCAGGATTTTTCTAACCTCTGAATCTACCTGGGCTTGGGACCCAACCTTCCTTAATTTGGTCTGCCAAGACCCTGACTGAACCTAGGCTCTGATAGAAGAATGAATTTTGAAAAGTCTCAAGTCCCAATAACTCTACCCAGACCCATCACCATTAGCAGTTAGTATTCTTGGTTGATGAAGTCCTTTCCTATCAAGAAGAATACACTTCATGGATTATATCACTCTTAAGAAATTAACATCCTCCTCCACGGGGAAGCCAAGGCTTGACAACCACACTTCTGTTTCCCTAATCAAGCTACTCATTTTCCACAAATATGTTGCCACCAAATACCAGTAATACTGCCCAGAATAGCAAGTATTCCAATCTTCAGTCACCTGAAAATTAACTCAATATCTTTTTTAAGATGTTTTTTATTTTTAAGTAATCTCTACACCCCGTGCCTTGCTCAAACTCATGGATTTGAGGTCAAGAGTTATATGTTCTATTGACTGAGCCAGCCAGGCATCCCATGAGCTCAATTTTTTTTTTAAGTTTATTTATTTATTTTGAGAGAGAGCACAAGCGGGGAAGTGACATAGAGAGAGACAGAGAGAGAGAGAGAGAGAGAGAGAGAGAGAGAGAATCCCAAGCAGGCTCCACTCTCTGCCACCACTCACCACTATGAGATCATGACGTCAGCTGAAATCAATGGTTGGTCACTTAACCAACTGAGCCACCCAGGCACCCTGAGCTTGATATTTTTTAACTTGGGGGTCAAGTATAAAGCAAATTTTCCAACTAGCCCTCCTTTAACTGAGTTATGATTTGTGGTGATTAAATCATACTTATTTGTTTGGTCTCAACTATTTGGTCTCATACTATTTGTTATGGTCTCAGTAGATAAAAACTATTGGAAAAATCCTAACTCCAGTTTGCTATTATTAAGTGATTTTGAAAATTTAAGAAAATTTAATAATGAAAATTTAAGATGAAAATCATTTAAAAAGAAGTTGAAGAAAAAAAAAAAAATTGAAGTAAAGCAGATTGGATGTCATCTTGAGGTCAATGCCCACAAAGGTATCCCAACAATACTGAAAAGAATCTGATGGTAAGCATAAATTAAATACATGAAATATTTTTTTTATTTTGTTTTATTAAAAATAATTTTATGTTTATTTATTTTGGAGGGAGAGAGAGAGAGAGAGAGAGAGAGAGAGAGAATTTGAAGCAGGATCCAGGCTCTGAGCTGTCAGCAGAGTCCGATGTGGGGCTCAAACTCACAAATTGTGAGACCATGACGTAAACCAAAGTTGGACACTTAACCGACTGAGCCATCCAGGAGCCCCGAAATATTTTTTGTTTTAATATTAATAACCATAATGTGCTAAGTTCTCCTTACCTAATAGGTTAACTTTTATACTACAATATAAGTTTATACAAAAAATCAATCCAATTGTAAAAGGAGTACACGATAATTGTGTTATTACTTTTGATTTGATTTATCTTAATCACATAAAACATAGGCATTATAAGAGAAAATGCATTTGTATATACACATAGATGTATATACATACATGTAACATAAGACATAGTATAAAAAATACTATGTACATATAATTTATTTAGGAATAATATATATTATATTCTTATATTGCAATCAGCAGCGTGGTTCAAATATTTGCTTACTTGTTTTACGAAGTAAACAAACAAAAAACTAATACCTGAACATGAGTTTGCTGTCTTAACATTTTTTTTGGAAATGTTGGTTAAAGATTCCTACTCTCCTGATACACTGCTTTCAAATATGATTTTATAAATCTGGTAAGAATGCTTATTTAGGGGCACCTGGCTGGCTCAATCAGAAGAACATTCAACTCTTAATCTAGGAGTCGTGAGTTCAGACCTCATGTTGGGTTTAGAGATGACTTAAAAAAAAAAAAAGAGGCAGGTTCTCTTACACTGATTGCCTGAGTTGTGCTGTAAGAAGCAACAACCTCTCTTCTTCCTCTCTGCTATCTGCTCAGCAGCTGCAAAGCAGCAACTATGCATGAATGCATCTCCATCCACGCTGGCCAGGCTGGCATCGAGATTGGCAATGCCTGCTGGGAGCTCTATTGCTTGAAACATGGCATCCAGCCCAATGGTCAGATGCCAAGTGACAGGACCATTGGGAGAGGAGATGACTCCTTCAACACCTTCTTCAGTGAGACAGATGCTAGCAAGCATGTGTCCATGGCAGTGTTTGTAGACCTGGAACCCATGGCCATTGATGAAGTTTGCACTGGCACCTACTGCCAGCTCTTCCATTCTGAGCAGCTCATCACAGGCAAGGAAGATGCTGCTGATAACTATGCCTGAGGGCCCTGCACCATTGGCAAGGAGATCATTGACCTTGTCTTGGATTGAGTTCAGAAACTGGGCAACCAGTGCACAGGTCCTAGAACTTCTGGGTTTTCCACAGCTTTGGAGGGGGAACTGGTTCTAGGTTCACCTCCCTGCTGATGGAACATCTCTTTGTCAATTATGGCAAGAAGTCCAAGCTGGGGTTCTCCATTTACCCAGCGCCCCCATGTTTCCACTGTTGTTGTTGAGCCCTACAACTCCATCCTCACTACCCACACCACCTTGGAGCACTCTGATTCATGTTAGACAATGGGGCCACATCTACGACGTCTATCGAATAAACCTTGGTATTGAATGCCCAAAATACACTAACCTGAATAGGCTGGTAAGCCAAATTGTGTCCTCCATCACTGCTTCCCTCAGATTTGATGGAGCCTGAATGTTGATCTGACAGAATTCCAGACCAACCTGGTGCCCTATCCCCGCATCTACTTCCCTCTGGCCACATATGCCCCTGTCATCTCGGCTGAGAAAGCCTACCATGAACAGCTTTCTGTAGCAGAGATCACCACCACCAAGGCATGCTTTGAACCGGCCAACCAAATGGTGAAACGTGACCCTTGCTATGGTAAATACTTGGCTTGCTGCCTGTGGTACTGTGGTGATGTGGTTCCCAAAGATGTCAATGCTGACATTGCCACTATCAAGACCAAGAGTACCACCCAGTTTGTGGACTGGTGACCCATTGACTTCCAAGTTGGCATTAATTACCAGCCGCCCACTGTGGTACCTGATAGAGACCTGGCCAAAGTAAAGTGAGTTGTGCACATGCTGAACAACACCACAGCCCTTGCTGAGGCCTGGACTCCCCTGGACCAGAAGTTTGACTTAATATATGCCAAGCATGCCTTTGTTCACTGGTATGTGGGTGAGGGCATGGAGGAAGGAGAGTTTTCTGAGGCCCGTGAGGACATGGCTGCCCTTGAGAAGGATTATGAGGAGGTTGGTGTGGATTCTGTTGAGGGAAAGGGTGTAGAAGAAGGAGAGGAATACTAAAATTAACAATGTCACAAGGTGCTGCTTTTACAGGGAAGCTTATTCTGTTTTGAATATTGGGAAGTTGTGCTCTGAACAGTTAATTTTTATGTAGCAGTGTATATTCTCATATACAATTACTGACCTATGCTTTAAAACACAACGCTTTGTTATAGATCCAAGCTGTCCATTTCTCTGATGAATTTGAATAAAGAATTCCCTGTCTTAAATGAAAAATAAAGAATGCTTATTTATTTTGAATTCATAAAATTATCTGCCCCAAATAGTGGTGTTAACTACATGAAGCATAAAATGACTTTGACTTGGTAAACGTTTTGTCTTATTGCATATGTAGTTCATTACTTTTAAAAATTGTAACTATTTCCCTGTGCTATCACTAAACTGAAATTTTACAGTGACAAATGTAAGGGGAATTAGGTAGAATAATTCCCCTTATAGGATTGGAGCAGTTATTAGTTGTTACACAATATTATAGTATTTTTTAGTAACATTAACTTATAAAATTTTTGTCTTATAGCCTTCTACTTAAAATTCCTTTGGCATCACAGAAAATGAAAACAATGACGCAACGAATACAAAATGAAGGCTTGTGTTTAATTAAGGGATCTTCCTATTGTGCTTTTTTGGCCTTTGAGGAACATTGTATTACATTCTTTTAAAAAAAAGAAAGCAAGAAGAAATGGAAGGGGAAGGAAAGAAAAGAAAAGAAATCTGGTATAGCACAAACTAATAATATTAGAAAAATAAGTAAGACCTGAATCTAACCTTGTCAGAACCCATTGTCTGCTGGGAGAGTAAGATAGCTAAAACTTCACAATGAAAAGTGGTGAACGTGTTTTCCACTGCCATGGTAACCACAGATTTGGAGCCCAACCTCCAGAGAAAGTTCAGGAGGACATCCTTAACTTCTGATGCCAAAATTTTGGAATGTTTTTTTTCTGAGTGAGCATGAGGAGAGCACTTTAAGAAGCTTCAGCTATGCTCTCAATTTGTATGCTTTTGAACATTTAGGTTCCACTCGGTATTTTGTAATTATAGGTATAAAACCTTTTCATGTCCACTAAAACAGGTACTAGATTGAATGCAATTGAGAGTTAAGTGTTTTAAGCCAATTAACAAAGGGGTTGTTTTTTTTTTAATATTCTTTAACTGTTCTTTTGGTTTAATTATCTCAAGCTGACATTGCAAAATAATTTCTGTAGTTATAACTTACCAAATCTCAAATAGGACATTGATGCAATTAATAATGTTGCAATATCTTTTCTCTTCTAAATATATGGCATGTACCTGGATTTTAGAGTTACAAAGTCTTGCATTTGGAGCCTTGCTTCATTACTAATAAGCTATTTAAACTGGAAGTTTATTTCATTTTAATTTTTTAAAGTTTATTTATTTTGAGAAAGAGATACAGAGAGAGAAAAACCTGGGGGAGGGGCAGAGACAGAAGAGAGGGAGAGAATCCCAAGTAGGGTCCCTCCACACTGTCAGTGCAGAGCCTGATGCGGGGCTCAAACTCACGAACTGTGAAATCATGACCTGAACTGAAACGGAGAGTCAGATGCTTAACCAACTGAGCCACCCAGGTGCCCCTGATCTGGAAGGTTATTAACCTCTATAAGTCTTAGTTTTTTCATTTCTAAAGTAGGGATAATAGCAACTGTTTGTGCTTATTTCAGCACCTCAAACGTAGAAGGCACTGAATAAGTCATTACAACTTGGTTGCCCTTTCCTTAAAGCTCATCCATAATTGAGTAGTCCAAGCAATGGTGTCTGTGTTTTGAGGACCTAGAAAGTGATTTGCAAAATTTGTTTTTACTCTTCTTACAAACTAATAAGTTAGTATGTTACTGTTTTGTGGATCCTGGCCCAAAACTCAAGACTAATGGATTGGAAAGAAAGGACTTTGTTCTTTACAGCACAGTAAGCTGCATGAGCTCTGGGTGGATGCTATGCATGCAGTGAGTTTCCACTGAGGCTGAGGAATACTGAGCATAAGGAATTCATCACTTTTATAGTAAGCAGTAAGCAAACCTACTCTTTGTCTGGGGGAGACATTACCTCATCCTTCAGGGTTACTCACTGCGAACACAACCCTGAGAAATGTCCCAGGGAAGGAACAGAAAGAGCCTTGCATTTCTGGCATACCCAGCAAGAATGTACATGGATGCTCAAGGCTCGTGGTGAATTGCCTGTCCACTCCTACCTACCTCATAGGTGAGATTGTTATTTTTTTAAATATTTTTTTAATGTTTATTTTTGAAAGAGGGAGAGTGAGAGAGAGAGAGAGAGAGAGAGAGAGAGAGAGAAAGAACAAGTGGGGGAGGGACAGAGAGAGAGAGGGAGACACAGAATTGGAAGCAGGCTCCCGGCTCTGAGCTGTCAACACAGAGCCCAATGCAGGGCTCAAATCCACGAACTGCGAGATCATGACCTGACCTGAAGTTGGACTCTCAACCGACTGAGCCACCCAGACGCCCTGAGATTGTTATTAAAATACAGATTGAGAGGGGCTTTGAGCTAATTTTTAAAAATTAGCAAATGTGACAACTTATAGAATTTAGCATGATACCTGACACAGTGTTTAAATGAATAAATTAATGAATAAGTGAGAAATATGCCCACGAAAATATAATAAGTATATGTATTAAGTTGGCTTTTGTTGTAATTTTATTTTAAAACTAAAATAAATGTTAAATGGATACAAACTTGTAAATTAAAGTAAAACTATGTATCTTGATTATGGCTGTATTTTATAAAACCATGAGATAGCCAGAGTCCTACTAGGAAATGTAGAAATCTATCTGTGAGAGATAATAACAGAAATAAAAGGGGACTTGGCTGTTTGAACAGATAAATGGCCAGAATTGACAACATCAAAGTAAATATATTCATAATTATTGAATTTGGTAATTATTGTTAACTGTCTTCAGCTATTTAAATTGTAATTTAGAGAAAGGAGTAAATACAATGAGTAACTGACCGAAAAACCCATAGGCTACTCTACTAATCAGTTTTAACTCAGCGGAGCTACCTTACCTAGATATGCTTTTTGGCTTTCACACCACACCACTTCTTTTTGTTGTTCCAAAGCCAACCTTCTGTATCATAAGACAGCTGCTTAATTGAAACTCAAAATATCTTTGCACAACAATTTCTTAACATGCTCTGATGAATTTTAGTTCTGCCTTTCTATAAAGTGCAAAATGTGGAGGGTATGCTCAATAGCTTTTATCACCCTAAGAACAGCAGGGTATAAATTAAACAATCCATGCAGTGAGAGCAGATACTGCCCTCCTCACTTAAAGTCCACACTTACAATTTCCAAAATCCTCTGAAATATTGAATGCAACTAATTGAACCATAAAATATGAAAGCTTTAACCATGTTTGAAAGGTAAAGAAAGTTGAGCCACTACCAGAAAGGAAGTCTTACAGATAAGTGAGCAAAAACCTGCAAGGAGTCGAGTTCTTACTAGCCAGATCATCCTGAGTCTATTGCAGATGAGCACTAAGGCTACCTTCTCATGGTCTCTCTCTCTCTTCCTCTCCTCCCTTAAGATCCTTATACAGTCCTTCACCCCTTCCCACCTTCTCCCTCCCCAGTCCCACCATCCTACGTCCTTTTCCTTATTCTCTGACTCAAAGTCCTTCTGAATCTGACAAACTAACTGTCTGAGCTAGAGAATGAGAAAAGAAAGTGAGGGTGGGAGGTTTGTGAGCACTACAGGCTATCAAACCCTACACACAATGGAGAAGAGGGAAAATTGAATACCTTGAGATGAAAATCATGAAAACACCAAATCTTTCCCTTAATACAGAATCTAGTATGTAATTTTGCCAAAGAGTAGTATTTTTTTCTCCTACCTTATTCTTTTTATAGTATCCCTGCTTTGGGTAAGCCACGTCTCCAGCAGAGTTGTGGGTAACTATCCTGTCCTAGAAAAAGAATGGGAGGAAATAGAGTCTTTTGCCAAGAATACATGTTACTTTTGCATGTGGTTGGTTTATTAGCAGCATCGCATAATATTTTCTTATCTCGTAACTCATATTTGTCCACCCCAGTGATAGACCTTACCTTGATTTCTGAGTGTCATGGAGCACATAATGCAAACACAGTTGCTAAATTGCTCTCTTTATTATCTCCTGGATCATCTCTCCCTTACTTTTGATATCATACCCAATTTTTACCACCTGATGGTACTTATCAATTTCCCTCATATAAAAAAGGTATGTATACACACGTCCTTCATATTCTCTGCTAGACTGTAAGCTAAGAACAAGTTGTATTTTTAATTTTTTATAAGCCCACCACTTGACATCTGATCAATATTAAGAACATATAAATAAAGAAATATTGGTTGAAAAAGAGGGTGAATAAACATTCTCTTTCTTTCTACAACTCTGTGATGACTGCTTTGGTTTCTCTTTCATTTGGCATCTTTAACTCTTTAGTAGTTTCACTGTATGGCTCTTGCTATAATGCCTCCATCATCTTAACTTTCTAAGGCTATGAGATCTTCTCTACGCTACCTTTATAACTGCTGTGATATGATGACACACTTTCATAGCTTTGTAATATATTTTTAATGTCATCTCTTATGAACATAAAACGAATTCTATGCAGACACATGGCCACTTACAAAAGAGCTCTATTTTGTTATTTGCAATCTTCCCAAGTATGACCATAATTTAATACTTAAGATTGAGAGGAAGCTGTCTTTCAGTTACGAGACATTTTATTAAATGTGACTGAGTGGGAAGTTTGGGAGGAAGCGATGAGTTTAAATTTAAAGAAAAACTTATTATGCACATATTAAGTAAATGTTTAAAATGGAAAATACTCTGCTGCTCTGCCCCCAGTCCTTCTAATAATTGCCTTTATAGCTCCATAGCTCTAAATAGTTCATTACTTCTAGATTTATCATCTTTGTTTAATATGCACTACATCTTGACCCCTAATACAAATTACTTATCATACTAATTTTCCCATCCACACCTTCTGCCAAATTAAGTTGTTGCTTTATTTCCATTATTGATCCACCATTACTAGGTAAACATGGGTAAGTTACTTAACCCTCTGTTGCCTCTGTTTTACTGACTCCCAAATAAAGAAAATCTGAGTACTTCATATAATTGCTGTGGAAATTAAATGAGTTAATACATATGTAAAGAACTGTGTTTAGCACACAGTAAATATTAGATAAGTAATGACTTCTTGTTGCTGTTTTCCTTCAAATGGTTACATTTATAATTAACATTATATTCTGAAATATTGTTTTTTTTCAATGTTTATTTATTTTTGGGACAGAGAGAGACAGAGCATGAATGGGGGAGGGGCAGAGAGAGAAGGAGACACAGAATCGGAAACAGGCTCCAAGCTCTGAGCCATCAGCCCAGAGCCTGACGCGGGGCTCGAACTCACGGACCGGAGATCGTGACCTGGCTGAAGTCGGACGCTTAACCGACTGCGCCACCCAGGCGCCCCATATTCTGAAATATTGACTTCTCATTCCATCAGTTTAGAAAATATATACTGGCTCCCTACTCAATGAGCTATTCTTGCATTTTCCTCCATCTGGCCTCTGACTTTGCCCTTCCAAGTGTATAGGAATTAAAATAATTAATTTAATTAAATGTGTTAATTTAATCCAATAATTAATTCTGCTTTGTAACCAATTGAGGTTTCTGTGTTTTGTAAGGAATGATCTTAAAAATTGAACCCCTCCCCGCAAAAGACAGCATTTACATTATGGTAGTGATGTGAACATTGTTTACTAAACAGTAAACTAGATGATATACATCTTTATAAGTCCAAAATCATTACCATGCACCAATCAAAAAATGATATTCCAAACATTGATAAAATATTTCCTCTTCTCACATTCAATCATATATTCAAATCATTCCGTATTTTAGTTTACTATATTTAAACTTGTTTTATTTTGTTTGGGGGTGGATTGTGATTCTGTTTTTTTTTTTTTTCTTTTTGTTTTGTTTTGTTTTGTTTTGTTTTTTTAGAGAGAGTGCAAGTGAGTGAGAGAGAAGGAGAGAATCTTTTTTTTTTTTAATGTTTATTTCTTAATTTTGAGAGATAGCATGCGTGCCTGAGCAGGGGAGGGTCAGAGAGAGAGAAGAAGAGAGAGAATCCCAAGCAGGCTCCACTGTCAGTGCAGAGCCCCACAGAGGGCTCAATTCCACAACCCTGGGATCATGCCTTGGGCAGAAACCAAGAATCAGCACTCAACTGACTGAGCCACCCAGGTGCCCCTAAACCATTGTTTCTAATAAGGCTCTTATTTTTCACTGTTATTTCTAATTGCTTTCCTTTTGCCTTGCTGGTAAAAGAAACATAACCTTCCACCATATGCTATAGATTACCCACCTTGTACGTACTACTATCTGTTGTATTACTATCCCAGGAATCTTCTGATTTCCTGCTTCCATCTGGACAAACTTTGTCTTGATTTTCCTATGGCTTAGTTTCATTGTTTTAATGCTTTCCACATCTTTCACTTTATTCCTTATTTTGCTAAAGTACATAAAATAACGTCCTCAAAAAAAGATGATTGGGAGGTAAACTTTCTGAGGTCTTGCATGTCTGAAAATGTATTCTTTGCCCTCATAATTGTCTGATAATTTAACTGGACATGAAATACTGAGTCCAAAATCATTTCCCCCAGAAGTTTATAAACGTATTTCTTTATTATTTGCTCATATCCAGTGCTGCTAATTAGAAGACAGATCCCAGTTGGATACTCATTACTCTGTTAGTGAACCTGGATTTTCTTTGTGGAGGCTTTTAGAATTTTATCTTTATTCTTGGTAATTTGAAATATAAAGAGGACATATGTGTATGTAATTATATATATAACTTTGTATTATATACATATTATATATTCTATACATAATATAGATTATATATAATATATATATTATATACATGTAGCTTACTCAATTCTTCATAGGTATTTTCTATTTAAAACTTTGTTTTCAGGGGCACCTGGGTGGCTTATTCAGTTGAGTGTTCAAATTTTGATTTCGGCTCAGGTCATGATCTCAGTTTGTTAGATGCAACTTTGAGTCCTGAGTGTTTGGTGCTGACAGCATGGAGCCTGATTGGAATTCTGTCTCTCCTCTCTTTCTCTCCTCTCTTTCTGTATGCCTCTCACCCTACTCACACACACTCTCTCTCTCTCAAAGTAAATTAGCATTTAAATAAATAAATAAAATAAAATAAAATAAAATAAAATAAAATAAAATAAAAACTTTGTTTTCAGTCCCCAAACATTTCTTTTCTTTTATAATTTCCTCCACCCTAATTCTTCAATTCTCTTTTTCTGAAATATAGGTTTGTCAAATGTTGGAGTTCTTGGAATGAGCCTCTAAATACCATCGTTCCATCTTTATCTTTTTCCTTCTCATTCTGGGAGACTTTCTTGCAGTCCTTCTACTGATTTTTTAAAAATAATTTTTTTTTCAAAAGTTTTTGTGTTTTCTGATTATTTTTCATAGTTTCTGGCGTAGTCCATAGTAGTTTTATGAATAAAATATCATTTTGAACTTTTCAGAGAGTACAGACCCAATTTTTAAAATGTTTATTTGTTTGTTTATTTTGAGAAAGAGAGAGCACGCTCTCAAGTGGGTGGAGGGGGAAAGAGAGGAAGAGAGAGAGAGAGAGAGAGAGAAAGAGAATCCCAAGCAGGCTCCGAATGAGCCACCAGGTGCCCCCATACCCAAGTTTTATTAGTGTTATAGGTTCTCTATCACAAACTGGCTCTGTTTTTGCCAGCTTTTCTGTTTGTTTGTTTGTTCATCTTGCCCTTTTGCATTTAGACTGCTAATTTTCTTCCTATTTCTGGGATATAGATTTGTCCTTTTATATTTATGAAAGCGTAGATTGATTTATACATGCCTGCATGGGTTTCTATTGCTGTGTGCTGTTACTCCAGTAGGCCTGACTAGTATATGCAGATGAGTTAAAGGTATTCGTTGGCCAACTTTATTTAGGCTTTTCACATAGAGAGCAAGAAGACAGTTTGGAGAACCACTAAAGAGTAAAAAGTGGGAAGGGGGTTACTTTGCTCTGGGATAGAACTCTTATACTAGAAGCCTTGGACCTCCCTAGGAAGTTTTTTAAATTTCTTTAGAAAACTGCCTCCACTCAGCCCTACTGGTAAATTCAGGGCTTTTAATTAGTCTGTTCCTACAGGGAGAGTAAAGTCAGGACAAACTGAACATCTATTTCAGAAGTGAACTTACAACTATCTTGATAGAACATGCCAATTCCACAACTAGAGCCTCTCTAGTTTCCACTGGAAAGTTCAGATTCCATCACACTATAGTTTTCTACTCCTTGTAAAGCTTCTCCAAGTATCATTTGTCAAGAAACTACCAAACATTTCCCATCTTTCAGAAGTTCATTGAAAACTCTGGTTAAGTAATCAACCACTTTCCCATTTTATTTACTGTTATGCATTTCTTTACTGTCATTTAGTTGATGATAATGGAGGGGGGGGAGGAGCATTAAATAAGTGTAATCAGTCTATTAGCTTTATTTACTCATTTTGCAAATATTTACTGAGTGTATATCAGGTGTCAGTATTAACATAAGATTGGTTTGTTGGGCTGTAGATTTTCTCACTCCTGGAAGGCCATTTTTGGGGGAGCAAATCATTTTTAATTTTTTAAAAAGAAATATACCAAAGAGTCATGCAATGCTGCCAGCATTGGATACAATCCTGGGCCACAAGTCCACATACTCCTTTGAAACTGGTCTTGTGACAGCAGAACCTTTCATTTTGTCCTTATTGT
Source organism: Leopardus geoffroyi (assembly GCF_018350155.1). Lineage (NCBI taxonomy): Eukaryota > Metazoa > Chordata > Mammalia > Carnivora > Felidae > Leopardus > Leopardus geoffroyi. The sequence goes on from NC_059332.1 coordinate 57,599,071, forward strand.
TTGCTATGAACTCCACATCCTTTTCAAAAAAAAAAAAGAGACACACCATCTTTTCTCTGGTATGACTTTCATTGTTGAACTACCACTGTAGGATGTACCTTCTTTCTGAGGTCTAGTTTGCCTTTCTTCACTGTGGCTATCACCATGTCACCCACACCAGCAGCAGGAAGTCTATTGAGTCATCCTTTGATCCCCTTCACAAAGATGATACATAGATTTTTGGCTCCTTTGTTGTCAGCACAGCTGATCACAGCTCCTACCAGAAGACCCAGGGAAATCTGGAACTTTGCACCCAAAGACCCATCATGTCCTTGCTTTGACATCTTGAATGCAGCCCAGGGGCAATTTTTCTTCTTATTTCATGTGTGTGAGACACAAAGAGCCCTGTAGCCTACCTCCTAACCACAGCTCCCCTGAAGAAAAACTCAATGGAGCTGATTAACTCTCTGAACCAGCTGCCAAACTCTCTCTCTCCCTTCTACCTTTCCTTTAGGTGTTTGTTACCTTTCTAGAACCCTGACCTTCCTTTCCAGTCTGGCTTCCACATATTCTTAAAAATATGGAATAAATAGCAAGCTATTGAAAATAATTATTAGGCCAAATTTGAAGGAAAAAGTAAAAATCTACAGTTACTCTAAAAAGGAAGCTGCTTTTGGCCAAAAACATTTTCCCAAGATCAAGAGTGAGAGTAGAATTTGACATTTTTATGGACTGCATGGCAGATAAATCCACCAGCTCTGGAACAAGGGTTTGGAGGTTGTGCTGTGCTCTAAAGGATCATCCCTGCAATAAACAGGGACTTCTTTCAAACTGAGAAAGAGCCCATGTAGAATTATAGCCCAGTCAGATTCCCCAGTAAGTCCAGAAAAAGTCAAGACGTGAACTTGAGCAGGACTTATAACATGCCTGCACACAAATACTAATTTTTCTGGAAGAACATAACTTCAAAGTATTTTATTTTCAAACATAATGCCCAGGAACCGTACTTAACCAAGCACCTCAAAAAATTAACTACCATGAGCAAGAAGCAGATCCTCAGAGAATTCAGATATTGGAATTACCACATGGAGACTCTAAAAACATGATACTGACCATTTAAAGGAATGAATACAGAATCAAAGATATCTTCAGAGAGTAGAAAACTGTAAAAAGTGATACCCGGGGTTAGGTCAGTATGGAAGATCGGGCAGCCTTTTAGGACGAGACAAGTTCAGGGTCCCCATACTACTTCGTCATCTTAATTCCATCCTAGAGCAGCCTTTTAATCTTGAGAACCTAACAAGAGAGGTACTAGACCCCTAAGGGGCTTAGAAAATAATAGATATTAGCAAGAGCTGGCAGAATCTGAACACTTACTATACGTCAGATATTTTAGTCTGTTAGGGCTGCCAAAGCAAAATACCACAGATGGGGTGACTTAAACAACAGCAATTAATTTCCCACAGTCTAGAAGATGGAAATCCAGGATTAAGGTGTCAGCTGGATTGGTTTCTCCTAAGACCTCACTCCTTGGCTTGCAGATGTTTGCCTTCTGTCTGTGTCTTCACATGGCCTTTTCTTTGTGCTCTCGCATTTCTGGGGATTCTTCCTCTTCTTATAAAGACTCAGTCATAGTGGATTAGGGTCCCATCCTTATTACTTCATTTAACCTTAATTCTCTCTTTAAAGACCTTAATCAAATACAGTCCCATTGAAAGTTTGGGCTTCAACGTCTGAATTTTGTTAAGAGAAAATATTTGCTAACTTTAAGAAGAATGTTATATCAATTTTTAGCTAACAAATGTTAATTAAAAAGTGAATAATATGGGGTGTCTGGGTGGCTCAGTCAGTTCAGCGTCCAACTCTTTGTTTTGGTTTAGGTCAAAATCTCATGGTTTGTGAGTTCGAGTCCCTCATTGGGCTCCACACTGACAGAACAGAGCCTGCTTTAGATTCTTCCTCTCTCTTCTCTCTCTGTCCCTCACCCAATCGTGCTTTCTCTCTTACTCAAAATAAATAAACTTTTAAAAATGTGAATAATAATAAATAATAGAGATTGCATTTTATCATCATGATAGTTGTAATCTTTGTAGAACTTTGGTAGAACCATTTGACATATTAGAATTCATAGCGTCAAACAAAATAATCTTCAAGAATTGAATTTTACTTTTAGCTATTTAATTTGATTTATATTAAAAAAATCTTTGAAGAAAAAAAAACCCTTTGGAGAATTTTTTATTTCTGTGAGGCAGAATTAAACAGGATATTAATTTTGTCAACTCAGATTTGGAGTTGCTTGTTTACAAACTATTCAAGCAAGATGGAATATCTGGTAGTACATATATAAAAGGCTGATGGAACCAAATAAAGCCTTTTCCCATACTTTTCAGATTAAAATACAAGCATAGCAGGGTTTACTAACACCCACTAATTGCCTGTAGAAGAAGTTCATTTGCTGCTGAAGAAATAAAATGATGTTCCTGGAGAAGGCAAGCCTTTCTCACATGATACCTAGTGTAAAGATCCTCTTGTCATTTAACTCCAAGAACATTCTGGAATTGGTATGCTTGCCATGAATGCTGAGAAGGAAATGGAAATTCAATGGTGATTCTGTTTTCCTTAAAACCAAATCCATTTCCATTGCCACAGTTTTAAATCCAAAGCATACAGACCAAATTTTTGTGGAACGGAAGTAGTTCACAAAAATATATTTTTTAAATGTGTATCTGTAAAAGAAAGCTTTTTTTAATTCACTTTTTATCCTAAAACTTTTCAAATACACATAAGAAAAAACAGTAGAAGAAACCATTTAGGACTGGTCACCTAATTATCTACAATTACTAGCATGTTACTACTCTTACCTAATCTCCATTCACTAACTTTTAAATCTATTTATATTTTCTAGAGTCTTTTAAATAAAATTCCAGGGGCTCCTGGCTAGCTCAGGAAGTAGAGCATGCGACTCTTTATCTCAAAGTCATGAGTTCAAGCCCCACACTGGGTGTGGAGCCCACTTAAAATAAATAAATAAATAAATAAATAAATAAATAAATAAATAAATAAATAAATAAATTTCCAGATATCATATGGTTTCATCCATATGAATTTCCACATGTGTCTCTAAAAAATAAGGATTCTTTAAAAATACCAGTATCAAGGGTGCCTAGGTGGCTCAGTCAGTTGAGTGTCCAACTTCAGTTCAGGTCATGATCTCATGGTTTGTGGGTTCAAGCCCTGTATTGGGCTCTATGCTGACAGCTCAGAGCCTGGAGTCTGCCTCAGATTCTGTGTCTTCCTCTCTCTGCCCCTCCCCTGCTTGTATTCTCTTTCTCTAAAAAAGAAAAAAAAATTATCATACTTATATTTTTAAATTTCATGAACACCCAGTATGTGTTCAATTTTCACCAATTACCTTAAAAGTCTTTTTTGTGGCTCAGTTATTAGTTTGTTCAACCATTTATTAGCTTGTTCAAATCAGAATCTAAATAAGGGGAAGCCTGGGTGACTCTGTTGGTTAAGCGTCCAACTCTTAATTTCTGCTCAGGTCATGATCTCATGGGTTCATGAGTTTGAACCCTTCATAGGGCTCTGCACTGACAGCGTGGAAGCTGCTTGGGATTCTCTGTCTCCCTCTCTGCCCTTCCCCTGCTCTCTGTGTCTCTAAACAAACAAACAAATAAAAAAAATACAAACCTGTGACACTTAAGGTACCAACAAAAAACCACATTACCTGAAGATAGGTGCCAAAACTGTTTATGTTCTACTCCAGGCATGGAAGAATACTCTTCACCTCCTTCTACACCACACTTAGTCTTATGGATACCAAAGAAGCAGTGCTTTGTATCTTCACATTTTATGAACTCCTTCATTGAAAACAACTCCTTTGGCTTCTGCCTGCAGAAGCATTGGGACAGAATTATACTCTCCTTGGCTCATGAGACAATATACTGTTCAGACTCCACTCTTTTTGACCCCTGGCCTGGGGGATGTTGGAGTGGGGTGATTGTGGTACTGATGGGATAAAGACAGAGGAAAGCATGACTGTGAGACACAACAAAAATCCTTTTGTAGAGGCTAAAGTCTTTCTGCAAATCCATTCCTGGCATATTTAAGTCATCAAGTCATGGAATGTTTATTTTTTTTTTTAAGTTTATTTGCTTATTTTGAGAGAGAGAGAGAGAGAGAACGAGTGGGAGAGGGGCAGAGAAAGAAGGAGAAGGAGAATCCCAAGCAGGCTCTGCACCAGCAGTATGGAGCCCAACGTGGGGCTCGGACTCACAGACCGTGAGTTCATGACCTGAGCCGAAACCAAGAGTCAGACGCTTAACTGAGCCACCAGGCGCCACCATAGAAAATCTATTAAATTACTACTATGAGCCAAATATTGTGCTGAGGGCTAGGGATAAAGATTTGAGCAGTATATAGTCTCTGCTCTTTTGAAACCTACAATCCAGGATAGAGAAGGAACATTAAACAATTAGTAAACACATGCTTAATAAAATAATTACAAGTGGGCACAGTTAGAAAAAGCTGAGGGGTAGCCAAGAGAAAATAATGGGGGGTCTGTGGTATAGGGAGTTAGAGGAGGTTTCCTGAAGTGATGTTTGAGCTATAACCAAAAAATTGTGTAGTTTCATGATTCCATTTACATGAAATATCCAGAATAGACAAATCTAGAGACAGAAAAATTAGATTAATGAAAGTGATTACTGGTTGCTTAGGACTGTGGGAGGATGGGAGTTCAGTGGTGATGGCTAAAAGATATGAGATGACTCTTTGAAATGATCTAAATCTTCTAAAACTGATTGTGGTATGGTATGCAACTGTGAATGTGCTAAAAACTATTGAATTGTATACTTTAAATGGGCTAATTGTGTGATATGTGAATTACATCTCAATAAACCTGTTACCAAAAAACAAAACAAAACAAAACAAAACAAAACAGATCATGTCATTCCTTGCGTAACAAATTCCCCAGTGGCATCTACTTTTGTTTGTAATACGTTCTAAATTCCCTGCTTTAGCCTACCAGGTTCTTGCCAATCTGTTGGCTTTCTGTCTTGCACCGTATGCTCTATTCACACTAGCCTTTTCTGTTTCTAGAGCATCCCAAATTCATTACTATCACAGTCTTGAATTAACATTTTTGTTCTCTAGAGCTCCTTAGTTGTGACCTCCTTAGTTGTCTATTGTCACACAGTCTCATCCCCTTACTTTCTCTAGTCTCGTGAAATCGTTTTCCCTGGTCCCCCCTTCCAACTTTCCAATATGGGCTCTAAATTCCAACTTGGGATCAGTAAAGTTTTCGACATATTTCTTTTTTAATTTAAACAAATTATGTTTCTTAAGTAATCTGTACACCCAGCATGGGGCTTCGACTCACAACTCCAAGATCAAGAGTTGCACGGTCTACCAACTAAGCCAGCCAGGAGCTCCCCTCCCCTTTTTAAAAGTTTCCTACATATTTTTTCCTACAAAGTTTTCCTACAATTGATGGGACTACATGAGAGAAGTTTTCTCATAAAGCCTGGATGCTTCTAGCAAATGCTACACTTTCTTGAGGTTCTGTGTCTGTATACATTAAGTTGTTTATAATATTTTGTAACTCTGTTCTTCAGCAATAATTTTAATTCAAACATAAATTATAAACAAGTTATTAGCTTTTGGTGCTATAATTTGAAAAAGTTATAAATGGGCAACCTAGCCTAGGAATGTTAGGACTGGTCCCTACATGACTACATTTAGTCCCATAAGAAAGGTCTCTTAGACCTCATTCCAAAGCAGTCTTGCCTCATGGACCTATGTTCTGTTGTTGCCGTAATTTGCTGAGCTTCCTTTTGAACTTGCTTCTCCACTGATGGAGTGAGTGACATAGACTTAGTGCATCTTTGGAAACTGCAAGGTACAGAAATGACTACCACCCCCTTCTTTATCTTGTGCCTGGTGTGTAGAGAGCTGTAAACCTTCCTGTGCTTTTGGGCTATGTACTTACCCTTTTGCCTTCCCACTGTGACTGGGCCTAGTGTAGGCAGCATAAAACTTAATCTTATCTTTTTTTTTTTTTTTTAATTTTTTTTTTCAACGTTTTTATTTATTTTTGGGACAGAGAGAGACAGAGCATGAACGGGGGAGGGGCAGAGAGAGAGGGAGACACAGAATCGGAAGCAGGCTCCAGGCTCTGAGCCATCAGCCCAGAGCCCGAGGCGGGGCTCGAACTCACAGACCGCGAGATCGTGACCTGGCTGAAGTCGGACGCTTAACCGACTGCGCCACCCAGGCGCCCCAAAACTTAATCTTATCTTAATCGCACCTGATGAATCTGGTTCTGTATGTACTCAGAGTACAAATAACAACTCTAGCAACTGGGAGATCAGTTTCTAACTAGTTGAAAGTTATAGTTAACTGCCTCTTAGCAGATACCTTTCACTGTCATTGATTTAACTGAAATTTGATATTCCCTGAGAACCTTATTTGCTCTGCAACCCTTCCAAGTAGAGGCTATATATTTTTCACAACCCTCTTACCTTAAACTAGGCTTTCTTTTTCTCAACTGCAGCTTCTTCTAGATCATTCATCTCTCTCCCTTCTAGGGAAACAAACAACAACAACAGACTGCTACCATTCTATCCCCCTCCTTGTTGTCATCATCTATCTCTTCCTAGCCTTTTCATGGTGGCTTTAGCTTCTAGCTCACCTTCTGCGCTCATACCATCATATAATTTTCATGATGTCAGTTTTCATGTGAAGGACTCATTTAATACACTGAAGTCTCAAATCCTTGACACTCACTTTCACTTCACCTTAACTATTCATTTCTGTAGTCATATCTGAAAACTTTTCATCACCTAAAATTATACCACTTCCAAGAGTCTTGATTTCAGAAATCCTCAATCTAGACACCAGCCTTGCTTTCCAAAACTTTACTGTCCATAGTAACATAATTTTTCTATCTCACTCAGATGCCAAACTACTGAACCCCACTAGTTTCTCATTATCTATCATCTTCTTCTTGTCTTTATTTCCTGTGTCCCTGGTTTATAGTCCAAGGTCTGTCATTGTTATTATTCCCTAAAAATGATCTACAACTCATTGGTTCTCTCTTCTTCCACTACACTTGTCTGGCAAAATCTCAACTCTAATTGAATCCAATTGTCCGTACTTTCAACGTGTATTGCTAAACAGTAGACTGTTGCTGAGGGAAATCACACAACTGGGCTAACTGGCTTCATTTTATCATCACAAACTTTAAATGACACCCAACACTACCCAAAACATCTCTTCCATTTTCCTTGGTAAGCTTGCTTTTCTACTCTTATAGACATCAACTTCATTGCTTCTTCTTTCTCCTCAAATATTCCAATATGCCTCCTTTGCTTCCAATCAGTCCTCCATCCTGTCATAACAGCAAACCAACACTTTTTTTAAGTTTATTTATTTATTTTGAGAGAGAGACAGAGAGCGCATGCACCTCGGAGGGCAGAGAGAGGGAGAGAGAGAGAATCTCAAGCAGGCTCTGCACTGACAGTGGGGGTGGGAGGGTGGGATGGAGGTGGGGTGGGGGTGGGGGCTTGAACTCACAAACCTCGAGATCGTGACCTGAGCTGAAACCAAGAGTCGGTGTCTTAACCGAATGAGCCACCCAGGAGCTCCACCAACCAACACTTTCAACTGTAGCTTTACCCACTCTTCCTTTCTTTAAAATGGGGAGCGTATCCTTATGCCTATATAAGGCCAATCTCCAGAGGTTCAGTGTTAGCACTCAAACCAGCAAACTAACTAAACCCTCATATACACAACTCTCCTTTGAGCAGATCTCTGTTGCCTCCTGCTCTTGCTCCGTTTCTAACTTAACAACAAAGCTTCTCAAATCAGCTGCTATACACTTATCACTGCTTCAATATCTATTTAGTGATCACTATTGTTTCTTCTATTTCTATGGAGAGAGCTTTAGGGGAAAATCAGCTAGTTTTTAAATATCAGCTTGATACTATTCCTTTGTTTCTTATGTGGCATAGCCATCACGATGAATTATGCATCTTTTATTAGACACTGTGAGTCAAAACTGTTCTCAATTAACCTAAAATAAATTACAGAAAGAAATTTCCAGCAAAGCACACCCTTTGTAGAACATAGTTATGAGAAGAGCAGCAGAAACTGTAGTGCTCTAGAGTGTTCAGTATGATTTGTGCTAATGCACATTGATGAAAGGTTTACATTTCAGTCTACCCAATGTTAGCTCTCAATGTCTTAGTGTGTGCAACAGCACTCAGAACATATGTAAATACATAAATATATCAATATCTATTAATGGGATGCTTTAAATATACTTTAAGTATCTTTAAATATGCTTTAAATATCTCCAAAGAAAAACATTTCAGAATCAAGTAACATAAAAATCAGGGCTGTGTGGAACAACATTAACCAGAAAAGACAGACAATAAATGTGCTTACTGCTAGTGATACAGAAATGAAATGGTGTCTTGGTCCTCCAAGAGCTCAAATTCTAGGGGTGTCTGAGTAGCTCAGTGGGTTAAGTGTTGGATTCTTGATTTCAGCTCGGGTCATGATCTCATGGTTCATGAGATGGAACCCTGTATTGGGCTCTGTGCTGACAGTGTAGAGCCTGCTTGGGATTCTCTCTCTCTCTCTCTCTCTCTCTCTCTCTGTCTCTCTCTGCCCCCTCCCCCTAAATAAATAAATAAACATTTAAAAAAAAGCTCAAATTCTAATGGGAAAGACAGCAGCCTCATAAGTCCGATAGCAGAAATGTGTACAGGATACAAAGCGGAGAGTGAAATATTCTACTTTGGGAGGGAGACAATTAGGAAAGATTTTATGGAGGAGATATCTGAATAAGAGTTTGCCAGATAAGACTTTCCAGTAGAGGAAGCAGCATGTACAAAGGAATGGAAGCATGAGATTGCACCACAGAATTATGAGGAATTTGGTAGCTGGACTATAAGAAGCAAGAAAAAGATATTGGTGAGTTGAGATGAGATCATGAATGATCTTATAAATCATGCTAAGAAGTTAAACATAGGATTGTATTTATTCAGGGTGGAACTTTGAAAGGTCACAAGTAGAGGAATAATGTTATTGAATTAGCCTTGACCTTTGAGAAAGATTATGTCCTGGCATGTGGTCAACAGATTGAAGGGAGACAAGATGGGAGATTATTTCCACAATTAAGTACAGAGGAGGGGAGATTCTGGAGATCTCTAGGGGGAAGAATGGATAGGATTTAGCACCAATCTATTCATTTGGTCATTCAAATAACTTAGTCACAACTTCAGAGGAAGTGTTCTAAATATCCAGAAGTTGTAAATAAAGTTTTACATATCCTTTAAAATGCTGCTATAGAGCTACATGATTAACTGGGAGGAATTTTTACTGTATATTGTTGATTTTTTAAAAGCAAAGTTAAAGCAGTACATATATTAAAATCCCATTAGGTATACAAATCTTTGCATATTCAAACTTTTTTCTTTCTTTTCTTTCCTTTCCTTTCCTTTCCTTTCTTTTCCTTTCCTTTCCTTTCCTTTTCTTTTCTTTTCTTTCCTTTCCTTTTCTTTTGTTTTCTTTCCTTTTCTTTTCTTTTCTTTATTTTTGAGAGAGAGAGAGAGAGAGAGAGAGGCAGAGAGAGAGGGAGGCAGAATATCTGAAGCAGGTTCTGTGCTGAGACCCTGATGCGGAGCTGGAAATCAAGAACTATGAGATCATGACCTGAGCCAAAGTCAGTCACTTAACTGACTAAGCCACCCAGGCACCCTCAACTTTTTATTTTCTTAAGATAAATTTCCAGAGGTTGAATTCTAGAGTCAGAGGATTAAAAGGTTAAAATATATATGGGATGAGGTGCAGGTATGTGTGCGCGTATATATTATTATATAGAACAAAATCTGTAAGATATATACTTAATATGATTATTGAACTTGTAGATTGTTTTCAGTTTTATATTATGAGCATCCTTGTACATAAAATTTTAGAGTCCTGCTCTATTATTTCTTTAGATACAGTCCTAAGAACAGAAATTCTGCATCAAAAAATGTGCATATTTAAAGGCTTTTGATACACCTTACCAATTTTTCTCTAGAAAACTATCAATTTGTATTCTATTCTTAGTGTATGACAGTTTATCCATGCCCACGTCAACACTGAATGATGACTTTTAAAATATTTTACCTATCTGCCTAATGATACATGATATGAAGTTGATAATTTTCTGATACATTTATTAAAGATTTATTTTCTGCTGAAGTCTTATTTTATTTTATTTATTTTTTTTTTTGAGAGAGAGAGTATGTGAGTGCACATGAGCAGGGGAGAAGCAGAGAGAGAGGGAGACAGAGGATCAGAAGCAGGTTCTGTGCTGATAGGAGACAGCCCACTGTGGGGCTCGAACTCACAAACAGTGAGATCATGACCTGAGCTGAAGTTGGACACATCAAAAAAAATTTTTTTAATGTTTATTTATTTGCCATATAGCAAATAATCCTCTTCTTATAGACTTGAGATGGCATCTTTACTACAGACAAAAATTTTATTTTTGTTTATTTTTTTGCTTCTTGACTTTTTTAACAGCTTTGTTGAGATGTAAATTCACATACCACACAATTAACCCATTTAAACTGTGCAATGTAATGGTTTTTGGTATACTCTATTATTAATTTTTTTAAACCATGGTAAAGCATCTATAAAAACAGCCATTTTAACCATGTTTCAATCTACAATTCAGTGACATTAATTACATCCAGAATGTTGCATTATTTCTAAAACCTTTTCATCATCCAAATAGAAATTCTGTAACCATTAAACAGCAAATCCTCATTCCCCCTGTTCCTGGCCTTTCTATTTTGTTAATTTTTCTTTGTCTATTTTTCCTATTTTGTTAATTTTTGTGTATTTTTGTTATGATAAATTTATATATTCTTATGCTTAAATTGAATGTCCACATCCCACTCCCGCACATTACTTTTTTTTTTTAACTTTGCCGACTATATTAGCTTTTCCATTCTCTTAAATTAATTTAATTTAAAAAATTTTTTTAATGTTTATTTAGTTTTGAGAGAGAGATAGAGCACCAGTGGAGGAGGGACAGAGAGACAGAGAGGGAGAGAGGGAGACACAGAATCTGAAGCAGGCTCCAGGCTCTGAGCTGCTAGCACAGAGCCCCACGCGGGGCTTGAACTTACGAACCACAAGATCATGACGTGAGTCGGAGTCGGATGCTTAACCAGCTGAGCCACCCAGGTGTCCCCTCTTAGATTAACTTTAATTTGCCAAATTATAAAAGGAATGGCAGGCAGTACATTCATGGTTATTTTGAGGAGAATCGACATCTTCATTGTATTGTTTTTCGCTACCTAGAACATACAATCTTTATTCAAGATTCTGTTTAAAAAAATAATAGTTTTACTGACATAAAATTTATATACCATACAATTCATCCATTCAAAGTGTACAATTTGATTGTTTTTAGGAGATTCACAGATAGGTGTGACCATTATGACAGTCAATTTTGGGACATTTTCATCACTTTGAAAAGAAACTCTACACCTTTACACATCATCCCTCTATCATCCATCCCTTCACCCCAGTTCTAAGTCCTAATCTACTTTCTGACTATAGATTTGCCTCATCTGAAAATAGGCAAATTTTACTTCATAAAATATATTTTGGGATTTGTTTGCCTATTCTGAAAATAAGGTAAATTTTGTTTCATAAAATATATATTTGGGGACTGTATCTTTCAGGTAGCATAACATTTTCAAGGTCTACCCATGCTATAGAACATTGGTACTTTATTCTTTTTTATTGCCATATCATATACCGTTGTACGGCTATACCACATTTTATCTATTAATCAGTTGATGTACATTTATTTTGTTTCCACCTTTTGCTGTTACGAATTATGCTGCTTTGAACATTCATGTACAATGTTTTGCATGGACATATGTTTTCATATCTCTTCGGTATAGGTATAGGAGTGGAGTTACTGGATCATATGGTAGCTCTATGTTTAACAGTTTGAGGAACTGCCAGACTGTTTTCTAAAGCAGCTGCATGATTTTACATTCCCACCAGCAGTATATGAGTGTTCTGATTTTCCATAGCCTCACCAATAATTGTTATTTTCTATCTTTTTTATCATAGACATCCTAGTATTTGTACAGTAGTGTCTTATTATGGTTTTGGTTTGTATTTCCCTAATGACTAATTAGGGAACTGAGCCTCTCATTTACTGGCTATTGGTATATCTGCTTTGAAGAAATGTGTGTGTAGATCCTTTGCCCCCCTCCCCTGCTTTTTTTTTAAGTAAGTTCTATACTTAACGTGGGGCTTGAATTCATGACCCTGAGATCTAGAGTCACATACCCTACCGACTGAACCAGTCAGGTGCCTCATCCTTCACCCTTTTTAAATTGGGTTGTCTTTTATTGTTGAGTTTTAAGTGTTCTTTATATATGTACATTCTGGATACAAGTCCCTCATCAGATACTGTGATTCGCAAACATTTTTCCCACTTCTGAGTTGTCATTTCACTTTCCTGATTGTGCCCTTTGAAGCACGGAAGTTTTTAACTTCAATGAAATTCAATTTATCTATTTTTTTTCTTCTGTTGTTTTTACTTTGGTGTCATATCTAATAATCCATTGCCAATTCTGAGATCATAAAGATTTACCCTTATGGTTTCTTTTAGGGGTTCTATAATTTTTACTCTTACATTTAGGTCTTCACTCCATTTTGAGTTAACTTTTGTATATGGTTTGAGGTAAGGGTCCAACTCCATTCTTTTGCATGCATCCATCATCCAGTTGGTCCAGTACATTTGCTGAAGTGACCATTCTTTCTCTTCATTGGATGATATTGGGATCTTTGTTCAAAATTAGTGGACCATGACACATGGGTTTATTTCTGAACTCTCAACTTTATTCCATTGGTTAATAACTCTATCCTATGTCATTAGCACACTATCTTGATTACTGTTGCTTTGTGGGTAAGTTTTAAAACTGGGAAGTGTGTGTCCTCCAACTTTATTCTTCTTTTTCAAGATTATTTTGGTTATTCTAGGTCAGGTTTCCTTTTAAGTAAGGTTTTTCTTTTTCCGTATAGTGAAGAAATGCACAATTTTTTCTTGTTAGGCTGTTTAAGTGCTACATATTTTTGTTGGAATTTGTTTTCCCAACAAACTGTAACCAAGATTGCTGTTTATGGGAAACCTATTGATTTCTTTTAACTGATTTTTGAACAACTGGCCTAGTACTCAGGTAACTCCTTAATGCTAGTAGTCATTTAATTGATTGTTTGATATGCAGTTATAGCATATGCAAATAATAATCATTGTATCTTTTATTTTCTTATATCTATCTTTCATTTCTTCTCTGACCTTTCTGTATCAGCTAATATTGAATAATGGTAGTCATAGTCTCAGTCTTGCTCATCCCTGGCTTGAGTGGGGATGCTTCTAATATTTCACCATTTAGTTTGATGGATTCAGACAGCTATCACTGAGCTGCATCTTAAAAGGATTCAGAAATCGGGCACCTGGGTGGCTGAGTCGGTTGAGCCTCGGGCTGGACTCTCGGTTGCAGCTCATGTCAAGATCTCGTGATTTTGTGAGTTTCAGCCCTGTATCGGGCTCTGTGCTGAAAATGAGGAGCCTGCCTGGGATTCTCTCTCTCTCCCTTTCTCTGCCCCTCCCCCACTCATGCTGTCTCTGTCTCTCTCAAAATAAATAAATAAACTTAAAAAAAAAAAAAGGATTCAGAAGCAATCTAAAAGTGGAGGGAGGGTCTGTAGTGGTGTTTAGGGTCAGTTCAGAAGAGAGCATTCCTGTCAGAGGTAACAGCATGAGCGAAGACTTTAGGTTAAGAGGCAGTATGGATGTGTGTAGGAAACAGAAGTTAGATGTTGCTATGTCATAAATTTAAAAATCAGGGAATCGTGAGAAGAGAAGCTGAAGATCTGGATAAAGACTAATCCCAAAGTGTCTTAACAGCTATATTAAGAGGTTTGGGTTTTATTCTTTTTATTTTGGAGAACCATGGAAAAATTTCAAGTAAGGAGGGGACATTGTCACCGAGGGACCCTTTCACAAACACTTTCTTTGTTAAAAGAATTTTGAAGGGCTCCTGGGGGACCCAGTCTGTTAAGCATCCGACTCTTGATTTCTGCTTAGGTCATGATCTCATGGTTTGTGAGTTCAAGCCCTGTGTTGGGCTCTGCGCTGACAGTGTGGAGACTGTTTGGGACTCTCTCTCTCCTCTCTTTCTGTCCCTCCCCTGCTCGTGCTTTCTCTCAAAATAAATAAACATTAAAAAAATAAAAGAATTTTGATTATTTCATTGATGCAATATGTCCAACCAGATAATGAAAGATTTGTAGCTCCAGAACCACACAGATTCTCTAGAACTTTCTTGTCCTTGAGGGCATCCACTGTCAGAAATGCCTGGTCTCCACTCCAGGCCAGGTAAAGCATGAATACATGTCCTCTGTGCCCACCAGTGTCAAAGCACTGAATGACAGAATTGCTCCTTCCCTGTACCTTATAGTTGCTAAAGTCTGCATAGGTGCTTTTATGCCCTGTGCAGACCAGGTACATGGAAAACTTTTATTTTATTGTTTGACCCAGCCCCTCTAGGCATCCCCTGATCTCTGGTACGTTGTGCAAATTATTTACCCTGGATCAGGACATGCCCTTAGTTGGGAGCTATCTTTCTGGAGAAAGTAGGTAAAAAAACTGTGTGGGAAGGGAGCAAGCCTGACATAAGGAACAAGGCGTTCTGGGTTAAGCCTCTAAATTTCACAATGGTCTTAGTAAAATGAATTCAGAATATTTTGATTCTACTGCTTTGATGTCATGTGTAAGAATAAAACCATTTATATCTATTCAAACTAACGTGAAAGTGTGTCTGTGTATATAAAAAGTGTTTTCCAGAAAAAAAGACATTAAGTATATTTGATATTTTTATTGATTTTCTATTTGCTGCAGTTAACATCCCACTTTTTTCATCTTTACTCCAGTGAACTGATACTGTAGGAACCAATGTTTCCATGATGACAAGCATTGTTCATATCAGACTTAACTTCCATACCAGCACTGTGAGCTGTCTTCCATGGCCCCACTCTCTGCCAGGCTCAATTTTCTTGAGTAAAGTTTTGCAACATCCAAATTTTGTCAATTTTTCATTTTCCCACATGTTTTGTTTTGTTTTGTTTTGGTTTGGTTTTGGTCAATTTACAATCCTATTGGTCAGTATTTGCCATTGTTAGTTGTCTTGTCTTGTTTTCTACCAAATTTAATTTTCCCGAGTTAATTTGGAGTTTTTAATGCTATCAATACAATCTGATTTTCCAATAGGTCTTTTAACTAAAACAATGTCCTGCATGCTGTGAGAGCCATTCTCAGTATTATTATGATGGTTCTTTCTTCTAGTAATCTTTTTATAGACTGGATAAAAGATTGTGTTTATATCTGGAAGCAAAAAGAAAAGATCATTAATGAACAAATGTGAACTGGGTTCTTGCCTGGTTCAAAATAATATGGTCAAAATTCACGCTTTGTGGTAAGCTTGTTGGCTTTTTTAGGATTAGAAATCTGTTTTGTAAATGTGACAAGCTTACCATTCCTGTACTTTTTCTTTTTTTTTTTTTAATATTTATTTATTTGTGAGAAAGTATGCATGCAAGTGGGGGAGGAGCAGAGAGCAAGAGGGGGACAGAGGATCTGAAGCCAGCTCCACAAAAACAGCAGAGAGCGCCATGCAGGGCTTGAACTTGCAAACCACAATATCATGACCTGAGCCAAAGTTAGACATTCAACCAACTGAGCCACCCAGGCGCACCTGCTATAGTTTCTTTTAACCTTCATTGTGTTTTTTTCACAAATTTACTAAAATTTCTTTAAGAAGATAAGTTTTCCCCAGGTCTTCCAAGGGAATTTTCCAGATAATGATTTTCTATTTGAGCTCTACTATATTAAATCCCTTAGGATTGGATTTTGTTTATAATCTTATTCTTTCCTAATGCCTTTTTCAAATTTCACATTGAGGTCCAGAAGAAGAGTAGAAATAAAGTTAAGGTTTATTTTAGCAATTCATCCCAGACATTCCATGTGAGAAAAAAATTTTGATTACTCATTTCTATTTCCCTTTCTCAAAACAAAACAAAACAAAACAACACAAAAAAAAGAGATTACAAAACCAAGTTTTGAGGGATCAATGAGTCAAGGCAGGGGATGGAATTCTAGGATTCCAGTAGAATTGGAACAATCTAAACTTCCTTTGTGGAAGAGCATTGGGTATTGGGAGTGCTCAAAATACCGGAAGACTGGAGAGAGTAAAGAACAGCTCATCACCGCATGCTTGTAAGCTATTTTTCTACTCTGCACAAATCTTACAATGTGGCCTACGTTGGCATGAAGCTTAAATTAACAAGTAAAGGTTTCTGAAGAGCACAGCAGGTGCTGGCTATCATTCTTTAGTGGGTACTGTAATGTTCCTTGCCAAGAGAAGGTACAATCCCTGTCCTCAAAGGGGCTTGTTTTGGTTGGAGTGATGACTAACAACATTACCTCACAATGTTTATTAAGGGCTGAGATAGAAGTCAGCACAGGCTGCTGTGGAAACATTAATCAAGACCAGTGGAGTTCAAAGGTTTTGGCCTCAGAACCTATATATATTCTTAAAAATTACTGAGGGACTTCTAAGAGCTTTTGTTTATGTGGGTTAGTTATTTACTATCGTAGGAATTAAACCTAAGAATAATAAAACACAAAATAACAAAATTCATTATGTTATCATAAATAACTTATTATGAATTTTTTCCCAACAAAATTTAATGAGAAGAGTGGCATCGCTTTAAATTTTTGCACATTTCTTCAATGTCTGGCTTAATAGGTGGCTGGATTCTCATATCTCCTTCTGCATTTAATCAGCTGCTACATGTTTTGGTTGAAGGAGATGAAGAAAATTTGTTAAAGAATTGACGCTCCTCTGAAAGGTCTAGGGAACCCTTCAGAGGATCCTCTTGCCATATTTTGGAAACTGTTGACTTCGACCAGGAATGATTCTTGTAGGCAACTTGAGTCCTGAAAAAGACCATCTATTTACAGAAAAGGCGAGAACAGAGGTGGGTAATGATGGGGCTGTTGTGTATAGCCAGCCGGGATTCTTGGGCAAGGGGCTCATGTACTGCCCTGTAGCCTACCATTCTTGAAAGCACACCCAATTAATGAAACGTATTGGGGCGGGGGGGGGGCAGATTTGACTATCAATATTGCACTATGAAGCCTTAGTGCCCATTACAATCGAGAAAAATCGATCTGTGCCTCACCCCGCGAGCGAGGTGATAGCTCAAGGCCCTCAGGCGTGCCGCGCCCTGACAAGACTGGGAGCGGCGCGGAAGCGCAGCCGAGTGCTACAGCCCGGGCCCCGCGGAGGCGCGGCACTGGAGAGCCCACATTGCGCAGGCGCAGCGTGCAGGCCGCGGCCCCCGGAACGGTAAACAGTGGGGTCACGTGACGCGGCCCGGCTCCTGCCCCCGCGCCGCCGCCGCACGCCGATGGCTGCGGGGTCTCGCGCCGCCGCACGGTCCCCACGAGGCGAGCGACCCTCGGGCCCTGGGCGGCGGCGGCTGCTACGAGGATAAAAAGGGCGGCGCGGAAGCCAGGCTAGTGTCGTCAGCAGCAGCCGCCCGGCCCTGTGAGTAAAAGAGGCTGTGGCAGCGACGCCGACGTCCTGCGCGTACCCCCTCTCCTCGGCACCCACCGGGCCCCCTCCTCCTCGGCGGCGGCGGCGGCGGCAGCGGCCACCATCTTCCTCTTGCTGCCAGTGGTAGCGCTCGTCTGGCGGAGCTGGGTGAGTTGCGGCTCTGGCCGCGGCCAGGGAGACGGGCAATTCTCCCCTCCCCCATCCCTTTCCACACGCACAGCGCCTCCGCGGGCCTCCCCGCCCCTCCCGCGGCGGACACTCCGCGCCTTTCTCCCGCGCAGCCGGGAAACCTCTCCGGCCTCTTGCGCAACGTCCCCGGCCTGCCCGGGCCGTGCCTCTGTCGCCCGGGACCGTTTGGATCGCGGGGTGGGAGGGAGCCGCGGCGGCGAGGTGGCCAGGCGGAGGGTCTGGACCGCGGCCTCTCCCCGGCTTCTGCTCCCGGGCCTTCCGCGGTGAGTGTGCCCCACTGCCGCCGTCGCGCGGGCGCGCAGGCCCGGAGGCACCGCGGGCGCTGCCAGGAAGGCCCGGCCCGCAGGCCCCCGGACCTGGCCCTTCGTACCTCTTCCCTCCAAGGGAGCGAGCTCGGCATCGAGCTTTGGGCCCTGCCGCGAGGCTGAACCCTGTCCCAGCTTTTGGAGAGGGGGGAGTTGGCGCTCTATCCATCCTCCTGCTACCGCGCGCTTTTGTGCTCGGGACCCAAACTGTCGACTCCTTTTGCTTAGTTTGAAAAAGGAAGCCTAGAATGTGGCTTTCGGAATAATATGAGTAATTTAATGAACCACTTGTCGATTCGTGCGTGTTAATGGTGCTAAATAACTGATCACCTGACACGGGGAGGGGGGCAGGGAGGAGGGAGAAAGGGAGAGAATGTTAGTACCGCGCATAGTCCTGTTTCCCCCTTCTTTCCCCCAGCAATGTGTTGCCGGGTCCGATGACCTTTTCCCATCTTTGGATTTTTAAATGCCATTTTCTAGAGACTATGATTCGAGGTAGTTTGAATGCATGATTATTGGTGCTATTCAGGAATCATTTGCAGATTATGATCATGGATAATCATTAATGTAAGTGGTAACAGCGCTTTGATATCTACCTTTACTAATCTTCATTACATGTAGAAATACTTAATTTAAAATGAGACATTGGTTATTGAGCCTTTCCCAAATACTACCTTATTTTAAGCCAAAAAAAAAAAAAAAAAGATACAGTAAACTATTTAGGGAGTACTTAGTACATTGTTCTACTTAGTTACGATTTGGGGGTCGATTTTTGTTTTCCTTTTTACAAAACTGGTTGAGATCTTGCAAAACTACACCTTCTTTACTCATTCATTTCCTACCATTTTTTGATTCTTGAATGAAGTGTTTGGGATTGTGAAAATGTTTTTAGATGTGTTTGTGGTAAAGAGACACGAGTCAAAAGAACCAAGAAGTCTTTGCAGGATTCTTCTGTTTTTGAATTTGTGTCCTCATTCCAGAGCTCAAGAGGTGTTGTATAAAGATTATTTCGAATAGCAGTTTTTGCTACCACTCGACCTTTTTATTACTATTATTTTCTGTCCAGTTCTTCTGTTTATTTGCCCTATATTACGATAATGAATTTTCCTCCATCATCATTATACCTATTACTATTTTAAAATACATACTCCATTTCCCCATGATAGTAACATAATTTCAGAGAAGACTTAGGAGCTATTATTGGTCTGATTGAGCCATACACAGTTCAATTAGTAACAGAAAGACTTCTCAACTGAACTGGGCTGCTTTTTAAGTATGCAGAATTACAACCATAGATTTTAAGCTTTATTTGATAGCTGTACTGTTAATTTGTCAAAAGGATAACAAGAGTTAGTTGATGGGACCAGTTTTCCCTTGTTCCTTGCATGCTTTATAGGTCCGTTTATTGAAGAGCATGAAAACATGATATACTGCTTTTGCATCCTTCGGGCAGGGCAGTGAACTTCCTTGTCTGTCACATTGAGTTAGTTATGCATTCTATGCTGTTGGGATGGACTTCACATAACTTTAGTTGATCCTTTGGTATACTCATCTGTTGCATGTTCAAATAAGTCAAATCTAAGAGAAGCAGTCTGTGTAAATGTAGGTGAAAGTTAGCATTAATTAAATGCAAATTTCAGGATAGAAAAGTGGAAAGGAAGTTGTCTCTATGTTCAAATCGTTTAAAACCATAGTATTAAAATTTAAATTGTATTCAGATTGGAATTAGTTAAGAAAGGTTGATAATCTTTGATTTATGTAATAGCTTATTAATAAAACTCTGTTGTTAAAAGTTGGAAGGCAACAAGGTGACAGTTGGATTACTGCAAAATTATCCTGAGTTTAGATTTTCACATAATATGTATTATACTTGGAAAAAACTGGTGAATGTAAATTATGCATACAATTCTTTTTTTTTTTTTTTTTTTTTTTTTTTTTTTAGTACTGAAACATAATGGTTATCTTCCTTGGTAATATGGCGTTGCCTTTTTAATACATTTTGCTTTCTTAAATGTGCACTTTTTTTGTTTTTGACACAGATATCTCATGAAATCCTTTTTACTTATTTTTTTTCTGGAGATAAGGTCTTTTCTCCTCTTTAATGAGATAATGAGCTTCATTGATCAGTATCTCAGGTTTGTGGATTACCCGTAACTACTTCATAGTGTCAGGAACTATTAGGGTTCTTGGAGTGCAGATTTCTATTTTCTTTCATCCACATTTCAGGAAATCTTTCTGACGAGGGCTGTTGGATTTCTTTCTTTTGTGGAGCAGTACATCTTGGGCTCTGTTTCTCTTATTTTTTCTTGGAGCACCTCCGAGAATCCTGGAGTATGTTTTCAGAAGGATAGACATTTTATTTTTTAACTACAAAAATGACTTGGCAAATTGTTAGACACTTACAGTATAGTTGCATGTTTGAGAAAGATACTCCCTTTTATTTGCTGCTCTTTGAATACTGGGAAAAGATATTGAGGGTATTGGTTTGATTCAAAATATGTGAGACCCAGGGGCTGTTTTTACTCTCAAGAAACATAGTCTAGGTTGAGAAACAAGATTCAAAGACTCAAGATGTTAAATCATTATATTAAAGTGAAAAGATGATATTTCAAGAATTACAAAAGGCATTGTGTGAGAAATTGCCAAATGTGTAGACTGGACACTTACTCCTGTGCATTGTGTGTTAATTTATATCATTAAAACAATTTTTTTTTAATGTTTATTTTTGAGAGAGGGAGTGCAAGCATGCATGGGGAAGGGGCAGAGAGAGGGAGACACAGAGTCTGAAGCAGGTTACAGGCTCTGAGCTGTCAGCACAGAGCCTAATGCGGGGCTCGAACTCAAGAACTACAAGATTATGACCTGAACTGAAGCTGAAAGTTTAACCAACTGAGCTACCCAGGTGCCTTTAGATCATTTTTTAATGGTCAGGGAATTTTCATTTTTATGATCAGTTGTACAGTGAAGACAAAGAATGAAGAGAAATAGTTTAATAAAAATTTCAAAATACTATCCAGAAGTTTTAATTAGTTTTAGCATGATCTAACTTTATTAGATGAAGTTTTGAATGGCATAGTAGATTGTACAGAAAGGCTAAACTTAATGTTTTTTTGGTTCATTCATAATTTGTGTGAGTTGGCCATGTGAAAACATTCTAAAATTGTAGACTGTGAAAATAAATTGCAGAGTTTGTAGTCGATAACTTCCAAAATGATGTTTATACACACTGAGGATAGCCATTGTGTTTTTTACGTGTAGGGAATGGCTAAGTGTGTATTTTCGAACTTATTTTGGAAGAAGGGTAGGTCACTTTCTTTTTAGTATTTTTAAGATTTTATTAATTATTAACATAAAAATTTGTGTTACACAAGTAGAGTGCATATAGTATAGTATAAATGTGCGGATCAGTAATCACGCTGCTTGGGTTTCACTTTGGGGCAAATTACATAATGGTCTGGGCCTCAATTTGCTTGTCTGTAAAATAGATAGAGTAATTGCAATTCCTCACAGGGTTGTTGGGAGGAACTAATGAGATAAGGCATACAATACACTTAGCATAGGGCCTGAAACTTAGTGCATGCTAAAAGTACATGTTAGCTTGTACTGTTAGGACCTACTCCATAGTTTTAATGATGAGCTACTTCCACTGGTTGTATGGTCAGTCCAAACTGCTAATATCAGTAGGATATGGTTGTAAACTTTGGAGTTAGTGCAGTTGGCTAGTGTAATTCTGCTTTTGCCAGATTCAGCTTGTACTTGATAGTTCTTTTTCTGGATTCTTAGGTTAGCTTTAGTCTTAGTATGGCAGACACCTTGGAATCTTACCTGTTCTTTTACCTGATTTAGAAAAGTTTCGAGCTTTGCTTTTTCTTAAAGATTCTAACCAATGCAACTGGAGTAGAATTTGAAGTGTGTTTAGAGCAGTTGATTAGGTTGCATTGCTCTATAGAATTGTACTTTCTAGAATTGTGTTGTACTACTTTGTTTAACCATTTAGTGATTTTCCTTTTCTCTATCCTGGAAAGATAACCTGTTACTCATCTTTAATGTTTTCATATTATGGTGGTTAAGAACTGACCTTTGTGTCAGAGCAGAATTGAATCCCAGCTGTGTCACTTATTTATTCTATAATACTGGGTGTAACTTTGCTAAGCTTTAGCCCCACTCTTATAACTTGAAATAATAATGGTACCTGCCTAATTGTATGGTTGTGAAGATTAAGTGACATCATGCATACATTAAGTTTACACTGTGCCTGGCACATAATAAATACTCAATGCATTTTGCTTTATAAATAGATAATATAGTGTAGTGGTAAGTGCATTGATTCTTGAAGGAAATTTTCTGGGTTCAAATTTCAGCTGCACCATTTACTATAGCAAGTAATTTAATCTCTTTGATCCCAATTCTTCCCTCCCTTCGTTTCTTTTTCCTTCTTTGTTTACTGAATTATAATATAGCATTGTTGTGAGGATTAAATTAATAAATGTAGGGCAGAGTTTCTTAACCTTAGCAGTTTTCTGGATGGATAATTCTTTGTTGTGGGGCTTTCCTTGTGTATGGTAGTATATTTACTGGATGCCAGTAGCCTGCCCTCCCTTTGTGATGACCAGAAATGTCTCTATATATGGCCAAATGTCCTCTGGAGGGAAATAATCACCTCTGATTGAGAATTACTGATGTAAAGCATGTAGACCATTGCCTGGTGTGAAATTAGAGCACATCGTTTTACGTTTTTAGTCACTATTAGTAGTGGTACTTTTAATTTTTCTACTACTAGTGCCTATTAGAAATTTGTTCATGGTAAGCAAGCCTGATGAATTGACAGCTTAATTTAGACTATAGGATAGGGGCTATAAGGCACCAAGCTTCCATTCCCAGGGCCTTTGCATTTAGGTCTTTGCCTGGATTGCTTTTCCTCATTTGTGCATGGATCACTCCCTCTTTTCAGGTTTTGGCTTACATGTTCATTTACCATTGTACATAGAAACACTCTTCCTCTCCCCATCACTATTACCCTGTTTAATTTTTTGTCATAGATTTTACAATCTCCTGAATATATTTATAACTCCCCCATGCCACCCCCATACACATATATGTGAATACAGACTGCATGAGACAGAGCTTCTTCATAGTATAAACCGTTAGGGTCTTTGGTAGCTTTAATGATTTATTGTTAGGTTTATATCTATTTTTTTTAAAGGAGATGACATGATAAAACATAGTTTTACTTTGAAGATGCTTCTGAAAAGTTGAGATAGTTTCAATGTATTCTTAATTTAAAGGGGATTTTGTAGAAATATAACTTTTTTTTCTTTTTTGCTGTTGGTGTTTTCTAAATCTTTTTTGCTTTCCATTCCATGAAACAGAATACATGCTGATTTTATCAGTGTAAACTAAATTTGTTTGCAGTATAATTTTTTGAGAGTTACAGATAAAGTATTTTAAAGCGGGACATATCTTCAAACTCATTTTATTCAGAATGTTGGTAGTAATACTTATTTTTTAATTGTATTCTGAGTCTTTCCAAATGGTCTGTTAGGACCAGACTCTGTCATTCATAATTAGCACATGCTGTTCTTCCCTTTGCCTGGAGTATCTTCTGGACCTTTAGGATCCAGCTCATACATCACTTGCTTAGATATTCTTGGCCTCATGAGTTTCACCTTCCTCTGTAATAACTGTCTGCAATCCTTATTATGACACTGTCCTGTTTTGTTGTGGTGTTTACATGTTGTTTATATGTCTATACTCTTATATTGTGAGTTCCTTGGATTTGAATGGTACTTGTTTCACTGGTACCTATAATAATACTTTATAAGTAGATGCTTAATAAATATGTGAATAAATGAGTAATTTTGAATTAAGTAGATTACCCAGTTCTCTGACTTAGCTGGAGATATTTTATGGTCTGGAAACATGAGACATTACTGTGATCTGAGAACTAATTCCTGGTTTCAATATATACCCAAATAATTAGTATCGATTTAATTGAATATGTACATATCATTATCCATTTAACATACACTGTAGATGGACTTGTTGTTTTATTTTTATTTATTTTTTTGAAGATTTTAAAGATCTTCTTTGTCTATCCACATTACTAGGTATCTCCTCTAATTTTATTTTTATTTTTATTATTTTTATTTTTATTATTTCTTCTAATGTTTATTTTTGAGAGATAGAGAGAGAGAGAGAGCACGAGTTGGGGAGGAGCAGAGAGAGAGTGAGACACAGAATCCGAAGCAGGCTCCAGGCCCTGAGCCATCAGCCCAGAGCCTGATGCGAGGCTTGAACTCAGGAACCGTGAGATCATGACCTGAGCTAAAGTCAGATGCTTAACCTACTGAGCCACCTAGGCGCACCTATTATTATTTTTAAATATACTTTTCAAAATTCTTTTTTTTTTTTTTAAGTTTACTTATTTATTTATTTATTTATTTATTTATTTAATTTGTACATGCAATGTGGGGATCAAATTCACGGCGCCTAGATCAAGGGTTGTGTGTTCTTCTGACTGAGCCAACCAGGTGCCTCCTCTAATTTTAGAGTAATTTTAGATTAGTGTTCATGTTTTTAAAAAGACTTATTTTTATAACAACTTCAGACTTATAGAAAAATTGCAGACATTGTATAGAGTTTCTGTATTCCTTCATCCAGTTTCCTGATTGTTACATCTGACATAATGCTAGTGCCTTTATTAGAACTAGAGATTAACATTGGTACATTGCTATTAACTAACTTGCAGACTTTATTCTGATTTTACTGGTTTTTCTTTTACTGTCCTTTTTCTTTTTCATGATCCAACCCAGTTTACCACATTGCATTTAGTAGATTAGTGTGTTCATGTTAATTGAGTTAATATTTCTGCAGTTGACTTAACGTTTGTTTTCCAATTTAGCATGGAAAATTTTATCATTTTATTTTTGATACTGAGAACTTGATATCTGAAACTGATCTTTTAAAACGAATTGCTTTATGCTTCCATTAAATATTACTTTCAAGGTAGTCTTGTGAGATGGCTGTATACTATCATTTTTGGAATTTTTCCTTGGAATTGCCCCCAGAACCACTTAGTACTGCTTATGAAAAGTCAGTCTTACTAATTTATAATAGATTTACAAGAAAACTGGTCTTGTGATGTCTCCTGTAGAAATTGTCTTCTTTGGGTCCCTAATTTTATAACCTATTCTGTGTTGGAAGAATCCTGGTCTTGTTGGCATAAAGATGTCTCAATGGTAACTGCTTAGTAAACATGTGTTGAATGAATTAAAAGTATTATTAAATAAATGCAATTTTGTTATGCTAGTCCTTTTCAATATTTGACTATGGAAGCCTTTTCCCTGATGTGCTTATTTAAATTCAGATAAAACACACTTTACAAGTCATACCAGTTTGGCCAAAAAGCTGTAGTGGAAAGTTTGGTTCACCCATCTTATTTACACGATGTTTTGCTTTTTATATTTTTTAAAATTTGTCTTTAAAGACTATTGTCTACCTTCGAGATAAAAAAAAATATGTCACAAGCTCTTAAAGTACTTTTTGTAAAGGAGTTCTGGGATGGTTCACTAATAGTGCTATTGAAAAGAACATACTGCTTATTTAGATCACTATTTACTAAATATTGTGAATGTTATTAAATAATGTGAATGAATATTTAGAATGGGTTGGTCTTCCATATAGCTTTGTGATTTTGAGCTATGTGATCATAATTTTGAATGTTCTTAATGTCTCCATCACTTGAAATCACATAACCAGTAGTAACAGAAAGATGGACTTCAGGTGAAGTTTGTAGAATTTATCACACTCGTGTTGCTATGGGAACGAGTGCATTTTTTTTTTTAGTAGATTCAGCATACTTTTTTTAGAAGGAAAGTTTACTATTTGCTTTTAGAGCTGGAATTAACCTTTTTTTCTTTTTGATTCATCTGAGAAAAAAAGATTACTAAGTGGGATGCAAGTTTGAAAAGGATGTAGTCTTGACCTGTGGCTTTGGATTCCAGCATATGTAGATAAACTAATTTGTCAGTAGTTTTAGCTACGTAATTTGTAAGCATTTAATAACATTTTTGTAAATTAAATACCAGAAATTTATTATACTAAAATTTTTTGGAACCTAAAAACATATTAGTGGGAGCATTGGTGATATAATTGAGCCTTTTTTAGGTACTGAGATCAGGTAGTATTAGAGAATTAAAAGTTTTCCTGAGTTTTCATCAGCATTATGAGCTGTAATTTTCTTTTAATGTTACAGTTAGAGAATGCATATAAAATAGCCAGCATGTCAATCAAATCATTAACATTTTAGTGTTTTATGAATATTAATTAATTAATTTTAAAAAATGTTTTAGTTTTGAGAGAGAGAGAGAAAGAGAGAGTGTGAGTGGGGGAGGGGTAGAGAGAAAGGGAGACACAGACCCCAAAGCAGGCTCCAGGCTCTGAGCTGTTAGCACAGAGCCCCATGTGGAGCTGGAACTCACGAGCCACAAGATCATAATCTGAGATCATAATCTGAGCCGAAGCTGGATGCTTAACTGACTGAGCCACCCAGGCACCCCTATTAATATTTTAATATACGTAAAATTCCAAAATTTGAGAAGAGATACTGAAATCCTTCATTTAGAAGGGGATTAACTTTTGTGAGAATGAGGAAATTTTCTTTCATTTTTTTTTTAGGATTTTAAATTGAGTTACAATAAACTTTCTACTTAAAATAAACAGATTGATGAATTCCAGTGGATGTATACATTCATGATTTAGGAAATTTTTATCATTCCCCAAAGTATCTTCCTGTCCCTTTGCAGTGTATCCTTCTGTTATCCAAGGACCCAGGTAACTACTGGTTTGTTAGAAAATTATTTTTAAAGAAGAGCCTTTAATGAGTCAAATCTAGTCAATTTCTAGTTTGGGAGCTTAGTGTGAAAGAGGAAGAGGTATGGCTATAGGCTGTGGAGCCTAGGAACCTAGGTTTGAATCTTGGCTGTTTTATGGTTTGGGGTGGGGAGATATTTACATTATTTATTTGTTTACTTTTATTATTTTTATTATAATATTATTTTATTATTATTTTTTTTAATGTTTATTTTAGAGAGAGAGAGAGTGAGTGGGGGAGGGCAGAGAGAGAGAGAGGCAGACACAGAATCCAAAGCAGGCTCCAGGTGCTGAGCTGGCAGCACAGAGCCCGATGTGGGGCTCGAACTCACGAGCTATGAGATCATGATCTGAGCTGAAGTCAGATGCTCAACCGACTGAGCCACCCAGGTGCCCCAATATTTACATCATTTAAATGAATTGTCTTGTAAAAAATTATTTGTTAAGTGTTCATTTATTTTAGAGAGAAAGAGAATGAGAACGAGTGGGGGGAGGGGCAGACCGAGAGGTTCCAAAGCGGGCTCCATGCTGATAAAAGTGAGCCCAATGCGGGACTCGAAAACTGTGAGATCATGACTTGAGCCGAAGTCAGAGTCTCAACTGATTGAGTCACCCAGGCGCCCCAGTTATTTAAACTTATTTTCTATGTAGAGTCTATTATTATCATTGGGCATAAATGGGCTAAATATGGGTGAAATGGTTGGCAGCATATGATACATACCCAGTAAATTGTCAAATATCTTTGAACTTCCTCTTCCTTCATTTTTATAGGGGAAAGAATCAAGGACAGTTTGAGGAAATTTTGGTAGATTTGGAGCCGATCTAAAAAATCTTGGAATTTTGGAACCCAAGATGTTCTGGGTTAGTTGAATTTCTAGCTAACTGAATATTATTAGATGTTTTTGCTGATGCCCTTCCTCTCCCACCTCCCAAAATACATTGGTTCAGTTTTTTCTGAAACCAGTCTTATTTTCATAATTCAACTTTTGATTAATTGAGGCTCTTCAGGGCATGAGATGACCTTTCTGAGCAGTGTGTAGTATATATAGTAGGAGACTAGCTTGACATTCGTATGTACCTCACATAACTCACCAAAATAAATTTAAATCTCTGATATATTGTTTTCTTGTCATTTATCCCGTTTTATCCTAAAAGGAGTCCCCCCCACTAAAATGTGTGTATGTGCACGTCTCTGCCTGTGTATGTGTGTATTTTTTTGAGTTTTGATTTGTTGGGTTTAATTAATAGTGTCTTTTCATTTCCCCCTCGACCCCTACAAACGACCTTTTTCTCTCTGTATTACCTTTCTTTAAATGATTTAAATGCTTTGTAAATGACACAAGGCTATTTTACCATCTTAATAGGTATGGGACAAATATGATTTGATTTTGGCTCTTTTATGTGGTCTTATTGTGAAAGCAGTGTTTTATTCTTAATTTATGAACAGATTATGGTTAAAAACACACGGTTTTTATGGTTTAAGCCATGTCATTCTTTCAATTGTATCAAATTAATGAATTATATACATAGTTTTTCCCTCAAATTAATAAACTGAGTAAACATTTAATAGGATTTCTGGTAAAATGATATTCTACATGTATGATGAAGAAACATTATTTAGTAAAGATTCGTTCTACATGTCCAAATGTTTATTCTAACAACAGTTAGGGTTTTTTTTAAAAACAATTCAGAAATACCGAAGTGTGTTCTTAGACTCAAAACTATTAAAATAATTTGGTTTTAGGTGATTATCAATTGATAGCTTTATTTCTTATGGTATTTTTTTTGTCTTTCTATAGGGCTGAAAGACACACAGAAGTCTTCATGGATATAGTTGATACATTTAATCATTTAATTCCTACTGAACACTTAGATGATGCCCTATTTCTAGGATCCAACCTGGAGAATGAAGTCTGTGAGGATTTTAGTACAAGTCAAAATGTCTTAGAGGACTCGCTGAAGAACATGCTCAGCGATAAGGATCCTATGCTAGGATCTGCAAGTAACCAGTTCTGTTTGCCTGTTTTGGATAGCAATGATCCCAATTTCCAGATGCCTTGTTCAACAGGTAATTCTTACTTTTTTTTTTTTTTTTTTTAGTCTGCAATTTAAAATAAAAAGAATTTTCAGCAGCATCTTTTTTATTCTTTTTCTTTTTTTTCTTTTTCTTTTTTTTTGTTTTTTTGTTTTTTGTTTTTTTGTTTTTTTGGTGAGGGTAGTGAATTTAGGATTCTTTACTTTCAATTTAGAGCTGCTGTTCTAGACATCAGAATTAGACTTTAAATTTTCTTCCAAGGAGTGTGGAATTATCTTTGAGGATATTATGGATATGGATAGGGTGACCATATAATTTATTATCCAAAGGGGGACACTTTTTGAGAATTATAGGGGTGCTGTTTATTACATTATGACAAAAAGTATAAGTTGGGACTCTCTCTAGTATATAGGGATTGCTTAGCAAATTGGAACATTATGTCACTATAGGCCTGCTGAAGTCAAGGGGAACTGCTGAATTGACCTTTCTCAGTACCCCTCCCAGACCTTCATATTTAATATATTGTATGCTTTCATTTCAGATATTTTGGTATTTTGTACATGTATCTTAAAACCAGAGAAAGAACTCTAGACCTGTGCTGTCCAGCATAGTAACCACTAGCCACATAAAACTGTTAAATCACTTTAGAGGAGTGCAGTCCTAACTGAGATGTGCTGTGAAGTGCACATTAGATTTGTTTGTTTAAGTAGGCTCCAGGCCCAGTGCAGAGCCCAATGTGGGACTTGAACTCAGGACCCTGAAGTTAAGATCTGAGCTGAGATCAAGAGTCAGATGCTTAACTGACTTCAGCCACCAAAGTACCTCCTGCACATTACATTTTAAAGACTTAATATGAAAAAATAATATCAAATATATTTTGTCAGAGGGTTTTTTTGTTTTGTTCTGTTTTTTTAATGTTTATTTTTGAAGAGAGAGAGGTGGGGGAGGGGCAGAGGGAGAGTGGGAATCTCTGTGCTGACAGCACAGAGCCCTATGCAAGGCTCAGTCTCACAAACTGTGAGATGATAATCTGAGCCGAAATCAAGAGTTGGATGCTTAACCAACTGAGCTACCCAGGTGCCCCATTGGAGTTTTTTAATGTTGATTACATTTATGATATTTTGTATACTTTGAGTAAAATAAAATATATGGTTAAAATTAATTTCATCTCTTTTTACCTTTTTTTAAAAGTGGCTACTTGAAAATTTAAAATTACATATGTGGCTTGCATTATATTTCTATTGGATAGCACTGATCTAGGTTCTGTAGTTGAAGTAACTGGAAGATTAAGGATAGCAACTTTCTGTAAGGCTAAACGAATTCTTAATATGAAATTATCTCAGATACATTAATATGTGGGAAAATATGTAGGTTTTCTTTTATAAAGCAAAGCAATTATTACAGCAGACTTTGGGGCAATTAGCTAGCTATTCTGTAAGCTAAAATTAACTAAAGGAAAATCAGCTTCACTGGAGAATTTAGGCTTCCCATCACTGTTCCATAGAGTAGTTCACAGGTTTATGTGGTGTTGATCTGCCTTTCAATGAATCTAGACTTCTGCACTGATTTTTCAGAATAATTTTTGTTTCGTTTTAATATTTTCTGCCTAATATTTTAATATAACAATATTTAAATTTATATTAGGCTGGCCTGCTATTCATCCATAAATTTTTCAGATTACTCTGCTTGAAGACCTCAACATTTTGCCTACTAGGAATCTTCATTTTAACAGCTCTTTAATACTGAGGTCTTTTGAATTGTTTGCTAATGGTATATCTCTGAATTACATACCTGGTGTTGTGTTATTGCATAGGTTTACATTGTTTTTGTTGTATTTTAAATGTTTTAAACCTTTTAAAATTTTGTTTTATGTATGCACTGTTCAAGTTTTTTACTTTGGTTCCTGTGTCAGTACAGTGTACCTAATTATCTTTATTGTCAAGTGCTTTTGACAGTTCTTGGTTGTATACAGAGTCGCACATCTCAGTCTAAATTCAGGAAAAACATTTATTGAATACTTATGTGCTTATTACTGGAAATATGGTTACTCTTTAGGATGTTAATTGGTTCTGAAATTAGCAAATGTATCATCTTGTTAGACTTCTTTATTTATAAAATTTCAGCCCTTTTATAATACCAGTATTCCTACTTGCTGTCCCCCTTTTTTAAAGAATTGATTTTTATTGATCTGAAAACTTTATATTGTGAAGTCTCTTCAGTTTGGTGAACATTTCTTTTCTTAATAGAAGACTGAGAACATCTCTACTGAAGTACTTAACAGTTTTTTGAGGTATAATTAATACTTGTTTGTGATTCTGTTATCTTATAAACTTTAACTTTTTTATTTAAGAACTTAAGTAGAATTATTTTCTAAATTTATTTTAAATTTGTGTGTTATAATTATTTACCTTGGCTCTGAAGTGGAACTGTTTTTATTAATATGTATGTAGTATATATGTTTTTAAGATAGTAAGGGAATTTGTGGAGGAAATTTTAAGTAATAAAGCTCTTCTGTCTAGGATCGTTTAGATTTCTTTATGCGGTCAGGTAGGGCATTTATCTTGATTGCTTCAAAGTTCCATTTGCCCTTTGGGATATTTGGTTGAGTAAAAGGCCTATATATTTTCTAATGATAGCAAGATGGACATCATTTAAATTTTTGAAAAGTTTGTTTTGACATAATTTTAGATTTCAGAGACAATTGGGAAGAAGAAATTATATTATAAACCATTTAGTGAAAACCTTATATGGATAATTTTTATAAGTTTCAGCTATTCACATACCACTTCAGCTTTTTGTTATAAAATAAAAAGGATATAGTTTTTATCCAGATGTTTTGTACATGGGTCTATATGCTTTTATTAATTGTCTTACTGGATCTTTAGCAGGGAAATGACCCTGTCACTATTCCTCACATCAATGACAGTTATAGATTGTGGTAATTTTGTAACTTTGGTTTTGAAAGTGCTAAAACTAGCAAATCAATAACTGCTATGTCTTGTTCTCTACTATGCTTAACCAAGTTGATTTGCTGTAGTTGTTAAAGACCAGTTTTTTGTTGACATAGTTGAATGGCTTGCATATATTTAATCTGTATCCGGAAGTCATAGAATAGCTTTAAAAATTACAAAAATAGGAAAGAAACGTTGAAGATTACTTTTAGGGCTCTGTTTGAGGCAAAAAAATTAGGATGCTGATCATTTCATGTTGGGAGATCACCAATAGATTTCTGGTCTGTTTTAGAATGCTTTGGACTCCAAAGTATTTATGTACATAATTGCAGTATTTGCATATGGTTTTTAGATTGCCCAGTAAACTTTTTTTTTTTAACTCCAGTGAGGAAAATCATTAAGTATTGGAGAAATGTCTGATCTTGATAATCACAACAGTTACCGGAATTCTTTAAAAATCTTGTTATCCTTAAAATTAAAATATTTGCCCAAGTAATAGGTTGTTGATACCAAATATATTGTATATACCACTTGAACATATTGTTTATATATACCACTTGTTTAATATATATACCACGTATGTAAAATCATTGAAATGGTTTTTGAAAAACTGCCAATACACAGTGTCAAGGAGAAATATTTTTTCTCTACTTTTACAAACATGTTCCCCTTTTACATGGATGGCTCTGATTCATAAATGTGAAGGAAGTCTTGTATTTAACCATTTCTTTATATGGTATATTGAAAAGAAATGTTCAGTGGCTGTAATTTGATTTATTTAAGACCAGGAAGACAGATATATTGTAGATATGTGGGTACGCAGAATACCTTTTATTCAAATAGTACTTACTCATAGCTCTTGTGCTCTTCAGTGAAACCAAGGTGTTCTTTGCAGGCCACGTCATGGCTTACAAAATGATCATTGACTAAAATAAGAAAAAGCCCCTCCTGTACATGGTTTTTGGAGATTAAACATTTTAGAAAGTCATTAAAATCTTACCGGTATCTTGCATATTTGCTAAAAATTGATTCATATTGTGCATTTAAGTACTTTTTTCAAATGTAAAGGAAAATTTCTAGTAGCATGCATATGTGATAGTCACTTTCCTGTCATGAATGACATTCAAGCAGTTTTGTTTAGTAAGAATTTTAGTTTGTGCTGCTTTCCTCACAGCAAAGTATTGTAATACATGTTAAGATTGGTTTTATAAGCCTCTTAGCAATGTGTGATTTGGTCCCTTTTTTGGCACACAAGTTTTTTTTTTTTTTTAAATTTTTTTTTTTTCAACGTTTATTTATTTTTGGGACAGAGAGAGACAGAGCATGAACGGGGGAGGGGCAGAGAGAGAGGGAGACACAGAATCGGAAGCAGGCTCCAGGCTCTGAGCCATCGGCCCAGAGCCTGACGCGGGGCTCGAACTCACGGACCGCGAGATCGTGACCTGGCTGAAGTCGGACGCTTAACCGACTGCGCCACCCAGGCGCCCCTGGCACACAAGTTTTAACTTTGGTCATAGCTCATAGTTTTGGGGCATCTTCACCATTAGAGGCAGAATTCATCTATGTAAAATCAGAAAAATTGTGTCGTCCTGACACTTGTCCTGAAAAAATTGATGTCTTAGTGCATTACTGAGATTTATTAAAAGGTGTTTACAAATTTTTTTGTTTTTTCAGTTTATTTTGATTTATTTTGAGAGTGACAGAGACAGCATGAGTCAGGGAGGGGCAGAGAGAGAGGGAGACCAAGAATCCTAAGCAGGTTCCACACTGCCTGCACAGAGCCCAGTGCAGGGCTGGAACTCAAGAAATGGTGAGATCATGACCTGAGCTGAAACTGGATGCTTAACTGACTGAGCCACCCAGGCATCCCTTTTTAAAAATGTTTAAAAAGTATTTAAGTAATCTCAGCACTCAGTGTAGAGCTTGAATTCAAACCCAACAGCCCAAGATCAAGAGTTGTATGCTCCCTCTGACTGAGTCAGCCAGCTGCCCCTTTTCACAAGTTTTTATGGCTTCATGCTTCTCTTGGACAGCATTTTCAATCAGACATTACATTTAACTAAACACAGTGGACCTTTGATCCAATAAAATCCTGTTTTCAGATTTTAATTATTCTTCTTCTTATTCATACTTGATTTGTGGGGGTGGCAAACTGTTCAGATTAATTAGAAATGTGGATCCAGCTACACATATATATTCATTCCATATTTGCACTGGGGTCTTTTTTCACTATTTTTATTATTCTGAGTGGTAGTTTTTTTTTTTTTTTTTTTTTTTTTTTTTAACCTCTTGTGCCATCACAAGAAGTCACAATCAGTGAACCTCTTGTGCAGTTTATCTTATTTTTGAGAATTGGCATTTGAACAAGAAAATACAAACAATACATGTAAGCAAAGTAGTAATACAAATGTGATGAAATACTAAGATTGTATACTGTTAATTGTTAGAGTAACTGATCACCCTTGTAAGAACATGCATAGCCTTTAAGAATAAAACATCATTTCCATAAGTGATGGTTAATATTAAATACCATTTTGAGTTATAATTAGAGTGATTTTGGTGAAAATGAGTATGTTTAGAAGAGAGCTAACAGAAAAGAGAGGCAAAAATTTGTAGAATTAGAGATGTAACCTTAGTGGAGGAGAGAAAATGCTGGAAGATGGAAAGAGTAGGATATAATAGCCATAGATCCTTGAAAGTTTGTCACATTGGCAAGAGATTTGACTTTTTTTTTTTTTTAATGTTTATTTATTTGGGGGTGGGAACGGAGAGAGAGAAGAGAGAGAATCCCAAGCAGGCTCTGCACTGCCAGTGCAGAGCCTGGCACAGGGCTCGATCCCATGAACTGTGAGGTCATGACCTGGGCTGAAATCAAGAGTTGGATGCTTAACGACTGAGCCACCCAGGTGCCTCAAGAAATTTGACTATATTATGAATAATGGGAAAGAGCTTAGATCCATTAGGGAGCAGTTAGAGGTACAGTTTGATTGGCTAAAAGGAAGAACTTAGGGTTCATCAGAAATAGAGTAATAGTTCCCTGGGAATATGAAATTTACACTTTTTTTTTTTTTTTACAGTTGACTTTTGCTCTCTTTAACTTAATGTAATATAAAGCCAAGTATATTTTAATTTTACTTTGCGTTGAATGAACATTTAATTTTCTGTCTTAATTTAAAATCTGAAAATTAATCATGTCTTCATCATTATATCCCTAAGTAATGTCTTACAGTTTATTCCTTTTATCTATTACTTAAAATTCATTTCATTATTATTTCTGAAGCCCGTTGCATATTTCACTTAAAATACAAACCTTGGATCAAGACTAGAACAGTTTTTATTCTTTGGGTTACTGAATCTTTTAAAATTTAACTTGCATATGTGTGTTCTTATAACGGGCTTCTTTTCTCAAGATCTGGGATATTTGGTTCTATTCAATCTACCTTTTTTCTGGAAATCCCAGAGCCCTCTGTCCTGTCTAGGCTTGTCATTCTCTTGACCTGTTGAACATCTGTCATCCCTGAGCTTCACTGCACTCCTTGAGTAGAGCTATTAGAGCTATTACTTTTCTGTATTACATCTGTTCCCTCTTAATGACATCCTTAGTCAGTTTCTGGTCATACCATATTTGAGTAATAATTTGCTTTTATTTGAATATCACCTTTCTTAAAATTTTAAGGCATTATTTCTTAGCCTTCTAGCATCTAGTATTGTGGTTAGGTTGCCTGATTCTTGTATGAGACTTTTGCTTTGTTAGGTGGCCATTCTTGCACTCCTGCTTTAGAATCTTTTCTGTATCTTTTGGTGTTTCATCTTTAATTTTTGCTGGGCCCTTGGTGGGTTTTCAGTTTGGAGAGTGATCCCTTCAGCTCTGTGAAATTTTCTTCTGTTTTCTCTGCAACTCCTAGTAGGCAGATTTTGCCCTTTCTAGAGGACACATTTTTCATCTCTTTCTTGAATATTTGCCATCTTTTGCTTTATGTCTTTTTAGAGAGTCACTGTCATATTTTCCATTTCTTTGAATATTTAATTTTGACAATTGTATTACTGTTTCTAAGAACTCTTATGTTCATTCATACCATTTTTAATTTTTAAATTTATTTATTTATTTATTTATTTATTTATTTATTTATTTATTTAAATTAAGCTTTATACCCAGTGTGGGGCTTGAACTCCACCCTCAAGACAAGAGTTGCCTGCTCTATCTACTGAGCCAGCCGGGTGCCCCTATTCATACCATTTTTAAATAGTATTCTGTTTGTTATAGGGTTATAGTGAGAGTCTCTTTATAGTCTGAATTAATTTTTTATTTGTATATTTTGGTCTTACTGTGTTGTAAGCTTTTTCCAAATGTCTAATTATTTTTGGTTTGTTGATGTTTAAAATGGGAGAATAGGAAATGTATGTCAGGTTTGCTGTGGGATAAGTGAGTATTAGCTAGATAGCCTGCAGTTATTTTGGGGAACTTCTGAATACCAGGATGAGAGGCGCTTTATCATTAGGTGTTCATTGGTTTCACTTCAGGGTTAAGAAAAGATTTTCTTGCTTGGAGTTCATTGCTTGGCTATAAGCCTTATTGGGTAGTATTGAAGTCAGGGGAAGGGATGAGGTTGACCTCTTAGTATGTTAGTCCTTAAGGTAATTCTTTTATTTTCTAGCCCAGGTCACTGCCAATACCCTTTGTTGGGTGGGGTTGTTCCCTCTTAAGTTACAGCTCCCTTTGGCTCTAGGCTGTAACTTTTTCATGCTCCGTTTCATTAATCTCTTCTGTTGAGGTTTCTTTTCATCTTTCAGAAGTGTGTTAAAATCTTTCATCAGCTTTTGGGCTTCCTCTTATTCTTTGTTATTATGGGCTTTTACCTTTTAATCCTTTATTCTTATTTTAATGGGATTTAGGGAAGAATAGGAGATAAAATTTGGCCCTAGGGAGCCAATGACTTTTTTAATTAGGTCAGGTAGAAAATTTCTGATACCCAGTAATTCCTTCTTAAGAATTTTGGAACGCTTAGTATCCAAAATCTATGAAGGACTTACCAAACTCAACCCCAGAAAAACAAGTAATCTGGTGAAGAAATGAGCAGAAGACATGAACAGACACTTTTCCAAAGAAGACATCCAGATGGCCAACAGATACATGAAAAGATGCTCATCATCAGGGAAATACAAATCAAAACCACACTGAGATACTACCTCACACGTCTCAGAATGGCAAAAATTAACAACTCAGGAAGCAACAGAAGTTGGTGAGGATTTGGAGAAAGGGGAAACCCCTTCCACTATTGGTAGGAATGCAAGCTGGTGCAGCCACTCTGGGAACCAGTGTTGAGGTTCCTCAACAAATTAAAAATAGAATTACCCTACGACCTAGGAATTTATCTAAAGGATATAGGAGATGATTCATAGGGGCATATGTACCCCAATGTTCATAGCAGCTCTATCAACGATAGCCAAATTATGGAAAGAACCCAAATGTCCATCAACTGATGAATGGATAAAGATATGGTATACATATATAGTGGAATATTTCTTGGTAATGAGAAAGCATGAAATCTTGCCATTTGTAACAACACGGATGGAACTGGAGGGTATTATGCTAAGTAAAGTATGTCAGTCAGAGAAGGACAGATACCATGTTTTCACTCATATATGGAATTTGAGAAACTTAACAAAAGACCATGGGGGGAAAGGAAGGGGGAAAAATAGTTTCAGAGGGAGGCAAACCGTAAGAGACTCTTGAATACAGAGAACAAACTTTGAGTTCATGGGGGAGGGTGCGGGGTAGGGGAAATGGGTGATGGACATTGAGGGAGGGTACTTGTTGGGATGAGCATTGGGTATTATATGTAATTGAAGAATCGTGGGAATCTACTCCTGAAGCCAAGAGCACACTGCATACACTGTATGTTAGCTAACTTGACAGTAACTTGTATTTTAAAAAAAAAAAAAAAAAAAAGAATTTGGAACCCTCTTATTATCTTGCCTTTGTCAGTGTTGAATTTTACCCTGTTGTTTATTTCTTCCATGGTCAGTTTGCACTTGTTCTCTCCTTTTTAAGATTTCTTAACCTATTAGTAGTATTAATCTTAATTGCTAGTTTTTTGTTAGTAACAAAGCTATTAACAAACTTCTGAGAGTTTGCAAGTGTGTTAGAATTTTCTAAAGAAGAACCAATAGGTGTGTGTGTGTGTGTGTGTGTGTGTGTGTGTGTGTGTGTGTGTGTGTAATACAGAGATACACAGAGTGTGTGTGTGTAAGACAGAGATAATGAAGTTAAGATTGTTTTATTTTAAGAAATTGGTTTATGTGATTGTGGAGGCTGGCAAGCCCAAAATCTGCAGGGTAGGCTGGTAGACTGAAGACCCAGGGAAGAATTGATGTTGTGTCTTGAGTCTGAAGACAGAATTCCTTCTTACTCAGGGGACCTCCATCTTTTTTCTCTTAAGTTTTTCAACTGATTTGTTGGGGTGCATCCATGTTATGGAGGATAATCTGTTTTATTCAGAGGCTACTGGTGTAAATGTTAATTTCATCAAAAAATATATTCACAGTAACATTTAGACAGGCATTTCACCAAATAACTGGGTTCTGTGGCATAATGAAGTTGGTACTTATTACCCATGAGAGCAAGGTACCAAACTCAGAACATGATAGATTATTCTTTGAACTATTACTGCTAGTTTATATATGTTGTCATGAAACTGCTTTTTTTTTTAATTTTTTTTTTTTAACGTTTATTTATTTTTGAGACAGGGAGAGACAGAGCATGAACGGGGGGAGGATCAGAGAGAGAGGGAGATACAGAATTGAAACAGGCTCCAGGCTCCGAGCTATCAGCACAGATCCCGATGCGGGGCTCGAACTCACAGACCGTGAAATCATGACCCGAGCTGAAGTCAGCTGCTTAACCGACTGAGCCACCCAGGCACCCCATGAAACTGCTTTTAATCTCAGAGTTTCATGGGGAGTTTGCAGGCAGAGGAGCTTATAAAACCCCCAGTTCTTTTCTTTTATAAGGGATTATATATAAAGGAAGTTGAAAAATAGCTAATATGTGTGGATGTTAATGTAACAGGTACTGCACAAAAGTACTTGGCCAACATTATTTCATTAGTTTCACAAAAGCCTTAAAAGCTGTAAGTAACTATCAATCCCATTTTATAGCTAAACTGAAATTTTGAGAGTCGGTTAAGTGATTTGCACGTTCACTAATACGTAGGTCATAGACTAGAAAAGATTCTTAGTCTTCTTGTCGTCAAGCACATGAGTGTTCTTAAGATCAAGGCTCTAAAACTGTATCCCAAATTTCATTTGGCTTCATAGTCAGCAAAATTAGGATGAGGAGTGGTTTTAAGTTCCGTTTTTAAAGGACCAAAGGGGATAGTTCTCGTCTTTCCCTTTCAAAGAATGTATGCATTTTTGCATTTATAAGATTTATGAATGCCTGATATGGCTCTTCATTATTAAAGACTACATGTTTTAGAGAGAGAGTGTCATTGGCCAGTCTAACGTCTTCTCATTTTGCAGTTGAAGAAATTGAGACTTAAAAATAAACATTAACTTGAAGAAGGTTTGTTAAAAGTGGGTTGTTTTGGTTTTATTCACTTACTGAGTTGTGTGTTTCATATCAGGTTGTGCTTAGTTTCTCTTTTTATGGAGCTTAAAGTTTAGCATGGATGTTTTGATGTTTTATGATGTTTTGAGGATGCTTAGTAAGTCTAGTTATTTATTTAACATTCACTTACTGGGAGAGGTGGCCTCCCATGGGTCTTGTGTGTTCTTGAACATTCCTGCTGAGTGTGCCAAGAATGAAAGGTCTTGATCACTCTTAAACTGGGCCATTTTTTAGGGTTGTGTTTGAAGCAAACAACTTTGAAGAATAGGATAACACTTGCTCCTTCACCCAATCACCTCTTACCCCAGACAAATTGCAGACTTGCGTACTGCTTGCAATGAAAGTGATAAATTCCTCACACTGTTCCTCTCTTGTATCTCACCCCAATATGTAGGCATCTGTCTAGGCCCACCTGTTGCCCCTATGGAACTTGGGGTGGTGGTGGGGGCAGAGAGAACTGGTCATGCTTCTTGCTCTGCCACAATGATAGAATTGTCTCTGACCTGGTAGTCTCCTGTCAACACCATGTATTAGTAACAAGCTAGTTTGTTAGTTTGCAAGTGGGGTAAAAATCACGGACCCTTCACAGTTCTTAGCATGACTGTGTTGAAGTTCAGAAATGATATATGGGGGCTTACCAAGCACTTTAATTATTAAAGATGAAAAAATTATTCCATGAAGGCTAGGATAGCTCTGTATATAGTATGTTGTTCATATAGGCATTAGAGTAGTACCTAACCTAGCACATAGTAGGTGCTTAGTAAATTTTAACTGGGTGGAGGGCAATTCAAGGAAAGGGGAAAAACTAGGGCCAAGTAGTGGAACCAGAAGTTAAGATAGTAAAAAATGTTTGCTGCAGGTAGGGCACAACTTTGGCTCTCAGATTTCTAGCAGTCATTGTGGAAGAGGAAAACATTCCAAGGGGAAAAATTATTGTCCTTAAAGTGAAAACAAAGTCAAAGTACCCAGGAAAAGGAAAACCTTTTCTGATAGTAAAACTAGAAAGAAATATTATCCACAGTTTTGTCCTAGTGTGTGATATGCTAAAAGAAAATCCTTACCAACATACTCTCAATGAACATGAGCTTTTTATTACAGTGTCACTCAGTATGTATCCCAGTATAAGCTGTATTATAGGGACTAATATAATGACCTGACCCAATCCTAGGTTAGATTTTATGTTATCTTTCAAACAACTATCCTTGGATATCATTTCTTATATCAGATTGTTAAGTGTATTGATGGGAAGGTGAGTTACATGATACTGTCAGAGATCTGGTGGGAATGCAGTTCTCACCCCTCCACCCCCCCCTTTTTTTTTTGCCAGCCAAAATGCATAGACATCAGCTTTATACATACACAAGGATGTGTATGGAATTATGTAAATTTAAAAGCTCTAATGGGGGATTTGTTTGAATAGGAGGCTTCTCTGCCCTCCCTGGGAAGAGGAGGACAGAGCCATTATTTTCCTCAGAAAATGATTTTGGGATCCTGAAAATGATTTTGCATAAATGGACAGTAGGAACCTCATAATTTCAGACATAAATGAAGATCATTTTGGCACAGATAATTTTTGTTCTAAAATTTTTTGTGTTTATTTATTTTGAGAGAGCATGCATGGATATCTGAGGGAGGCACAGAGAGGGAGAGAGAGAGAGACACACACACACGCACACAGAGTGTCCCAGGCAGGCTACTCGCTATCAGTGTGGCAGGGTTGGAACTCAGGAATTGTGAGATGACCTAGCTGAAATCAAGAGTTGGACACTTAGCTGACTGAGCCACCCAGGCACCCTGATAATTTTTGTTTTATAGCCCTTGTTTTAAGTTGCAACTTTTGTTGAGTAAGATTCTACCCCCTTTAGTTCCATTTGATTATTGCTGTTTTCTTCCAGTTATGGAAGGATTGCATAATCCCTTATTGCCATTTTCACCATTATCACTGCCTTGATTTCTATGGAACTCTTTAGGTTTGTTCGTTTTACTTCTGTCCCTTGTACTCAAACCCCTCCATATTTACTTGCCTTAGTTGGAAAATGTGCCTGGTTAGAATTCTTGTTCTCTGTCCCTCCTCTGAATGTGTGCATAAACTTTTAAAAAAGTAATGTCTGATAGTTATTCAGTTACATTATGGTTATTTTAGTAGTTTTTAATTTTTTTCCTTGTTTCTTAAATGTTTATTTATTTTGAGAGAGAGCAGGGGAGGGGCAGAGGGAGAGAGAGAATCCCAGGCAGGCCCTGTGCTATCAGCGCAGAGGCCCACATGGGGCTCAAGCTCATGAACCTTGAGATCATGACCCAAGCCGAAATTAGGAGTTGGACACAACCTACTGAGCCATCCAGGTACTCCAGTTTTTAATTTTCTTAAATAGGAGAAACATCATATCTGACCAATCTCATTGGAAGACTATTAGATTGGAAAACTAGTCTAAAACTAGATTTTTGTCTATGATGATTGGCCCACCATCACCTACTGGTGAGAGGAGGAAAAGAGAATAATACCTTCTTTTTGTTTTGAGTAAGAAAGTCAAGGTATATTTTTCTCATCCCAGAGCTAAGTTTAGTCTTAATTTTATAGCTTTCATCACAGGAAAGTTATTTTAAAAATGTAAAATTTATAAAATATGGCTGGCATAGTATTTTGAAGAGAATAATGTTTGAATAATCCTAATTGTATTAGAGTATAGTTAAAATGAAGAACATAGGAGTCTGTTCTGATGATACATAAATTTGAATTTACTTTCTCATTAATAGGGTTAGGAATGGTCACATTTTCATATTAGCTTTCACATGCTTTATGAACCCATACTCTGGGTTCAAATTTAGAGTAATAATAGAGTGAGCCTGACTTCTGAGTCCTGGTTTTGTGGGGAAGTAGGAAGAGAAGTTTTTTTTAAACCCTTCACCTTGTGCAGTTTGAAAATATGTAATATGTTTATTTTTGATCATCTTATATTTTTAATATATTACAGAATTCTCTCACCTTCCTACCTCTTTCTTCCCAGCTGAATTCCTTTCAGCCTCATTCTTTATTTGTGAGTTTTTTTTTTCTCCAGAATTAACTGCTTACTCTATCTGTAATCAAAATTTGTTTCTATACCTTGTCTGTGATCTCAGCTCAGAATTTAAACAAGTAAGTTTATCACATTATATCTAGTTAATTTAAAC
Organism: Leopardus geoffroyi; assembly: GCF_018350155.1. Lineage (NCBI taxonomy): Eukaryota > Metazoa > Chordata > Mammalia > Carnivora > Felidae > Leopardus > Leopardus geoffroyi. Next base: position 57,641,889 of record NC_059332.1, read on the forward strand.
ACGATTGATAACTCGTTAACAGTTCCAGAACTGTTTATATCATTGGGGTGCCTGGACGGCTCAGTTGGTTAAGTGGCCTACTCTTGATTTAGGCCCAGGTCATGATCTCACAGTTCATGAGATCGAACCGCTAGCTGGCTCTGTGCTCGTGGCACAGAGCATGCTTGGGATTCTCTCTCTCCCTCTGTCTCTGCCCCTCCCCTGTGCGTGTGCTGGCACATTCTTTCTCTGTCTCAAACATTTTAACAGAAGAACTATTTATATGATTAAAAGAGGATGTTTTCTAGTGTAAATCATCTTGCATTTATTGGATGTTTGTACATTTTAACGTGGGTAAAAAAGTTTTTTCTACTGTATGTGGATACAAAGTTTTTTGTAGTATATGTAGTGGGTGGTCTTTGGACAGGAAGGCTAATATTCTATGATTTTGCAGTTTAAAAGAGTAGAGTTCTTGATTTGACAGTTTAATGTGGTAGCAATTTGATCAAATATACTTATTTCTCATAATCAGAATATTTGTTATAAGATGTGTGATATTTACTTATTTTAATCAACATGAGATGGTTTATGAACAGCTTTTTAATGTTTAAAGCAGTAAATTATTCTACTTTGTAGTTTTAAAGTAATTATGGTGTAAAGAAAATCAAGGATTACTGAGGAAATGCTTCTTGAGGAAATACTTCTTGACTTTGGTTTTGCTCTTCTGTTCCTTTGTTTAATTAACTCTGTAATTTTTATTCTTACCATCTTTTTCCCATGGAAGAAAAATGAATAATGAAATATCTCTAAACCCTGTATTTTGGTGTGTCTTGAGAATGTTGACCAAAAGGATTTCTGATAAAAGAGTGAGAGCTGCATCTGCAGTTGTTATGGGATCTCAATGATGAGACAGTTTGGCTGTTAGTGGCTCGAGAGAGAGAAGCTTGTTTTAAAGGCCCTATCCCTTACCCATCTTCCCTGTCTTAGGGATTGGTGTACCTGCCAATCAGAGAAGTTGAATTTCATAATTCCTTGGGAGTGGCAGATTCCTGTTATTAGAGAATTAGGAAAGCCTAATTACCTGGATTTCCCAAATCATAGACCTAGGCATCCTTGGCCTATTGGCTGATCTCAGAAATACTTTCCCTATTCTAGGCTCTGTTTTCTCTAGTTTGTTGCTGTGATGGATTTGGTTCTCATGGATTGTGACTTATTGGGGCATCTTAATAAAAATTTTTGGCTTTTTGGCCTAGGATTAAGTTCAGCTGGGAGTGACAAGAAAACTCCAAATAACAGTGGTATGAAGAAACATTTATTTTGTTATATAGTAGCTCAGAAGAAGGTGACTGAGAGTTGGTGTGGACCTCCAGTGTCAGGGACCTAATAAGCTCCTGACACTTGTGCTATCTACATCTACCTTGTGCTATCTTGTATGTCCCTAAATCGAGGTTCACCTCATAGTTTGAGATGGCTTCTCCAGTATCCAACTAGAAGTTGGATTCCGGTCAGTAAAAGAGAAAAGGAGAAAGGAAGGTATGCCCCTCTCCTTTTATGATTATATCCTGAGAGTTGCATGTACCATTTCTCCTTTCACTTCATTGGCTGTAACTTAGTGGCCATAGCTAGCGGTAAGGTGCATTGAAGTGTTGTCTTTATTTTGGGTGACCAATACTCAGCTAAACAACAAATTCTAGTGAGTGAAGAAGGGTGGCTGAATGGATATTGGGCAACAGTTAGCTAGCCCTCTCAAGCACAGATTCTGTAGTTCACTCTGTGAAGAGGCTAAGATTAGGACTTTTTTCTTGGTAAATTGACCTCAGCATACAGGTTATCCTGGGAGGTTTGATTACCTGGCTTGTTTTCAGAGTTGATTCTGCCTCACTCATCAAAGACTTTTCTAGGCTGCATTATCTATTTCTTACCCCCAGCTAATGGAACCTGGGTCACAGTTCATAAAGTTCCAGGTCTCTGTTCATAGATCATGATTGCCAGCTTTTATCAAAACGTTTAAGGGATATTAAATTCTTGTCTTGTTTCACTCTGAGGTGGGGGTGTCAGAATTGCTGCTTCTATATCTGAGGCTTCATTTCATTAAGATAATGGTGTCCAAACTTGACTGTACATGTTTATCAGCAAGACATTTTACTTGTATGTGTATTGATACACTTGTCCTACTATACTAATATATTAATGTTTGTTATATAGCATATATGATAGATACTTGAAAATATGCCATAGATAACAAATAATATTTACACTTTAAAAATTATTGTCAATTGTACAAGAACTTTTTTGGAGTGCAGTATGATTGATCATACTTCATTATTATTGAAAAATTCATCTTGTCCTTTACATAACAATGTTTTATGTTTTGGTTACAAGTTGAATTTATTTTGATGCTTGATTTTAATGGCTCTTCTGGATGAAAGCCATAATACAAGAAAGAGACATGTATTTACATGGAAGAAATTCACCATAGGCTCTACATAACGAATTACAATCCTAGATTTTTGTTCCTTATCTATCAGGTGTACAAAGGCTTTTATTGCAGCTAAACTAGAACATTTTTTGCCATCTTCAGTGTGTCTGTTCTTTTAAACCAATAAACCAGTGTGTCTGTTATTACCTTTTAAAATATTTACCATTTGAACTCAGAACTCACTGATTCTTTTTATTTGGAAAAATTTTAAAGTTTCCAGATAAGATTTCTTTAGGTGCTAAATTTCATTTTTAGTTACAAATTACATAATAATGGATATTCTGAACTTCTGTTTTCTTATCCCAAGTTTTTTCTTTTAATTCCAGTGTAGTTAACATACACTGTTATATTAGTTTCAGGTATACAATATAGTGATTCAACAATTCCATATATCTAACCAGTGCTCATTGCAAGTGTATTCCTTAATCCCCATCACCTGTTTCACACATTCCCCTCATCCACTGCCCCTCTGGTAACCATCAGTTTGTTCTCTATAGTTAAGAGTCTGTTAGCTCACGTTTCTTTTTGAAAAGCAAGTAATTTCTTACTCATTACTAAATGTTACCTTTTATCAAAAAAGGACAGATTAAGGGTGCTTATTTTTTCATATGACACATCACTTAAAACTGCTTATAATAGAAAAGGCCAGCATGTTTGTAACACTTGTCTCATTTATAAAACATTGTATTATTAAAAAAAAAAATGTATAACTCATCCTTAAGTGTAACAGTTCTTAAGGACTTTGCTGTGAATTAATGGAGAACCTTTCTGTAATACACAGATTTTAACAGTCCTTTCCCATTTTCTGAAAATTACTGTAAACAGTCCACTCTTTTTAAAGGTTTTTTTTTTTTTTTTTTTTAAATACAAAAAGAACTGTGTTGATGATATCCTGTAACAATGCAAAACGTTGAAGGTAGACAAGTGGTTTAAGGGTGCCCAGTGCCACCACATTATGGAATTCTCAGTTTTGCCTCAGGATATTTCTCTTTAGATAAATTATGACTGACATGAATTGAGCAAGGATCGTAGTGTCAGTTTGATTAAACATTGGTGAAGTTTAATTTCTTTTTAGTTTTTGGATAACCGTTAATATACATAATACTATTTCATTCCTGGACAGAGATTGTGTTTACACCCCGTTAGATCTATATACTTCCTTAAGAGACCATCTACTTAGTGCACACTTAAAGTCTAATGGAAGTTGTTATAAGGGTGTCTATTGAAATGGTATTTTATTTGAGGCAGTACCTTTTTAATGTATACTGCCCATTTTTCATATTTTTCTTTCTAAAGAGTTTTGATAAATACCTGACAAACTTTGACTTTTAAGCTTCATAAAATATAAATATTTGTAACTCATTCTGGGTGCTTAATCATCCTTGACTTCATCTTAGTTTCTGTCCCATCTTTTTCTTTAGTTTTTCTTTTTTTCTTTTTACATATTAGCTTACGTCATATATCTTTTAGAAGACTACTTTAAATCTGTGTTGGAACAAAATAGCTTATAAAACAAATGTATGCTGTTAGATACTTGATTAAGGGTATATTTTATTTTGAGCTTCTCCTTTTTTTCTTTTTAAAGATTTTGCTTTTAAGTAATTTTATACCCAGTGTGTACCTTGAACTTAAAACCATGAGGACAAGAGTTGCACTGTATCAACTGAGCCAGCCAGGTGCCCCACGCTTCTCTTTTTTTTTCTAAAAATTGAACTTTGTATTTTGAAAAGTTAAAACATACTGAAACAGGAAGAATAGTACAGTATACACACATTTACCATCACCAAGGTAGATAGCTGTTAATGTTTTGCTGTATTGGCTGCATCCATTTATCTGTCTGCCACATCATCCTCCCACTCCTTCCATCTAATGAGTTTAATTTCACCATGCATCTCTGGAAAAAGGATTTCTACATGACAATGTTATAAGCATACCTGAAAAATAGGTAATTCCCTAAAATCCAATATCCTGTCCATATTCAGGTTTGTCATTTGTCTACAAAATACCATTTTCATTTGGCTTGTTCAAATCAAGATGTAATTAAGGGACTTAAGTGTTGTATTTAGTTCTATTTCCGAAGCCTCATATTTTCCAGTGATACTGATTTTTTGAAGAAATAAGACCAAATATTTCTTGATGTCCTAAGTTTTGGATTTTTAATATCATTTCTTTATGATGTTAGTTAGCTTGGTATGTTGCTTTTATGTCCTGCAAATTGGAAGTTAGATTGAAAAGCTTAATTGGATTCTGGTTATACATTTTGGCAAGATTCCTTCATAGGTGAATGTGTGTAGTTAATATAATACCACATCAAGAAGTCTTAACAGTGTTTGGTTTTGATGTTAAATTCAATTACTGGATTTGGCAAAAGCCAAAACTCTGCTTCCTAAATACTTGAGATAGCAAGTAATTTGTAGAGATAAAACTTTGGCAACATGAAAATATTAGTTCTTCATTGACCTTTCCTCTAATGGTTTTATGCATCCATTGATGATACTTGGTAGAATCAGTTGTAGCAAAGTGATGATTTTTTAATTCTGTCTTTTCCTTTACATTTATTTGTTGGCATTCGTCTGGCAAAGAAGCGTTTTCCCTTATTACCTGGTTATTAACTACATTCCTATTGAAGAGGCAGATTAAAGGAAAGAAGTAACATTTGACCATCAGTTTCCAGATCACATCCAGTGCCAGAGGTGGCAGATTATTTTTTTGGCTCTTTCCTTTTAGATTGTCATAATTAAAAAAAATACATTGTGTTACAGTCTTTTTTAATGCTTAAAGTGCCCCAGATGTAATTAGTGAGATGGATGGAGTACCTTTAAATGTGTGTATTCGTGTCCAGTTGTATACATTTACGCAGGGAGAATTACGTACATTGGCATTGTGGAGTGCTTCTTAAAGCACTTACTGATTTCTCTTTAAATTCGGAGATTAAATATGATTTAAATTTTGGCCTTAGAACCATATTTTCCTGTTTACATGTATAATTACAGTCAATTTCTTTATGAAAGATTTCCTGATAAGCAGCTTTACAAAAGTACATCCAAGGAGGTCATTTTGGTAGCTTATCTGTTGATAGGGTTTGGTAGAAAAATTTTCCTAGGTTTAAGGTTTAACGTTGATAAAAATGCTTTAAATCAAATTTGATACACTTTGGTCACAGTAGGAAAATTGTCAAATAAATGACGTTGACTAATGGATAAGCAGTATTGGCTCTAATAGAGAAACATTCATGTGATGTTTTAGGAAAGCAATTTTCCTATATAGTATTTTCCAAGAAAGAGTTTTAAAATGATTTTTTTATTTTAACCATTTTGGGTGGGTCATTTTCTAAAACATATTAGATAAGTCTTTTTTAAAAAATAGTGAACATAATGCAGCTTTTAACTGATTGAATTTTCTTAGGAAATAAATTATTTTGTCATTCATTAGTAGTGATATCCTTAGGTACAATTTTAGTAGGTGGGGCTTTTGGTCCTTACATACTTGTGGAAAAATTTTTTTTAATGATTTATTTTTCCTTTTAAAATAACAATGTTTTTAGAACCATCAGTGTATCTTTCTGAAGATATATTTTGTCTAATCTCAGGAAAGTGAGATTATTAGAAATACATGAAATAAAAGTAAGAGGATACATGCTTGTAAATTAAGGTGTGTGTGTGTAACACAGATAAAAATAAACTTTATTAACGTAGTTCTTCACTGAAGCCTGCTACTTACTTTTCCTTATGAAGGGCTTTAGAATTAGAATCTTAACTGAAATGAATTTGAGTGATTGGAATCATCCAGTCCAAATTGCTTATCCAAATTCCTCAATCCATAGAACCCAAAGAGATTTAATGAACTAACAGAAAGTATGTACTGATTCCTAAATCTACATTATGAAATGGAAGGAGATATGTTTCACTATATATACAGTTGCTTGAAGATTAAATAAATAAATAAATTCTTGTTTTGCTCATTGAATCAAGACCTTTAGGTATGTTTATCAGATATTTTTATGTTCTCTTCTTGTGTTTTTCAAGTTCTAATAATTGTCTTGTATGTTCTAAATTTATTGCAGAGTTGACACTTTTATTCTATCAAAGTTATATAGTTTTTAAAAATTTCAGTGTTTTTGAGGTATAATTGGCATGTAAAATTGTAAGATATTTAGAGTGTATATCATGGTGATTTGTTATACGTATGTTTTGAGTAAGGATTCCCCCTTGTGTTAATTAATACATCATCACATTGCATATTCATGTTCATATTTATATATTTTATGAGAACATTTCACTTCTCTTCTAGCAAGTTTCAGTTATGCAGTAAAGTGGTATCAATTATATCATGTTTTACAGTGGATCCTCAGACCGTATTCATTGTATAGCTGGAAATTTGTACCTTTTACCGACCTCAACCTCTTCCTATTTCCCCCACCCCCTAGCCCCTGGCAACCACATTTTTACACTCTGTTTTCATAGGTTTGACTTTTTTTTTTATTCCACATATAAGTGATACTGTGTAGTATTTGTCCTTCTCTTTTTTTGACTTCTTTCACTTAGCATAGTATCTTTAAGGTCCGTCCATGTAATCCCAAATGGTGGGCTCTCCTTCTTTCTCATGGCTGTATAATATTCCTGTGTGTGTGTGTGTGTGCGCGCGCGCATGCGCGCACACCACATCTTTATCCATTTATCTGTTGATGGACACTTGACTATTGTGAATAATGCAGCAAACATGGGAGTACAGGTATCTCTTTGATACCTTCTTTGCATTTGGTTTGGTATATACCCAGAAGTGGGCTTGCTGGATCATATGTTAGTTCTATTTTCAGTATTTTGAAGAACCTCCTTACTCTTTTCCATAGTGCCTATACTAGTTTACATTCACACCAACGGTATGTAAGGATTCCTTTTTCTCCATATCCTCACTAATAATTGTTCTTTTTTGTCTTTTTGAAGGTAGCCATACTAACAGGTGTGAGGTGGTATTTCATCCTAACAGGTGCGAGGTGATATTTCATCATGGTTTTGGTTTTGATTTGCATTTCCCTGATAATTAGGGATGTTGAGCAACTTTCATATACCTGGCCATTTGGCCATTTATTTGTATGTATTTTTATTGTTATTTTTTAATGTTTATTTTTGATAGAGAGAGAGAGAGAGAATGAGTAGGGGAGGGACAGAGAGAGAGGGAGACACAGAATCTGAAGCAGGCTCCAGGCTTCTCACTGTCAGCAGAGCCTGATGCGGGGCTCGAACCCAGACTGAGAGATCATGACCTAAGCTGAAGTCAGATGCTTAACCAACTGAGCCACCCAGGTGCCTCATATTCTTCTTTGGGAAAATGTTCAGTCCCTCTGCCTATTACTTCATTGGATTGTTTGTTTGCTGTTGAGTTCTGTGAGTTCTTTATATACTTTAGATATTAACCCCTTATCAGATACTTGATATGCATATTTTCTCCCATGCTGTAGGTTGCTATTTCATTTTTTTTTTTTTATTATATGAAATTTATTGTCAAATTGGTTTCCATACAACACCCAGTGCTCATCCCAAAAGGTGCCCTCCTCAATACCCATCACCCACCCTCTCCTCCCTCCCACCCCCCATCAACCCTCAGTTTGTTCTCAGTTTTTAACAGTCTCCCATGCTTTGGCTCTCTCCCACTCTAACCTCTTTTTTTTTTTTTTTTTTTTTTTTTGGTTGCTGTTTCATTTTGTTGATGGTTTCCTTTGCTGTGGAGTAGCTTTTTAGTTTGGTGTAATCCTGCTTTTGTATTTTTGTTTCTGTTGCCCATGCTTTTGGTGACAAAATCCAAAAAATTACTGCCAAAACTGAAAAAAAGAGCCTACTCTCTATATTTTCTTCCAGGAGTTTTATGATTTCATGTCTTACATTCCAGTCTTTAATTTATTTTGAGTTGATTTTTGTGTATGGTATGTGATAGAGGTCCATTTTCATTCTTTTGCATGTGGCTATCCAGTTTTCCCAACACTGTTGATTGAAGAGAATCCTTTCTCCATTGTATATTCTTGGCTCTGCTGTCATAAATTAATTGACTATATATGCATGTGTTTATTTCTGGGTTCTCTATGCTGTTCCACTGATGTGTGTGTATTTTTGTGCCAGTACGGTATTGTTTTGATTGCTATAGCTTTGTAATGTAGCTTGAAATCAGGGACCATGATGCCTCTAGCTTTGTTCTTCCTTCTCAAGATTGCTTTGGCTATTTGGGGTCTTCCGTGATTCCGTACAAATTTTAGGATTGATTGTTCTGTTTCTGTGATAAATGCCATTGGAATTTTGATAAGGATTGCATGAATCTATAGATTGCTTTGAGTAGTTTGGGAGTTTTAACATTAATTCTTCTACCATAGAATATCTTTCCATTTATTGTTGTCTTCATTTCTTTCATCAATGTCTTATAGTTTTCATTGTAGAGATCTTTCACGTCCTTTGTTAAACTTACTCCTGTTTTATTTTTTTTGATGCAGTTGTAAATGGAAGGTTATATCTTTAATCTTTAATATTACTTGGCCAAAGTTCCTTTTAAATAGAGACTTTAGCAGTTCTACTCTTAAGAAGATTTAGTTCCTATGCATATATCCTGAAAAAAAGCTACTAATTGTATCTTTTTGAGTGAGTAGATGTTTTGTTGTTTGGTAGTTCCATGGTGGGATACTTCTGATCTTTGTTTCTAAACTGTTAGTATTCTTACTCCTGAGTTCTGCAAGGTACTGCAAGGGGACAGTGCACTACTGTGATGGAGTAGAGGTGTTTTATTCTGTTTCTTTTGCTTGTTAAGGGTAATTCCATGATTAGAGTCTAGTTTAAGGTGATAGTTCTAATCTCTTGAGATAGAAACTTGGGAACAGTGACATTTGTGTATACTTTCATGTAGTTGTTCATTTAAACTGCTTAAGGCTGAACACTTGTATGGTCTAGCTGTGTTCAAGGAATTAGGGATATATTAGAAAGCATAATGACAAATTCCTGCTCTCATGAAGTTTACATTTTATTTAATATTGTGTATAATACCATTAAAAGTCTTTTCTTGGGCTATTACAGATTAGTCATGTTAGTCTCACCTACTGAAAATTGTGTAACCCTCTAAGAACTTTTAGCTTGGCCTCATTTATGTTTGGTTTCCTATTATATTTGAGTAAAAGTGAACCAAATGTTATGGAACAAAGTGCATAATTGGGATCTGATTCATTCAAATGGGAAACTCAGTAAATAATGGTAAGATCCGTATTATAAGACAGTTAAGTTGTATTTTTTTTTCAAGCAATTCTTGTTTTATGGTATCATTCTCATTAGATACCATTCCGGGCATCAACAGCTTATGGTATGGCTCCTCAATTGTGAGGTATAATAACTTGCTTTGGCATAAAAGTGGTTGGTACTATTTGTTCATTTAATAAGTACTTATTGCATACCCATCAGGTACCAGACTGTTTCCAGTGCTGGAGAGTACAGTTTTGTTTGAGACAAATAAGGCCCCTGTCCTCACGGAGCTCACAAAAAATGTAAGGTGATAGAGAATGTCTGGTTGTTTGGTGGTGGAGGCCATGGTGTATTTGAGTTGGGCTGGTCAGAGGAGGCATCTCTGTGAAGTTACCATTAAAAGTGGCAGTGTTCGAGGGCTGCCTGGGTGGCTCAGTCGGTTAAGCGTCTGACTCTTGATTTTGGCTCAGCTCATGGAATTGAGCCCCACATCAGGCTCTGCACTGACAGCACGGAACCTGTTTAGAATTCTCTATCTCCCTTTCTCCCAGCCCTTCCCCCACTGTCTCTCAAAATACATGAATAAATTAAAAAAAAAATTGGAGTATTCATAGAGACATGTAGTGGCCAGCCTTTTGAAGATCCTGGATTCCTGCATAAGTAAAGTACCTTCCTTGTAGAGAAATAGCAGATGGAAAGTATGCATTGATTTAAGTGGTGGTTAGTTAATCCTTCTGTCAGATTAAAGTAATCCACTGTTAATAAATAATTCTCGTATCATCTTGGATTGTGATTATATGATTACATTCATATTTAGTTTTTTACCCAGGAGAGTCTGTAATTGGTAGAATATATAAATGAACTAGGAGACAAAGATTTTCTTATGTGCTATCCCACCAAAAAAGAAGAACACTAAGAAATAAAAATAAAATTTAGATAACCAAAAACAATCCTTAAGCAACTAAGTACTCCTTAGTATTCCATAAACACTCATGTTAACGTTGTTTACCTGGTCACTGTAAATTTTCCACATTTGGCCAGTAGGTGGCCAGGTGTCTCTTCTTTGTGCTTGTTTTTAGAAGAACTGGATGGAGCTAATCCATTTGAAAATTTGTTATGTGTGTTTTGATATTTTCCTTAATTTCATAATAAATATTTCCTGGCAGTTAAAAAAAAGCTTTCTTATGATTTTAGCCCTTATGTCTTATATTTAGGTACATATTTAGATACTTATGAAATTAGATTTTCATGTTTCAAGACTAAGTTTTTATTTTCTTGTTTTCCATGGTCATGATTTGTAGTTAACATGATGGGATATCCACTCTACTTTTTGTCTTATCCGTGCTTGGTAGAATTGAAGGGTATATATACTCTGCCAAAATCCTTACAGTTGAATTTCAGTGTTATCACACATGATTTGGAAGTGCATTTTGTATACATTTATATTTATATATTTATCATATATCTGTATTACTCTATTCTTTTGCTCTTTGCTTATTATAGTGCAGCTTCTGGAAAGAATTCTCTTGTGTTCTTTATCCCCAGTATCTTTCTTCCAGATTGCGACTCTGCTAGATCCCAAGACTGTTTCTTTTCTTTTCTTTTTCTTTTTCTTTTTTCTTTTAACAGTGGCTTTCTATCAGTTGATCTCTGTCTTTTGAAATGATCTGTTCACTTGATTGGAACTCCTGTTATTCTGTCACCTGCCTGTCTTCTTTCTCTCAGTTTCTTTTGATACTCCTCTTCATTTTCCTGACCTCTAAGCACTGCACTATCTCAGGGTTCAGATTTTAGGTATCTTTTCTATTTTCTACTCACTGTCGTGCTGATTTTATCCAATTTTATAACTTAAAAAACTCTTCACGGGAGACCTGGCTTGCCTGGTCGATGGAGCATGTGACTCTTGAACTCAGGGTTGTAAGTTCAAGCCCCATGTTGGGTGTAAAGATTACTTAAAAAAAAAAAATCTTGGGGCTCCTGGATGGCTCAGTTGGTTGAGTGTCCATCCGACTCTTGATTTTGACTTTGGTCATGATCCCAGGGTCATGGTATAGAGTACCTCGTTGGGCTTGGCTCTGAGTGTGGAGCTTAAGATTCTCTCTCTCTTTCTCTCAAATAAAATAAAATAAATAATTAAATAAAATCTTTGAAAAATACTCTATAATTAAACTCATGTATGTATCTGTATATGTATGTGTATTTTTAGCCTCAACTTCTGGTCTAAACTCCAGACACCTGTGTTAATGTCTTTGGCTGTCTGTTGGGCATCTTAAACTTAATGTCTGAACTCTTGATGCCTATTTTCCCACCCCCCAGTTCCCTTAGTGCCAATTCTTCCTATAGTCTTTCCCATCTCTATAAATGGCAAGTCCTTTTGAATTGCTCAGCAAAAAACTTTGAAGTCATTATTTTACTTTCATATTTTCTCTTTCATATTTTCATATTTAGTTGGTCAGCAAATCTTGTTGGCTTTATTTTCAGGATATATCCAGAATCTGGCTACTTGTACTTCTCATTTTCTTCACTACCATTGTGGTCTTAGCCATTTCCATCTCTCACCTGGATTATAGCATTAGCCTGTAAGTGGCTTCCCAGCTTCTGCCCTTTGGGATTTGTTACAGTCTGTTCTGAAAAGAGTACCAAAAGTAATCCTTTACAAAGTTAGATCATAATCATGCCTGTGTGTTCACAGTGTTCTGGTAACTTTCTGGTTCATACAAAGAAAAAAAAACTAAAGTCCTTGTAGCCTAGACCCTTCTTAGTTTCCCCTGGTACCTCTGTATGTAATATTATCTTCTGTTCTTCTCACTTTCCCTAATCTAGCCACAGAGACCTGCCCCCAATCTATTCTGATATCCTAGTCATGTTCCTTCTTCAGGGTCTAGGTATTTGATATACCTTCTAAAAAGCTGTTGTCCCAACTTGTTCAGATTTTTCTTTCTTTTTTAAAAATGTTTATTTATTTTAGAGAGAGAGAGAAAGACAAAGTGCTAATGGGGAGGGACAGAGAGAGAGGGAGACACAGAATCCGAGGCAGGTTCCAGGCTCTGAGCTGTCAGTACAGAGCCTCATGTGGGGCTTGAACCCACAAACTATGAGATCATGACCTGAGCCAAAGTCAGATACTTAACTGACTGAGCCATTCCCAGGCTCCTTCCAGCCCATATAGTACCTTTTTAGGAATTCGAAAAAGACATCCTTGGGGGTACTTGTGTGGCTCAGTTGATTAAGCAGCTGACTCTTGATCTTGGCTCAGGTCATGATCTCACAGTACTGAGTTCAAGCCCCACGTTAGGCTCTGTGCTGGTAGCGTGGAGCCTGCTTGGGATTCTCTCTCTCCCTCTCTCTCTCCCTCTCCCTCTGCCTCCTGTGTGTGTATGTGCATGCACGTGCTCTCCCTCTCTCTTTCAAATAAATCAACTTAAAAAAAAAAAAAAGTCACCCTTTTCTCCTATGTAAGCTTGGAGAGCAGACAGAGGCCTGGATTTCAGTCTTCACTTTTCCTTTAGGCCAGAAGCTGTTGTGCAGTAAACAACCGGTACAAGTATCCCTGGCTTTTGCTGGCTATTTATTAAATTACAAATCATCCTTTATTCCTCTCTCCAGGCTATTACTCTTTCCTTTTAATTGTTAAGACTTATCATGTAACATGGTGTATGTTTGTCCCACCCTCATTTTAAAATGAAGCTTTATGGAAACAGTTTTTTAAAAATTTTATATTTTATGGAAAACATCAAACAAAGAAGAGTATAATGAAGCTCAGTGTACCTGTTACTTAGCTTAAACAGTTAATAGTTGGTTTTATTTCATTTATACCCCTCTCCTCCTTACCTGCCCCCACCCCAGGATTATTTGAAGCACAGCCCAAAAATCATGTAATTTCATTTGTAAATATTTCAGCATGTATCGCTAATATAAGAATTCTTTATTTTAAGAAATAACCACAGTAATATTATCCAAATATTAAAAGAACTTTAAAGATAGTTCTTAATATTTTCAAGTGTGCAGTCAGTCAGCTTCCAGTTTTACCCAGTTCCCTAAACATTTTTTTTTTTAAGTTTGAATTGGAATTGAAATAACGTCAATATATTGAGTTGGTTAGTATGTAAGTATATATCAGTCTGTATAAGTCCCCCCATCCAGTCCTTTTTTAATATTGTTGAAGAAACACGGTCATTTTGTCTTTGAGTATTCTGTATCATTGGTGTCTAAAATAATCTGGGCCAGCATGTGACATACAGTAGGTACTCAGTAAATGTTTTTAAAGGCATTAACTGAAAGGTAAATATAGTATTCTAGGATGGAATTCAAGTGTTAAATTTTTAGGGAATGATTACCATCTCACTTTTATGTTAGCTTAGTAGAATGATCTTGGCAATAAGAGAAATTATTTAGACAGTTGAGAAGGGATCACATGAAGGGCACTTAGGGCTGTAGAAATTTATTTGAAAAAAATCTGCCAAGATATACTTAATAATTGCTACCATTTAAGATCTTGTTATTTGCCTACCAAGCAGTGTATTAGAAGCTATATTAGCTAAAAAAAAAAAAAAAAAAAAAAAAAAAAAAAGTGATATTAGTTAATTCAGTTTTCACAGCAACCTTTCAATGAAGGGTTTAATTTGTCTTCATTTCCCATTGAGGTAATTAAAGTTTAGTGGGGGAAGTGGAGGAGAAGTGGGTGGTTGGCATTAATGTTTTTCTTAACAAACTTTATGAAACCAGACACCACTCCTTAAATCCTTGTGCATGGATAACTTTGATAAAAAGGAAAAAAATTAAAAAGTGGCATCAATAACACTACTTATTTCTACATAGAAAACCTTTGTTTAATGTGTCTCTTTTTAGCTTCATTTTCTAGGCAATCACAGATATTTTGGAAAAATTTTTTTAACAGAACTATTTTAATGTGAGATGGATTAGGAAATGTAAGAAGAAAGGGAAAAATCTCTGAAATAACCATTACTAGCATTTTGGTGTATGTTTTTTAGTATGTGTGAATATAGAACTTGGGAAACAGTTGTATTATGCCACGTGAAGTTCTTTCCCTCCTATAATGCTCGTTTAGCATATTGAAGACCGAAGATCTGTGGTGAAAAAACAGTTCTAATTGCTTTAACCCAGTGTCTGTCTTCTAGACTTCTTTGATAATGGAAATATTTGTGCACATTTAAATATAAGGCTTTAGAATGTATTAGATTACGGCAGAAAGGATGGATAATTTGATAGTATTGGAGTAACTGAAGATAACATTCTAAAGAAAAGTTACCTTAGATTGACACCAAATAATACTAAAATAAAATAAGGGAAAGTATTTGCATCAAATAGGTAACATAGATAATTACATATAGAATTCTAATACATTAAAAACACCTTCACACCTGAGTGGGAGAGTAGGCAAAGCTAACAAATACAAAAAGGCAGTATACACATCTGAAGTGTTCAAGGTTTTTTAGTAACTGTGTTTCTTTTAAAAATCTGAGACTCAATGCTAGTGAGTTCTTAATATGAATCTCTTTACACTGTAAATTGTTTGTAATCCCTTTGGAAAGCCATGTGATGAGATATATAAAATAATAAGATGCGTATATTCTCATTCTTTGACTCAGTAAACCTATGTGTTGAAGTTTATTGTAAAGAAGGAACTGAGAAAAAAATATGCGTGCATAGTAGCAGTATTTGTATTTTTTCAAATTAGGAACATCTAATATCTAAAATGATATATTCAACCAAAATGGTTAATTTTATGTAACATACAACTTGATGTATATCTTGCCACAGCCTCTTTGAGGAATGAGAGTATGAATCATCCATGAAGGAAATAACTTTTCCTAAAGGGAGTCCAGGTAGAGGCCGGGTGGTATTTTGCGACATTAGAGGAAAAAGCTGTGGGGGCTCTGTTAGGAGGATGTAACCATAAAATTTCTTTTTCTACTTCAGAACACAAGCCTTGTAAAAAGGTATCTAACCTTTATTATTGTGATGCTGCAACATCATGCTCTTTAGTTTTTTCTGAAGTCTGATACTTAATGTCAACTTTTTCTTTTAAGTTTACTTATTTATTTTGAGAGAGCGAGCAAGAGCACTAGCAGGGTAGAGACAGAGAGATGGAGAGAGAGGATTCCAAGTAGGCCCTGCACTGCCAGCTTAGAGCCCAATGTGGGGCTTGAACTCACAAACCAGGAGGAGTTCATGACCGGAGCCAAAGCCACGGGTTGGACACTTAACTGACTGAGCCACCCAGGTGCCCCAGTGCCAACTTCTATAAAAGAGGAAACAGTTGTCCTAGAAATAGTTTTTTGCACTGCCAGCATGAATTAAGGCATGTCCAATGTGAAGAATTTCATACTGTACTGTGGTTCTCCCTTTTTTTTTTTTTCAACGTTTATTTTTGGGACAGAGAGAGACAGAGCATGACCGGGGGAGGGGCAGAGAGAGAGGGAGACACAGAATTGGAAACAGGCTCCAGGCTCTGAGCCATCAGCCCAGAGCCTGACGCGGGGCTCGAACTCACGGACCGCGAGATCGTGACCTGGCTGAAGTCGGACGCTTAACTGACTGCGCCACCCAGGCGCCCTGGTTCTCCCTTTTATATGGTATTAGAGTGATTTAAACTAATCCTGTTCTTGAGAAATTCAGTAAGTTTGACTCCAAATGGCTTGGTTTTATTTTCTTTATCTCATTTACCTCTTTTTCCCAAAAAGATAGATTAGAAGTAAATGGTCTGGAATAAAGTAATATTAGTGTTGGGAGGATTTCACATAGACTTGACTGACCTCAGAACTCAGATTAAATTAGGGCCCTTTGCAGGTGAGGCTGGGAGGAATT
This sequence comes from Leopardus geoffroyi, assembly GCF_018350155.1. NCBI lineage: Eukaryota > Metazoa > Chordata > Mammalia > Carnivora > Felidae > Leopardus > Leopardus geoffroyi. The sequence continues at coordinate 57,658,386 of NC_059332.1, forward strand.
TTAATGTGATCTAAACTCAAGTTCAGGGATTTCTGAGTATGATGATAGATTTCATGCCAAAATTTCAAAATGAGAGTGACCTCTAATTCTGGAATCTGGGAGGGATGAAAAAGCATATGGTTTTTTTCTGTATGGCATAGCCATACACTTGTCTTCTAAAGAGTCCGGGTCATAGCACTGTTTTGGTAACCCAAAGTTTCCATTTTAGTGAATTTAAAAAGTTGAGATGTCAAATATTAAATCTTGGTTAGCCTTGTGGCAGAAGCAGGGGGAGATGTGGGAGGTCCCTGAAAATAGGTAGTGTTCTGAAAAGAACCCAGATTCTCCTTTACTTCTGTTCATTTTCTTAGCACAAACAGTTGGATTAAATTCTTTAAAACACAAATACCTAATTTGGAGGGTTTTGCTAGAGATTATTCATTCTGCATTGTGAATTACCTTTAGTTAGATGAATAGATTCAAAGAAAGAAATTTCAGATACTTTTAAAAATTTGATTTGTTATGGGGAGAGTTGAGGAAAAGCAGTGAGGGGAAGGAATATATAATTTTTGAGGGTGAATACATGAGCAGGGAGACTGAAACAGAAGCTAAGTGCCAGATACTGTTCTAAGCATTTTATACATATTAATTTAATCATCACAGCCACCCTCTGAGCCACTAGTATTTTCTCCATTTTATTGAAGAATTTGAGGCACAGAGAAGTTACTTTAGGTGCTTTACTTGTTGGGGGCATTGTTCAGATGAGAGCCCTGGGTATGTTGGAAACCATGTAGAGCTTGATTTAATGTAAAGATGCACTTCTTTAAAAAAAAAAAATTTTTTTTAACGTTTAATCATTTTTGGGAGACAGAGACAGAGCGCAAGTCGGGGAGGAGCAGAGAGAGAAGGAGACACATTATATGAAGCAGGCTCCAGGCTCTGAGCTGTCAGACAGCACAGGGGCCAACGCAGGGCTCTAGCTCATGGACCAGACCCGTGAGATCATGACCTGAGCTGAAGTAGGACGCTTAACCGACTGAGCCACTCAAGCGCCCCTAAAGATGCACTTCTTTAGGTAAAGGAAATGTGTCAGGTAGAGCAGAAGTACAAAAAAGGCTGCATTCTTGGAAATGTCAATTCTGAGAAACATCTCAAATGCAGTCTTAGATGTAATTGTAGCTTGTTGCCTTAGGAGGTTTGTGTATGATGATGGGATCTCAAGGCATCACTACCTTCCAAGTTATTTTCCAGCATACATGCAAACCTGTGGAGACCTTTGTTGATTTTTCCCTCCTCCCCTTCCCCTCTCCATTTCCTTTCTTCCTCTTCTCCCTTCCTTCCTCTTTCTTTCTTTCTCTTTCTTTCTTTCTTTCTTTCTTTCTTTCTTTCTTTCTTTCTTTCTTTCCCTCCCTCTTTTTTTCTCCTTCCTTCCTTCCTTCCTTCCTTCCTTCCTTCCTTCCTTCCTTCCTTCCTTCCTTCCGCATTCTCTTTCCCTTCCCATTCCGCATCTCCTTTTGTAAAGGTAATTCTCCCTACCTCACCTCCTTACATTTCCGTTCCCCATTTGTCACTTAAATAGAGAAATCGTCTTTTGTCCCTTTAACTTCCTTTAGTTGATTGTCCTCCTTTTCTGTCTTTTACCATTACACTTCTTAAAAATAAAAGAGAGACTGCAGTTGTCATTCTTTATTCGTTCGCTTTTTAACCTTTGTCATCTGGTCCTCTGTTTCTGTGTGTCAAATTAGTGGATTTTCCTCCTTCCTTTGTTTTCTCTTGTAGCATTAACCTTCCTGATCCCTACTTCATTGAAATTTTCCTTACTCTTTTTTTTTTTTGTGATGTTTTATTACCTTGATGCTTCTTTGCCTGCTCTTTTTAATGTCATCAGTATATCCAAAAAGTGAAGTCACTACTTCACTTCCAAATTTGTTCTTTCCAACTTCTGTCTTCTGGTTAGTGAAAACCTTTTCTCACTTATCAACATTTAAATTTTCCTGGCCTCTTCTTTTCCCTAATTCTTTTGCTCAACCAATATTTCTGGAGTACATCTTGTATACCAGGTCATTATTCTATGTTCTGGAGTTTCAGCATTGAACGAGAGAGAGAGAGAGAGAGAGAGAGAGAGAGAGAGAGAGTTCTGACTTGTAGACTTACATTCTAGTGGAGAAGATAGTTATTAAACAGATATTAATCAGGTAGTGTGAAACATGTTTTAAAGGATAAAGTACACTAAGGGTCTTTAGGCAGTGATGAGAGTGTTGGGTAAGATTGTTAGGAAAAGTTTCTCTGAGAAGGTGATATTTGAGTAAAACTCGAAAGAAGCAAGAGGGAGCCATATGGATATCTGGGAGAATAGCATCCTAGCCAGAGGGAATAACAAGTAACAGAACCCTGAGATCTTATACTTTCCTGTATTAGGAAAGGTTTGTGTGACTGGAGTGGGGTGAGTTATAGAGCGATAGGTGAAAAGTCAGAGAAGTTGGCTGGGGAAGATCTTAGGATCCTGTGGGCCCTGGTTAGGATTTGGGGCATAAATCTAAGTGTGGTGGTGTGGTGGCAAGAGTTTGTAGGGTCTTGAAGAGAAGAATGGTAACAAGATAAGACTTCATATTTTAGAAGGATCACCGTGATGACTGTGTGGGGAGTAAACTGTATGTGTATGTGGGGGGGGGGGGGGGGTGTGGCAGTAGAAGAACCTGGGACACTATTACAGTATGGTCTTGATGAGAAATGATGGTAATTTGGAGTAGAATGTTAGTTGTGGAGATGGTAAATGGTCAGATGAGTTTTATAGATAGAATTAGCAGGATGTGCTGATCACCTGGATGTGGTATATGAGGAGAGAAGAGCTAAGGATAGTTCAGGAGTTTGGGGTTTGAACAACTGGGTGAATGGAGGTTCCATTACCAGAAATACCTTAGGAGGGGCAGTTTTATTTAGGGGAGGGGGGGAATGGGTGGAAGCAGTGTTTATTTTCAGTATGTTAAACTTGAGGTATCTGTTAGACAACCTCGTGTGGAGATGTCAAATTATCCTCTTCCAGAGGTTAAATGTGAACTTGGGGCTGGAGAAAATAATTTTGGGAGTCATACAAATGTAGATGGTACTGGATGAGAGCACTTGGGGAGGTTTGAATGTAGATAAAGATGAGAGGTGGGAGGATTGACTCTTAAGTCCTCCAGCACGTAGACATCTGCAAGAAGAAGAGGCTCTGTCAAAGGATATTAAGAAGTGGCTAGTGAGATAGGAAGAAGTGTGATGTTCACAAGTGAAGTGAGGGGAAAGGGATTCAGGAAGGGGAGATGGGTCAGCTGGGTCAGAAGCTACTAGCAGATGGAGCAAGAGAAAACGTAATAATTGACTTTTGGATTGGGATTGCTAAATCCCATTGATTCTGCATTGCAATATAGCTCTAAAATTCAGAACATAACTTTTCGCTCCCTGCCAATAAACGCTGTTAATCGGGCTTTATTTGCTTTTCTCTTGGACTATTTTTATCTTTTGAACTTTTTCTTTCTCTCCTGATTACAATACAGAATACATGCTGATTGTAGAAAAGGTTGGAAAACAAAGAGACAGCATGACAATGATGTAAAAAACCTAAATTCCTTACCACTAGACCTAATCACTGGTAATACTCCAGTGCTTCCCCTCCCCCACCTGTCCATTTCTATCTATGCATATTTGTAATGCATAAATTGTATACATGCTTTTATATAAAATTGGGATGAAACGTCTTACATTTTGTTTTTTTAAATGAATGTTAAAACATTTTTGAGAATGTGCATGAATTTGTGGCAACATAAGTATTTCATCATGATGGAATAGCCTTCTAAACTGAACTCCCTACCCGTTTCTCCCCTAATTATATCTTAAATGAGTCCTGATGAATTTTCCTAAAGTATATTCTTTAAGGTTTTAGTGCATAGGAATAGTGATTAAAGCATAGACTATTTTTGAGAGTGATAACATGCATATAGCAGGAAATGTGGAAAACAGGAAATAAATATATTTTATAGAATAACCATTATTATGATTTTCATCTTTTTGCTAATCTTTTTTTGTTTGTCTGAATGTACATGCACATGCATTTCGTTTTTTTTTTTACTAACAAAGATCACACTGTTTTCTAGCCAGCTTTTTTTTCATAATTTATTCTTTTTATAATTTATTGATCAAAGTATATAAGCAGTTTCATTGTTCTGTTTGTTGTCAAAGTGCTCTTCAAAAAGATTGTACCATTTGAAAGTATATTTATAAAGAATTTTGTTCTCTTTAAATTTTAGGATAGACCACTATCTTGTTGAGCTCTTTTAATTGAAGTTCTTCTTGGATACAAAGATGAGGACTAGATAACTTCTTGAGGTTCCTTCTAACCCCTAGGATGAAGATAATAACTAACATTTGTGTAGTGCTCTAAAGTTTACAAAGTGAGTTCTCATACATCATCTCACTTGATCCTCACAACAGCCCTGTGAGGTAGGTAGGACAGGTATTGTTATTCTCATTTTAGAGATAAAGAAACTGATAGAGAGGTTAAGTGACTTGGTCAAGTTTTATTTAAGTGTTTTAGTTGGGATTTGAATCCAGGCCTTCTGATCTAAATAATCACATTCTTTTTACAAGATTTCATTCAGCTGCACATTTAGAATTGCTATATGTCAGCCAGTTAAGTGAAGTAAATTTGTTATTATAATTCAGAATATACAGTGTTTATATTTTCTTCAGTGTCCTCCAGTCCTTTTCCATATCTCCCCCTTCCCATTAAATGAAATGCTCTCTCTTTTGACTAGAAGGTAATTTAATTATATAGCTATATTAAACCCCTACAATTTTACCTGGCATTTGAGAGAGGGGAAAGTTATATTATATTTTTCATTTCTCTGTGTATATTTTTTCGCTACCTCTCAAAGGTATACCTATATTACTTTCACACATCCAGCATAAAGTCTTGAATAGAATTACACTTAGAACTAGAATCTTTTGCATCTAGCATGAACTCAGAATCACAAGCTTTTCAGAGCATTAAACTTTTGTACTACTTTAACCAAAATTGGGATAATTGAGTTTTCAGGCATAGGTGCTTATGATAGTCACAGAGGTACAGTGAATATTAAGTGAGAGTGACGGCACAGGCCAAATCAAGAACAATTGTAGCTATTCTACACTAGTTACCTCATAAGGTAAACGTTTGTAAAATTGAATTGGGAGCTTGATAGTGGCAATATCACACAATAGGAATAGAACTAAGTTTTCATGACCCTATAGGGTAGTATTGCATTAAACTGTCTCACAGTGTTTTCTGTACTGCCTTTATATACTTAAGGTCCTCGATATTTTTAAAATTAATTTTCTTGTTTTTATTTTTTTTTCTAGTTGTTGGTCTTGACGATATTATGGACGAAGGTGTTGTTAAAGAAAGTGGCAATGATACCATTGATGAAGAAGAACTGATTTTACCTAACAGGAATTTGAGGGACAAAGTAGAAGAAAATTCAGTGAGGTCACCAAGAAAATCACCTCGTTTAATGGCACAAGGTAATCCTTCTAGAGAGGTTCTAGCTAGAAAATCAGAGGTATAGAGACAGATGTGATAGGTCATGACCTTGCTAAGCAGAGATATATTTTCATGGTGCTTGCTAATCTCAGCATTTTTTTTTTTTTAATTTTTTTTTTTTAACGTTTATTTATTTTTGAGACAGAGACAGAGCATGAACAGGGGAGGGGCAGAGAGAGAGGGAGACACAGAATTGGAAGCAGGCTCCAGGCTCTGAGCCATCAGCCCAGAGCCCGACGCGGGGCTCGAACTCACGGACCGCAAGATCGTGACCCGAGCTGAAGTCGGACACTTAACCGACTGAGCCACCCAGGCGCCCCACAGCATTTTGATAATAATCAATTTTGAGATTATATCAATTTGTTGGTATAGTTTTTTAAATTTTCATTGAAATTATGTATTTACAAAATTTATTTATTTAATTTTAGTTTAGTTTAATTTTAATTTAATTTAATTTTAGTTTAGTTTATTTTAGTTTAGTTTATTCATTTTTGAGAGACAGAAACACAGCACGAGTGGGGGAGGGGCAGAGAGAGAGAGACACACACAGACTCCAAAGTGGGCTCTAGGCTCTGAGCTGTCAGCACAGAGTCCAGCACAGAGCTCGACACGGAGCTCAAATTCACAAACCGTGAGCTCATGACCTGAGCTGAAGTTGGATGCTTAACTGACTGAGCTACCCAGGCACCCCTATATTTACAAAATTTAAAGGGTTCACTAATTCTGTAAGTTTCTAATACTTCTTTTTCCCCAGAGGAAATAATTAATTCTTTCAGCTGGTATTATTAATTTTTTGGTATTTAGTTTCATGTCTCTAAGTAACATATTACTACTTTTTGATTATTCTGATATAAGTATTTTTATTGACTTCCCACTCTGGATGATGAATTTAGCGTTTTTTTCCTCTTGTTCTCATCACACAAAAGTACATTCTCTAATTTTGTTACGTCACTAGTAATTATGTTATTGTGACTCTGTACGCTGTTAGAGATGATCGATTTTAATAAACTGAGGTTACTTTTCCTATACAACTTTTTGTCTTTCTGACTTAATAGTTGTTTTTGTTCATTTGCTTTATAGTTTTGTATATTTGTACATAGCTTTCTTTGTACATATCAGTAATACCTCAACTACTATGCTGGTGTCTAAATCTTTCCTAAAAATACTTGTGCATATCAGATGTTCTGTCATTTTCATTTTATTGAAGAAACTGGAGCTTTCTGATCTGCTCCCATGTGCACTGCATAAGCCTGATGCGTAGCTATTATCCAGGGTTTTCCTTTTCTATTCTTCTGAGGATTCTGTTTGGTGTTATAGTTCTTATTTCCTCCTTTTTTGGCTTACCTACTTCATTTTGGTGACACTTTTTCCAGTAGTTTTGTGTGGAAAAAGAACATGGAGACATATTATTTTAAAACTGTATGTCTGCAAATATATTTAATCTGGTCTTCCATTGGAATTACAGTCTGCTGGAATGTAGGATTCAAGGTTGAACATAGTTTTCCTTCAGAAATTTGAAAGTTTTCCTCTATTTTCTTCTAATTTCAGTGCTGTTGAGAAGTTTATTCTGATTCCTTTTAAGGAATTCCTTGATTTCTTTTAAGTAGAGTGTTACCTACTTTCTTCTGGAAGTTTGTGGAGTCTTTCTCTTCAGCTCTAGTGTTTTGATATTTCTGATAATCTGTCTTAGGGTAAGTGTATTTTATATATTGAACTCTGGGTACTCCATATTTCCTTTTAGTCTGAAAAGGACTATTATTCAATTCTGGGAAAACTTTTTGTATTATTCATTGGTAATCCCTCTATTTTCTTAGTTCTTGCTTTCTTGAACTCCTTATTATTCAAGTGTTAGAAAGGACTGATCCTTCCATTTTCTTGATCTCCTACTTTCTATCTCTTTATCTTTTTCCTCTCCTTGGTGAAATTTTCACATGTTTATCCTCCAACTTTTCCGTCAAATTTTACATTTCTAATTTTTGAATGTTCTTTTTTTTTGTTTCGGGATAGTCCTTTTCGTAGCATTGTGGTCTTGTTTTATGGATGCAGTATCTTCTGTCTTTTCTAAGGTACTTGTGCTTTAAAAAGTGTTTTAAAAGGTGTTTTTGGTCTCCTTTCATAGTTATAGTTTCTTTTTTCTCCATGTTGTCTTTTTTTTTTCCCTCTCTCCATCTTTCATGTTAGGGACTTTTCTAAAATGTCTGATCCTTGATTGCTTGCTCATGTTGAAGAGTAGGGAACTAAAACTGTATGAAATGAAAAGGTTAACACTCAAGAGAGTGTGGGTTGGGTTTTGTCTACTGTGAGCTTCACTGTGTGGTTATCTGGCTATGCTTTTTATTTTTTTAATTATTTTTTTATTTTGAGGAACCCCTGTTGTCAGAATTGAGGTTATTTATTCCTTTAGGCTCAATTAGATTGTGTAATGGGAGTCCCTCAAGGAAGCTGACAGGGTGTCTCAGGTATATAACTTCACTTAATATCACACTTTTCAGTGTATTTTCCTGCCACTTTTATCTGTGCCTGATGTTCCTTTGTTCCTTAGTCTAGAAACCCTGTTTTATACTTTTCCAGAGAACAAGCCTCCAAATCTTGGATTAGGACCAGGAAAGGGCAGTTGCCTGGCAGATGGAGTCAGGGAGAGGGAGCTAGTGGTCTGACTGCTTCTCAAACAGCTTTTAACTCGTCTTCATTTTAACTACCTGTTTTCATCCTCATTTTAGAATCATCTGGGGTCACCAGTTCCTAACCCTTTTGAGGTATTAATGCTATTGGTTCTTGCCCACGTTGCCATCTTAGGGTTTATCTCCTTTGGGTCACTTCTTGATCATCTCTTGTTTGGCTTCCAAAATTCAGGTTTTCTCCTGTTCTTCCATTCATTTTAGATTCATGCCTTTTGTATAGTTTTAGTGTGGTGTTTTGAGAAGTGGATTAAGTTAGATGCATGTTATTTACTTTTATCATCTTTTCCTCAATATATATTTTTAATCAGTTTTTAAAATCAATTATTTGGTAATACTTGTAACTTAGAGTAATGAAAAGAATAGGATGAACAGTATGGACAGGTAATGATAATGTTTTGCCTATACAGCCAGGATTCCAACCAAGGCAGTTTATATTTGGAGGAGAAAAAAACAACTTGATCTTTGGCTCAATAAATCAGTTACTATTGGAAAACTTTTTTTTTTTTTTTAATGTTTAAGAGCGAGAGTGAGCAGGGGAGGGGCAGAGAGAGTGGGAGACACAGAATCTGAAGCAGGCTTGAAGCTCTGAACTGTCAGCACAGCCCTACGTGGTGCTTGAACTCACAAACCGCAAGGTTATGACCTGAGTCGAAGTTGGATGCATAGCTGACAGAACCACCCAGGTGCCCCTGAAAAACGTTTTTTTAATCTTAATTACCTTTATGGTTGAATATGCTATTTATTTGCGACAACGTAGGTAATGGGTGTTAAAAGTTCCTTTACTTTATTTCAAGGCAGATGAATAAAGTAGAAGTGTAAACTATTACAAGCTGTCTTCAAAGCTTAAAATACATAAAATACATAAAAATCTCATCCAGATATTGATAATGAACCATTAAGTTCTTAGTTATTTAAAAATGTTATATATCTGAGCATGTGGTGAACAGTTAATAATCCACAAAATTTTTAAAAATTGTTGGGTGCTTACCTAATGAAGAAATACTGTGCTGAGTCCTGGGGGAATTAGAAAGGGTCTCTAAGATTGGGACAACCAGATAGTTTTTTGTTCAAACTAGGACACTTTTGAGAATAAAAGAATGTACTATTAATAATCACATCAAGACTGTAGGCATCACCAAGGACTGTTAAAGACAAGTGAAGACACCTGATACCTTCTTTAAAAGTTTAGTGGTAGGGGTACCTGGGTGGCTGTCGGTTAAGTGCCTGACTTCGGCTCAGGTCATAATCTCATGGTTCGTGAATTCAAACCCCGCATCGGGCCCTCTGCTATCAGCTCAGAGCCTGCTTCAGATCCTTTGACTCCCTCTCTCTCTATCCCTTCCCCACTCGTGTTCTCTCTCTCTCTCAAAAATAAATACATATTAAAGAAAAAAAGTAAAAGTGGTATATGACAAATAAGCAGTGTTTAAGTATTGGTGCATAGTGGTGTTTTGCATTGAAGAGTAGGAAGGAGTCTTTTTATTTTTGGTAATTGATAGTATTTAATTTTCATGGTGTTTATTTGGAGGTATTGGATATGAATAGGCTTGGAAATAGTTTATTTTCTATTTCATTTTGTGGGTTGTTTTTCTGATTAGTGAATCTTCTTTAGTTCTCTTTCTTTCTGTTTTCCTTGCACTCCATATGTTTTCCTTTTCTTGGAGGTGTATCCAGATAGGGAAAAGAGGAAAAACTCATACAGTGGATTCTTTGTTAGGAATATTGTTAAAGGTGGGAAGCTTTGTTCAATTATTTTCATACTTTCCCCATTTTCTGTTATATATTTTCCTGGCTTAAACTTCTTTAGTTGTAATTTCTCTTTATCTGTGGTACTATAGCATATACTTCATTTCTTAGGAATAGCTTATATGCTAAAATGGTGATATAAGGGAAGCACATTCATAAAGGAGTTTGAGTTGTGAGGCTGTGTTTTGAAACTCACACAGATCCTGTTTGTTATAGGTGGTTTAGTTCTTATTATATTGCCACCTGAATTTGTTTGGTATTCTTTATTTAAAGATACTTAATGTTTAAAACTGTATGACAGTCTTGCTTTATGATGGGCATTAATGCAAAGGAAACTCATTTATTTTGCTCCCCGCTTATTTATTATAGAAAAGAAACTTGATGAAAATATTCTTGCCTTATAGTAAAGTATAATATCAGTCTGAATTTTCTAGAAGTTTTTTCTCCTGTCAGAATTTATAGAACTTTGATAAATGTAAAATTTAACATGGAGATATATACATATATATATATATATATATATATGATCATCATCATCATGAGTAACTTTCAGTACATTTTCACTGAAATGAGCAAATTTATAGCTCAGAATAAAGAAGTGATGTATTCTAAATTGTATTGAAATAAAAACACGTGGCAAAATAGCTAAGTTATTTTTGTTTTTTTCCCTTGTGATAGAACAAGTAAGAAGTTTGCGACAAAGCACTATTGCCAAGCGTTCAAATGCAGCACCTTTAAATAGCACAAAAAAGGCATCTGGGAAGACTGTATCTGCCCCCAAAGCAGGGGTGAAACATCCAGAAAGGTGTCAGATTAAAGAAGTTTCTGTATCACCAAAACCTGAATACCATAAAGAGAGCAGAAGGAGCAGCCGACATATTGGACAAATTGACGTGGTACCAGAAGTATCAGTGTCTTCAGGTCATTCTTCAGTGTCGTCTTGTCTTGAAATGAAGGATGAAGCTGGATTAGATTCTAAGCAGAAGTGTGATAATCAGGGAGAAGCAAATGTGCCATCTCATGAATTAAATTGTTCACTCCTTTCAGAGACTTGTGTTAGTATTGAAGAGAAGAAGAATGAAGCTCTGATGGACTGTAAAGTCAAAACTGTTAGTAGCCCACTGTTTAAGTTTTCAGATAAAGAAGAACAGGATGATTCTATTTCAGTTAAGATGGATGGCACTGTTGTTGAAGAAGGGAGGGAAAAAGGAAAAGTTGAACAAGAATCAAATGAGACAGTAAAATTATCTCGTGAAGATAACCAAATTATTGAGGAGCCTGCATCTTCTGCCTCTCCTTCTGATGCTGCTGCTTGTACAAATCCAAATAAAACAGAAAAGAACCTTACAGGTTTGTCTGGTTCTGTGGATGAAGTAAATGAATGTAATATGGAATTGAAGAATACCCTGGAAGTTGCTGATAAAGCGAAGAACTCCTTTCAAAGAAATGAAATAGAATCTTTGGGTTATTGTAATGACACAGAGTCTAATGATAAGCAGTTGGAGAGTACAGAATTTAATAAATCAAACTTAGAGATGGTTGATGCTAATGCTTTTCAACCAGAAAGTAATATTTTAGAAAATGCTATTTGTGATGCACCTGACCAAAATTCAGAACAGTTGAATGTTGTTGAAAGTATTAAAATGGAGTCTCATGAAATAGCAAACCTTCAGGATGACAGAAGCAGCCAGTCAAGTAGTGTTTCTTGCTTAGAGTCAAAAAACATAAAATCCAAACAAACAAAACCTGTAATTCATTCTAAGCAAAACATGACCACAGATACTCTGAAAAAAATTGTTGCAGCAAAGCATGAACTAATGCATAACAAAACTAAGGTTAATGTCAAAAGCGTGAAACGAAATGTTGATGAACCAGAAACTCAGCAAAATTTTCATAGGCCAGTCAAAGTGAGAAAAAAACAAGTTGATAAGGATTCAAAAATTCAGAGTTGCAATTCTGGGGTTAAATCTGTGAAAAATCAAGCTCATTCTATATTGAAAAAAACATCACAGGATCAAAATTTAGTGCAGGTTTCCAAACCCTTAACTCATTCTCTGAGTGATAAACCTCATGGTCACCCTGGTGGCTCTAAAGAACCCCATCATCCTGCACAAACTGGACATTTATTACATTCCAGCCAGAAACAATGCCATAAGCCCCAGCAGCTGGCTGCAGGGATGAAAACCAATAGCCATGTGAAGGAAGAGCTTGAACATGCAGGTGGTGTAGAGCATTTTAAGGAGGAAGATAAACTGAAACTAAAAAAACCTGAGAAGAACCTACAACCCCGGCAGAGAAGAAGCAGCAAAAGTTTTTCTTTGGATGAGCCACCATTGTTCATTCCAGACAACATAGCTACTATAAAAAAAGAAGGTTCAGACCATAGCTCTTCATTTGAAAGCAAATATATGTGGACTCCCAGCAAGCAGTGTGGGTTTTGCAAAAAACCACATGGCAACAGGTGTGTGTGTGTATGTGTGTGTGTGATATGTGCATTAAAGAGAAATTGCTTTTTAGGGTAGGGTATGTGAGAACTTTTTTATAGAAAGAAATTATTTAATATACAAAGACTTTTGCAGAAACAAAAAAACCCCTCATCAATCCTGGATAAATAATAGATGGAGCTACTGAATTTATAAATATGTCATCCTAGAACATTAAAAAAAAAACGTAGCCTGACCAACTGCTGGTATATACAGAAATGTTTTGTCATTGTAACCAGTTAGAGTGTGTGATTTAGTTGTTGCATCTGAAAGAGAAAAAAACTTTCTGATCAAAAAATTGTTAACACTGCTTTGGGTCTGTAAGTTTTATTTTATTTGGCTTGAGAAGAACTAGTAATAAAATGTAAAGGTCATAATGGAAATTCTATTTTTCTTTTGAAGATATAAAAAAAAAAATCTAGTAAATGAAGCACACCATCACTTCATAACTATCAAACTTGACCTTGGAATGAAGTTTGATAGCTAAAACAACTGTTAAAATTACCTGGGTAGATTGTGTATGTAACATGGAACGGAGTGAAAACCTGTATTTCTCTTTTGAATGTTTTAGTGATTTGAAGGATTTCTCGTGAATTCCGATCTTTTAAGAAGTGATTTTAGGATTCAGTGTTTTATAGCTTTTTGACACTGCCAGACCCCCTCCCCCGCCATGTATTTTTTATTTGCTAGTGTTTTAAGAAAAGGAAAACAGGAGATGAAGTGGAGTTTGCAGCTGCAAGATTGTCCTGTTCGTGTTGAGATTGCTGTTGGAACTTCTATCAACACTGACATGATAAAAGAACATTATAACTTGCACTTTGTAATATTATCCTCACTCATTCATGAAAGTAAATATTAGGATGAGTTTTCCCAGCACTATCAGGTTACATTAAAATGAAGCTTTTTAGGTAGGGACAATTTAGTAAAGTATGTTGTGTGATTATTTTGGTGTGGGAGGTGGTGGTTGGGCAGAGTGGGTGGGAGTTGTTGGAGCTATTCTGTAAAAAACTTAAGTTTTATGTCGAACTGTTATGTCAAAGACATAACAAACTTTCATGCCTTTATTTGTGATTCAGTCCATGTCCTATTTTTAGTGTCGGTGGTTATTCTTTATAACCACATATTCCAGTTTTTAAAAATTGTGTCTTTGGATATTGTGCTACATTTGTTCTCACATATGTGTTGGTAGTTTTTTTTTTTTTTAAATTAAATTAAATTTAATAGAAAACACCTTATTCAGATATTCTAAAGTGGGCCTGCTAAATTTTCAGAATTAAGGGCTGGGTGGTGCTTTTAAGTGTTCTTTTAGGCCAGCACTTTTTTCTCTGCCAGAATCTTTTAAAAATCATTACATGCTGACATGTGGTCTGAGTAATGCAAGAGGAGCCTTAGCTTGAAGGAGTTTCTAAAATGAAACTTGAGCCTAGAGTTACAAGCAGTGTTAAGTGTGTTACAGTGTAGCTTTGTTGCAGATAAGCTACTCTTCTGATGGTTTGGCCCTCAGGAGTTTGCCAAGGCTTTTTAATGATGGCTCACTTTACCAACATCAACAGTTATTTTCCTAAAATGAACATTAAGTGTTAATGTTAAATCCTACTGTTTTTTTGTTTTTAACCTAATGCCACCTTCTGTATCTCTTCTATAAAACCTAGAGTTTCTTTGCCTCAGTGTGGAAAATGACTTAGAATAATACATATGTAGGGATTTTGAGTTTACTTTATGTAATTAACATGCATAATATATAATGACATTGGAAACAATTGGGAAGCAACATTTCACATTACATTTTGTGAATAAAGAAGCAAGCCTAAGTAATTGATTGTTTTTTCTTCACATATTAACTAGCCTTCACTACTTTTTTTGCTACATCATGCTTGTATACATTTTTACTCAAAAAATGTACCTGTCATACAGCATGTAATTTTCCTATTTTAATCCATGTATTAATAAGATTATGAATTTATTAGGAAGGGCATATCTGGAAATAATTTTTGTCCATTTCATGCAGTAGCCATATGGAAAGCTATTTGTTAATATGACATTTTCTTGCACTTGTGACAGCTTTGCTTCTAAGGACTGTTTTATAACTCTTAAGCATTTTACATGTATTACAACTAAAGTTAGCTTCCTGTGTGTGCTTCCAGTTGGAAATTATATTTTTAAGTATGGATTTGTACATGACATCACCAAATGTAATAAATATTTAACCATAGGCAACACTATACATATCCTAAAGACAGTAGGTATTGACTTAACAATTTACACATCAAACTGTTGTTTTTGCTTCCATTTATTTTCCTCATCAGCCTTACAACACAAGCATATTCATTATTTTAAAAACCGGACTACTTAATACTCCCTTTAAAAAAATCATCTTTGCACTTGTGTTTACATAAGCCAGTTGGCATTTTGGAAGGAAGAAGTGTTAGTCTTTTCATAGTATCTATCCTGTAGTTTCTAGTTTTTTCCTACGTCTCCAGGTGTTTGTATCTTTAGTTTGTATTGCATTTTCTTGCCCAGCAATAGATGATTAATACATTGGATGAAATTTAAAAACAAAAAATCTCCATAGCATGATGGCTTTATACTCAAATTGTTTTTCTGAGAAGGAAATTTTCTTCCAGAATAAGATTGTTTTTCTCAAGATTTTAAGAGATTGACAGATAAGTATTTTCATCTGCAGATAAGGTTGTTAGTGACAAAAACTGATTTAATATTTATGTGGAATAGAATCATTTTAGAAAAGAGTGAGTACGTATACATTTATAGTAATATGGTCTAGATTGTCACTTAAATACTTAATCAGAACTGAAGACCCATCTTGTAACAGCTCCGTTGTTGGTAATTGTAACCTGAATACGCTGAGAAGAGTTCTCATTGTTGCTTGCCTCTGATTTACTTTAAAGAAACTTTAAAGTTTTCTAAGAATATATTTTGGCTTATGCCAAAAAAGGTTAGAATTTTAAATTGGTTTTTATCTTACACTAAGTCTAGTTTAGCTTTTTACTTTTAAACTTTGTGTATGAATATTTAACAATAGGAGATACAACAAATATTTCTGAACTCATCCATTTAACTGATGCATGCCTACTTGGTTTACTTAATTGATCCAGAGGTAAACTCCATACAACATTTGTTTGTTTGTTTATTTATTTATTTTATTTATTTTTAATGAAATATTTAACATCCAGGTTATATAGTCTTTTCTGTAAGTGATTTTGTCTATTAATAATCAGAAATTCAAGGCTAGAACAGAAAATGGGTAGTAATTCTGTTAGCTATGTGATTCATACTCTCTCCCCTATCCCTCACATTTTTAAATCATGAGGAATAATACAAAAAGGGAAGAAAGTAATACTCTCTTTTTGTGATAGACCTTTTCCCCCCAATATAAATTTTCCCCAATATAAATACCCATAAAATTTGTAGTACTCCTCTAAGTTTCAGACCTAAAAATGATCCAGATTTAAATTTTTGTAAAATCAGTTTTACTTTCAAGTGAATTAATTTATTTTTTTTCTAGAACATGTGGAAATTATTTTTATCAATGACTTTTTAGAATTTTATTTATTTTTCTATATAAAATCCTAAACTATTAAGATAATCTGTAGATGGCGCTAGAGATTTGCTTTTCAGAGCCTCACATTTGAGGAGACCTTTCCAAAACAGACTTGAAATGAGGCGTAATGAAATATAATTAGTTAATAAGTTTTGTAACCATAAAATAAGTTCCCTGATGAAATAAAAATTTGAAATTTAAAATCCATGCTTTATAATATTTAAGAGTTGAATTTGGGGTAAAAGCATAGTCATGGTCATAGTGTGTAGGTTTTTTAAGTAGTCTCATTGAAACTTAGTCTAGACTTGCTAATGTTGCTCTGATAGTGGAACTAAAGGGAAATGACTACTAGCTTTCCTTCGCTATTTCACAGACATTCATATTACCTGCTTTCAAGAAATAGTTCTTATGACTTTGAAACCTGAAATAGAAAAGCTATGCACTTGCATTTTTCAAACTTATTTATTCTGTTGGCTGGAAGATCTGTATCATTGAAACATGGACCCATCTAAAATCTCCCCAAGCCTAGACAGACAGACCATTTCTATCTTGCAAACAAATAACACATTGTTTGAAAGTTTTGTTGTTGGCTTATGAATCCAAAACATTGTGTTTTGTTTTATATTAACATAAAACAGAAGGTTTTCTTGTTTTTGTTTTTTCCCTTGTCATTTTGGGGAGATAATGACTTATTTGATAAAGATAGCACAGACATTACCAGTTAGAGTAAAGAATGGTGAATCATAGGAAGAAGTCAGGTTTCCTTAATGGACAGCAGTAGTCTGATACACAATAGAAAGGGATACAAAGAAGAGAAAAATGTGCTGCATTTGAGGAATGAATATTTGCTGTGACTTTTTCAAGACCTCTTGTAAGGATCAAATGTTGTTTTTATAGTTTCAACCTTCAAACAGAACCTCTGGTATGTTTTGAGAGTTGGCCGTACCACCCATTGAATTACCTTAAAACATCTTCCTGTTGGTCCACAGGTTTTTAAGATGGGTTTGACATTGTTGGTGCCACTGTTACCAAAATCAGCAGAAAGTCTTTAATTCATTAAAGAATAGACCTAAATCTCTTTATCGTAAGCTTTCAAACATATCATGAATTACCAACTTGAAGAAGAAAGGAAAATGTTAAACATGATTAAGTGAGCTCTCTAGTTTTCCTGACAGTGGGGTAAAAAGTATTTTAGAAAGATAATTTCTCTCTCAAATTGCTGTTTGTACATCTGATTTACCATTTTATTCAGAAGTAATTCCAGGTATTTCTAAGTTAGAAAAATAAGCTTTTTAGAGTCCTTAATCTTGTATCCATCCATAGGCTTTTTCGTTGGTTAGTGAAGTTAGATAAAAATCAGTAAAGGCAAACTTGTAAGTCGATTGGAAACTTTAAAAAATTCAGCCTGAATATTAATATCTTCATGTTAAGAACAATGATCTTTATTTGGAAAAACAAGTGTAGTAAGGAAGTCCACACTCAAAAGTACATACAAGATTCTTCAGCTTAATATAATCACTGTTATACCATGAAACCAGAATATTTTGACCTCAAAGTATAGTTACATAGTTAAGGTGGTTAATAAACAGTGTAAGAGTCTCCATTATGTTAGTTTTTGAGTTTTATATTTGTTGCTATCTCTTTTTGTCATTTCAGTATGATTCATTGGATGAATGATTCTTGAGTTTTATATATATCAGGTGTGCGGGGTAAATGTAATTGTAACTTTGATGGATTGTCTGTGATCACACTATCACAGATCTTACCACCCTTCTCAGTGGAGAAACGTTACTCTATGCTTTGTTATTCTGTGTAGTATGCTAACAAAGTTCAGTTGCACTTGATTTAACCAGTATGGTTTTTTGTATTTTCTCATTCATACAAGTGGGGATGTATTTGACTTCTTAAAAGTTCCATTTTCATAGAATATTCTTTGAAAACTTGCTCCATGTTGAACTGACAGAGTGAAAAACAGAATGTCAGAAAATGATTTAATATTACTTGGGCATTTTTGACATTGGGTTTTTAAAAAATGTATTAAATCAAAGTTTTTTCCCTTCCCCCAGGTTTATGGTTGGCTGTGGGAGATGTGATGACTGGTTTCATGGTGATTGTGTTGGTTTAAGTCTTTGCCAAGCACAACAAATGGGAGAGGAAGACAAAGAATACGTGTGTGTGAAATGTTGTGCTGAAGAAGATAAAAAGACTGAAATAGTAGATGCAGATATTTTGGAAAACCAGGCTAAAGTTGAAGTCCATAGTGAAGATAGGACAATGGAATATGAAAAGCTTGGGTTATCAAAGCACACACCAACAAATGAAAAAACCAAATATATAGAAGATACAGTGAAGCACAAGGTCAAAATTTTAAAGCGGGTAAGGTGGTCATTAATGCATTCTTTTTATTTAAGAACTTTGTATGGACTGACAATTGGAAATTTCTTTGGGGTCTCCTGGATGGCTCAGTTCGTTGAGCATCTGATTCTTGATTTTGGCCGAGGTCATGATTCCAGGATCTTGGGATCAAACCCCGCATTGGGCTCCATGCTGAGTATGGAGCCTGGATGGGATTCTTCCTCCATCTCCCCACTGTCCCTTTTTCCTGCCCTCTCACTCTCTCGCACGTGCTCGTTCTCTCAAATAAATTTCTCTTTGGGTTTCATTGTTCTAAGAGTACCTTTTCAAATTTATTTTTCCATAAAAATGAATGGAATTTTATTTAAAATATTTTGGCAGTCTTGATGAAACCAGGTGGTGAAATCTTCAAAACACATAGATTTTATTTCTAACAGCGTCTTACGCAGTTTCTAGTCTCTAGTTTGGTACTTGGATTTTCTGTGGTAGGATGTGTATGTGATCTTGTGACATTAAGTGGTAATAAGCTCTACAGTGTACTTGATAATAAGCTTTTTTAAAAAAGTTTTCCAGCTCATAAGTATCTATCTACTAATTCTTAAACTATATTTGACATTGTCTTCAGGTAGAAGAGTTATTTTGTCTCTGTAAGGAAAAGTAAACTTAATTCTTTTGACATTGTCCCAGTGTTTGCTTGGAACCTTCACTTAATAATTTCTATCTTAGAGTTGTCAGTTTTCCCTAATCTTATATTTTTAACTGATTTCTGAAAGTATTTCCTAAATAGAAATTTCAAGATATTTAATCTATTACAGGAGAAATGTATAAAAGATTCAGTGCTATATCTGATTAAATTTTTATGTTTTATTGTCTGCCTTTTTGTTACCTATGAATTTTCTATTCTTATAGAAATTTGTTGTTTTATAATGCTAGCGAAGAGTACAGTGGCAACATATATAGGTGGATAGTCAACTATAATAATCCAAAAGACAGTGAACATGAATTGGAGAGTTAAGAAGGAAGTTTGGAAATCTTTTAGTTCAGCCATTTAGATTGAAGAATATAAGCATGTTTTCTCCAAAGTCATCTCCATTATTTACAAACTCAGTTTTTTGAGACATTCTTTATATAACAAAACTGGATTAAGTTGCAGTTTTCCAGTGCTTGTAGCACCCAGCAATTTCTGTCTGACCAGACTTTTTGAGAATCAGATTATGTCCTTCTGGCATTTGCTATTGCTTTCTCTGTTAATTTGATGAGCGCCAAAGTCACTGATGGTATAGAATTGAGAACTCCATTGAGAATAGTTTATAGCACATCTTTGGAAAACTTCTGTTAATCATTAACTATTAATCATCACTTCTTGGATATAATATTTTGACCATTTAGAAATATAGCTCATTGTTTTGTCATTTAGCTAAGTTATCTCCATCCTGTCTAAAAAGACATAAAACATTGTAAATGTTTTGAGAGACCACTCTGTCCACTCTCTGTGTCAGAAAAGAAGTTGAGGTTAGTCTGATTTTGTAAATACATGTGCCCTTCAAGTTATTACTGCTTCCTTTTCTTTTTACTGATGAACTCTGTTGAACTTTGTTTGGACTTGTCTGATTTTAGTTTCTGGAATCTGCTTTTTAAGTATCACTTCTTATCCCTAGATTTTATGTTGAACCATGTGTTGAGTTCCTATTGTGTGCCAAGTGTGGTACCAGACTTGGGTGTATAGCACTGATTAAGATATGTTCCTGGTCTCAAGTAATTCTAGTTGGAAAGATAGAAAATGAGTAAATAAAAAATGAGAGGATTCCTAGTCTAGAGAAAATTAGTGGTTTTTTTGTATGTACTCTAATTAAAACCTATGATTATATATGCCTATACACAGGGTTCTTCTCCCTGTCTTTCAAACACTACCATGATGTAATTAATTACTTTAAAGGGTCTTAGAATTCTAGTTCTCTAGTAGTTCTTTGTGGGCTATAATCAGGATGAGAATAGCAGGTATCCTGATGGTTTGTTCTACTTTATGGGAGCTAAAATTGCTAGTAGATACAATGAGAAAAAATTGAACACTTGCTGTAGATGGATGTGATTTCATTTGTTTTAGAAAGTGGTGAAGAACATAGATACCTATTTCTCCACAATCTCTCCCTCCTTTTTCCATATCCACAGCTAACTAAGAGAACTCTTATTATCTTGTATCTAATTTTCTTGCTAATATCACTACCTGGAAAATGATATCCATGTTTTTTAAGTTTTCCTTTATAGGCTATTATGTGTTCTACAGAAAATAGGTGCTTGACAAATGGATTTTGAATAAAAGGGCAAATCTCCTTTTTGCTACTAATTGAGAGTTATTTGTGTACATCTTTAAAAATAACCTTTTAAGTATTGGGCTAAAGAATATAATGTTTTCTGGGGTGCCTGGGTGACTTAGTCAGTTAAGCGTCTGACTTCCATTCAGGACATGATCTCGTGGTCCATGGTTTTGAGCCCTGTATCAGGCTCTGTGTTGATGGTGTGGAGCCTGCTGGTTTTCTCTCTTCCTTTCTCTTTCTGCCCCTCCCCCATTCACACTTTCTCTCTTTCCCAAGAATAAATAAACTTAAAAAAAAAAAAGAATATAATATTTGCTATCTTAATGGATTGTAATACTAATTAGGTTTAATTTTTTTTTTATCAATATACTCTTGAGCCTTGCTTTAGTAATTTTCATTCTAATGAATTAAATACTTTTTCCCCCCCTAGGAATCTGGTGAAGGCAAAAACTCATCAGACTGTAGAGATAGTGAAATAAAAAAATGGCAGCTAGCTCCTCTTCGAAAGATGGGACAACCGGTTTTACCTCGGAGATCCTCAGAAGAAAAAAGTGAAAAAATACCAAAAGAACCTTCAACTGTTATTTGTACAGGAGAAAAAGGTTCCAAACAAGGTAGTAAGATTAATAAAAATTATTATACACTAATAAAGTTATATTTATTTTATACACTATCAGTATATTTAGGGAAATTTAACCATTTTAATATTTTAATGACAACAAAAATATGTGATTTACCTTTCTTGAAATTAAAAACTATTGCTCTAAATTCTGGGAAGTACAATTGAATTTAATAAGACCCCACCCTCATGGCTCTTAAATACGAATAGTAGAAGACAGATAATAAGTAGACAAATGCTGTGCTCTATCACGGCATTTAGGCACTATGAAGAAAAAATATAGTATTGGGGTAAAGAATTTTGATTTTGAAAAAATCAAATGAGGTTGAAGTTGGTGAAGGAGGTATTGTTGGATTGTGAAGAGAGGAGAAAAAGTATAAAATAATGTTTGGGGAAGTGGGAAAACAAGTTTACCAGGAAAACTTAATAGGATTAGGGCAACAGATTGAGTTATCTACTTCAGATTTGTGGTTATGAATTTATAGGGACATCCGTTAGCATCAGTGTTTTTTCTCCAGTTGCCTTCAACTGTTTGTAGGCTGTTTGGGTGAAGGTTAAGGCTGGCTTTCACCAGGTTGTGGTTTTGCAAATACAGATGTTTAAAGCAGAGAGGATAAAGGTGTTTTGAATGCAAGGGTGTGGTAATAATGTTGGACTGTTTAATTAAAGTTTGTTATGTGGGAAAATGAGGATACAAATGGTAAAAAATGATAGATTTAAGTTGGGGTATCTTGGCTCAGTAGAAGAGCATGCGACTCTTGATCTTGGGGTTGTGAATTTAAGCTCCATGTGTAAAGATTACTTAAAAAATAAAATCTAAAAAAAAAAAAACTGTTGGAATGAAGAGATTCTAGAATAAATAAGTCGGTATGTTAGAAGGTCAGAGTAGTGAGATGTTTCACATTGAGACTTTGGAGATGTTACATGAATTAGTAATGTTGGAATGAAAAATCATTTGAAAAGCTTAACATGTCAGATTAACAATATCAAGCACAATTGTTTTAAAACCAGAGATGATTCATCAATTTTGTGGTACTGGAAAATTCATTAAATTATCTGCTCACCTAATAAATTCAGATCATATTTTCTAAATAGTTTTTAAAATTTTTGTTTTTGAAGATTTTATTTTTAAGTAGTCTCTACACCCAACGTGGGGCTCCAACTCACAACCCCAAGATCAACAGTCTCACGTTCCACTGACTGAGCCAGCCTGGAGCCCCTCTAAATAGTTTTTTAAAAGTTAATATTATATTATGTGAAAAGAAACTAGCTCTAAAAACCATTATCTAAAATGGGAAAAGGTGGGGGTGCTTGGCTGGCTCAGTCAGAATAGTGTGTGACTCTTGATCTCAAGGTTATGAGTTTGAGCCCCACATGGGGTATAGAGATTACTTAAATTAAAAAAATAAAATGGGTAAAGGGCATATGCACTTCATAGGGCCACTTTTTAGTCACTTAATTTATAATTAAAATTCATTTGAATTAGAATTTTTTTGGTGAGGTATAATTGGCATATAACATTAGTTTCCAGCATATGACAATAATTTGATATTTGTATGTATTGCAGAATGGTCACGATAAGTCTAGTTAACATGTCACCATATGTAGAATAGAATTTTAATGTCAGGAATATTTCAATATGGGTTCTGATGTTATTTCTATTTTTTAAAAAATGTTTATTTTGAGAGAGAGTGCGCACATACATGTGCACAAGCGGGGGAGGGGCAGAAAAAGGGAGAGAGAGAATCCTAAGCAGGCTCTGTGCTGTCAGAGCAGAGAGCCTGTTGTGGGGCTCCGTCTCACCAACGATGAGGTCATGACCTGAACCAAGTTAAGGGTCAGATGCTTAACCGATTGAGCCACCCAGGTACCCCCTGATCTTATTTCTAAATAGTGATTTTTTAATCAGTCAATTTTGTTTAGAAGGTTAACAGTATGCACTAAAAAGGAAGATATCTTTTTAAAAACAGTTTAATGAATTTTGTTATTTGTTTAAATTAGGGGCTCATGAGAAGCAAGAGATAAGAAAGAAGAAAATTGAAAAGGGAGTGCCTAATGTGCATCCTCCTGCTACTTCTACTTCTAAGCCTTCTGCAGATCAGATCAGACAAAGTGTCAGACATTCTCTTAAAGACATTCTTATGAAAAGGTAACACACGTTATTATTGTAGAGGATTGAATCACATATGCTTACTATATGCTTATTATTGTATTTGAAGAATAATTGAATTATTCTAATTTTAAGACTTACAGAGTCCAATTTGAAGGTGCCAGAGGAAAAAGCAGCAAAAGTTGCCACAAAAATTGAAAAAGAGCTCTTCTCTTTTTTTCGGGACACAGATGCTAAATATAAGAACAAATACAGAAGTTTGATGTTCAATCTGAAAGATCCTAAAAACAATGTAAGTATGTTTTGTTCATGTCTATACCTGTTTAAGCTTCCAGCTTTCCTGAATATATTGGAATTTAAGATTATAATGCAACAGATCTATAATTTATTTCTTAAAGTGAGACTGTGTCATTTTATTATTTTTTATTTAAAAAAATATTTTTTTTTTAACATTTTTTTATGTTTTGAGAGCGAGAGAGAGCATGAGCTCTGAGCTGAAGTCCAACACTTAACTGCCACCCTGGCACCTTGAGACTGTGTCATTGTTTTAAAAAATTTTTTTCAGTATTTAATTTTGAGAGAGAGAGAGACAGAGTATGAGTGGGGGAGGGGCAGAGAGAGAAGGAGACACAGAATCTGAAGCAGGCTCCAGGCTCCGAGCTGTCAGCACAGAGCCTGACATGGGACTCAAACTCATGAACTGTGAAATCATGACCTGAGCTGAAGTTGGACACTTAACTGAACTGAGCCACCCAGGTGCCCCGAGACTGTGTCGTTTTAATAGTCTTTGGCTACTGCACTGAATTATGAATTCTGAATAGTGGTAACTAGTGTTCTATAATGAGTCTATTAAAATGTAAACTGCTAAGTCTGTCTTAACCTGATTTATGTGAATTTTCTTTCCATTATGTCCCTTATTTAATCCAATTTATTAAAAATTTACTCAAATGTATTTTTTAAAAACTCTGTTAAGCCAAAATTCATAACAAATACTGTAATGGTACTTTGTTTGTTTGTTTGTTTTTGAGGGTAGGGGAAGGGGCAGGGTGAGAGGGAGAGAGAATCCCAAGCAGTCTCTGAGCAGTCAGCTGAACTCAGGAATTGTGAGATCATGACCTGACCTGACACCAGGAGTTGGATGCTTAACTTATTGAGCCACCCAAGCGCCCCACTATAATGGTACTTCTGATTTGAATCTA
This sequence comes from Leopardus geoffroyi, assembly GCF_018350155.1. NCBI lineage: Eukaryota > Metazoa > Chordata > Mammalia > Carnivora > Felidae > Leopardus > Leopardus geoffroyi. The sequence goes on from NC_059332.1 coordinate 57,682,989, forward strand.
AAAGCAGAGCAGCAGTACTTAAAAAAAAAAAAAAATTATGTAAAAAATACTATTTTAAAACGTTTCGTTGGGACACCTGGGTGCCTCAGTCAGCTGAGCGTCTGACTTCAGCTCGGATCATGATTTCACAGTTCACAAGTTCCAACGCTGTGTGGGCTCTGTGCTGACAGCTCAGAGCCTGGAGCCTGCTTCGGATTCTGTGTCTCCTTCTCTCTCTGCCCCTCCCCCACTCGTACTCTGTCTCTATCTCTCAAAAATAAACATTAAAAAAAAACATTTTGTTAATTTAAATAAGACTTTAATTCTAAATATCTTTTAGCAGTGAGGCAAATATTAATTGAACTGTTAATCATTTTCTGGCATTTCTTGTTCGAGACTTAGAGGAAATCTAAAAGCTATGTATATGAATGCAAACTCCTTACGTATTTGCTTAAGTTTTATAAGATTTTCACTTAAGTGATAACAGTTTGTCAATTTGTATAATGATAGTTGCAATAGTATGTGATATGAGGTATTTTGTTAAAGTATATACTAACAGCTACTTAAGAGAAATCTACATTGTATAATCTGCCATCATAGTCCAGGGGATCAGATACTTCTTGAATTATATAGTCTGGAAGCTTTTCTTCAGTAAGTAAACATTTATTTCCATTGGGTTTCTTTCTTGCAGTTGGTTCTTTGCTCTGGAGTCCCTCCCAAGCCTGTTAAAATTTAAACTATGAAATCTTAAAAATATGAAAGACCTCACATTCAATAAAATTCTTTTATGTGGTACCTTGCTATTTACTACAGGTTGGCTATTATGACAGAGTATCACTGGGAATACGCTGAGACAGAATCTTCTTTTGGGGGAGGGTGGGAGTAGGGGAACAGTTTTAATACAGTTTTTGGATAGATGTTGTAATGGTTCTACTGTTCCTGTTTCTTCACTATGTGTTGATATTTTTACATTTATTTTTTAAATGTTTATTTATTTATTTTGAGAGAGAGAGAGAGGGAGTATGAGTGGGGAGGGTCAGAAAGAGAAAGGGAGAGAGAGAATCCCAAGCAAGCTCTGCATTGTTAACGCAGTTTGTGATCCCACGAACCAAGAAATCATGACCTGAGCCGAAATCAAGAGTCAGATGTTTAACCAGCTGAGCTACGCAGGTGCCCCTGTGTTGATTTTTTATATGAAAGGTGTGTTTGTTATCTTAGATGAAAAGTTCCTAGAATATAAGGTTGTCAGTAAATCTCTTTGTAGTAGATGATTTATAAATAGACATTTGTAAATCTGGTTTAAATATTGCATCTTTATTTATTACAAATTTTTATACAGCAGTTCCAATTTCTTTTAAAAATGTTTTCTCCCCTTTTTATTCCCATTTTTAAATATTTCCAGATATTATTTAAAAAAGTACTGAAAGGAGAAGTAACCCCTGATCATCTTATAAGAATGAGTCCAGAAGAACTAGCTTCTAAAGAGTTAGCTGCTTGGAGACGGAGAGAAAACAGACATGTAAGATTATCTATGAATATGTGTTTGGCTATGTCAGAACCTGTATTTTTCAGCCATAGGGGAGAAATTATATATATACACAGAGGTAATTTAACAGAGTGCGCAGTAATACAGACTTCCTGTTCTATGCTTCTTCTAAATTACCTATCTTCCATTAACTGAGTTCTTAAATTTAATCTTTTGTTTTCCCTATCTCTGCTGCTTTTTTCTCATTTTCTTCAGTTAGAAGGTTACATAATTAACTTGTGTTTTGTTATATTTCATAAATCAGAAAGATGAGAAATTAGACACATTTTTTCTTAATCACGTCTATACTTTTCAGAAGCACAATTTGAAGGTATAATGAATATTGGTAATTTGTAGTACTAGAGTAAGTCAAAATGAAAATTTTACAGGTTTATAATCCCTTATTATTTCAAATTTCAAACACCAAAAGGTCAGAAAAACAAGGATTTTTTTTCCCTTAACACATTTATTGATAAAACCTGACCCAAATTGTCACGTATGGATGCTCATATTTACAGAAATGTTGTGGGCTTAAGTAGCTCTGTCCCAGGTCTGACTGAGGTGTTATGTAACATAAATAGTATGTGCAGCATAGTCCATTTTTTTTTTTAATTTTTTTTTTTTTTTCAACGTTTATTTTTATTTTTTTTGGGACAGAGACAGAGCATGAACGGGGGAGGGGCAGAGAGAGAGGGAGACACAGAATCGGAAACAGGCTCCAGGCTCTGAGCTATCAGCCCAGAGCCTGACGCGGGGCTCGAACTCACAGACCGCGAGATCGTGACCTGGCTGAAGTCGGACGCTTAACCGACTGCGCCACCCAGGCGCCCCAGCATAGTCCATTTTTAAAATTAAAAAGTTCTGAAAGTCACCAGTGCCAGGAGTTTTCATTTAGGTGTTGTGAACTTGAAATACCTTTAAAGATTGATTAAGTGAATGTGTGACTTAGGGTTATTGTGGCAGTGGGATAACCACATTATCTACTAGTTTGATTACAGTGGCCTCAGAATATTGGCTTTTTAAAATTTACTTATTTTTTATTTTTGAGAGAGAAAGAGCATGAGCAGGGGAGAGGGGCAGAGAGAGAGAGAGAGAGAGAGAATAGTAAGCAGGCTCCATGCTTAGTGCAGAGCCTGACGTGGGGCTCGATCCCATGATCTGAGCAAAATCACGAGTTGTAGGCTCAACCGACTGAGCCACTCAGGTGCCCTAGAATGTTAGCTTTTCATTCTAGAAAAGTATTGGTTATTTACAGTTCATAGGAATTCTACATGATTTACCTGATTCTTTTTTCCATAATACTTGCATCTCAGGTATTAAGCCTCCATGTGGATCTTCTGCTAAATCTAGTTTGAAGCACAGGGCCTTGATTTCATATATTACACTTATTCACATGTTTCTTCACTTTCACCCTGTGTAATTTTTCCTCTTAATTTGGAAATAGTATCACCTCATCTTTCTCTCCATGTCCCAAATATGTACACACCTCTCTTCTGCATTGAAATGTGGCTGCGAGTATTACCTGCTTTGGAGACCAGCTTGTTCTTCCTTTAGGCCATGTATCTGATTTCTTTCTTTAAAGGATGATTTGCATATAACAAAGGCAAAATAAATGACCATCTTTACCTTTCTTAACCTGTTTCACTCTCAGCTACTTTTTACTAGTTTTTGCTACACTAGTTTTTGCTGTACTTGCTTATTGTGTTGCCAGGCTTGTTCATCGTCACAAAGTAAGCTTGGTCAGGAGAAAACTGATAGGGGACTACCTGATAATTTTTGGTATTTGAATAAACTTCCACTATTTGGGGGAGTGTTAAGAACATCAAGTTAGGAATCTGAGGAAAATAATTCCCATTTCCCTTTGGCAGCTGCTACTATACTAAATCAGAAAGCAGGTAAATATCATGTTTCAACCCTTTGCAAATTACATTGCACTTCAGCTCCCTCTGGTTAATTTATGTGTGAACTTCTCATGGCTTATAAACCCAGCACTTAAAACAGTCTCTGACATTTGTAAGTATTCAGTGTATATGTGTTGTTTGAGAGACCACCTAAAGATTAAAAATCATCTATGATGATTTTTTTCATTTTTAGATAAGCTCTTACTATTTAAAGCTGTACATTTGGAAATATGTATATTTCAATTGTGAAATGTTTCTTTAAAATATTTCCTTTAGACCATAGAGATGATTGAGAAAGAGCAGAGAGAAGTGGAAAGACGGCCAATCACAAAAATAACTCATAAAGGTGAAATAGAAATTGAGAGTGATGCCCCAATGAAGGAACAGGAAGCAGCCATGGAGATTCAGGTAAAAATTATAATAGTGTCATGTTTGTAGTGCTCTAAACATGAAGATTCAGTGATTTATTTGCCTCAGATGTTCTTTAAGTCGAAAGAAGATTTTTAAAAATATATATATTTTAAAGTAGTTTATTTCATTGGTTTCATGGTTTTTTGAGAGTGTTTACAGTATTGTTTCTTTGTATGTGAAGTGCAGGCTATCTGCATCACAGGCACCTCTTAAGCACTTGTTTAAATGTAGATTCTCAGGATCTGTAGGACTTTGCGAATTCTTCAGTAGGCCTATAAATCTGTAGGTGCTTCTTAGACTGGTTTGAGAGTGTGGTACAACTTTTCTTATTTTCAAATATCAGTGAGAAAATAATAGGAAATCTTGTTAGAGGCCTTAAAGAATGAAGACTGAAAAATGTCTTGAGTTTTTGCTCTACTTTAAGTCATAATTAATATCTAGCATTTATTTTATAAAGAAATAGTGAAAAACAACCTGTGAATGGAATAGCTTTCATGTATCAATATGAAATATAAGTTGATTTTTAATAATCGGGACAAAATTTTGTCTGCTGAAACTTTTTATTCCTTTTTTAGGAACCTACAGCTAACAAGTCATTGGAGAAGACAGAAGGATCTGAAAAACAGAAAGAAGAGATTGATTCTATGTCTAAAGATACCACTAGTCAACATAGACAACATCTTTTTGATCTTAACTGTAAAATTTGCATAGGTAATTGGAAATTTTTCCTTTCTTCTTTTTTTTTAATGTTTATTTTAGAGAGAGAGAGAGAGAGAGAGAGACAGTACGAGTTTGGCGGGGAGGGGTAGAGAGAGGGAGACACAGAATCTGAAGCAGGCTCCAGGCTCTGAGCCATCAGCACAGCCCAACACGGGGCTCAAACTCAGGAACAGTGAGATCATGACCTGAGCCGGAGTTGGACGCTCAACTGACTGAGCCACCGAGGCACTCTTGGAAATTTTTCTTTCTGAAATGTTGCTTTCACTTTGAAAGGGGGATACTTGTATTTATAATCTAAATAGGTTTTTGTTTTCTCTGTACTGGTGGTGGGGTACCTGCTCACTCCTTTTGAGGAGTAGCACAGTTTTAGAATGACTGCTCTTCAGAGTTGAGGTATAGTTTGATACTATCATATAGTTTGTTATCTAGAATTAATTGTATTATGTAAGATCTGAACTAAACCAACTCAGAGTCAAAAGACTAGAATTTAAGCATTAGAATAGGCATCAGAACTGTTGCACAGTTGTGATGGTATTGTCATTTACTAGGTGAAGGAATAAAACAGCATTCATATTTTATTATTATATATAACAAATGAAACAAATCCCAAAATATCTTTTCTCTAGTATTCTTATATCTGGCCATTCATTCAGTAAATATTTACTGAAATCTTTTTTGCCGAGCACTTTCTGGTGCAGGGAATATAGTGGTGAATGAGTCAGATATTATCCAGGCTTTAAGAGAAACCATAAAGCCTAGTGGGAAAGACAGGCAGGTGATGATTTGAGTAGAAGTATAGTCATAAGTGTCTTTAGCTAGCAGGAAGACTTAGCCTAGAGTGAGGCATTGGGGAGACTTGAATTGATATTTAAGCTGAGACATGAAGACTGAAAGGGGAAGACCATTCTGAATACTGGGAATGGCATGAGCTTGAATTGAATTCAAGAAGAGGAGAGAGGCATATGATTTGTTTGAAGAGATACTTTAGGGATCACATTTTGTATTATTGCCTTTCGAACTTCAGATTGTGACTTCTTAGTGAAATCAAGTTAGTAAGTAGTTACTAGCATTTCAAAAACAAAAACAATATGAAATACCACAGTGAATTACTCTTATAAAGATGTGTACCATTTTGTGAAACTTTAATTCTGGTTATTTATATATAACCAAAATAATACACACATACACACACGTGTATATACACACACATACACAGATGTGTTGAGTGTGTGTGTGTGTATAAGTAATGGATCATGAGATAAAATATGACTTTACAGATCATGATCAGAATACTGAAAATCTACTTTTACAGCCACATCGAAGATTTTGGTCTTTTATCTAAGAGCAGTGGATACTGATTGAAGGGTTTTTTAGCAAGGGAATGGCATGATCAAATTGGAATTTTATGAAGATCTCTCCGACTGTGGTGAGAAGGTATTACAGTGGGAGAAGCCAAGGGAGGAAGGAGGGAAACTCGATAGGAAGCCTCTGCACTAGTCCAATGTGAGATGAAGATGGTTTTAATTAGAGTGATTAGAGCAGTAATTGGAGATGGAAGTAAGTGGAGGCTTTGAGATAATCACGTTAGGTAATATTGATAGATGCTAGAGATGGGCTAGATTTAGGGCATAAGAAATAGGGATGTATAAGGAAGAATTTAAATTATATTAATAATCATATCTTCTCAAAATCGTGTCTATATATTTTACCGTCTGTACAAGATTAAAGACTTAAAGGGCAGAGAGAATGTTTTTAGACTTTGTTGTTCTTTTTTTTAAGTTTATTTATTTGAGAGAGACAGAGATGGCTCAGGTGGGGGAAGAGGTAGCAAGAGAGGGAGACAGGCTCCTCACTGTCCGCTTGGAGCCTGACATGGGATCGAACCCACGAAAACCCAGGAGATCATGACCTGAGCTGAAATCAAGAGTTGGATGCTTAACCGACTAAGCCACCTAAGCTCCCCGAGACGTTACTATTCTTAAAGAAAGCTATCCATGGTCTAATAGTATTTTTAAGTTCACCCATGTAGTTCTATCTTAATAAAAATACTTAGTGATTTCTATTAACTTTAATAATTTCCATGGTAATATTTTAGTAAATGTAATGTTAGCACAAAAAACATTTGTTAAACACTACTAGACCTAACCTATTTTCAGAAAGTTTGAGTGATTTGTTTCCTTCTTGGTGCTATAGCCTAAAACCAGTGTCATTTTTTAAACTTTACTAACATTTTTCATGTTTAGTAACTGTACTATGCATTTATGTTATGAGCTGCTGCTATATGTAACACAAAGTAGGATACAGATTTTTTTTACTCAGTTCTTTTTCAAGTAACTTCTCTTGGAATTTGGTGTAATTTAGTTTAAAATTGGTAGGGGGTCACCTGGGTGGCTCAGTTTGTTGAGCATCTGACTTTTGATTTCAGCTCGGGGTCATGTTCCCAGTATTGTGGGATTAAGCCCTGCATCTGGTTCTACGCTGAGTGTGGAGCCTGCCTGGATTCTCTCTCTCTCCCCCTGACCCCCTCCCCTGCTTGCCTTTTCTCTCTCTAAATAAAAAAAAGAAAAATTGCTAGGGAATCAAGAAACTTAGTTTAAAAATGTTTGTTTATTTATTTTGAGAGAGATAGCGATAGCACAAGCAGAGGAAGGGCAGAGACAGAGAGGGAGAGAGAATCCCAAGCAGGCTCCATGTTGTCAGCACAGAGCCCGGTATGGGGCTCCATCTCAGAAACCGTGAGATCGTGACCTGAGCCAAAAGCAAGAGTCAGATGCTTAACCGACTGAGCCACCCAGGTATCCCAAGAAACTTATTTTAGATTCTAGTTATAATGTTTCCATTTCAGCTTATCTAAGTTGCTTAATATCCTTTTTCCCTAATTTTTCACATCAGTTAGAGAGATGTAACATAACACAGCATGAGAAATGATGATAGTTAAAAATTACCCCAGGAAATCTAAGGTTATGCAACAATTCCATCAGAAACACTGAATAACTCTTGAAGTGAAATGGATGAAGTTACAGGAATTTCGGTTTACAAAAATGGTATGTTTGGTGTCATCTGATGTTAGGTCGAATGGCACCACCTGTAGATGATCTTTCTCCAAAAAAAGTTAAAGTTGTTGTTGGAGTATCTCGTAAACATTCAGATAACGAAGCGGAAAGTATAGCAGATGCACTGTCTTCAACCTCAAACATCTTGGCTTCTGAATTCTTTGAAGAGGAAAAACAAGAGTCTCCGAAATCAACATTCTCTCCTGCCCCACGGTAATTTTCTCTTAGCTGTAACTTCAATAATTATTATAGATCTTTGCCAAATTATACTTGGATGTCTTCAAATATGGAAAAGTGACATATTTCTTAGGAACCTTTCTTTTGAGAAAAGAACTGTACCTTCTTAAACATTAAACTAATTGAGATAAAAGAATAAGACTTAAAATTAATTTAGAGATTTGAGTCTGTGTGTGGGGACTTGACTTTAAAATTCCTTTTAATTATGTTGGTCCCGAGAGGTGGAAGATAGGTCATTAAATAAAAATTGCTCACACGTCTCTGTACCTTCATCTGAGCCACCCGTGAAGGATATTGTAAGTCATGACTATGTAAATATGAACGTACTTTCATCTTTAATCAATAGCCTTTATGTATTTTGGCTTTCTTGACATGCTAAAATAGAAATAATTGATGACTTAGTAGAAAATGTATTTATTCATGACCATATCTTTAGGCTGAAAATTTCTAATGTCCTGTTTTAGACCAGAGATGCCTGGAACTGTTGAAGTTGAGTCTACCTTCCTGGCTCGATTGAACTTTATCTGGAAAGGTTTTATCAACATGCCTTCTGTAGCAAAATTTGTTACCAAAGCCTACCCAGTATCTGGTTCCCCTGAGTATTTGACAGAGGTACTGTGAACTTTTCTTGCCGTTTTCTGCTTGGGTTGACATATGTGCTTCCAAAAGAAGTAGGAGAGAAAATGATATTATAAATAATAATGTTTTCATTCATAAGTATGTTGACAGTGATGCTTAGAACCATTCAATTAATGAAATTTTGAGTTCACAACTGAAGTTTTTGAACTGTAGATAACTGTATTCTGAAAGTTTTCACCCTACAAATCCTGTACTGTAAGATGTATGTCAGAGAATTAAAAATTAATGAGAGTCTGCATGGATATCATGAGTTTTTCTTTAAAGGATTGACCTACTTAGTATGGACTTCAGTGTTAGCCTGTCAAGAAGATTTTTTTCCATGTTAACAAGTCTAATTCTCCTGTTGCTTATGTTTCCCCTACTGCATGACTACAGCTCTTATCTGCCTCTATCTGTGAATGAGATGTAGGTGATAGTTGAAACATTACAGTAAGGTGATAGTCCCATGAGACCCAATGATCATAGTTGCTCCAGGTACCCTTGGTTGGTTTTATACCTGAAAGAATTGGATGGAACTGTCATGCAACATTTATGGAAAATAAGCAGTTACAGTATTATATTATGAAAAATGAGAAAGTATGACATTTTTTAACTATTTTGAAAAGTTGTGTTTTTCTTTTGTTTTAGGAAGTAGGAAAATAATTCAGTACATGTACTGTATTTTTGTTGAGATTGTATTTTCTGTTATGTTTGTATCTAAACTGTTCCATCCATTCTCAGTGTCCTGATCATGAAGGCAAAAATTAAAAAAGAAAAAAAATTCTTTCCAGTATTTCAAAAGTCTTAAATTGTATATATGCCTATTTTTCTTTAAAGACTAACAAACTTTTCTTTATATTAGGCTGAAATTAGTTTAAGTGTAATGGTGCCTAACGTTGATCAGTTTATTTGTTTAGCATTGTGTTTTAATAAACAACGTAATTATTACTTTTACATTTAGTTTGCTTGGCAAATAATATTTTAGAAACGTTGATTTTATAAGAGGAAAATTAAATGGACCCATGATGCTTTTCTTTTTGAACAAATATCTTTAGAAATTTAGTCTTTGATCAGTGGTGAAGAGAACTCTTCTTTTAAATTGGAAAGAAGTCCTGAACTATGGAATTTGAATTTAAACAAAACTATTCTCCTTTCTTAGTTTCTAAGGTTGCTTTCCAGAATTCCACCTCTGCTTTTTACTACTTTTAGTTTAGGACTACAGTCCCAAATAAAATATTAAAGCAATTAATAATTTAAATACACTTAAATCAAATTTACTATCAATTAATTATGCTTTCTATGAATTTTTTCAGCTTCATAGAAAAATAGAAAAACACTGATGAAAGTTTTAAATATTTTCAGTTACACAGTTCTTCACTTAATTTAGGTATAGTCATCTGTTTTCAGAAAATTCTCCTGTTAAAAAAAACTTGCAGTATTACAGTGTTCTGTACTGTGAACTTGCAGTATTACAGTGTTCTGTACTGTGCAGAAATACACTCTATAATTATACTTGGTAACTTCTGAAATCTAGCTGTTAATGATTAAATGATATCCTTGCCCACTACCACCAAAAAAGGGGTGAGGGGGTAGGAATGGGCGGAATAGAAAAACAATCTCTAATATTCTGAAATCTGTTGTACTCTTCCTGGATTGTCGGCGTGTCTTTTGCTTGCCACTGCTTCACTTTCCTGTGCCTGTTTTTCCTACTGGGAACTGACATGACCTCAGATTCTATCTCACATGTATCTTGGGCACCAACCTTGGTTATTTGAGGTTGACAATTGAGGCACCCAGCTTGGTTATTTGAGGTTGACATTAGAGGTAAATCCTGATTGCTATCCCTGTACTTTGTTATGTTCTATGATGCAAATCTTTTTATTTACTTGTTTTTTATTACCAATTTTAAATTAGTCTTAGAGTAAATTATGAATATTACAGTAAAGATATTCTGTATATACTGATCACCTTCATTTTTTACTGTAGGATCTACCAGATAGTATTCAAGTAGGTGGCAGGATATCACCTCAGACAGTTTGGGATTATGTTGAAAAAATTAAAGCATCAGGAACCAAGGTAAGGAAAATTACTTTTGTTACACCTGCATGAGAGAGCACTTGAAAACTAAATCATGAGAGTTCTTATGCAGGGAACCCTAGGGGGTAGGAGCCACTACAAATTCTGAATCTACATAGTGTGCCTGACAAAACTGAACTAAAACTGTTTGCTAAAGCTCAGAACAGCTCAGCATTCTTCCTGTGGGTTTTTCTTTCCTTCTGGTATGCTTTCTTAGTGATTTCTGTCAGTGTTTTGAAAGAAATGTTTTAAAGTAAGTATTGAGATTCCTCCTGGGATTGTGCCTTGCTTTGATTATAGACATTTGTTTAGTTAGGGCATAGGCTAAGAGACCTTAAAATATAGTGGCTCTAAGTATATAGAAGTTTATTTTTATTAAAATTTTTTTTAATGTTTATTTATTTTTGAGAGAGAAAGAGAGAGTGAGCAAGAGAGACAGAGCGTGAGCAGGGGAGGGACAAAGAGATTGTAAAGCAGGCTCCAGGCTCAGAGCTGTCAGCAGAGTCTGACGTGGGACTCAAACCCATGAACCATGAAATCATGACCTGAGCCAAAGTCGGATGCTTAACCAACTGAGCCACCCAGGCGCCCCTGTTTAATTTTAAAAGTTTATTTATTTATTTTGAGAGAGTGGGGAGGGGGGAAGGGGAGGGTCAGAAAGAGAGGGAGTGAGAGAGAATCTCAAGCAGGTCCCTCACTGTCAGTGCAGAGCCTGACTTGGGGCTCTAACTCATGACAGTGAGCTCATGACCTAAGCCGAAACCAAGAATCAGATGCTCAACCAACTGAGCCACCCAGGCACCCCCTGAAGTTAGTTTGCTTAAACATTTTTAAAGTTTATTTATTCTGAGAGAGAGCATGAGTGGGGTAGGGGCAGAGAGAGAGGGAAAGAGAATTTCATGCAAGCTCCACACTGTCAGTGCAGAGCTTGACATGGGTCTCGAACTCCCGAACTGTGAGATCATGACCTGACCTGATACAAGGGTCAGACACTTAACCAACTGAGCCACCCAGGCGTTATGAATATATATTTTTCAATATAGGTTTTAGAATTTAAATTAATACAGTATTAGAATACAAAGAAACTTTGAAGCATTGTAGAAAAGTTACAACACTTATTTGCTATCACTTTCTCATGATAGTAAAAGTCATAAGAAAGCATTGGGGAGGTAGTCCCTTGGATATTTTGGGAATCATTCTTGGCCTACCCATATACTTCTGCCCAGTATTTTGTAATATGCCTCCTTCCTGAACTGACTGAAACACACCCCTAAAAGAGGACAGTTTAGATGACAGACCTTTTATAAGAGAGCCATAGTTTAGCTCATTTACATGTTCTGTATAGGAACTTCTATCAATTTAGGCTTTGTAGCAGGTCTGTCTCTCTTCATTTTGACTATGTATTTTCATGAAAAGACATCTCATTTTTTTACACTACCAAATTGATACTACATTGGGATTCTCTTTTCTATTGGAAACAAATTCTAGAACCTAGAGGCAAACAAATAAGTTCCTGAGTAAACCAAATGATTTCATAAAACGTATGGCGTTTTATGTATTTCAGTTCTTTTCACCCAGTCTCCATTCTGGATTTTCACTGGATTTGAGTTTTTTTGTGTATGTGTACATGGCAGGGTGGTGGTAGGTGATATTAATTTTCAGTATACTGAAAACACAGGCAACCATTTGTGGAGATTATGAGATAGGAAATAAGGATGTAGTGTAGATATCAAAGGACTCGGGTTTAAATACCTTCTCTGTTACTGACAATTGCGTCACCTTGAGCAAATTAATTACTGTGGGACTCAGTGTCTTATGGGACACCTTCAGATAAAACAGATCTGTCAGTGGGTCAGCAAACATCTTTTCCTAAGAGTTCCTTCCTTTTACTATTTTTATCTGCATTTAAGTTGGCAAATCATGTTTTTCAGTAATCATCATTATAAAATTTACTGGATTATTACTAGTTGAGAAATGATATTTAAAACCCAGCTATTCTTTAGGTTATTATTTTAAACAGTCATTTATGATTTTCTTGAATAGGAAATTTGTGTGGTTCGCTTCACACCTGTAACTGAAGAAGATCAAATTTCTTATACTTTGCTGTTTGCATACTTCAGTAGCAGAAAGCGCTATGGAGTAGCTGCTAACAACATGAAGCAGGTTAAGGATATGTACCTTATTCCTTTGGGTGCCGCAGATAAAATTCCACACCCTCTTGTGCCTTTTGATGGACCTGGTAGGTATACATTTTAATAATAAGAGTATGAATAAAAAAAAGTGGGAGGTGAGACCAGAGTGAGAAGACAGACTCTGCTTGCATTCTTGGGTTTCAGCCCTCTAGAGCTGACTTCACAGGGACAGGCACCCACCTAATAGGCTGTAATAAGCTAGATGCAAAAATGTACCCTGTGTTGTAATGGTTGAAAATGACTGTTCATTGATGTTTTTTATTTTATACAGGGCTTGAACTGCATAGACCCAATCTGTTGTTGGGCTTAATTATTCGTCAAAAACTGAAGCGGCAACATAGTGCTAGTGTTAGCACTAGTCATACAGCCGAGACTTCTGAAAGCGTACCAATGGCATTGCCACCTGACAAAAAAAGTAAGATGGAAGTTTCCACAGAAGAAACACCAGAGGAAGAAAATGACTTTTTTAATTCTTTTACAACTGTATTACACAAGCAGAGAAATAAGCCTCAGCAAACTCTTCAGGAAGACCTTCCAACAGTAATTGAACCTTTAGTGGAAGTCACCAAACAAGAGCCACCAAAACCTTTAAGATTCCTTCCTGGGGTATTGATTGGCTGGGAAAATCAGCCTTCTACTCTGGAATTAGCAAATAAACCTCTTCCTGTGGATGATATACTTCAGAGCCTTTTGGGCACTACTGGTCAGGTATATGAACAGACTCAATCGGTGATAGAACAAAACACTCTTAAAGAAATTCCTTTTCTAAGTGAGCAAGCTGACCCCAAAGCAGAGAAAGTAGATAAAGTGGAAGTAACTGATGGTGAAGCCAAGGAGGTAAAGGTTAAAGTAGATGATCTTTCAGAGTCTACAGGTAATTCAGTAGTAGGAGAAGAAACATCAGTAATGGGTTCTTCTTCCATTTCTCCTGGACCTTTGACGAGTCTTAGCCTCAGAGGTAAACCACCAGATGTTTCTACAGAAGCATTCTTAACAAATTTATCAATTCAGTCGAAACAGGAAGAAACTATGGAGAATAAAGAGAGAACGTTAAAAAGGCAGCTGCTGCAAGATCAAGAGAATAATTTGCAGGATAATCGGACTTCAAATACTAGTTCTCCATGCAGGTCTAATGTAGGAAAAGGAAACATAGATAGTAATGTCAGTTGCAGTGAAAACCTTGTTGCTAATACAACAAGGTCCCCACAGTTTATCAACTTGAAACGGGATCCTAGACAAGCAGCAGGACGAAGTCAGCAGATAACTGCTTCAGAAAACAAAGATGGAGATAATTGCCGGAATGGAGAAAAACACACCCTGCCTGGTCTGTCACACAAGGAGCACTTAACAGAACAAATGAATGTAGAGGAAAAGTTGTCTTCTGTAGAGAAGAGCTCATGTGTTCAGCAGGGTGATAATTCAGGGGTTGCACAAAACTCACCGTCAGTAGAAAACATACACACTTCTCAAGCAGAACAAACAAAACCCTTACAGGAGGATATTTTAATGCAAAATATCGAAACTGTGCACCCATTTCGAAGAGGATCCACAGCGACAACATCTCATTTTGAAGGTGGAAACACATGTCAATCAGAATTTCCTTCTAAAAGCATCAACTTTACTTCCAGAAGCACCAGCCCCAGAACAAGTGCAAACTTTTCACCCATGAGGCCACAGCAGCCCAACCTTCAGCATCTCAAGTCTAGCCCCCCTGGATTTCCATTTCCAGGACCTCCTAATTTTCCCCCACAAAGCATGTTTGGATTTCCACCACATTTACCACCTCCTTTACTTCCCCCTCCAGGCTTTGGCTTTGCTCAAAATCCCATGGTTCCCTGGCCACCTGTTGTTCACCTGACAGGCCAACCACAACGTATGATGGGTCCCCTTTCACAAACATCAAGGTATATAGGCCCACAAAATTTTTACCAGGTTAAAGACATTCGAAGACCAGAAAGGCGCCATAGTGACCCTTGGGGTAGGCAAGACCAACAGCAACTGGATAGGCCATTTAATAGGGGTAAAGGGGATCGACAGAGATTTTATAGTGATTCGCACCATTTGAAAAGAGAGCGACATGAAAAGGAATGGGAGCAAGAGTCTGAAAGGCATAGACGCAGAGACAGAACCCAAGACAAGGACAGAGACAGAAAAAGGGAGGAAGGGCACAAAGATAAAGAGAGGGCGCGGTTGTCACATGGTGATCGAGGAGCAGATGGAAAAGCAAGCCGGGATAGTAGGAATGTAGACAAGAAACCAGATAAACCTAAAAGTGAAGACCATGAAAAGGACAAAGAACGAGAGAAAAGTAAACATAGAGAAGGAGAAAAGGACAGAGATAGGTACCACAAAGATAGGGACCACACTGACAGAGCTAAAAGCAAAAGGTAAAATTTGCAGGCTGCTTCAAGATTACATTTAAATAACTTAAATGTTGTATCTTAAAAACTTTATGATTGCCTGCTAGGATTGTGCCATCTTTTAAATTTTTAATATTGGTGGTTTGCAGAACAATAAAATCTGTGTGTTGGTGCAGAGTGCTCTCTGTACCAGTGCTCATCATCCCTTCTTCATACCAACTGTCCCTAGTTCTAGGAATTTAATATTTTTAAAAGTTTTACATTGCTGTATATTCAAAGATTTGTTTTATTAATATGCAATAAAGGCTTAGAAATTTTAGTTTTATTCCTTACTTGGTAAATATGGTTAACTATGGAGTATATTTACTGCCTCTAGTGAATGTCCTTTATATAATGACTAATTTGAGAG
This sequence comes from Leopardus geoffroyi, assembly GCF_018350155.1. NCBI lineage: Eukaryota > Metazoa > Chordata > Mammalia > Carnivora > Felidae > Leopardus > Leopardus geoffroyi. Next base: position 57,698,470 of record NC_059332.1, read on the forward strand.
TAATGTGTGCTCTGTAAGTTTGTTTAAATTGCACTGTTTTTAAAGAAACTGTAGAGGAGAAACAGAACGCCAAGCAACTTCATAATCAGATTATATTAATCATTTAGTTGAGCAGTTTTTGACCAAGAATCAGACGCCCAAGGAGTACATTTCTTGCTTTAATCTGCACTCATTGAAGGCATTTATTACCATTACTACAACTTTGTGGTAGGCCATTTCTTTCCTTTTCATTTTTGGCTCTTTGGAAACTTGAATACTTAAGCTTGTACATGATCTTGTGTTTTGCTATCCTTTTTACTGTAAAATGTAAATATTTTAAGGGATATTTTGATTCTAAATATGATAAAAGAATTTCTCACCTATTTTGTGTGTGTGATTTGAAATTCAGTAGTCAAAGTATTCTTTAAAGCTTTAATTATCATCAGATGCTAAACCCTTACTCCACCAAGGGCATAGAGCCATAGCTCTCTAAATCAGGCAATAGATGAGGGAAAAAACGATTTCTGTACCATAGATTACAGGCTATTGAGGTAAATCATGTAGTTCTAAAGAGGCTATGAATTGAGAACTACTAATGAAAAACTGTTGTAGCTATAGCTCACTTTATAGGTATGTTTCTGAAAACTTGTATACCATCAAAATTTGGTACACTGACTAATCATTTCAGAACTTTTATTTTAGAGAAACAGGTTGTGAATCTCTTTGGAACATGTGTAATTTGTTGGTGGAGGAGGGGGGATAACTACAGTTTTGTATGCTAGTACTTCTTGAAATAGAAAACACCTGGAGGCTGTTGTTAATCCAAATTTAAATTTACTTACACCCTAAATTACCTACTGTATTGATTGCTATAATTTAAACCAATAGCTACCAAAAGTTACTAGCACTTGAGGCCAAAAAAGAAAAAACAGTATCTTTGCTCCTCTGTATTAATGAAGAAAAATATAAATGACTTCACAAAATTAAAAAGATAAAGTTGATTTTCTTAAAAAGTATAAAGATTACAGTTAAAAATAGGTTTTGAAAATGAGTCAGCTTTGGTGTTCTCACTGGAGAGAAAAGGAGCTGAAATTCAAAACCAAACATTTTGTCTAACTTGCAATAACTTGCAACCCTTTTTTTTGTCATCCTTATCCTCCGAAATTAATGATCATAAAAGTTCTGAAACAGAGGACTTGTATTTAAATAAAGTTTGTTTAATTTTGGTCTACTTTTCTTTTGGAAATTAACTTGTTAGAAAACTAGTCAGTTTGCAAACAAAACTGGTCATCTTTTGCAGCATTATGAAGAAATTGTTCAGGGTTTTACTTAAAAAACAACAAAAACCAAAAACAAATCCCTCAAACCAAAAAAATTACCTTTTTGATTTCAACTATGTATGTTAGTAAGTCTGCTTCCCCTGATTAATCTGGTAGGGATGGTGGTGGGGAAGTTGAGTAGACATTGAATTTTTTTTTTGTTTGGTAAGGTAAAAATGGGTTAACCAATGGAAGAAAGCCTTTAAGTTAGTTTTTTATTACTTCTTAGCCAGTAGTTTCTTATATATATTGTGATGCTTTCATATCTCATTGGAGCTTGATCTCATAGAGGCTCCTATTAGTGGTGGCCATCTCCTGAGATTGATTACAGGGCTACTAAGTGTTAAAACCAGGTCTCTTACCCTTGTTGACTGAAACATTGTGGTGATTAGGGGGAGTATAGGCATATTGACTGAGGTTTTAACTTGGGAGGAAAGGGAAATGAGAAAAATTTTCAGTGAGTAGTAGATCCAAAGCCATTCTCAGTCTTTTAAAGTCTCACCTACAAACCAGCCTTAACACAAATGTGAGTTAAATGAGATTCCTCTTTGTTTCTCCTGTCTTAAGGAAAGCTTAATCTTCAAAAAATTTGATGCTTTTTAAAATTTAGAACCATCTTCAGACAGATTCTACATACCTCTCTTAAGTAAAATGTACCAGGGTGTCTCAATACCAAAAAGTCCACCTCTTGTCATCCTTGCAATAAGAAAGCCTCTGTGAGCCCTCTGTTATGTCAGACCTTGTGTGGAGCACTTTATATAAACCTTGGGCAGCCTGAAAGGTGAAGACTGACTTACCTCAGAGGTCTCTTGAGGAAACTTGTACTTAGGGGGAAAGAAAAAAAAAGTGCCGAAGGTTAGATTGCTATTGTCAGAACTGGAATTTAGCTCAGTTCCACTTTTCTTCAAAGTCTGCATGCCAGTTGTATGAGAATTGAGAACAGGAGAGAGGGACAAAAGCCTGATTACTGTATATGCCTTTCATAGCCCTTTTCCTCTCTATTCCACCAGCCTGTCTGTGGTGAATAGCCCAACTCCTCAAAGTGAGCAGGAAGACGAAAAGTGTGGGTTCCCTTGTATAGATCTGCAAAGTTTATCTTCGTTTCAAATCCTAATTCTCAAGTTCTCTTTTATTCTCTATTGGTGCTGTGACAAATTATTAAAAAGTTAGTGGCCTAAAACCACACAACTTTATTATTGTACGTTTCTCTAGATCAGAAGTCTGATGCAGATCTCAGGTTGAGATCAACGTGTCCTTCTCTGGAGGCCTTAGGAGAAAAATCCATTCCCCTTGTCTTTTCCAGCTTTTAGAGGCCACTCACTTTCCTTGCCTCAAGGTCCCTTCCTTCAATTCAAAGCCACCTCTGATCCTTCTGATTCCCTCATCCACTTTTAAGGGGCCCTTGTGATATATTAGGCCCACCCAGGTAATCCAGGATAACCTTCCTATTTTAAGGTCGCTGATGAGGAACTTGAGTTCCATTTGAGACCTCAATTCCCTCTTGCCATATAACCTATTTATAGGTACCAGGGATTAGGATGTAGACAACTTTAAGGGACCATTCTATTTACCACAATTCTTGACTTGCTGATTGTAACTTACTTGTGGGTGAACTAAGTTTTTGGAGTTAAAACACATCTAGGATCATAGTAAATATGTTTAAAAGTTAAGAAAAATACCAACAATAGGTAAGAAAATGGAGTGACAGTTAAACCACTTGGCTATATAAAACTAGTTAACTGCTAAATTTCTAATCAGGTATGGTCTTAGTTTTTAATTGTAGCTAGGTTTTTAAAGAAGGATATGAATCAAGTTAAAATGCATTATGAGAGCTTGCTAATGAACCAGATTTTATTAAAGCGAATAGTTTACTTAATTTTAACATTTAAATGTACCAGTTGCACTATTTCAGTCTGCTCAGATCCCTTTAAAACACTGGTCAAGTTACCACTTACTAATCACTATTTGTCTCCCAAGGCAAATCTTGAATAGAATTGGTTACTACTTTTAAAAAGGTGTCAACCCTGATTCTTTGATTCCTGTTTCATAAAGAATTTCAGTAATTCATGTATAGAGCAAGAAATTTTAGGTTAAGAGCTAGAAAGGTCTTGAAAACACGAGTCTACTTTATAGATGCAGAACAGAATCTTTGGGTGGGGGAAACCAGAGTACTTATAGGAGGCAGTGAATTCAATATAACTACCAATATCCCTAAATACCTTTTTCTGTGAAGTAATTCGGTGTGTGTATGGACATATCTGCCCAAGCTGTACTTTAAAAATATTCCTTATTTTAAAAGAGAATACTTCCCTCCTCTGTCCCCAAGTCAATTTTTTGCAGCAACTTTGTTGAATCTTTTAAAAGATAAACATTGCCTTACTTTTTTTATTTAAATCAAGTTAACATATAGTGTAATAATGGTTTCAGGAGTAGAATTTAGTGATTGATCACCTGTAACACCCAGTGCTCATCCCAGCAAGTTCCTGCCTTAATGCCCATCACCCATTTAGCCCATCTCCCTGCCCACCCTCCCCTCCATCAACCCTGTTTGTTCTCTGTATTTAAGGGTCTCTTATGGTTTGCCTACCTCTTTGTTGTTATATTTTTCCTTCCCTTCTATGTTCATCTATTTTGTTTCTTAAATTTCACATGAGTGAAATATGTCTTTCGCTGACTTATTTCACTTAGCATAATACCTTCAAGGTCCACCCACATTGTTGCAAATGGCAAAATTTCATTCTTTTTGATCGCTGAGTAAATACTCCATTGTGTGTGTACACACACACACACACACACACACACACCACATCTTTATCCATTCATCAGTGGATGGACATTTGGATTTTTTCCATAATTTGTTGTTGATGTGCTGCTATAACCATTGGGGTGCATGTGCCCCTTTGAGTCAGCGTTTTTGTATCCTTTGGATAAATACATAGTAGTGCAATTGCTGGATCCCTAATAGGGTAGTTCTATTTTTAATTTTTTTAAGGAAACCTCCACACTGTTTTCCAGAATGGCTGCACCAGTTTGTATTCTCACCAACAGTGCAAAAGTGTTCCCTTTTTTCTGTAGCCTCGTCTGCATCCTCTATTGTTTCCTGTGTTAATTTTAACCTTTTCTGACAGATATGAGGCATTCACCTTACTATAAAACATGTTTACATTCAACACTTTGTGTTTCAGAAGCATTGTAATGTTTATAGTAAAGTTATCTTAAAGGATTTCTGTATCAATTATTTCTATTTTGTGCTGGAAAAACATTACAGGAAATCTTCAACACTATCATCCCAAAGATAGCAAAAATGAATAATGATAATCCACATGAAATTTAAAAATTTTTAAATGTTTTATTTATTTTTGAGAGAGCGGGAGTTGGAGAGGGGCAACATGACCCGGAGATCATGACCTGAGCTGAAGTCTGATACTTAACTGACTGAACCACCCAGGTACTCCCACCACATGAAATTTTAGATTTTACAGTAAAAAAAAAAAAAAAAAAAAAAAAAAAAAAAAGTTTTCGAGTCATTTTGATTTATAGGAAATTGGTAGATAGCAGTTTTAAATTCTTACTTATTTGGTGCCTATTCTATTTGGTGCTTGATTCTTGAAATTGAGTGGTGAGCAGTACCATTCGCCTCCAGTCTTGGAGCTTGCAGTGTAGTGAAGACAAGTGATCACATCTTCATGTGAAACTGCAGCTGTGAGAAGCAACTTTAACAGTAATTCTCAAACTTTTTGGTTTCAGGATCTTTTTACTCTTTAAAAAGTTATTGAGAACCCAAAAAATGGGTTGTATCATTTAGCATATTAGAAATTAAGATGTTATAATTTACGAATAATTGTTAACACTGATCCTTATGTTAATGTAACATTTGTGTGAAAAATAACACTAAATTTGGTAAGAATGTCATGGTTTTCATTTTTGCACATCTCTGGATTCTCTTAACTGCCTCTGCATTCAGTGTTTTGCAATATGTCATCTCATTTGAAATATATGAAGAAAACCTGGCTTCATATGGAATTGTCATTGAGAAAGGAAGTACTCTGTGGATCCCAGAAGACATACGGTCTCTCAGAGTTCCTTGTTTTATACTTAAGGAAGTGCTGCTTTAAGGATAGGCACTTTGTATCATGAGAGAACATGTAGCCTATCATGGGGGTGTGGTTCATTGGAACTTTGGTAACCTTTGAGAACAGCTTTATTAGCTTTATACATAAAATGTATGTCTTTAAAGTGAGATCTAATTATCAGCCACCAAAATGAATTTTTTAAAGATCAGTTATTATCTTAATATCACCAAAGTTAGATGAAATGGTATGGGCCCAAATTTAAGCCAGTTTTTCAGCCAATATTGTTGGATGGAGTTTTCTTACATGGTTTCTCTTAAAAAACAGAACAGCACACACACACACACAGAGCCTTGGAATCAGTATATAGACATTCTGTAGTTCTACCTTACATTATACTTTGCTCATACACTTTTTCTAATGTTCATATACCTGGGGGTATGTTGTGTGCCATTGAATGGTGCCAAAGTTCTTAACTTTAGTTCTGGGGCCCTCCAATAGTATCTGTAGCTTTCTGATTGCAATGGTGTGGCAAAAACAAGTGCCCCCCTGCAAAAAAAATTTTTTTTAATTTTTCAAATGATAAATTGCTTAGTTTCTTTGTATAGACTGGAACCTGTACAGGTAGATTTTGCTTAATAGCAATGAGCAGCTAACCATGCCCCTGCCCCTTTATTTGTAAACCATTTTCTCCATTTAATAATTAATGTATCTTTCCTTTCAAACTTCACATGTTGCTTATTACCAAGGTAATATTTTTTCTCTCCAGGTATAGTCATACCTATTAGTGTATTGTGTCAGTCGTGTCGTCATTTGCTTTCTTGGTGGCCAAATTGTCATAAATACCACACTCTAAAAATGCAATGGTGGGGTGGGGAGAGAAAATGCTATCTACAATTATATCAATAACTGGTGATTGGGTAAAAGGAATTTTCTCAGGTTACTATTTTTGATGGCATAGATACAACCAGTACAATAATTTTTCAATGGCATTATTCAGAACCTATTTAATGCCCAGTTTTGAGATCTGTAGACTTGAAAATTTAGGTGTAAATGAAGTTTAATTTTTAAATTTGATCAGTTATGTAAGTACATGGCTTAAAAAGTCAAGTAATTTTATAAGGTTTGTAAACAAAACCCCGCAATGTTTGCACTACTCCTCTCCAGAGGTTACTATTTTCAGTTCTTTTAGATATTTCTTAGGATATGTGTCTTCATATTTGTGACATGTATGCTTTAAAAAAGGTTGCAACAATTGTGGTATCTATTAATGTCTTACTGTGGGATTTAAATGTTTAACCCTCACCAGCCAACTCCTTTCCTCCACCTTCCATCTTCCCACATTCATGCAATAACTTTGGTTTTAGTCCATATTTAAATTTCATATTATTGCAATCATATAAATATTCATAGCTGAGCCATACAACAGAATATGATTGTGTAGTTTTTTTCTTATATAATTTTTATTTTTCCTTTGGTTAATAATTTGCTTTTTATTTTTCTTTGTATAATTTAAAACCAATTCACAGATGAATAAATACTACATGAACTAATGGAGTGAAAACTTTCGAATCAACATGTTTATAGATATTGGATGTAGGAAAACCAACCAAAATCACTTCTTTAGCTGTATTTTATAAGCTTATAAATAAGGTATGTTAGCATTTAGACTATTTCAGTTAATAGTAAATAGCTGATTTCTAGTAAACAATGTGCCACAAATAGCTATCAAAATACATTTACATATATATTTTGTATATCAAAATTACCAGTATTTATGTCATTAATTTTGTTCATCTCCATTAAAAACATTATATCCTTCTGATTTAATTAACTCAATTTTTTTTGAGTCCTGAAAAAATACATCTTTAATTTTGCCAACAAAATCTCTTTTAAAAATCTCTTGAGTAACAGTATTTACCTTTCGGCCATATTCAAAGCCCCCTAGATAACTAATGCCATCATAGTTTAAATCAACAAATTTTTTGTGTGGATCAATATCCTCTGAGAGAATTAGGTTGTTATCTAGGTAGGCCTTAATAATAGTCTGATTTTGAATTACACTTACATGGTGCCATTTATTACAAAAGAATGTGCCATTGCTATAGATCATAGGCACAGATACGCTTTTTCCTAAGTTAACTGCTATTTTCAAGGACTGATTATGGAGACCAATTGCCAGAAAATCATTTTCTTCCTTTTGAGCTTTTCCTATCCATACAATTAAGCCTTCTGTTTCAGTAGTACTGAAATTTAAGGATATAGTAGTGAACTGAAGGTTTCTCATTCTGTAATCTGGATCAATGTATTTAATATAAGAATTACCCATAAATTTTGCAGTTGAAAATGAAGTTTTGTTTTCACAATACTTTCCCACCCAACCCAAAGCACAGAAACAATTGTAAGAAAATGATTGGTCGGGTATACATAGAGATTGGTGGAGACAAAGATTATTTGAACAGTGCACAGACTGGTTACATGTATTTCCAGTCCAATGTGGCAAACATTTGCAAGAAAAAGTTGTGCCATTTACTATACATTCACCCCTATTTCTGCACACCTTGTACCCACAGGGGGTCCCATCACAGTCACCTACATTTGCTCCGCTTTTTGCTCCTAATTCAGTTAATTTTAACTCTTGATTATTTATAATAACTTCTCGGACACAGCCCTGAAAACCTGCAGGTTCATTTGCTATTGACATAGGATTTACAAGATTTAAAGATGGCATTCCTCCAACATAGAAGTCAGTATTTGTGTCTAGGGAGCTCATTTTTGCATTGGCTTTTTCTGTTATATTTATCCCATCCAGATCCAGGTAGCCTTCCGCACCAACTCTTCCTGCTTTAATCACATGCCAAATACTTCCATTAATAGTCACTTTTTGGAGAGTTTCTAGAATGATAGTTCTGTCACCAAGGTTGTAGCGAAGTTGAACAGAACCATTTACTAAGGAGATACATAAAAAATCACCTGTTGAGAAAGAAAACCAGTTAATTAGTAACAGGAAAATGTTACTCCATTAAAAACTCTTGCCCTTTCTGGCCATTTGAGTAAGTTTTGGTTTTGGGCAAAAAAAGGCAAGTCTTGATCACAATGTTAGAGAATTTTATTTCCATCTACAGATGAAAATATATGGGTATTTATTCATACATATATCCTGTATTATTCAGGAATTGGCCACATAAGCTTTTCCTAGTTGTAAATATTTTGCATTGAATGAAATGTATTGTGGTACTAAGTTAAAGTGAAGTTTATCTTTAATGATTTTATCTAGTTAAGGATGAATGTGTAAAAAGCTTTTTTAAAGATGTTTTTACTCCAAACATCTTATTCTGCTTGATAGAGATTGAGGCAGTAAATAAGAGAGTTAAGAACAGTTAATACGGGTGCTATGAAAAAGTTTCAGCCATGTCCTTGGCATCAAGTTCTGTCTACAACTACACACATCCCTAGTTGAGATCTCTCTAAATTTCGTATCTCAGTTTGTGAACTTTCTCCCATACACCTGGCATCTTCCAGTCTTTGCAAACTCAGTGAGTCACTCCCTCATCCTCCAGTTCTTCAAACTAAAAATTTAGCTGTGATCCCTGATTCCACATATTTTTTTGTTCCACACATAAACAGGTTTATTAACATTTTGGTTCACTGCAAACATCTTGATTCTGTCCGCCTTTGCCATCTTCATTAGATTCACTAGCTTTATTTCTAGCTCAATCTATTTGCTAGAGCCTCTTCACTCTTCCTAATTGAATTTCCAATCTAAACTGAAGCTAAAGTGATCTTTTCAAGTGAAAAGATCTGGTCATTATACTACCCTCTAATGGCATTTGCTGTTGAGATAAAAGCCTAAAATCTTTAACATCTACAGAGGCTCTGCAGGTTTCCCAGCCCCTTTCTCCAGCTTCACCCGGAGTGTATTCTCCCTCTCCCTCCACTCTCTTTACTCCAGCAACACTGACCTTGTTCTTGCCTCCGAACGTTTGTGCACATTGTTTTCTTTTTCTTGGAACACTCCACCTCATCCCACCTCATCTAGGAAACCCCTATCCTTCAGGTCTGAGATCAAATGCCACTTCCTCAGAGAACTGTTCTGTGATTCCACAGAGTTGGTCAGGTTATTTATTTTATTTTATTGATAGCACCACATTTCTCTCCTTCACAATGTTTACCTCATTTTATAATTATATAGTCATCTGGGAACAAATATGAATAAATATGATCTAGCCTGTGTATGAAGTTGCAGTGAGGCATTCAAAGGAAAAGTAAATGCAGCTCTCTGTGCCAAGAAAAGAATGTGGCCCTTCAATGGTAAAGCTGCTTCAAGAGGTTAGCAAAGTGATTTACATAACAAATCCTGCAGATGTCTTCCTCAAGATAGCATTTTCCCTTCTCCCTAACATTTCACAACCAATAAAATTTCTTATCCATGGAGATTTCTTGGCACATGCTATTCTTCCTTTTCTCCTTGGGCAGTGCAACACTGCCTCACCTCTCTCCCACAGGGTCCTTTCCTTCTACTCCCCTTTGTGGTCCCCTTCCCACCATTATTCTAAGAAGACTGGAATATGTAGCAGGTCTATAGTCCTACACCTATGATTTCAACTTCAGAAAACTATATGAGCCCATGCAAAGTATGGTTCTCTGAATCATTTTCCTCATAGAGAATTTCTAGCGACTATAATCTGTCGTTATACCTGTGATTATTTAATAGGTGCCTCATCCACTAGCTCGTAAGCTTCATGGAAACAGGGTCTGTGTCTGATTTGGCCCAACGGTTTATCCCCAGCACCTAGCACAGCACCTGGCACATAATTAGATGCTAAATAAACAATTATTGAATTAAGAAATCACCTTTAGGAATGGCTGGGTGGCTCAGTCTGTTAAGCATCTAAATCTTGATTTTGGCTCAGGTCATAGTCTTGGGGTTGTGAGATCAAGCCCCATGGGGCTCCATGTTGACTGTGGAACCTGCTTAGGATTCTCTCTCTCTCTCTCTCTCTCTCTCTCGCTCTCTCTCTCTGCCCCTCCCCCACTTGCACACGCTTTCTCTCTCTCAAAATAAACTTAATAAAACCCAAAAAACAGTAAAAAAAATGATTAGGAAAGCTAAAGCTGCAATCTATCATATCAAGTTGCCAACTCTAAGAGGAAAGAGAATAAAGGAAGGCTTATTTTAATGCAGTTTTGCTGGTATGTTGTCTTATGAAGAACTGACCAAAAAAGGTGTTTTTCTTTTCCCCCTTTGTGTCCCTGGAAGCTAAGATTGCTCTTGTAACTGTACTAACAGATTTTGTCATTCAAACCTTTTATTTTAGTTGACTAGAATATGGTGCTGTAGTCATGGGTTGTGAGAACGGATTGGCATTAGGATAAGTATACGTTAGAAATTGATCCCTAGTGGACAGTCCTTACAAGAAACTGAACTCATAAATGGACTGAAGATCATAAATGAATTCACTGTTGCTATTGTTCTTTAAAAAAAATTGTTTTTAATGTTTTATTTATTTTTGAGAGAGAGCACGAGCCGGGGAGGGGCAGAGAGACAGGGAGTCACAGAATCCAAAGCAGGCTCCAGGCTCTGAGCTGCCAGCACAGAGCCTGACAGGGGGCTCTAACTCATGAACCATGATATCATGACCTGAGCTGATGTTGGATGCCTAACTGACTGAGACACCCAGGCATCCCTGTTGTTATTCTTTTTAATGTTTATTTTTGAGAGATTCGAAGAAGGCTCCACACTGAGAGCGGAGAGCCCCATGTGGGGCTTGAATTCACCAACCTCAAGATCATGACCTGAGCTGAAGTCGGACACTAAAGGGACTTGAGCCACCCAGGCACCCGGGATGACTAGGCTTTTTAAAAACATATTTGTGAGGCTTATAACTATAGCAAGATGAATTCAGGCTATCCATGATCAATTTGTGCTTAACATAATATTGATAATTTTTATGTGTCAAAACACTTTTTCCTAAAGATCGCAAAGGGTGATCTCTCTCTCTCTTTTTTTTTTTTAGAAAGGGTGCAAGTGAGCAAGGGGCAGAGAGAGAGAATCCCATGAGGTGCAGAGAGGGAGAGAGAGAATTGGGACTCACCTTGGGGCTCGAGCTCACCTGATATGGGGCTTGAACTCATGAACCATGAGATCGTGACCTGAGCCAAAGTCTAATGCTTAACCGACTAAGCTACCCAGGTGCCCCACATTCACTTTAAGATATTAAATTCTTACCAGCAATGGATAAACAGGTGCCAAGGATTTATTTCTTTAAAATTTATTTCCAAAATGAAAGACCTAAAATCAACTAGCATAATTTTGAAATTATCATTTTGTTTCAAATTTTATGTTAGATTAAAATTATTAACCTCGGGGCGCCTGGGTGGCGCAGTCGGTTAAGCGTCCGGCTTCAGCCAGGTCACGATCTCGCGGTCCGTGAGTTCGAGCCCCGCGTCAGGCTCTGGGCTGATGGCTCAGAGCCTGGAGCCTGTTTCTGATTCTGTGTCTCCCTCTCTCTGCCCCTCCCCCGTTCATGCTCTGTCTCTCTCTGTCCCAAAAATGAATAAACGTTGAAAAAAAAAATTAAAAAAAAAAATTACTAACCTCAAAATAGACACAGATACTTTATTAATTGAGAATTTGGTCTTCTACATATGAAAACCTAATTGGTTGTTGACGTCTAAATTTGTCTTTTTTTACATTGTGTACTAAGTGGGCACTTTTTACTGAAAGTTCCTCTTAGCAGAGAATCAGCTAGAAGACTTAGTTAAGGTTACATTAAGCATAACTCATAAAGAAGGTAAAAAGTATGAGAACATCACTTGTATTTTATGCAACCTTAAATAAATGAAACATATGTTACCACTTCATTACACCAATTGAACACTAATAAGTAAGTTTATGCTTTTCATCTGATAAGTACCTTTTGGCTAATCTGAAAATGTAAAGCTTAGATTTTTAATATTTTACAGTTTTCGTGATTTTCTTACATAAGTGTCAAATGCAGCACCAACCATGACATGAAAGTAATAAATCTATTTTTATCTCTTTTTGTAAACAGTGTCTAAAGCAGAGAAAAGGAAAATCTTGACTGACATGAATTGAAATACAGTGCCATTTAATAACAGATGAAAGAAAATGTGCTCTTGTCTTCCTACATATGTTAATATGTATGAGCTTTTTATTTTACATACATAAACACAAATATGTATCTAGTGTACTAATTATAAAACTATAGTACAACATTCTTGGCCAGTACTGTTCCAAATATATCTTGATTTTATGCTCTTGTCATACAAAGGTTAATCCTGAGGTTTTTTTATGAGCAACATAACTAAAACTGATTGTTTTTTTTATAAAGTTTATTTATTTTAAGAGAGAGACAGAGAGAGCACGAGTAGGGGAGGGGCAGAGAGAGAGAGGGAGAGAGATAATCCCACACAAGCAGGCTCGACCTGTCAGCACAGAGCCCTACGTGGGGTTCGAGCCCACAAACCATGAGATCATGACCTGAGATGAAATCAAAAGACGGATGCTTAACCAAGCTAAGCCATGCAGGCACTCCTAAAGCTGATTGTCTTTTAATGGCTCTTGATTTATAAGTATAAATTTTCTGTTTATGTACAATTCTTCCTTTTAGCATTTTCACAGGGAGATTTAATCATGAATTTAAAATAAAATATCAACTCTCAGCAAAACAAATCTCTTCTAATGTATATTTTGTAGCTCAATCATGTTATCTTTTTCTTTGAAATTATCTTTTCTCCTTGAAATTATTTTGAAGGTATTTTACCAGTGCATTGAGATGGAAACACTTTAGTCTAATTCCCTGATATTCTAATCACTTAGCAACATATTAAGACACCTTTAAAAGAATACTTAGATTACATTGTGAAAATCAGGAAACCATTTTTGTTGACTATGGGAAACTAAGTAAGCTTATTTAATTATTTCCCAATACCAAAATTTCATTTTCTGAGAAACAAGATGAAAGAACAGCCAAATATAAAATTTATATATTTTGCAACAGAATTATAACTATAAAACCAAATGTCTTTGTCAAAATTCGGGAGAAAAACCTATGAAAATGGAAACCAACAGTAAAGTAATAAAAACTCAAAAACAATTTTTCAAACTGGAGCATACTACGTGGATATTTTTATTCCATATTGCTTTGCAATGATTGTGCTACTTTTAATAGTTAAAAATATTTTGGGGCGCCTGGGTGGCTCAGTCGGTTAAGCGTCCGACTTCGGCTCAGGTCGTGATCTTACGGTCCGTGAGTTCGAGCCCCGCGTCGGGCTCTGTGCTGACAGCTCAGAGCCTGGAGCCTGCTTCAGATTCTGTGACTCCCTCTCTCTCTGACCCTCCCCCGTTCATGCTCTGTCTTTCTCTGTCTCAAAAATAAATAAACGTTAAAAAAATTTTTAATAAAAATATTTTTACCAACTTATCTTGGAATGTGAATCCTAGGTTTACTATTTAGATAACAGAATAACTTAAAGAAAATTTTTGGAACTCTAAATGTGGGTGGATTTACTGGAAACACATCATTCATGCCTTCCTTTCCTTTATTTTTTATATACATATTTTGTTCCTTTTGACATAGGGCTATTGTGCTTGGCTTCAACCTCTTTTTTGATGGGACGGTTATACAGTTGAGAATATGCTGTATGTGAATTTTGCTAACTTCAATTCTAACATAGCTCTTGCTATTTTATTTTTTTTTTAATTTATTTCTTATTTTTTTAATGTTTATTTATTTTTGAGAGAGAGACAAAGCACGGACAGGGGAGGAGCAGAGAGAGAGGGAGACACAGAATCTGAAGCAGGCTCCAGGCTCTGAGCTGTCCGCACAGAGTCCAATGCGGGGTTCAAACCCAGGAACCATGAGATCATGACCTGAGCCGAAGTCAGATGCTCAACCAACTGAGCCACCCAGGTGCCCCACCTCTTGCTATTTTACTAAAATCTATATTTAGGGAGTCAATTCGTAAACATTCACTTGCAGCGATAACAGAACATTAGAAGTATCAAATGTTTACATATTTCATAGGCTAGGTGACTTAAAGAAATAAAAATACTCTATTATATATTTCTTAGTTAGGAATTCATTACGATTTTTCCCCCTGCAAATATCCCACCAACTTTACCTGATTGTGCTTTTAAGTGCTGTGCAACATAAAATAAGATGCCATCTGCAGAAAGAGGCTGAAACTGCAACTGAATATGTGTCTTTTTCTGAATACGGAAGGAAGCAAAAGACATCCAGGATAATTCATGGCTTCTGAAAGATGGATCACTTATAGATAAAGCTAACAAAACAAAAACATGAATTTAAAAAAATTAGTATTGCTCATATATACAGTATATTTAATTTTATCATTTAAGAACTTACCTTATCTTCCAAGAGTTGCTCCTTGCTAAATAAACTGAACCATGGTAAACTTGTTCTAATCCCACTAAATGTGGGCTTATTGTAATGGGGCCAATTATTGAAAAGTCTTCTATTACTTCTGGCAACTCTGCTCCTTTTGGCTGGTACTGTGTGGCACAGATCCTCTGCTCTAGATCGATTATATTATAGAGAGGCATCAAATGCATAGATTATGAGAATGTTTTATTCTTATCTCAAAAAATTGAGACTCTTGGGAATGTCTTACATTAAAAATGCTTCCAAACAGAGATACCACTGTATGAATTATTCTTTAGTTTTTTATTTCTGATTAAAATGTAGAATGTAATCAAGTCAAGGTTATGTTTAAAGTGACTATGTAAATGGAAATAAGTATCAGTTTACTTGAGAATAATTTAGATCTGTATCTCTTCAGAAAGTACGAACCTTTGGGTTTTCCTTTATGGTAAGTCTAAGTAAATTCATTTCAGTATAAATTGAAGTAGAATCATTATATAGATTTATAATGTCTCATATATTATTTGTTGCTTCTATGTGTTTATGAAAGGAAGAAGGAAAGTTCTGAATGTTTGGCAGTATTTGTCTCTCTGGAATCTATAGATTCTTTGAACCTCATTTTATAATGTGACAGTGCTTCTTAGCTGGTTCACCATATATCATTGACCTAGTTATTTTGCCTATTCTCCCTTTGGACCAGGCCTGTATTGTTGTCCTTCGGTTGACAGGTAACTGGTAGGTGTTTATTCAAGAGGTGTTGGCATTTGCTGATTTTTAAGCAATACACCATTCATTTTGACTTATTGCAGTTCAAAATGGTAGAGGTTAGAATCTCCCAGTATGACTCGTAAGAGTGTAAAGTCCTATTCCTCACTCCTAGACCAGACCCTTAATAGAGCTGAGATGGGGTCTAGGAAGTATATTTTAAAAAAACACCCAGGTGTTTCTGGCATAGGCGTTACTTGGACCATATTTTCAAAAACACTGAATTAAGGTTTAAGAATACAGGGGTAGTTTAAAAAGTGAAAGTCCTTTTGAAGTCATTTTTGTAAGTATTACTAAGGTAAACATAATCATTATAAGACATTTAAACACTATGGAAGAACGTAAAGTAAAAAGATGAAATTCCATTGTTCTTTCTCCTCTCTTAATTCCCATAAGCCACTGTTAACAGTTTATTGAATATGTAGCCAGTGTATTTTCTGATGCACATATAATTAATGTGTGTGTATATCTAGCATCTGATTTATTTCACATAAAAGAAACCATATTATATACAAACTATGCATTACTTTTTCCACTCAATAATCTATCTTCATGAGACTCTGATATTAGCATATTTCACCTATTGCTTCTTATGCTATTATACTAAATGTTATTGCACACTATTTTTAAAACTAAACTATCTTTAGGGAAATTTTAGGTTCATAGCAAAACTGAGCAGAAAGTACAGTTTCCATATACTAACCTGCTCTGCATATATAATCCCACATATATAACCTCTTCATTATCAACATCCTGCTATGGAGTCATACAGTTGTTACAACTGATGAACCTACATTGACATATAATTATCATCCAAAGTCCATGGCTTACATTAGGGATCATTTTTGGTGTACATTCTGTGGATTTTGACAAATGTATAATGACATGTATCTACCATTATAGTATCATACAGAGTAGTTTTACTGTTCTAAAAATCCTTTGGGAGCACCTGCGTGTCTCAGTTGGTTAAGAGTCTGACTCTTGATATAGGCTCAGGTCATGATCTCACAGTTCATAAGATCAGGCTTCACTGTCGTGCAGAGCCTGCTTGGAATTCTCTCTCTACCTCTCTCTCTCTCTCTCTCTCTCTCTCTCTCTCTCTCCCTCCCTCCCTCCCTCTGCCCCTCCCTTGCTCTCTCTTGTGCACCCTCTCTCAAATAAACTTAAAAAAAATCCTCTGTGCTTCACCCATTTATCCCTCCTTAACAACTGGTAATCACCAATATTTTTACGGTCTCCATAGTTTTGCTTTTTCCAGCATGTCATATAGTTGGAATCACATGGTATGAAGCCCTTTCAGCTTGGCTTTTCTTCAGTTAGTAATATGCATTTTAAGTTTCCTCCATGTCTTCATGTCTCATTTCTTCATAGTTCACTTCTTTTAATGCTGAATGGTATTACATTGGATGGATGTACCACAGCTTATTTATTCATTTATCTACAGAAGCACATCCTGGTTGCTTCCTAGTTTTTGCAATTATGAAGAAAGGTGCTATGAATATCTGCATGCGGGCTTTTTGTGTGGACATAAATTTTCAGCTCATTTGGTTAAATATCAAGGAGTGCAATTTCTAGATCATTGGTAAGAATATGTTTAGTATTGTGAAACACTGTCCAACTGTCTTCCAAAGTGGCTGTACCATTTTGCATTTCCATCAGCAATGAATAAGAGTTCCTGCTGCTGCTATACCCTTGTCAGCATTTCGTGTTGTCAGTGTTTTGGATTTTAGCCTAAAATGGTGTGTAGTGGAATGATATATGTTGATATGTCCTAGAGAGAAAAATTAGGGTGTATGCACGTGGAATTAAGGGAGGTGATATTTTAATAAAGAATTCATGAAGGTGAATAAATGACCTCTGTGGATCCTTGGGAAGACAGAAAATAATGAGTTCAAGGCCCATGAAGTGGAAACTTTCTTGCCATGATCAAGTGTGACTAGAGAGACAATAAAGAAGGGGAGAGTTTTAAGAGAGAAGGTCAGACAGGTTATTGGACCAGATCACATTGTCAAAAAGTGATGTGTTTGAGAGTTTTCCTACTGGCAAGCTAATAAGTTAGTTTGCCACATTTCATAGATAATTGCAGAAAACATGAAACACCTGGTTCAGAGACAAAGGACAGTTTATGACTCATAGCATAGCAGTACAAGAGTATCATAAATTTTGTGTCAGTTTCAGGAACCCCTATTCTCTTAGAAAAATGTGAAGAGGACCAAGTAACACCTACACACACATAAGTGGGTTGCTTAGAGAGGAAATCTGAGCTTAGAGGTCCAAGTCTTTTATAATGGGCAGTGAGCATGCCTGCTCTTTGCTCTGAAGGAAGACACCATCTCTGTCTTCCAAAGCAGGAAACAAACTGGCTCTTCTCTTCAAAGTTAATATTATCAGTAGTGAGATGGATGTACATTGTGTACTCTTCAAGGGCACAGAATCATTTTCTCAAAGATTTGTAGTATTTCCGTATTTCTGCAAAGATTAAATGATTTGAATCTGGGCATACAGAAACATCAGATGGATCTAAGTGGAAGGTCACTCTACAGAATACTGTCAAGGAGATGGAAAACAGATAAGATAGAGAAACTGTTCCAGATTGAAGGAATCTGAAGAGACATGAACACCAAATGGAACATACATTCCTAGAGGGCATCCTGGATCACAATGAATAAACATATTGTTGGGGCAGTTGATGACATTTGAATTGGGTCTGTGAGTTGGATGGTAGTTTGTACTAAGGTTAACTTCCTGATCTGGAGATTTGTATGCTGGTTATATAAAATAATATCCTTTTGTTTGGGGGAAATAACCACAGGGATGTTTAGAAGTGATGGGGCATCACATCCTTAGATTGCCCTTGAAAGGTTCAGAAAAACACTAATAATGACAAATGGTGTGTGGCATGTGTGTGTGTGTGGCACACAGAGAGAAGAAAATGAAATATAAAGGAAATAATTGGAGAACATGGATGAGGGAGATATGGGAATTCTTTTTATTACGGCAATTTTTCGGTAAGTTTAGAAGTATTCCAAAGTAAATCATTAAAAATTATTTTCTTTGTTGTTTTCATTACATACCTCTTTAAAAAAATTAATTTATTTATTTTGAGAGAGAAACACACAGAGAGAGAGGAGGGGAAGAAAGAGAGGGAGAGAGAGAACCACAAGTAGGCCCCTGCCCTGTCAGTGCAGAGCCCAATATGGGGCTCAATTTCATGAACCATGAGATCATGACCTGAGCCAAGATCAAGAGTCAGATGCTTAACCAACTGAGCCACCCAGGTGCCCCATACACCTCTTTTTATAAGCACTTTCAACCCTTAAAAGTACCTTTGTGTTAACTGGACAAAATGACTTTTTAAACACCTCAAAAGTAAGCTCAGATACAGCAAATAAGGTATGGACTAAAAAACCAAAACAAAAGCCTCAAAGATGAAGATTAAACTGATCAACATTAAACTGATCAGCGTATGATCTAGTCCTACCTGTTACTGATGGGAAGGCAGAATTACCTTGTTTTTCCTCTGAATTATAGCTTTGTACAAATCTGTAAATGTTTATATAATATCATTCATTCCCTTAGCATTTACTGTGGTTGTCTTATGGCCTAGTTAATATCTGTAAATGTTTCATAGGTCTTTGACAAGTATGTGTACTGGGAAGTGCTGTATTCTTTATGCTCATTATGTCACATGAATTGATTGTTGTCTAAATCTTCTATATTCCTCAGTGATTTCTGTCACTTGACCTATTATTGAATTCCAGATCATATATCAGCCTACTCAACTACCCCCATGAAAGTTTAAAAGTCATCTCAACTGTGTCCAAACTAAGCTCTTCATTTCTCCAAAAATATATGCTCCTTCCATAGTCTTCTTCATTTTAGTTAATGGCAACATCATCCTTCCAGTATCTCAGGATAAAAACTTTGCAGTTATCTTTGACTCTTGTCTTTCTTCCTTTCACATGTGATCTTTCAGCAAATTGGGTATGCTGCATTTGGTTGTCATGTCTCTTCAGATTCCTTCAGTCTGGAACAGTTTCCCTATCTTATCTGTTTTCCATCTCCTTGACAGTATTCTGTAGAGTGACCTTCCATTTAGATCCATCTGATGTTTCTGCATGACTAGATTCAAATCATTTAATCTTTGCAGAAATACAGAAATACCACAAATCTTTGCAGAAAATTATTCTGTGCACGTGAAGAGGTACACAATGTACATCCATCTCACTACTGATAGTACTAGCTTTGATTACTCCTATTTGTGTTTGATAGGTTTCTTAAAAAAATTTTTTTTAATGTTTAATTTTGAGAGAGACAGAGTGTGAGCGGGGCAGGGACAGAGAAAGAGGGAGACATGGAATCCGAAGCAGGCTCCAGGCTCTGAGCTGTCAGCACAGAGCCTGACGCGGGGCTCGAACGTGCCAACTGTGAGATCATGACCTGTGCCAAAGTTGGATGCTCAACCGACTGAGCCACCCAGGTGCCCCATGTGTTTGATAGGTTTCTTTACTTTAAAGTCACTCAGAGATGGTCTGGTGCCAAACCAGATAAAAACACTTAGACATGGTAACAGAGTAAACTGGAACAGCAGTACAGATCTCTTGAGGACCATACACTACATGGCAGTCAACTAATGGATTATGTCCTATTAATACAGATTTTGGGATGTCACTGTCACAATATTGAATAATAACAAAAATATATTTTCAATACAGAAATCTCAACAGCTTTGCTTGCAGCCATTTATTTCCAGGTACTGTTAGATTTGTAATATGATCAGAACAGCTGACGATATCTCTGGCTTTTGACTCTGAAGCTGCAATTACTCAATGTTACCCTTACTGCACCCTTATTTTTCAAATAGGAAACAAATCTTTCCACACAACCTCCTGCTGTCTCCTACTGAATGTATGGTAAGCTACAACATCAGAGAAGGTGCTTCCTTTCTGGTAAGTATGAATGTATGTCAGCATGGGCAGGGGTAAGGAACTCAGACTCCAATGTGCTGTGTTACGGTAGGTCAGACAGGCAGGGAAGCATGATTTAGTGTTGGGTGGCTGGGAGGTAAGGGGGGAGCCAGATTTATGAGAAGTGGTAATAATTAACAAACTACAAATTACAAAGCCCTATGTAATCTTACCTAATCCTAAAAACGCTGAGATAAAATCTATCATCGCCTCTATTTTATAAATGAGGAGGAAATGGAGGATCAGACATGTTAAGCCACTTGTCCTGGATCACTTTCAGTAGCTGGCATAGAAGGAGTAGGTTCCCAAAGAACAGAAACACAGACAGTGCAAAACAAATGACATAAGGTAAGAACATGCTAAGAGCTATAGGAATCTTCATGAAAGATGGGGCACTTGAGCTGTGGCTTGATAAAAGATAGAATTTGGGAAAAGTCCAGGTTCTCCAGTAACACATACAAAGTTGTTCCGACAGTGAGTCATCTTTAGGAGACTTTAATAATCAATGTAGGTCAATTAAGAAGAAAACACCAACACCCCTCTTCTTGGATAAATGATCTAGTGGGTTCTGGCCAACAGCCTGAGGGATGGTCAGTATGAAGGGCAGTTACAGAGGGGACAGTTTTTTGAGAGGAATAATAGCTCATAACTCAAGTGATTTTCAGATTACACAAGCTTCACTCATGGCCATCACTTTTATGACCTTGTTTATTATAACTAGGATTCCCTGAGGAATTACTAATATCTATATTTACCACTGTTTAACAATTGTGGCATTGACTGGCACCAGGCTGGTGCAAGCTGGTTTAAAAAAAAAAAAAGTAGAATGGGCTGACTAGTGAAGTAAAAACAACTTGGATTGCAATGATGTACAATCTAATTTAGAGAATCCATAGATTTCTAAAACAAGCAACATTTTCGTTTTATCAGAAACTGCCAAACTATTTTCTAGAGTGGGTGGAGATACAAGTTAATATGCTCACCGACATGTGTGAGAGATCTAATTTCTCTACATTCTCACCAGCATTTGGTATTGTCAATATTTTTAAATTTTAGTTTTTTCAGTAGGTGTGTAGTGATTTCTCATTGTCCATAAACTATTTTTAGACTTGTGGGTATATATGACACATTTTGTTCTCAGCTTTGAGGCCACAGCAGAAACAGACAACCAGAAGAGTCAAAAGTAATCTCATTGCACAGTGATTCCGATAACCTCTGACTTAATATCTTGCCAATAAACACATTCATGCCCCCAGATTCTCTGTGAATAATCCTAAAGAACTTTAGAATATTTTCTCTCAGAGGAAGAAAAGAATGTACAAAATTAAACCAATATTAAGGGGCCCTGGATGGCTCAGTCAGTTAAGCGTCTGACTTCAGCTCAGGTCATGATCTTGCGGTTTGTGAGTTTGAGGCCTGCGTCAGGCTCTGTGCTAACAGCTCAGAGCCTGGATGAAGACTGCTTTGGATTTTGTGTCTCCTCCTATCTCTGCCCCTCCCATGCTCATGCTCTATCTCTGTCTCTCAATAATAAATAAACGTTAAAAAAAATTAAAAACAACAATAAAAGAAACAATATTAAACCAATCTAGGAGAACAGAATTACCAATTTAATCAAATTACTGCATACTTTCTTTTTAAAATTATTTTATTTTTAACCCTCTTGTTATTTTAACCCTCTTGTTTGGAAGTATTTTTTAACTTATAGAAAATTGAAAAAAATAAAACAAAGAATATTGTACCCATACTTATCTTTTGTTAATTTTCAAGCCCCTTTATCTAGCTCTATCTAGCTATCTCTGTATTTTTTTCTGAATAATTTGAGAGTTTGTTCCATACATCATGGCTCTTCTCTCCTAACAACTTATAGATATTCTCTTTATATACAGTCACGGTATAGTTATTGCCTTTAATAAATGTAATGTTAATACTATACTTTTATCTAGTATTCATATTTCAGTTTTTTCAGTTGATAAAATATCCTTCACAGTATTTTTCCCTAAAGTATAAAACTGCATCTAAACTGAGATGTTGCATTGAGTTGTCATGTCTCTTTAAATGTCTTTTAACCTAGAATATTTCCACAGCCTTTCATTGTTTTTATGACTTTGACATTTTTGAAGAATATTTTCTTCTTCTGTTTGAAAAGAACGTTCATCATTTTGGATTTGACTGATATTTCTTCATAATTAGATTCAGGTTATGCATTCTTTGCTGAAATACTTCACAGATGATGATGGATTCTTCTCAGGGTATCACATATGGTGGCACATGATATCTATCTGTCCCTCATTGATGAAGTTAATTTTGCTCACCTTGGTCAAGGTGTTGACTGATTTTTTCCATTGTATAATATTCCATTGTATAATTGTGGCTTTATTTTTTCTTCCTTGCAATCCATATGCAGTCTGTACAGAATACTGTAAGACCATGCATATCTACTACTCATTTAAAAATTTATTTTAACATTTTTATTTTTGAGAGTCAGAGCACAAGCAGGGAGGGAAAGAGAAAGAGGGAGTCACAGAATCGGAAACAGGCTCCAAGCTATCAACACAGAGCCCAACGTGGGGCTCGAACTCACGAACTGTGAGATCATGACCTGAGCCGAAGTTGGCACTTAACTAACTGAGCCACCCAGGTGCCCCATCATATCTACTATTCATTAAAACTAACCCCTAGATTCAACATCCACTGGTGATTCTAGCCTGAGTAAGTCTTTACTTGGAAGCAAAATGATAATTTTTCGGATCTATCAGTCTTTCCACAGTTATGGCCTGGGTATTGTAGCTTCTCAGATGATCTCTGGAATTCTCACAAAGGTATAATGGTCCATTTGTTGTTGTTAACTTAGTGTCTGTGGGAGAATGAGAGCTTATGGCTTCCTAGTCTATCATCTTGTTGACCTACATCTCTCCTTTTAATGCATACATTTCTCTTAAAAAGCTCTGCAAGACTCCCATCATGCATTAAAAATTTCACCACCTCCCCACCTTGAATGTGACAACTCCTTTGTTTTTTTAAATGCACTTATAGTCACTTTAAATTGAACATGTCCCATTGAAGGTCGTTTTACTACCAAATGTTTCTGTTCTCAGTGGTGGACCTCAAGATTTCTAAAATAGATTACTTAATTCCCAGAACATTATTTGTCTTGATGGACTCAAAGCATAGTCTATTCAATAAATAAATAGCTCTCAGTCTCCATATCTTATAAGCCTAAGAGGTGAAACTAATATTCCTCACTGATGCACATCTGCTTTGTTCTTAGCAAGTTACAGATTTAGGGCTATTTTATACTTTTAATTTCATTATGTTTAATGGAAAAGATTTTGATTTTAGCCACAACTCTTCTACTGTACTATAGCTGTGTTCTATTCAGTTAGTAAAGACAAAGAGATAAAAATAATTTAAGACTTTTTATAGTATTTATTAATCTATTATTTGCCTTTAAGGTCTATGGACAAGTGCATATGACTTCACTGTAGCTTCTTAATTTGTTAGAATCTAATGTATAGAAGTCACTTTTTTTCCATCCTTAACTATGTGAAGTCTTAAGTACTTACCTCTCCATTTTAACTTAAGCAATTGGACAAATTTTAGAGTAAGTACACACCTTGTTATTGTAGTAAAAATGGAAGCTAAACATCCTTTTTCTCTGCTAGATTATTACTAGAGTCTACTGGGAGTGGTATGAATGAGCAATTGGACCTGTTGGTTAATTGCTAACAGAAGGAATGGTTAAGTATCAGTTATCAAAAAAATAAAATCACCCCTTTAGGCGGACTTTCTTTAGTACCCAGATGGATAATACTGAATAACACTATTTAATTGTTTAAGTCATTTAGTTATCTGGGTGGCTATTTGATTCTAAATGATCTTTGGAGGCCCATCAAAATGGAGTGTTGCTTAAAAATTAAGTATTCAATAAAGTCCAAGATAGTTTTATGATAGTGAGAGACATCTGGTAGTTCCTGCTATCAAAATCTTCAGGATGAGGTGTTCTACTGCATGATTTTTAGAGAATTTTGGGGTTTGAACAGATGTCAAATTAAACTTTTTAATTTTCATACTAAAACACCAACTTTTATCACTTATAAATCTGAAAAATAAAGCATGTAAATGAAATAAAGCATGTAATAACATGTAATTCAATTAATAACCAGGATACCTAGACTTTTACAGAGATCTTAATTTTTAATTTTTTGCTATGCCTTGACTGTCAAAAAGTTAACTGATACCCAAAAGTAATGGTTTATTTATTTAAAATTTATTTTGGGATAAAGAGAGAAAGAGTCCACACTCACAGGGGAGGGGCAGAGAGGGAGGGAGAGAGAGAATCCCAAGCAGGTTCCACACTGTCAGTGCAGAGCCAGATGCTGGGGCTCAAACTCATCAACGGTAAGATCATGATCTGAGATGAAGTCAAGAGTTGGATGCTTAACCAACCGACCCAGGTTCCCCATAAATTTCCTTTCTAGATAAAGAGGTTTACTCACATTTGTGATTGCATCATTCCATTCTTCCCCATGCTTTACTGCAGTGGTTCTTACTCTTAGGAAAGCTACCTTACTATCCTGTGAGTCTATACAGATCTTACCTATTCTTTGATACCTAATTTAATTCCATTGTTTTTTAAAGTTTATTTATTTATTTTTGAGAGAGAGAGAGAGAGAGAGAGAACGAATGTGAGTGGGGGAGGGGCAGGGGAGGGGGACAGAGGATCCGAAGCGGGCTCTGTGCTGACAGCAGTGAGCCTGATGGAGGGCTTGAACTCAGGAAACATGAGACCATGACCTGAGCAAAGTCAGAGGGTCAACTGACTGAGTCACCCAGGTGCCCCTAATTCCATTGTTTTTTAATGACTTTTCAGGTCTCAGTAGCTGGAAATAATGCACATATTGGTTTAAAATATTTTAGCTTGGAGAGGAGCCATGATGGCAGAACAGCATAGAAGTTTTTTGTGTGTCTCACGTCCATGAAATACAGCCAGACCAACACTAAACCATCCTACACACCTAGAAAACTGATAGGAGGATTAACACAACAGTCTGCACAGCCTGAACCACAGAATTCAGTAGATACGCAGCGCGGACAAGTGAACTTGGGGAGCAAGAAGCCGCAGGAAAGGAGGTGCTTTTGCTGGCGGAGAGAGGATGGAGATGGCGGGGAAAAGCACCCCTCCCCAAAAGCGGCTGGAGAGAAAGTGGAAAATTGGAAATAGCCACAAGGACTAAACTAAAAAGGGAGAAAGAAGAAAGGAGAGGGTTTAAATTCCATTAAGACTGTAAACAAGGGGAGAGCAAAGTCTGCAACTCAGCAGCTCGATACCTGGTGGTGCTCTGGTGGGAAGCGCGAATGCCCAGGAACAGAGTGAGTGGGGTCCGGGAGGTTCTCTGGCCACACAGGGAAAAGCGGTTCCACTGCTGGTAGGGCATTTGGTAGAGACTGTTGAAGCCACCTGGTCCCAGCAGACCCCAGAAAACGGCCACATTCGCTGGTGCTGGAACAAGGTCGTTAAGGGTGAAGCTTGCTGCCAGATGTGTGTTGTGATCTTCCATAATCCCTGAAAAGCTGCTGCTACACTATCTCCCGAGCTTTTTCTGGGGCAGGCTGGCACCTGGCCGCAGTCTCAGGGCTCTGGCAGCAGCAGGGTCCAGCAAGTGTTCCTGGGTGCAGCCAGCATTCGGCCATTGCTCGGTGAGACCCTCCCGCAGAGGGGTGGAACGGGTCAAAGCCGCAGTCCTTCGGAAGTAAGGAGCCGGGGAAAACAGCCGCATCTGAGACAAAACTCGGGAGAGAGGTACTGCCTGGGGCCTGGTCACAGACAGTGAAGAAGCAGGAAGTGGACAAAAGCTGAAGACAGAGGACGGGGTGCGCGATTGCTGATCGCAGAGAACAGTTCCCACACTAGAGCCTGGGTAACTGGGTGTCGCCATTCTCACCATTCCCGCGCAAGCGCATACGCACCTACGAGTGCTGCAACAATCCACCCCAGTAGGCCAGCAGCGCCATCTAGTGGAGAACAGAGCCGTTACACAGAGCCCTGCCCAACAGGGCCAACCTTACTCTTCAAGAACACTAGTTTCACCGCCTAGTTTATGGACTACAAAGCGCAACATAGTCTGACTTCTAGGGGAAAATGAAGTAATTTCAGTCCCATTTCAATCTGTTAGCAGGTCCATCTATTTAATTTTCTTTTTTTCTCTTTTACACTATTCTTTTTCTTGAATACAGAAAAAAAAATTCATTCTTATTTTTAATTTTTATTAAAAATATTTTTTTCCTACTATATTAATTTTGTGTAAATTTTTTCAAATTCTATTTTACTCTTATCATCTAATTTTAGTCTACTTCAGTGTATTCATTTTTTCAAATTCTCAATTTTCTCCCCCCCCCCCTTTTTTTTCTCTAATCTGTCAAACCACTGTCAACACCCAGACCAAAACACACCTAGGATCTAGAATCATTTATTAGATTTTTTGTGTGTGTGTTTTTAATTTTTTAACTTTAATACTTTTAAAATTTTAGTATTTTTTTAATTTTAATTTTTCTACCTCATTAATTCCTTTTCTCCCTTCAAAATGACAAAATGAAGGAATTCACCCCAAAAGAAAGAGCATGAAGAAACGACAGCCAGGGATTTAACCAAAACAGATACAAGCAAGATGTCTGAACCAGAATTTAGAATCATGATAATAAGAATACTAGCTGCAGTCGAAAATAGATTAGAATCCCTTTCTGTAGAGATAAAAAATAAAAAATAGCCAGAATGAAATTAAAAATGCTATAACTGAGTTGCAATCACGGATGGATGCAGCAGCGGCAAGGATGGATGAGGCAGAAGAGAGAATCAGCTATATAGAGGACAAACCTATAGAGAATAATGAAGCAGAAAAAAAGAGGGAGATTAAGGCAACAGACCATGATTTAAGAATTAGATAAATCAGTGACTCATTAAAAAGGAACAACATCAGAATCATAGGGGTCCCAGAAGAGGAAGAGAGAGCAATAGGGGTAGAAGGGTTATGTGAGCAAATCATAGCAGAAAACTTTCCTAACCTGGAGAAAGACACAGACATCAAAATCCAGGAAGCACAGAGGACCCCCATTAGGTTCAAAAAACTGACCATCAACAAGGCAGATCATAGTCAAATTCACAAAATACTCAAGCAAGGAGAGAATCATGAAAGCAGCAAGGGAAAAATAGTCCCTAACCTACAAGGGAAGACAGATCAGGTTTGCAGCAGACCTATCCACAGAAAGTTGGCAGGCCAGAAAGGAGTGGCAGGATATATTCAGTGTGCTGAGTCAGAAAAATATGCAGCCAAGAAATCTTTATCCAGCAAGGCTGTCATTCAAAATAGGAGAGGCAAAAAGTTTCCCAAACAAAAATTAAAGGAGTTTGTGACCACTAAACCAGCCCCGCAAGAAATTTTAAGGGGGACTCTCTGAGGGGAGAAAAGATGGAAAAAAATATATACATATATATGTATACATAGACACACACAAATAAATAAATAAATACCAAAAGCAACAAAGATTAGAAAGGACCAGAGAACATCACCAGAAAGCCTAACTCTACAAGTATCACAATGGCAATAAATTCATATCTTTCAGTACTCACTCTAAACATCAATGGACACAATGCTCCAATCAAAAGACTCACTCTAAACGTCAATGGACTCAATGCTCCAATCAAAAGACATAGGGTAACAGAATGGATAAGAAAACAAGATCCATCTATATGCTGTTTACAAGAGACCCACTTTAGACCTAAAGACATCAGACTGAAAATAAGGGGATGGAGAACCATCTATCATACTAATGGTCAACAAAAGAAAGCCGGAGTAGCCATACTTATATCAGACAATCTAGACTTTAAAATAAAGACCGTATGAGAGAGGATTCTAGGGAAGATGGCGGCGTAGAAGGATGCTGGGCTCACCGTGTCCTGCCGATCACTTAGATTCCACCCACACCTGCCTAAATAACCAAGAAAACTGCCAGAAGACTAGTAGAATGGAGTCTCCAGAGCCAAGTGCAGATGAGAGGTCCATGGAAGAGGGTAGGAAGGGTGGCGAGGCGGTGCGCGCTACAGGGACTGGCAGGAGGGAGCCGGGGTGGAGGGGCGGCCTGCCGGCCAAGCAGAGCCCTCGAGTTTGGCTTGCAAAAGCAGAGGGGCCAGACGGAGTGTGTTCAGACAGTGAACGGGACTTAACATTTGGAAGGTTATAAGATAACAGTTCTGCTTGGAGAGCGGGAAGGCTGGAGGACAACGGGAGGGAGAGATGCAGAGCCCCGGGACGACAGAGCTCAGTTTGGCGGGGAACAAAGGCGCTCGCCAGCGCCATCTCCCCCGCCCATCCCCCAGCCAAAATCCCAAAGGGAACCTGTTCCTGCCAGGGAACTTGCTTGCACCGCGCAAACACCCAATGAGGTGCTTCTGCGGAGCCACCCCTCCGGTGGAGGCGGGTCTGACTCCCTCCCACTGCCACAGGGCCCCTCCTAAAGCGGATCACCGAAGGAGAAGTGGGAGCTAAGCCTGCCGTTCCCACCCCTGTGCACCTTGCCGATCCACCCCAGCTAATACGCCAGATCCCCAGCACCACAAGCCTGGCAGTGTGCAAGTAGCCCTGACGGGCCATGCCACCCCACAATGAATCCTGCCCCTAGGAGAGTGGAAGAGAAGGTACACAGCAGTCTGACTGTGGCCCCAGCGGTGGGCTGGGGGCAGACATCGGTCTGACTGTGGCCCCACCCACCAACACAAGTTATTCAAGACAGCACAGGGGAAGTGCCCTGCAGTTTGGAGCCACTGCAGGGACTACACAAAATGACAAAATGGAAGAATTCTCTTCAAAAGAAACTCCAGGAAGTAGCAACAGCTAACGAATTGATCAAAAACGATTTAAGTGATATATTGGAACAAGAATTTAGAATAATAGTCATAAAATTAATCGCTGGGCTTGAAAACAGTATAGAGGACAGCAGAGACTCTATTGCTACAGAGATCAAGGGACTAAGGAATAGTCAGGAGGAGCTGAAAAATGCTTTAAACGAAATGCAAAATAAAATGGAAACGACCACGGCTCGATTGAAGAGACAGAGGAGAGAATAGGTGAACTAGAAGATAAAATTATGGAAAAAAGGGAAGCTGAGAAAAAGAGAGATAGAAAAATCCAGGAGTATGAGGGGAAAATTAGAGAACTAAGTGATGTACTAAAGAGAAATAATCTACTCATAATTGGTATTCCAGAGGAGGAAGAGAGAGGGAAAGGTGCTGAAGGTGTACTTGAAGAAATAACAGCTGAGAACTTCACTGAACTGGGGAAGGAAAAAGGCATTGAAATCCAAGAGGCACAGAGAACTCCCTTCAGATGTAACTTGAACCGATCTTCTACATGACATATCATAGCGAAACTGACAAAATACAAGGATAAAGAGAAAATTCTGAAAGTAGCGAGGGACAAACGTGCCCTAACATATAAAGGGAGACCTATAAGACTCGTGACTGAGCTGTCTTCTGAAACTTGGCAGGCCAGAAAGGAATGGCAGGAGATCTTCAATGTGATGAACAGAAAAAATATGCAGCCGAGAATCCTTTATCCAGCAAGTCTGTCATTTAGAATAGAAGGAGAGATAAAGGTCTTCCCAAATGAACAAAAACTGAAGGAATTCATCACCACTAAACCAGCTCTACAAGAGATCCCAAGGGGGATCCTGTGAGACAAAGTACCAGAGACATCGCTACAAGCATAAAACATACAGACATCACAATGACTCTAAACCCATATCTTTCTATAATAACACTGAATGTAAATGGATTAAATGCGCCAACCAAAAGACATAGGGTATCAGAATGGATAAAAAAACAAGACCCATCCATTTCCTGTCTACAAGAGACTCATTTTAGACCTGAAGACACCTTCAGATTGAGAGTGAGGGGATGGAGAACTGTTTATCATGCCACTGGAAGTCAAAAGAAAGCTGGAGTAGCCATACTTATATCAGACAAACTAGACTTTAAATTAAAGGCTGTAACAAGAGACGAAGAAGGGCATTATATAATAATTACAGGGTCTATCCATCAGGAAGAGCTAACAATTATAAATGTTTATGCGCCAAATACGGGAGCCCCAAATATATAAAACAATTACTCATAAACATAAGCAACTTTATTGATAAGAATGTGGTAACTGCAGGGGACTTTAACACTCCACTTACAGAAATAGATAGATCATCTAGACACACGGTCAATAAAGAAACAAGGGCCCTGAATGATACATTGGATCAGATGGACTTGACAGATATATTTAGAACTCTGCATCCCAAAGCAACAGAATATACTTTCTTCTCGAGTGCACATGGAACATTCTCCAAGATAGATCACATACTGGGTCACAAAACAGCCCTTCATAAGTATACAAGAATTGAGATCATACCATGCATACTTTCAGACCACAATGCTATGAAGTTTGAAATCAACCACAGGAAAAAGTCTGGAAAACCTCCAAAAGCATGGAGGCTAAAGAACACCCTACTAAAGAATAAATGGGTCAACCAGGCAATTAGAGAAGAAATTAAAAAATATATGGAAACAAACGAAAATGAAAATACAACAATCCAAATGCTTTGGGATGCAGCGAAGGCAGTCCTGAGAGGAAAATACATTGCAATCCAGGCCTATCTCAAGAAACAAGAAAAATCCCAAATACAAAATCTAAAGGAAATAGAAGCAGAGCAGCAAAGACACCCCAAACCCAGCAGAAGAGAAATAATAAAGATCAGAGCAGAAATAAACAATATAGAATCTAAAAAAACTGTAGAGCAGATCAATGAAACCAAGAGTTGGTTTTTTGAAAAAATAAACAAAATTGATAAATCTCTAGCCAGGCTTCTCAAAAAGAAAAGGGAGATAACCCAAATAGATAAAATCATGAATGAAAATGGAATTATTACAACCAATCCCTCAGAAATACAAGCAATTATCAGGGAATACTATGAAAAATTATATGCCAACAAACTGGACAACCTTGGAAGAAATGGACAAATTCCTAAACACCCACACACTTCCAAAACTCAAACAGGAGGAGAGGAAATAGCTTGAAAAGACCCATAACCAGCAAAGAAATTGAATCAGTTATCAAAAATCTCCCAACAAATAAGAGTCCAGGACCAGATGGCTTCCCTGGGGAATTCTACCAGACGTTTAAAGCAGAGATAATACCTATCCTTCTCAAGCTATTCCAAGAAATAGAAAGGGAATGAAAACTTCCAGACTCGTTCTATGAAGCTAGTATTACTTTGATTCCTAAACCAGACAGAGACCCAGTAAAAAAAGAGAACTACAGGCCAATATCCCTGATGAATATGGATGCAAAAATTCTCAATAAGATACTAACAAATCAAATTCAACAGCTTATAAAAAGAATTATTCACCATGGTCAAGTGGGATTCATTCCTGGGATGCAGGGCTGGTTCAACATTCGCAAATCAATCAACATGATACATCATATTAATAAAAGAAAATATAAGAACCATATGATCCTGTCAATCGATGCAGAAAAGGCCTTTGACAAAATTCAGCATCCTTTCTTAATAAAAACTCTCAAGAAAATCGGGATAGAAGGAACATACTTAAACATCATAAAAGCCATTTATGAAAAGCCCACAGCTAATATCATCCTCAATGGGGAAAAACTGAGAGCTTTTTCCCTGAGATCAGGAACACGACAGGGATGTCCACTCTCACCGCTGTTGTTTAACATAGTGTTGGAAGTGCTAGCATCAGCAATCAGACAACAAAAGGAAATCAAAGGCATCAAAATTGGCAAAGATGAAGTCAAGCTTTCACTTTTTGCAGATGACATGATACTATACATGGAAAATCCAACAGACTCCACCAAAAGTCTGCTAGAACAGATACATGAATTTAGCAAAGTTGCAGGATACAAAATCAATGTACAGAAATCAGTTGCATTCTTATACACTAATAATGAAGCAAAAGAAAGACAAATAAAGAAACTGATCCCATTCACAACTGCACCAAGAAACATAAAACACCTAGGGATAAATCTAACCAAAGATGTAAAAGATCTGTATGCTGAAAACTATAGAAAGCTTATGAAGGAAATTGAAGAAGATATAAAGAAATGGAAAATCATTCCGTGCTTATGGATTGGAAGAATAAATATTGTCAAAATGTCAATACTACCCAATGCTATCTACACATTCAATGCAATTCCAATCAAAATTGCACCAGCATTCTTCTCAAAACTAGAACAAGCAATCCTAAAATTCATATGGAACCACAAAAGGCCCCGAATAGCCAAAGTAATTTTGAAGAAGAAGACCAAATCAGGAGGCATCACAATCCCAGACTTTAGCCTCTACTACAAAGCTGTAATCATCAAGACAGCATGGTACTGGCACAAAAACAGACACATAGACCAATGGAATAGAATAGAAACCCCAGAACTAGACCCACAAACGTATGGCCAACTCATCTTTGACAAAGCAGGAAAGAACATCCAATGGAAAAAGACAGTCTCTTTAACAAATGGTGCTGGGAGAACTGGACAGCAACATGCAGAAGATTGAAAGTAGACCACTTTCTCACACCATTCACAAAAATAAACTCAAAATGGATAAAGGACCTGAATGTGAGACAGGAAACCATCAAAACCCTAGAAGAGAAAGCAGGAAAAGACCTCTCTGACCTCAGCCGTAGCAATCTCTTACTAGACACATCCCCAAAGGCAAGGGAATTAAAAGCAAAAATGAACTATTGGGACCTTATGAAGATAAAAAGCTTCTGCACAGCAAAGGAAACAACCAACAAGACTAAAAGGCAACCAACGGAATGGGAAAAGATATTTGCAAATGACATATCAGACAAAGGGCTAGTATCCAAAATCTATAAGGAGCTCACCAAATTCCACACCCGAAAAACAAATAATGCAGTGAAGAAATGGGCAGAAAACATGAATAGACACTTCCTAAAGAAGACATCCAGATGGCCAACAAGCACATGTAAAGATGCTCAACATCGCTCCTCATCAGGGAAATACAAATCAAAACCACACTCAGATATCACCTCATGCCCATCAGAGTGGCCAAAATGAGCAAATCAGGACACTATAGATGCTGGAGAGGATGTGGAGAAACGGGAACCCTCTTGCACTGTTGGTGGGAATGCAAATTGGGGTAGCCATTCTGGAAAACACTGTGGAGGTTCCTCAAAAAATTAAAAATAGACCTACCCTATGACCCAGCAGTAGCACTGCTAGGAATTTACCCAAGGGATACAGGAGTACTGATGCACAGGGGCACTTGTACCCCAATGTTTATAGCAGCACTCTCAACAATAGCCAAATTATGGAAGGAGCCTAAATGTCCATAAACTGATGAATAGATAAAGAAATTGTGGTTTATATACACAATGGAGTACTACGTGGCAATGAGAAAGAATGAAATATGGCCCTTTGTAGCCACGTGGATGGAACTGGAGAGTGTGATGCTAAGTGAAATAAGCCATACAGAGAAAGACAGATACCATATGGTTTCACTCTTATGTGGATCCTGAGAAACGTAACAGAAACCCATGGGGGAGGGGAAGGAAAAAAAAAAAGTGGTTAGAGTGGGAGAGAGCCAAAGCATAAGAGACTCTTAAAAACTGAGAACAAACTGAGGTGGGGGGAGGGGAGGGTGGGTGATGGGTATTGAGGAGGGCACCTTTTGGGATGAGCACTGGGTGTTGTATGGAAACCAATTTGACAATAAATTTCATATATTGAAAAAAAAAAAGAAAAGAAATAACATTTCATGTACGTGAAATATCTAGAACAGGCAAATTTATAAAGACAGAAAATGGAACAGAGGTTATCAGGGGCTGGGGGATAATGAACAGAGTTACTGATTAGTGGTTATAGAGTTTCTCTTTGGGGGGATGAAAATATTTTGGAAGTAGACAATGGTGATGGTTGTACAACACTGGGAATGTACTTTATGGCCCTGAATTATACACTTAAAATGGTTTAAATGTCAAGTGTTATGTGATATATATTTTAGCAAATAAAACTTAAAAAAAAAAAAAATAAAGACCGTATCAAGAGATGCAGAAGGGCATTATATCATAATCAAGGGGTCTATCCACCAAAAAGACCTAACAATTGTAAACGTTTATCTGCCAAATGTGGTAGCACCCAAATATATAAATCAATTAATCACAAACATAAAGAAACTCATCGATAGTAATATCATACTAATAGGAGACTTCAACACCCCACTCACAGCAATGGACAGATCATCTAATCAAAAAATCAACAAGGAAACAATGGCTTTGAATGATACACTGGACTAGATGGACTTAACAGATATATTCAGAACATTTCATCCTAAAGCAGCAGAATATACATTCTTCTCCAGTGGACATGGAACATTCTCCAGAATAGACCATATACTGGGTACAAATCAGCCCTAAGTAAGTATAAAAAGATCGAAATGTTTCCGTGCATATTTTCAGACCACAACACTATGAAACTCGAAATCAGCCGCAAGAAAAAATTTGGAAAGGTAACAAATACTTGGAGACTGAAGAATATCCTTCTATATAATGAATGGGCCAACCAAGAAGTTAAAGAGGAAATAAAAAAGTATATGGAAGCCAATGAAAATGATAACACCACAACCCAAAACCTCTGGGACGCAGCAAAGGTGTTCATAAGAGGAAAGTATATAGCAATCCAGGCCTTCCTAAAGACGGAAGAAAGATCTCAGATACACAACCTAACCTTATGCCTTAAGGTTATATGCCAAAAGAACAGCATATAAAACCCCAAACCAGCAGAAGACAGGAAATAATAAAAGATTAGAGCAGAAATTAATGCTATCAAAACCAATAAAAAAACAGTACAACAGACCAATGAAACCAGAAGCTGGTTCTTTGAAAGAATTAACAAACTTGATAAACCACTAGCCAGTTTGATCAAAAAGACAAAGGAAAGGACCCAAATAAATAAAATCCAGAATTAAAGAGGAGAGATCACAACCAACACAGCAGAAATAAAAACAATAATAAGAGAATATTATGAGCAATTATATGCCAATAAAATGGGCAATCTGGAAGAAATGGACAAATTTCTAGAAACATATACACTACCAAAATTGAAACAGGAAGAAATAGAAAATTTGAACAGACCCATAACCAGTAAGGAAATCGAATTAGTAATCAAAAATCTGCCAAAAAACAAGAGTCCAGGGCCAGATGGCTTTCCAGGGGAATTCTACCAAACATTTAAGGGAGAGTTAACACCTATTCTCTTGAAGCTGTTCCAAAAATAGAAATGGAAGGAAAACTTCCAAACTCTTTCTATGAAGCCAGCATTACCTTGATGCCAAAACCAGACACCTCACTAAAAAGGAGAACTACAGACCAATTTCCGTGATGAACATGGATGCAAAAATCCTCAACAAGATATTATCCAACCGGATGCACCAATACATTAAAAAAATTAGTCACCACGACTAAGCGGGATTTACACCTGGGATGCAGGGCTGGTTCAATATCTGCAAAAAAAATTAACGTGATTCATCACATCAATAAAAGAAAGGACAAGAACCATATGATCCTCTCAATAGATGCAGAGAAAGCATTTGACAAAATACAGCATCCTTTCTTGATAAAGACCCTCAAGAAAGTAGGGATAGAAGGAGCATACCTCGAGATCATAAAAGCCATATATGAACGACTCAACGCTAATATCATCCTCAATGGGGAAAAACTGACAGCTTTCCCCCTAAGGTCAGGAAAAAGACAGGGATGTCCACTCTCACCACTGTTATTCAACATAGTATTGGAAGTCTTAGCCTCTGCAATCAGAAAACACAAAGAAATAAAAGGCATCCAAATCAGCCAGGAGGAGGTCAAACTTTCACTTTTCGCAGATGACATGATACTCTATATGGAAAACCCAAAAGATTCCACCAAAAAACTGCTTCTAGCAGTGAATTCATGAATTCAGCAAAGTTGCAGGATATAAAATCAATGCACAGAAATTGGTTGCATTCCTATACACCAACAATGAAGTGACAGAGAAATCAAGGAATCGATCCCATTTACAGTTGCACAAAAAAACCATAAAATACCTAGGAATAAATCTAACCAAAGAGGTGAAAAATCTATACACTGAAAACTAGAAAGTTTATGAAAGAAACTGAAGAAGACACAAACAAAATGGAAAAAGATTCTATGCTCCTGGATAGGAAGAACAAATATTGTTAAAATGTTGATACTACCCAAAGCAATCTACATATTCAATGAAATGCCTATCAAAATAACACCAGCATTCT
Organism: Leopardus geoffroyi; assembly: GCF_018350155.1. Lineage (NCBI taxonomy): Eukaryota > Metazoa > Chordata > Mammalia > Carnivora > Felidae > Leopardus > Leopardus geoffroyi. Next base: position 57,735,330 of record NC_059332.1, read on the forward strand.
TCACAGAGCTAGAACATATAATTCTAAAATTTGTATGGAACCAGAAAAGACCCCGAACAGCCAAAGCAATCTTGAAAAAGAAAACCAAAGCAATCTTGAAAAAGAAAACCAAAGCAGGAGGCATCACAATCCCAGACTTCAGGCTACATTACAAAGCTATAATCAATACAGTATGGTACTGGCACAAGAACAGACACTCAGATCAATGGAACAGAATAGAGAACCCAGAAATGGACCCACAAATGTATGGCCAACTAATCTTTGACAAAGCAGGAAAGAATATCCAATGGAATAAAGACAGTCTCTTCAGCAAGTGGTGCTGGGAAAACTGGACAGCAACATGCAGAAGAATGAACCTGGACCACTTTCTTACACCATACACAAAAATAAACTCAAAATGGATGAAAGACCTCAATGTAAAACAGGAAGCCATCAAAATCCTCGAGGAGAAAGCAGGCAAAAACCTCTTTGATCTTGCCCGCATAACTTCTTACTCAACACGTCTTCCTTCCTTCCCAGAGGCAAGGGAAACAAAAGCAAAAAATGAGCTACTGGGACCTCATCAAGATAAAAAGCTTTTGCACAGCGAAGGAAACAATCAACAAAACTAAAAGGCAACTGACAGAATGGGAAAAGATATTTGCAAATGAGAGCTTATCAAACTCCACACCCAAAAAACAAATAATCCAGTGAAGAAATGGGCAAAAGACATGAATAGACACTTCTCCAAAGAAGACATCCAGATGGTCAACCGACATATGAAAAAATGCTCAACATCACTCATCATCAGGGAAATAAAAATCAAAACCACAATGAGATACCACCTTATACCTGTCAGAATGGCTAACATTAATAACTCAGGCAACAACAGATGTTGGCGAGGATGTGGAGAACGAGGATCTCTTTTGCATTGTTGGTGGCAATGCAAGCTGGTGCAGCCACTCTGGAAAACAGTATGGAGGTTCCTCAAAAAACTAAAAATAGAACTACCCTACGACCCAGCAACTGCACTACTAGGCATTTATCCAAGGGATACAGGTGTGCTGTTTCGAAGGGACACATGCACCCCCATGTTTATAGCAGCACTATCAACAATAGCCAAAGTATGGAAGAGCCCAAATATCCATTGATGGATGAATGGATAAAGAAGATGTATATATATACAATGGAATATTACTCAGCAATCAAAAAGAATGAAATCTTGCCATTTGCAACTATGTGGATGGAACTGGAGGGTATTATGCTAAGTGAAATTAGTCAGAGAAAGAGAAAAATCATATGACTTCACTCATGAGGACTTTAAGAGACAAAACAGATGAATATAAGGGAAGGGAAACAAAAATAATATAAAAACAGGGAGGGGGAAAAACAGAGGAGACTCATAAATATGTAGAACAAACAGGGTTACTGGAGGGGTTGTGGGAGGGGGGATGGGCTAAATGGGTAAGGGTCACTAAGGAACCTACTCCTGAAATCACCGTTGCACTGTATGCTAACTAATTTGGATGTAAATTTAAAAAAATAAAAAATAAAACAAGTTAAAAAAAATAAAATATTCTAACTTAAGAATAACTTGGGGTGCCTGGGTGGCTCAGTCAGTTAAGCATTTGACTTCGGCTCAGGTCATGATCTCATGGTTTGTAAGCTTGAGCCCTTCATCGGGCTCTTTGCTGTAAGCACAGAGCCCAGTTTGGATCCTTGTTCCCCCTGTCTCTCTGCCTCTCCCGACTTGTGCTCTCTCTCTCAATAATAAAGAAACACCAAAAAAAAAAAAAAAAAAAAAAAAAAAAAAGAATATTTAAGACTAACTCCTATTTTTAAAATAGGATCAAAATATCTATGTGGACGTTGTCTACATTTAACATAAGCGTAATCTAGTACTTTCTTTTTCGTCTGAAGGATGGGGCTAATCATTTATGGAGTGCTTCTTGTGTATTGGGTACTGTGCTGGCCTCTTTTATTTCAGTGACTCCTCATCATGAGGTGTGTTAGGAGACTGTTAGACAATTTTGCCTCTCAGACCACTGGGCTTTCTTGACTGTTGCCTTGTGATATTCCTTGGCCACTAGAACAGCATGGTACAGGGAGGTTTGCTTTTTAAATTTTTCTTAAGATAAAGTGTACAGACTTTAACAAAAGAAGAACATGGAATAATATTTTGCAATCTTTGTATCTTTAGCGATTATGAAAACTTTAGTTTGCTTGTCATTTTTCAATATTTCTAGTAGAAACTAGAGGGAGCCTGTCTCTTAGTTCCCCCAATTAGAAAGTAAAGTTTGTGGTTGGATCTTAGCACTGTGCATCATTTCATATTAAAAGAAGGTGCACAAACCTGCCACGGGGGAAGAGGCAACCAAGCCCTAGCCACAGAAATTGACTGTAAGCAAAAAATTTTTTTTTCACTGCAGGGAACAGGGTATTTATGTTTAAACATGTAAAACATTTCAAGGGAGGAAACATTAGCAGTAGAGAGCTGAAGATTCATTGTGAGTGCTTTCTGTTTATTACTTAATGTTATCTTGAATACAAAATCAAAAGGACTTTGTTGAAGAAAAACCTCTCATAGATGTCTGTCTCCTAATAGTTTTTAACTTTCACTCACTACCTTATAAAAAGTAGTAATCATTAACTTAGGACTTGACAAAGAGAATGGACTCTCCAGACTTTGGCCAAAAATTTCCTCCAAACAGAGATTTTCACATATTCGTTTTTCACCTTTTTTTCACACTTGAGAAGCCTCATGTTCAGGAAAGCTAACTTAACTTGTCCAAAGTCCAAGGTTAGGAAAAAGCAGTTGTGTCTGTTTCTTTCTACTAAGACTCACCTGCAACTTCTATTCCTTTGGACACTCAAAAAGCTTAATGTTCACATAAACATTAGAATTGTTATATATAATTCACTGCCTTACTGAGTTTAATTTATGATTTAGCAGGTTGTATTGAAGGACACAGAAAGAAGATTAAATAATTAAAATATGTGTTCCTAGGGATTATAGCTAGTTCCTGTTTATTTTTTACTAGTATTATATAATTGTAGAGATAGAGGATCTAGTATACATATAACCACATCCTTACTAATAAGATGGGATTAAAAGTAGGGGAAATAAATAAAGACTACGATTCATTTTTTTTTTCTATGAAGAAAGCTTATGGATTACCTGCTCTATTACCACATAGCTAAAAGCACCTGGAAATGAATATCTGAAAATAGGCAAACAGTAATGATTGTTGAAATTGCCATCTATAGTGTTGTGGACCCTTTTCGTTACTATCAGGAAAACCAAAGACTTGGCAGGAAGGCACCCCGTGTGTCAGGAAGGCTTGAAGAACTGAGCTTCTCTATGACCTTGAATTAAATTTCAATGAAAGCTAGGGACCATATAGTATTCTTGGCATCAAGACTGACTAGGTAGTTTGAATATTTGCTTGTTTCATTCTAACCGCCAGCATATGAGTGGGTTTCTTTACCTTAGGGAATGAGAAATGAATGAGAAAAAAAATTCACTAAAGATGTAAAGAATGTAAGAAAAATGGAAACATTTTCTGTATCTTCCAGACTAAAAGGTAAAAACACACATATTACAGAATCTCATTTGGCTAAATGTCACCAATATGCAATAGCTAAAATTTAGTGGTAAATAGGAAAAAGCAATTTACCAATAATGTGTGAAAAATAAATCCAGAGGAGAGATTTTATGATTCAGGAAAGGTTATATGTATAGTTGTAAAACACAGATTCTAACAGGAAATACAGCTACAACACACACACACACACACAAAAGCAAAGGAGCAAGATTTGAGTGTACGAGAAAAGAAACTTGGCATATTGTCTGTCTTGCAAAATAATTGTAAACCAGAGTTCTGCTGGAAATGGAATATTTTAATGACCAAACTGGATTGCAAAACATTTACCCTATCCTGTTATTTCTTTCTAAATTAAGATCAGTAGTCCTGTGAACTGTCGAACCCAGATGCTGTTGTTTGCTGACCACCCTTCTTTATCTTCAGTTTAATTTGTAAAGCTGGTTTGGGTCCCTTGGGTGTTTAAAAAACACAAGTCTGAGCTGGTTTCTGGGCCAGACAATGTGAACATTGTGAATTCCTGTGCTTCTGGAACTAGGCTCAGAATATTTTGGAATCATTTTTGGTGGTGGTGACCCTTAAAGCCATCGAATTTAAGTGGTCTGTTGATATTTTCCTTACTACAGCACCATACCTCTGGAATTCCTGAGGAGTTTGGGTTGGGGCCATGGTGAAAAGAAAATATGCCAATCACGAATTCTCCTTCTCTTGTCCTTAAATGGGTTTTTCTTTCTGACAGTTACAGGTAAATGTTTTAAGGGACTTGAAAGATCTCTCTTTCCCATTAGTTAGACATCTTAAGAGTAAGGGACAGACAAAATCAAATTTTACTACTTAAACTGTAATGTTGGTATAGAAAATTTCCCCCAGCAACCCTTTGATCAGATACATACATACACTTTAAAATACTTAACTATTTTGGGGCCCCTGGTGGCTCAGTCAGTTAAGCATCCGACTATTGATTTCGGCTTAGGTCATGATCTCATGGTTCATGAGAGCCTGGAGTTGGGTTCTGTGTGTGTGTGTGGAGCCTGCTTGGGATTCTCTCAATCTCTCTCTCTCTCTCTCTCTCAATCTCTCTCTCTCTCTCTCTCCCTTTGCCTCTCTCCTGCTCTCTAAATAAATAAATAAAATTTAAAAAAATACTTAAAAGTATTTAAAATACTGGGACAAAGATATTTTATTAACCAGTTTTGCATAACACAGGCTGCACAGGTTTTTACTCATTTCATGTGACTGGTAGTTTACATATTTTGATTATAAATGTAGGTAATACAGTGTAACGGGAAACTCACTGGATTGGCCATGTGAAAGCTTAAATTCTTAGTCCCACTAATTTAGAGGTTCTTGGTTTTGTTTTGGTTTTGAGGGGGGGGGGGGTTCTCGTGAAGGCAAACTGGAAGGGGCTGCGGGGGAGAGGGAGATAGAGAATCCCAAGCAGTCTTCATGCTCAGCTTGGAGCCCCATGCAGGGCTGGATTTCACAACTGTGAGATCACGACCTGAGCTGAATTCAAGAGTTAGTCTTTTAATTGACTGAGCCACCCAGGCATCCCTAATTCAGAGTTTTGATTTTTACCTCTTTCGAAGTAGAAGAGTTGGGATTAAGTAAGTGATTTTTAAGGTTCTTTTCAATCCTACCCATTGATGACTCATTCAAATACAAATTTTAGTTCTGAAGGTATTTGAATTTTAATGATTACATTGCTTCTGTATTAGGCTTTCTTAGATAACTGGAGTATGATAGTTGTTGATAAATATGTTACCTCTACATTGTTAATTCCTATGCCATATTTACTTATGGAATGGCTATTATAAGGGACTGCTAAGATCTAGAAACAGAGTGTTAGTGAACTCGATGGTGATATACTGTGCTTGTATTTCTTAACTAATTATTAAGAAGCTACTAATAACTGGATTGAGAGTCAAGAGACTTGATTCTGAGACTTTTGGTACATTATTTAATTTCTCTGAGCATTAGTCTCCTCATGTATAAACTGATACTGTTGGACTAGAAGATGATCGGTGATGTCCTGTGATTCTACACTCCTGGAACACTTGATACCAAAATGTAGATTTAATACATAATATGGCTCAATTATTTCATGAAGAGTGTTGGTCTGAATTTTGGATCTTGAGAACAAGAGGAAAAAAATAATACTTTATGTTTTATAGCACTTTATACTTAATAAAGAACTTTTATATACACTGCCTCCCATGAATTTTGTAAAGTGGGCAAAATCATGGTTATTATATCAGTGAGGGTCCTGGCAGTGAATAGATGGTATGCTCATGTGGAGTAGTTTGAAAATAAGGGAATGAAGACCATTTACCAAGATGTGGGCAGGGTTCAGGGAAACTGCAGGAGCTGGGGTGTTGCTCTGGGCTTTGTCTCAATAGGGAGCTGTTTTCACTCTTAGGCCTGAAGCTGGAGAAGGTGAGGATCTCCTGACAGAAACTGTGTCCTTGGGGAAAGGTAAATTTTGGCGACCTAGTGGCAAGGAATCTAGAGAAATAAATACCCTGTCTCACTCTCCTTCCTCCCAACAATTGCTGGTGACTTCTGTTGTCTAAACTCAACTGGAGGCAGAATGGAAGGGATCCCATCGATGCAATCCTCTGAGAGGGCCTCTGGGGTACAGAGCAGAAAGGGAGGGGTGGGAGTAGGAGGAAGGGCGGGGCACGTGGCAAATAGGTGGCACACTTACTATTGCCACTTTACAGATAATGAAACTGAGGCTTAGAAAGTTAAACAGCAGAAACGAAATCATGAGTTACTTGAAGCACCAGGATGCAAATCTCCTGCTTATAGTCTTCACAGGCTTCTTATTTTGTTAGCATGAAATTAAAATTCTTTACCATGTTTTCCAAGACTCTGTATGATCTGACTTCTGCTTGCCTTTCCGAAGTCATCTTATAATACCATCTCCTATTCTGGGAATACTGGCTGCCTTTCTCTCTCTCAAATAAGTAATATTATTTTCCTATTACTGGGTTTAGCCTCTGCCTAGAGTACTTGTCCCACATGACTTCACACATGGCTAATTCTCACTAGATGAGCTCAAATGTCCCACTTAAAAGAGTCCGATCCTGACCATCCCAACTAAAATGTACTCTTCCAATGGCTTTCTATCTCCCCTTCTGCTTTATTTCCTTTATGGCATTAACTCAGTCTGTATCTTTCCTCACTGATTGGTGGATATGGTGTTTGCCTGACTCCTCCTATTGGAATGTAACTTTTATGGAGGCTGGGGAGCTGTCTTGTTAAGGGAGTATTTCCAACACCTGGTCTGGAACTGGTACCCAATTTTAACATTTTAGTGAATAATCCATTCTATAAGCATTACTCCAAGGGAAGGAGAAAAGAACAAAGGTTACTAATGCTAGACTGCATTTTTGAGGCAAATGACACCGTTTCACCATCCCTACCCTTCACAGCTTCATCAGATTTAAATAGCAATTGCACTTTGGTTTCTTCTCATTCAGAGATTGTAAACATGAGTTTTGATTTGTATTAGGGGTGGGGCTTACTTACAATAAAGATGGTCATGGGTCACCTGAGTGGCTGTGTCGGTTAAGCATCTGACTCTTGAATTTTGGCTCAGGTCATGATCCCAGAGTTATAGGATCAAGCCCCGAGTGGGGCTCTGTACTGATAGTGTGGAGCCTGCTTGGGATTTTCTCTCTCCCTCTCTCTCTCTCTGCTCCTCCCCTGCTTGTGCACCCTCTTTCTTCCTCTCTCTCTCTCAAAATAATTCAATAAACTTAAAAAAAAAGGTGGTCATAAAACTAGGCAGGTATGAAAGCTGTAAGTCTGAGGTTCCATGTGCAGTTCAATTAATTTTGTTTCTAAGACTTAAGGTTTCTTGGAATGTGGAAATAGAAGAGGAAGAAGGAAAATTATGGGAGTGACATAATTTTTTTGGCAGCTTTTATCATAGTTTGTAAACTCCCTATGAAATAATTTTATTATTGTCATTATTTCCCTCTCTCTCATCTATCTATTGATTATCTCTTTCATCTATCTACCTATCATCTATCCTCTCTAATCTACCATCTCTCTATATAATTTATTTATATACATACCAATATTATTTATTTATATACACCCACTCAAAATTTGGGTTAATCCCCTAGGCTTTCAGCATTTGAGCTTTTAAGCTTTCCCTATTGTTATAGTCACTAGCCCTTTTGTGAACTTGTCTTATTATTTCTTTCACTTTCTAATAGCTATCTCTTTGGGAGTAATAGAGGTACATCATCTTGGTAAAGTTTCAAGTACTTCACTTTTCACTAAAGTCAGGAACTATTTCTTGAAAACTATCACAATCAGTTTTTATTATTTTATATTATATTATATTATTATATTATATATATATATATATATTTTGATCTGCACTATGTGATGGGTGATAGAGATTCAACAACAATAGACAAAAACAGGCATGGTCACTGCCCTCAGTTCTATGACAGGAAATCTGGGAATGCTTCCCTAAAGAAGTAAAGTCTGAGTTGAAATCTGAAGGATAAATAAGTGTTAGCTAACTGTGGAGAGGAACACGAGAGCATTTAAGGCAGAGGAAAGAGTATGAATAAAATTCCTATACCAGGATGGAGTGTGGCAATTCTAGGAACTAAGAACAGGCATTTAAAAAAGATCAAGATCTGCCATATGTCATTATGAAAAAGACTGATTTCCATAAGCCAGGCACAAAACTGTATCTCATTATTTTATAGTCACACCTTAAGACATGATTAAAAATTTCTGTCACTAAATCACTGGTATTCTAAATCTCCAATGTCTTCTATTTATTAACACTTTTGACTTTTGGATGAGAGTTAAACACTCACAGAATCTCAAAGGACATAGGATAAAAAATGTTTGCATTAGTATATTTGATAAAGTGATCTGAGAGAGATTCAATTAGTTCTTACCACACATATGAATATATTACAATACCCCCCCCCCCAAATTATGCAAAGGTGTATATAACACAATTGATGATTGGTTCCTGTCCTTCTATGCCAGCCTCTGTTCCTAAATAGGGGAAATAAAGGCTAAAGCTTTATCTTCTGGATGGAGGGTGAGGTGGGATAGAATAATAGTGGATTCTCCAATCTCAGGAAGCCAGGAGATAGTAGGTAAAACTCTATGTCCCCCTATTTTTCTGGCTTCATCTCATCATATTCCTTAACTGCGAGTTTGGATTCCTTGCCACACTGTTTTTAAGTCCCAGCCAGCCCCAAGATCCAGAATCATCCCTACTGATATTTAAACTAGACAAGATAGCAGCCAGCAGGTGGCAACAAAATGAACAACAGGACCCACCTGAGTTGTGCAGCTGGATCCTGACTGGCTGGCTGGGCAGCTTCAGTCAGGCCATTCTATTAGCCTTAGGGTAACACAACTGTGCCTGTTACACAACTGAATTGTTAGGACTCTGAACATGGCGTTATGGAGTCTTCTTCTAGACCAGTTTTGCTGAGAAATTTAGAACTACACCAAATATGACAAAATGAAGTATTAAGTATTGATTTTTAGAAGCTGAAGGACTTGAGATGTGTTAAAAAAAAAAGTTTTATTATTTATTTTGAGAGAGACAGACAGATTGCGAGCAGGGGAGGGGCAGAGAGAGAGGGAGACACAGAATCCAAAGCAGGCTCCAGGCTCTGAGCTGTCAGCACAGAGCCCAACACAGGGCTCAAACCCATGAACTGTGAGATCATGACCTGAGTTGAAGTCGGATGCTTACCCAACTCCACCACCCAGGCGCCCCATGCAAGACTTGAGATATTAAGCAGTGTATGCTTTCCTCATTTCTTCCATGGGACTCAGTTTCCAAGGTCCCCATTTAGACCTTGTGCTTGTGGTCACTGTTCACCTGAGAAGTTCTCTTGTTCTAGGCTTCCTAGAGCTTTAGCAGAGGGTTATGGCGTGATTGAGGAGGTTTAAAGGTGGCAGCATTCTATTAACCCAGTCTTGTCTGTAAAGGCTGGGGTAGGCAGAGATGGTCAGGGAAGTTCTAGGAGGAGAAAGCATTAAATGCGGTGTGGAGTTGTCGCTTGTGGTTTGGGGATGATGGGCAGTAGAGAACCACCGTTCTTCTCCTGAAGATGAATTTGTGCTATTGGGCTGCAAGGAGGACAGCAGAGAAATGACCTGGGTTTGTCTCTATGATGGAGAGAACAAGACGGCCCTATTCCACCCACTCCCTCCTATCCTGTAGTGCACTTGTAAATGTGGAGGAAATCCAGATCTTATGCAAGCCGAGGATTATTATACATTTTTCATTGTCTTTTTGAAAAGGAAACTGACTTAATTTGTGAACAAGCAGGAGTTGAAATTCTGCCTTACCTTGTTCACAGTGGATTCCAGTGGTTCCCAGAGGACAGGAACAGGTATACCCATGAGGCAATGAAACACAAGTTGCTCCTTTGCTACAGTGGTGTGGAGGGTCATGTTCAGGGTCACAGGTGGAAACTGTCTCCGTGCAGAGTTCTCCTTTCCACCCAGGGAGGCAGTCACAGCTGTTGGTTGAGAAAGAAGGCCGCAGGATTTGAGCACTTGAGCAGAGATGGATATGCACTGTGTATCATCCTGATGTTAACTCGGCAATTGTCACTGAGGTTCCAAGATAGAAAAGATTTTGTACATCAAAGCAAGTAATGATTCAAACTACCAGGATCCAAACTGTCAAGAAAGTGAGCTAATGACTGATTATAGGATTACTGGATTCCACATCAAAAATTTTAAAAGGTTCAGCATGTGGATATTGAGAGAGATTTTAGAGAATCATTTCTTTGGACAGAACAGTCCCCTCTCCCTGCCTCACATCACCACCAAGGGAGAGGCAGTGAACACAGTTACTGCCTCCTAACCTTAAGCCTGGAGGAAAGAAATTCAGCTTGATATACATTCCCTCACATTGGTGAACACGTAGATCCAGCTCCTTGGGCTGCAAAAGGTACTTTGAATCCCTCCAGAGGCCAGGCAGATGGCAGTGAATCCCAGGGATGGGTTGTGGCACTCCGACTGAGGATCAGCTTGGGGACATATAAAAGGGATCTTGCCCAGAGGGTATCCTGGTAGCTGAAGAGACCTCAACAGTAAGAGGCAGTCAGTTTATGGCTGGGGCAGAATCTAAGAGGTAAAGGGGACTTCCCATTTTGATGACAGACCTTGTCTGGGTTTAGAGAGTGATATTGGGAAGAACCCAAAAAAAGAGCAAAGGTAGAGATGCCAGATAAAATGTAGGACATATAATTAAGTTGAGATAAACAATGAATAATTTTTCAGTATATCCCATGCAATATTTGAATTTCAGACAAGCAACATTTGAGATATACTAAAAATTATTTGTTGTGTGCCTGGAATTCAAATTTATTTGGGTGTCCTGTGTTCCCCCCCCTTCATATGGCAACCCTACACTAAGGGCACATGATGGAAAGGGTTACTTTACGTCCCTGCCAGGCCCAGGGAGCACTAAACCATCAGACAATGGTGCAAGTCAAGGAAGCCCATTCCAGGATGTGGTGCATGGTGCTGAGTCAGAAATCACTAGACTGGGGAAAGACAGCAGTAACAGATCGTGCCTTCTTTGCAGACCTTCGGTTCATGTGGTAAGCCCTGGCTAGGTTTAGGCCAACAGTTATGAAGAGTGAAGTGTTGTTAGTATTTTGAAGCGGACCCTCTGAACTAATGCATTGAGAGGTATTTGCGAATGAAAGTGTCCATTAGTTAAGTTGGAGCAGAAAATTCAATAGACCTCCCCGTTTTTTTTTTTTTACTTTATTTTTTTAACATTTATTCATTTTTGAAAGGCAGAGAGAGACAGAGCGCGAACAGGGGAGGGGCAGAGAGAGAGGGAGACACAGAAACAGAAGCAGGCTCCAGGCTCCCAGCTATCAGCACAGAGCCCGACATGGGGCTCGAACTCATGGACTGCGAGATCATGACCTGAGCCGAAGTCGGCCACTCAACCGACTGAGCCACCCAGGCGCCCCAAGACCTCCCCAGGTTTTAATCCAGGTCAAAGAAAAGGATGACTCCTTCTAAGCAGGTTTAAAAAGACAGCGAGAAACAAAAGTAAATTTATGAATACATCCATGAGTTCCAGGTCACACTTGTTCTCAGTTTATTACAATGGTTTTTACTTACTGGCAAACTACAGACACAGATGACATGAACAGCACTGCTGGGGTTGTTGACAGCATCACCAATAGTATAATTCTGAGAGTGAGCAAGTCAAGACAAGGCAGGTAGAAAACAGAAGTACCTTCAGTTCCGTTTTTTCTTTAGGCTAGAAAAACCTCACAAATTCTGAGGATAGAGGGCAGCTTCTGTAGTCCCCTCTAGGTAATATGACAATATATGTCAATATCAATACATTATATGCCTCGTGGAGGGGTCAGGAAGGAAAATGAACACTCTTTCTGCAAACATTATTAACAACCTCTATCATTTTATAGAAACAATAGTTAAGAGCTTCATAAAATTGAGATTAAACCAAAGAAGAAAATCAAAATCACCTGTAACCTCTGACCATGGTGAGGCTGACATTTTTTTTTTTAGCACTTGGCAGGTATCTTTCCACTACTTCCTCTAAGAAAATTTTAACATGAAAAATGCTGGGAAAATTGGATATCTACATGTAAAAGAATGAAACTGGATCCCTATTTTAGCCACCTACAAAAACTAACTTGAAATGGATTAAAGAATTATAAAATATAAGACCTGGAACTGTAAAACTCCTAGAAGAAAACAGAGTTTTTAGTTTTCTCTTTCACAAAACTTTATATAAATGAAATGATATTGTATGTATTCTTTAATTACTGCGTTTCACTCAGAATTATGTTTTGGGATTCACTATGTTGATGCATGTAGCTGCTACATTGTCAATACTATATTACCTCATGAGTGAAAGTTCCTATTTTTTGTAGTTGAAATTTCAATGTTTTCTTTTACAGTTTGCGTTTCTTGTGACTTATTTAAGAAAGCTTTCCCTATTCCGAGGTCAGAAAGTTATTATTTTATGTTGTCTCCTCAGACTATTATCATTTTTTTCCTGTTACATGTAAGTCTTAATACATCTGAAATTATTTTTTATGTTTGCTGTGGAGTTAAGAGATCCAATTACAGTTTTCCGTACGGATGACCAATAGTCTGAGCACTCTTCATTGACCAGTTCATCCTTTTCCACTCATGAGCCCTGTCCATGTTACACATAGGTTAGCGAGGTTTGTTTTAACACATTGGGGTCATAGTACGCATATTACTCAACTACTTGAGTTTTTAAAAATTAATACTGTGACCTGATTTTTTAAAATCTGTACATATAGATCCAACTGTTTTTTTTTTAATGTGTTTTTATTTTTAGTTTTTGGGGGGGCGGGGGGTGTAGATACAGAGGATCTGAAGTGGGCTCTGTGCTGACAGCAACAAGCCCGATATGGGACTTGATCTTCTGAACTCTGAGATCATGACCTGAACCAAAGTCAGGCGTCCAACCAACTCAGCCACCCAGGTGCCCTGCTTCTTTCTTTTTAATGGCATATAGTCTTGCATCATGGATGAACCATCCTACCTAGAACCTTATGCACTGTCCTGTGCCTCTTTATCCTGTTTCGTTAGTGTACTTTTCTAACTTTCTGTTAACACTACACTGTCTTAATTTCTCCCTCTTTTTTTTTTTTTAAATGTTTATTTATTTTGAGAGAGACAGAGGCAGAGAGAGAGGAAGACAGAGAATCCCAAGCGGCTGCAGGGCTTGAACTCAAAACCTAGATCATGACCTGAGCTGATACCAAGAGTCGGACGCTTAACTGACTGAGCCACCCAGGCACCCCTAATTTCTCCTTCTTTATAATAGGTCTTCATAACTAGAGTGACAACTTCTGCTATCTTGTTTTTCTGTTTGGGAGTATCTTGGCTATTTTTAGTGCTTTGCTATTTTACACCTTTCCCTTCAAATTAAGGTTCAAGATAGGCAAATTTCCTTGCCTTCTCCTTGTCTAAAATAAGGTTTATTTTTCTTTTGTTCTTACACGGCTGGTGCAGCTCTTTGGAGTCTGAGGCCTGTGAGGAACATGCTATTAGGTGTCTGTAACCTGTGCAGCCCTGAAAGGGTACGTTATACATGCTTCGTGTTTTAGCAGGAACTCAGGGCAAAAGCCAGCTTGATGCTCACTTTCCAGAGTCTTGCTTTCATTTCATTTGGGATATAAAAGATGTGTTGTTTTCACTTCAGGTAATAGTGTTCTGAAAGAATACACTTTATCTTATTCAGATTTCAACATTTCCACTTGGGAAAGTCACTCAAGATGTATAATAGCCCACAGTTCCACAAATAGAACTGCCTATAAATAACCTTTTATTCCATACTCATTAACTTCTCTTCCACAATCTCACATACAATGGTTGAATGTTATTTCACACTGACTTGATAAAATATACTTTATTCTTGTAGTCACTTGTGAGATAGTATGTTTTTCATTTTTCACTGTCTACAAATAACCCTGTGATAAAACTCTTATAGCTAAATCTCTGTGCACATCTATGATCATTTCCTTGGGATAAACTTAAATATCATCATGACTTCTAGGCTTTGGATACATATTCCAACCTGCCCTCCATAGTAACTGTGCTAATTTACATTCCTGTCATCAGTTCATGAGAGTGCTCCTGAAATAATACATGTGTATATAATTGAAAATAAGAAATATTTTACAGGCTCCTTGTTTATTATTGACCCAGTAATTATTTATTAAAATAAAGTGACTTTGGGGCGCCTGGGTGGCGCAGTCGGTTGGGTGTCCGACTTCAGCCAGGTCACGATCTCGCGGTCCGTGGGTTCGAGCCCCGCGTCGGGCTCTGGGCTGATGGCTCAGAGCCTGGAGCCTGTTTCCGATTCTGTGTCTCCCTCTCTCTCTGACCCTCCCCCATTCATGCTCTATCTCTCTCTGTCCCAAAAATAAATAAACGTTGAAAAAAAAAATAAAATAAAATAAGGTGACTTAATGTTTGCCTATACATATTTACCAAGAACATATTCATTTCAAACTCCTATATTTTCCTGCATTTTTGGCAGTCTAATCACATTTATGCTTCACCCAAATTCATGTTATCAACTTAAAAAAATATTTTTGGGGGCATCTGGGTGGCTCAGTCAGTTGAAAATCCAGCACTTGATTTCAGCTCAGGTCATGATCTCACGGTTGTGGGACAAAGCCTGCTTGATTCTCTCTCTCTCTCTCTCTCTTTCTCTCTCTCCCCCTTTCTCCCTTTCCCTCTCCCGCTCCCCACCACTCTATTTTTTATTAATTTTTTTAAATGTTTATTGATTTTTCAGAGAGACAGAGACAGAATGCAAGCGGGTTAGGGGCAGAGAAAGAGGGAGACACAGAATCCGAAGCAGGCTCCAGGCTCCGGGCTGTCAGCACAGAGCCTGACAGGGGGCTCAAACCCATGAACTGTGAGATCATGACCTGAGCCCAAGTCTGACGTTCAACCGACTGAGCCACCCAGGTGCCCCTCCCCACCACTCTTGAGTACCTGCGTATCTGCTCTCTCTTTCTCTCTCTAAAAAACAAAAAAACACAACTTTTTTTTAGTACTTACTATGTGTATAAGACTAGTCATAAAGGATGGGCAGAAGATGTATAAGGAGCGAGCTGTGGCCCAGGTAGAGGCGAGGTGTGCTAGAGTAAGAACCACGCGCTGCGTTCGCTGAGAACCAAGTGAGTGGCAGAGAGAAGTGCTGCCAGAACCCAGAAACCAGCGTGGGGAATAACTCAGGGAACAAAAGGAACGTCAGCACCCATGTTCACCAATGACTGTTAGACTCTGGTGTTGGGAGGAACTGAAAACAAAAATTCTTGTCTATTTGGAACTTACAGGTAGAGGCTTAGGCACATACACAAAATAACAAAAAACTGAGCACACAAAAACTTCTGAGGATATTGCCATTTCATTAAGTAGGGTATTTAGCTGAGTCCTGATGAAAGAAAACATACACAATTATTGTATCTAAGTTAACATTTGTGCAAAAGAAAAAAAGTTTGAGAAGTTGCATAAGGTTCTCCAAAATGAAGGAAAACAAAATACAGGATTAATCTGCTACAAATTTACATAATGATCATAAAGATTTTTAGTTACCGTTTGAAGAGCTCCAAGAGCATAAAATATGGAAAGACTTTTCTACAAAAATAGACGTCTTCTGGCTCACAGTCCTCTCCTGCCACCTTTATGGGGATGCTCCCCCTCAACCCCTGACAGTTGGTGGCCTGAGCTTGGATGCCTTATGCGCGTGGGCACCATCCATTTGCAACCGTCTAAATGCACCTATTCACCTTCAGGTTTGAAATGACTTCAGGTTTTGAAATGACAGGTTTGAAATGACTGGTTCTGATACATGTTTCAAGTGGTGTTTTATATAATGAAGTTTAGAATTCGGGAGTTTAGAGTATGTGTACAGCCGTTCTGGCACAAACTGCCTTTTCACCTGCTTCCTGACATAGATAGGCATGATATGCACTATATGCCCTTTTGGCTGTTTTCCTATAAATGTTATTTTTAAAAATAAATTTCCTTTTCTCCTCCTGTTCAAATCGACAGATTTCCTATTTAATAGATTCTAAAACAAAAAAACCCAAGCCCAAAATATATTGTATTACCAATTTCATAAAAGAAACAAAGCTGTAAGAATTTTTATATAAAAAGAAAACTCTAAACACACACACACACACACACACACAAAACCAAAACTCTAATATCATTACTTTTTTATGATGACTGCGCCATCTAGTGGGTCATTTTTATCAACGTAAAAAAGAGCTAAACAAAATTGATCTCATTGCCTTATAGACACACATGACAATGGTAAAATATTTTTATATTAAATATAGCTTAAATCATATCAAGCATAATATAATACAGATGTTATAAACTTATTTGAAAAATAAATCTTAACTAAAATAAATGCTCATATGCTTCCTCTCAGAATTGTTAGGTCTGAAGCAATTAGGTATATGTTTAAAGATTAAAAATATTACATTCAAGTACCATATACTATTTTCTTACATTATATATATATTTTTAAAAATTTGTATTTATTTATTTTTGAGAGAGAGAGAGAGAGAGGTAGGAAGACAGAGAATCCCAAGCAGTCTCTGTGCTGTCAGTGCAGAGCTTGATGTGGGGCTCGAATTCACGAACTGTGAGATCATGACCTAAGCTGAAATCAAGAGTGAGATGCTTAACAAACCGAGCCACCCAGGTGCCCCTTTCTTACATTGTATCTTAAGAACATTTCCATCATAATGATTTTGTGCAAGATCAGATTTTTCTTCTCGTTCCTTTTTTTGGCTTCTTTAGCACACTGTGAAAGGTAGATAATAAAAAGTCTCAAATTTTTATTCATTATTCTCTACTTTGGATGACAATATTTTTTTAAGCCTTGAAGTTAATTCATTATAATTTTTTTCTTTTAACCACATATTTACTACTTTTCCTTGAGGAAAAGTAGATTTTGGACAGGTATGTGTGTGAGATGGGGTGTCCATAGAGTGGAAAAAGGAGAGCAACACCAAAGAGAGGTAGATATTCATTCATTTAAAGAATATTTGTTACTATTATTTTTACAAGCTAAGTGTCTGCCATAGTGCTTAGTACTGAGCATTCCACAGCACAGAAGGCCCCATTCTTGGCCACAAGGACTTACTTGCTCTTTCTGGGAGGATCAGATTAGTGAGCAGACAATTTAAATACAATGTGACAGGTGCTAAAATGAGTACTATGGGAACCCATGGGAAGGACACCTAAGCAATTTTAGTGAGTTCAGGGAAGCTTCTGAGGTAAGATTTGCCTACATGAATGAGTGTATGGAGAAGGACAGGCAGTAGAAGCTTAGGCTGGAAAAGGGTTAGAATTCAAGGGCTTTGAATAACAGGCTGAGGTAGTTCAACTTTTAAGTGACAGACATGGGGAAGGACATGACTGATGAGGCATATTTTAGGAATATTAATTTGGTATGTATAGGATGACCCCTTGTGTAACAACCAACTCTCTAGTGATGTAAGTTTAACCTTAGTGGGATCTTACTATATTTTTGCCCCTAGAATGGGGGTTGGCAAACTTTGGCAGTATAGTTTGCTTTGTGGCCATGTAGACTCTGTTGCAACATCTCAACTCTGCCAACTGTTGAAAATAGCCACAGACAATTCACAAAAGAATGGACATGGCTGTATCTCAATAAAACTTTATTGGGATAACCAGGTGATGGATCAGATTTGGCCCATAGGCCATAGTTTGTGACCCCTGCACTAGATAATTGCATGGGGGCAGAGATCAGCTCTGTTTTGCTCTGTTATCATCCCAGGGCCTAAGCCAGTTCCTGGCATATAGTAATTTTCATCGAGTGTCTGAGGAATAAATCAATAAGTCATGGCTGGGGAACAAAGAAGTGGATGGATGCAAAGAGACCTGGACAGGGAAATGGCTTTGAGGATGGAGAGGTGGAAGCAGATATGACAAACATCTGATAAATGTTGGCTTGAAAGATGAAAGATAGGGTCACCTGGGTGGCTCAGTCAGTTAAGCGTCCGATTCTTGGTTTCTGCTCAGGTCATAATCTCATGGTTCAGGAGTCTGAGCCCCACATTGACTCTGTGCTGACAGTGTGGAGCCTGCTTGGGATTCTCTCTCTCTCCCCATCTCTCTCTGCCCCTCCCCATTCACTATCTCTCTCTCTCAAAAAAAAAAAAAAAAAGATTTAAACAAAACAAAATAAAATTTAAAAAAACAATGAAAGATAATAGTAATGGCAAACATTTTCTGGGGCCTTCCGTATGCCAGGCACTCTTCTTGGCACTTTAATAATGTAAAAAAAATTTTTTTTAAATGTTTATTTTTGGGAGAGAGAGAGAGAGAGCACGAGCGAGCATGAGTGGGGGAGGGGCAGAGAGAGAGGGAGACATAGAACTCAATGCAAGCTCCAGGATCTGAGCTGTCATCACAGAGCCTAATGTGGGGCTCGAACTCACAAACTGTGAGATCATGACTTCAGCCAGAGTCGGACGCTTAACCAACTGAGCCACCCAGGTGCCCCTCTTATTAGCACTTTAAATGTATTAATTCAATTAATCCTCCTTGTGACCCTATTAGGAGGATACTATTATCCTCCTCATTTTGCAGAGGAGGAACTTGAGGAACAGAGAAGTTAAGCAAATTGAATGGCTGAGTAATGGGTGAGGAAGTCCATACATTTAAGTGCCGTTCTATGTCTCTCAAACTATGGAAATCTTTGGGGTTTCAAAAGAAAATGACTGAAAGAATATGGTGCCATTATTGGGAATAGAGACATCTGGAGAATGTAGTTTAACAGCAAAATATAAAAATCTTCTTTTAGCTCTCCGGAGTTGGAAGTGACAGCAGGTGATAAAAAGGCTTTTTCCCTTTAAGTATCTAGTGACATGGCTCTTGAACTTGATGAGATGTGAGGACATAGGACAGATTTGTGAATTAAGTAGAACAGCAAATGGCTGAAGCATTTACTATATGATAGCTAAGAATATTCAAAAGATACTGAAGAATCATTGATATTATACATAGAACTGTTTTCTTATCTTAAGTCCATTCCAAAAATGTTAGCTATCCTCAGTTGTTAATACCTAAAGAACAGTTTGTGGGCTCCTTTGTCTCTAAACATGGAGGAATGATAACGCAGAAGAAAGTGTTAGGCACTTTGGAAATATGAGTAACAGCTGGTCACGGTGGCAATCAAGAGTTGAGTACTGGAGTATTTTACTAATACAGTTAATTATTTTACATCTGTGCATTTAGGATGAAACTGATTTAAATTTCTAAATTGCAGATGAACTGGGCTTTAATGCTAATGTCATAGCTTAGAAACATCTATGGATTAATTTTTTCTTGTTACAACAGATATTCAACATGAAGAATTTCATTTTCTTGTAATTAGGCAATTCTGAGACTTCTGAAGTTTAAGGTGAACATTGACATATAAAAGTTAAACTGGAAATGAGATAATGGAAGATTTAGTATTCTTTGTTTGAATATCACTTAAACATCATTCACTTTCTTACTAAATATTCACCAAAGGACTAGTATGATGTCCCACTCCACATCGTTACCAGGGTACACACAGAATACACAGCAGAAAACACAGTTTTGCCTCCTATATTATATTTTATTTATAACAAATTATTTGTATGAAATATAGATATGTAAAATATAGTATTCAAAGGTTATTAGGGCCTCACTGTAGTTCCAGGAACCATTTTAAGTATTTCATAGGTAGGAACTTACTTAACACCCATAACTAACCCTACGAGGTAAATGCAATTACTAGTTTTCAGTGTGCACTTGAAAAACAGAGACTTAGAGAAATATAACCGCTGCTTAACCTACTTTTTCAGTTTATCACATAGATTCTTACTGTTTTGCATACGAGAGATTCTTTTTTCTATATTAAGGCTAATGAGGGCAAATTATTAGAAACAACATTATGAGAGGAGAACAGAAAGGAAAAATTCTTGGAGGGGGGTGGTGCCTGGCTGGCTCAGCTGGTGAAACATGTGACTCTTGATCTTGGGGTTGTGAGTTTGATCCCCACATTGGATGTAGAGATTACTAAAAATAAAATCTTAAAAAAAAGAAAAAGTTCTTGGAGCAAATTTAGCTTGAGCTGGGTATGTAAGAAAATTATGGTTACAGATTTGTGGGTTTTATGTGCATGAGCAAAATCACAGACATAGTACCTAGAATGAAATCTATGTAATGTGATAATAAACTCATATTAAAAGTGGGATTAATGCATGTTATTTAGCAATAGATGGTCACATAGACTAAAGGACTCCACTTCTGTATACACAAAGTATTTCTCTGCAATTTGAAGGGAAAGAGAAACATACCTGAATCTCCTCCTTAGGCCATCTGTTGTGCTCAATGGTTTCATTCATGTCAGTTTGCTTTTCTTTATGACTTACTTCCATTTCAGTAATAAGCTGGGAGAATAAGGTAAGTGTGATATGATGGATATCACTTTACCTGCCAAAATTTACTGGATGTCAAATGACATGCACAAAATTTGAGGCTTTGAAAAATATGCAAATAAGCACTAAAACAAATAGACCTTACTGTATAGTGGAATGTGATGGCATGTTAAGACCAAATATGCTTATAAGGAAGGGTCGTTACAAGCACTCCACCTGCTGAATTTCCCCATGGCTTTCCTTTCTTTTTAAAAGCTTTTCTTAACATTTATTTATTTTTGAGAGATAGCAAGAGACAGAGCACAAGCGTGAGAGGGGCAGAGAGAGAGGGAGACACAGAATCTGAAGCAGGCTCTAGGCTCTGAGCTGTCAGCACAGAGCCTGATGTGGGGCTCGAACCCACGAACTGTGAGATCATGACCTGAGCTGAAGTTGATGCTTTAACTGACTGAGCCACCCAGGCGCTTCCTTTCTTTGCTGGTGAGATCACTCAACAAACTCTTTGATGACATCTCACAGAGTGTAGAAGGATGAGATGAAATTACCTTTACACACTAGTAAAAGTACTGGTCGTTTTCTGTGAGCCTCAGTTCTAATGTTTCTGTTGTCCAAGTGTAAGGACCTAAACATTATTTTATGTTAGCAGTTGGACTCAATTCCTCTTAGCGAGAGAACTGTCTTTGGGAAACTATTTACATGAGTTTGGAGTGGACGGTGGATCATAGCTGCAGTCATGGGAGCATGAGGCTGGACTACCACAGGAAGATAGGCAGACTGCTCTGCCTGGGGCCAGAAGGGAAATTTGGTTTGTTCTAACCTAGGCAATCAGTTAGAGCAAAATGAAGCAATGACAAGCAGATGAAGAGTAAGTATTGTGGAGTGGCCATATCTTTTTTCTGCAGTGATGGGATGACCAAAACATAAGTTGGAAGTTGTTTAGGTGACCATAATATAAACATTTCCCTTCAATCATTGCATGTATCCCCTTTCTCTGCACAAGTATAAACAGTCTGATCTATCTCAAAGTGTGAATGGTTTTGTTAATTTAGTAGAAATCAAATAAGCTGTCACTTTTAGGCATACATTGTACAGAGTAGACTCTGCATGGGTGGAAGTGAGACATACGCAATCATCCTGGAATCTGCATTAATCTTGGAAAGATCTTTGGGCTTTCACGGTTTATGTAGATCTCAAGGCTCTGGTAGAAAGCAACTGACATCTGAGTTACACAAAAACCAGGAGAGAAAAGGTATTTCTCTTAAAGCACAGTAATTGGGAAGCTTGCTAAAATCTACACTGAATTCTTACTTCTGTTATTTTCTTGCTACTTAAATGATAAAGGAACAGAAAGTATGAACTTCTTTTAGAATTTACATCCTTCAAGTATGTTTTCCATAGGTGGCATCAAATAGTGGATTTGTGTAGTTTTGGTAGCTAAGAACTGAAGGCGGAGAAAGACTGGAATAAAATATCCCCACCTTTTAGAATGCAAACTGGTGCAGCCACTCTGGAAAATGGTGTGGAGGTTCCTCAAAAAAATTAACAATAGATCTACCCTATGACCCAACAATAGCACTGCTAGGAATTTACCCAAGGGATACAGGAGTGCTGATGCATAGGGGCATTGTACCCCAATGTTTATAGGAGCACTTTCAACAATAGCCAAATTATGGAAAGAGCCTAAATGTCATCAACTGATGGATGGATGAAGAAGTTGTGGTTTATGTATACAATGGAATACTACTTGGCAATGAGAAAGAATGAAATGTGGCCTTTTGTAGCAACGTGGATGGAACTGGAGAGTGTTATGCTAAGTGAAATAAGTCATACAGAGAAAGACAGTTACCAAATGTTTTCACTCTTATGTGGATCCTGAGAAACTTAACAGAAGACCATGTGGGAGGGGAAGGGGGAAAAAAAAGGTTGGGGGGCGGGAAGGTAAACCATAAGAGACTCTTAAAAACTGAGAATAAACTGAGGGTTGATGGGGGGGGTGGGAGGGAGGGGAAAGTGGGTGATGGGTATTGAGGAGGGCACCTGTTGGGATGAGCACTGGATGTTGTATGGAAACCAATTTGACAATAAATTTCATATTAAAAAAAAATCCCCACCTTTTAAAAGTAGTTATCTGTAACTGGTGGAATCAAGAGTATATTCTTATTTTATACTTTATGAATTTTACAAATTAGACAAAGTATATATTATATGTACTATTGTTTTTTAATTCAAGCATACACAAAAGTAGGAAAAAAGTATTAATAAACATCCTTCTAGCTTAGCTTCAAGTGATCAGTTTTTGGCTCTTTAGTTTCATTTGCTTCTTTGTCTACTATTTTTCTTTTTTTGGCCCCAAATTTTTTTTAATGTTTATTTATTTTGAGAGAGAGCGAGCGAGAGACAGCATACATGAGTCGGGGAGGGACAGAGAGAGAGGGAGAGAGAGAATCCCAAGCAGGCTCCACACTCAGCATGGAGCCGGACTTGGGGCTTGATCTCAAGACCATGAGATCATGACCTGAGCTGAAATCAAGAGTCAGACACTTAACCCACTGAGCTGCCCAGGTGTCCTGGCCAAAATGTTTTGAAGCAAATCCCATTTAGCTGTAAATACTTCAGTATATATCACTAATAGATAAGAAACTTAAGAAAAAACACAACCAAATACTAGTATCATACCCAACAAAAATAACATTAATTCCTTATGATCATCTAATTTTCATGTTTAGTTAATTATGTTTGTCTCAAAAACATTTCTTTGCTGTTTCTTTTTTTTTTTTTTTTTTGACAGTTCATCAGGATCCAAGCAAGTCCCACAAATGCATCTGCATAGAATGTATCTTAAGGCTTGTTACCTAGATAAAAATTGTCCCTCTGCATTTCTTTCCATCCATATGATTTTTGTTATTTGTCCAGCAGAATTTGCCATATTCTGGATTTGGCCATTTATATCCTTATAATGTCATTTAACTTTCTTTCCTCTATTGCCTTTATTTCTCATAGTCTTGTAGATATAGAGGCTTGATTAGATTCATGTTCAGGTTTTTTAATACTTTAGAGATGGTATTGTGTAGTTGCAATGACATCGGATCAGGAGGCATATACTGTTTGCTCTACATTTAATTGTGACAGGCCAGTTGGTTCAAGTGGCATTAGTTAAGTGGATTAGCTTGATCCAACCATTGTATAGTTTTCTGTCAAGATTTCACTAAATGATTCAAACAGCCATTATTTCTGGGGTGGTTACAAAATGGTGATATTTCTAATTTCTATTATTCATTCTGCACTTAAATTAGTTCAGTTTGGTAAGAACTACTTCTCATCAATTATCTGGCTAGTTAATATTATTTAGTATTAGTTTTCTATTGTTGCATAATAAATTACCCCAGACCTTATAGGCTTAAGACAATAATAGCCATTTTATTATTATTATTATTATTATTATTATTATTATTATATTATTATTATGGACTCATAATAGGCTACTCTGTTTTCAGGCTTGCCAGCTGCAAATTTGTTCCCTACACAACTGCCAGGGGGACTATATAAAATAGAATCTGGCCGTTATTACAACTGCTCAGTGGGCAGAATCATTTAATCCTTAAATTTCACAATTTAAGGAAGGCAGAAGTGCCAATGACTCTTTATCTAACTTTGAAGTCACAAGCTGTCATTTCCAGAATTACTTATTATTTATACAAGTCAGCCCTACTCAGTGTGGGAGGGGACTGCAGAAGGATGTGTTCAGGAGGGCCACCTGGAGGCCGGCTACTATACTCAAAAATAGACTTTTACAGAAAAGGAAGGTTGAACCTATCTATCTTTCCCCTTTGTCGAATTTCAGAATAATGAGTGGTACACTAGCAATCTCCATAGGTGCCAAATTTATTTTTCTTTTTAATCCCTTGGTAGAATGTATCTATGGAGTACCCTCACAACTATGTGTATTTTATATATCGGTATGTTAAAATCCATTATTCTCTAGGATTCTGAAACTGTCCCATCTTTGGCCAGTGGGAGTCTCTTTAAGTTGGCTTCTGTCTTCTTTTAAAAGGACCGTAGTAGTCTTTGACCACTCTCCTGCTCTCAGGTACAAAAAGACATCCAGGATCATATCATACATTTCCTACCCCAGAGTTGAATGTACAATTATACATTTATTTTTATTTTTTTTAGTTCTTTGAAGTTTGGGTTTATTTTTTGTGAAAAACAGCATTTGGAGCTAACACTTTTGGTACTAGAGTTTTCATTGCTACTGAGTTATGTTGTTTCTAGATTTCTTTGGTGGACACAGCTAGGAAATAAGAACTTTAGAAAGAGAAAAATTAAGTCATGAATTCATGTTATTTCTAGTTCAAATAAAAAATGAGAAGATTTTTACTTCTTTGATTTTATGTATCTCTTTTATCTTATGCTGAATATCTTGGTTCCTAATGAGAAATATTAACATAATTACTCATTTGGTTTAGATCCATCTGTTCATTCATCCATCCATCAAGTTACGTAGCTATTTTCATTTGTAGTTACAAAATGATACTAATGCCACCACTAAGATATAACCCACTTTATGGTCAGTTTTAAAGTTAATTGCATTAAATCTCTCCTAGGTTATGCCACCAACTTGAAACACAGTTAGATTCATTTATTTCTTTATTTTCTTTCAATGCTTAAGAATTACTCCTTTTCTTTTTTTATTTTTCCAGGTGAAACATTTACTTAGCTCCAAATAAAAACTATGAAGCAAACTATATTTTTCAAAGTCTGGCTTCCATCCCCGTGACTTCTCCTTGTTCTCTTCCTCATGCTACAGGTAACCATTTATAATTTTTTTTTTCCGTAATCTTCCTCTGTTTTTTTTTTTTTTTACTCAGAAAAATATGAGCAGGTGTATATGTGTATTATATATACCTGTATGTATGTATTTATATCTATTTATCTATATCTATCATTCCCTTTTCTTACATACTTCTTTATCTTACTGTTTTTCACTTAATACATCCTGAGGATCACTTCACAGCAACACAGCAATATATAAAGATTTCTATAGCTGTGTCCTCCATTGTATGAATGTTCTCTAGCTTTACCAATCAGATACCTAGTGATAAACGTCTTGTGCTTGAACAAATAGAGTTTGCTCTGGTAAACAACAGTGTCTGTTTTTCTACAGCCTCACCATTAGATTAGACAATTTTTGGAGCGCTTGGGTGGCTCAGTTGGTTAACTGTCCGACTTCAGCTCATGTCATGATCTCACGGTTCATGGGTTTGAGCCCCGTCTCAGGCTCTGTGCTGACAGTTCGGAGTCTGGAGCCTGCTTCAGATTCTGTGTCTCCCTCTCTCTCTGCCCCTCCTCCACTCATGCTTGCTCTCTCTCTCAAAAATAAATAAACATTAGATTAGACAATTTTTTTGAACTTTTCCTTCATCTTATAGGTAAGAAGTTAAGGCCATACTTAACTTGTAGGCTCTAGAAAACACAGTCTAATAGCAATTCAAAGGAGGGACACCCAGGTGATTCAGTTGGTTGAGTATTTGACTCTTGATTTCTGCTCAGGTCATAATCCCAGAATCCTGGGATCTAGCTCCCTGTCGGGCTCTGTGCTGAGTCTGGAGCCTGCTTATGATTCTCTCTCTCTCTTTCTCTCTCTCTCCACTTGTACTCTTCCCTCTCCACCCCTCTCCCCTGCTTGTACTCTCTCTCTCTCTCTCTCAAATAATAATAATAAAATAAAAGCAATTCCAAGGAAAGGAAGGGGTATTCTGCCTGGCAAGCAAGAGTGAGAGAAAAACAAAGTCACAGGGAAAGGAAGAAAACCACATGCAAGGTAGTGAGCTACCTGGCAGGTTACACCCGCTGGTTGCTTGGGGAGGGAGTGTTAGTTGAGGGGCCAGCGAGAATCATACAATTCTCTGGAATAATGAGCAGGGAGAAAAGCAGGAGCAGAGAGGGTGACAGCAGGCCATGATACACCTTGAACAACAGATGAAAGCCTAAGGAACATGTTGAGCAGGAAAGAGACGTGAGCATAATTTTTGGCAAGCTCTACAATGAGGAGAGTTTAGGGAGCAGGGTACTAGTTGGCCAACGATTGGTCGTACCATCCAGCAGAGGATCACTGGTTAGACTGCACGAAGCACTGCCACTGGAAATCAAAGAAGAGGATGAAATGGGCAAATAATTCTTAATTTGGAGAGTTTGGGGGGCCCTGGAGCATGTATGACTGGGCTCTATGGAATTTGGAAACCTCCAAAATTTTATACAGATTTTTGTGTCCTTAGTATGTTTGTTTTTCTGAGGAAAGGATTTTTAGATCTCACCTTATTCTCAGACATCTGTGAGCCAAAAAAGAATCAGGAAACGCAGGATCAGTGAGGTCTGGTGCTCAGCGATAGATTTATGTTGTAAATAGGCCTCATTTATGAGGTTAGTATAAATCTTGGGTGCATTTCACCTCTTACATCCACATTCTCCAAACTCCAATTGTACTTACTGCTGCTCATATTTATATTTAGCTTGTTTTTGTAAGTTTTGCTTTTCCTACACTGTGTTTTTCTTAAAGGAACACACTTCACATTCTTCTCAGTCATCACCAAAAGATGACTTTCAGGTGTTAAAAGAAACGGAGGCATATTAAGAATTTTGAGTTTAGGGGCACCTGGGTGGCTCAGTAGGTTAAGCATCCAACTTTGGCTCAGGTCATGATCTCACAGTTCTTGAGTTTGAGCCTTTCATTGAGCTCTGTGCCGACAGCTCAGAGCCTGGAGCCTGCTTCGGATGCTGTCTTCTCTATCTCTCAAGAATAAATAAACATTAAAAAAATTAAAAAAAAAGAATTTTGAGTTTATCTGAGGAACATCTGATTTGAACTGGGCAGCCTGTAATATACCAGATAGAGAGGAGCTCCAGGAGCTGTACCAAATGAAAGACTTTTACAGGCAGAAGGGGTGGGAATAAGGAAAGCAGGATGGCCAAAAAGCAGACTGTTTATTGCAAAGTCACTTCCCTCTAGGGGATGGCAAGGGTCTATCAGGCAGATTGTCTAACTGGCGCTGATCAGGCAATTCCTGAGTGACTGGTTTAAGATCCCATTTCTGGGAAAGCCTAACCATAATTAAGTCAGGTCTGGGTTTGGTGATGTGGGGTGTAGCATAAGCAACTCCATTTTGGGCCTGTTGTCTTGTTTTTAACAAAGGTCAAGCAAAGTGCAAATTAAATGAAGTAAAATCAGCTTAAAAACATGTTGTACAAAACACATGTACATAGATAAGTTACAACTTAACAAATCTTTTTTTTTTTTTTTTTAATCCTTGGCTGCTAACAATAGAAACAGCTCACTGGTTCTCTGTTGCATCAGAGCTCATCCCAAGAGCATAAAGGCCTTACATGAACTCTGCCTTATTATACCCTCATCGGAGAAACTGCATTAGCTGGATCTGTGGATGCTGACGTGCATGGAGCAGAGAAGCAGGGCGTTTAGGGGTTTACAGAATCCCCAGCGCGGTCCCAGCCATATCAGGCCCCCCCTCCCACCTTCCTTGGCTCAAGACCTCCCCGTATGTACCAATGGCGCCTCCTACTCCCGGCTGTGATGCATGGAACCAAAGGAAGCATTTTGAGTTCTTTTTGAAAAAAACTTGTACCATTCAGCTGTGCATTGTTAAGGTGCTTTGACCGGCTTTGAGATTTTTTCTTTTAAAATTTATTCCGAACACCATGAAATTTATGCTTCTGGGTTGGGGCCTGCCTCTTGAGCATTTAAAAAACGTTTTATCTTGCGTGTCAGTTATTTTGAAGAAAAAGACTGAACGTTAGCTTTGATCTGCCTAGAACGGTGCCCAGAAATTCAATTTAATAGTACTCTGCTTCAGGAAAAAAACAGAAGTGTAGAGCCATGTAAAGTTAAAAGCCTGAGATAGAGGAAAACTTCTTAAACACCATGGAAAAGCATATATTACAAAGAAAACATCTTCTTTTAAACAGGGGATTCTTGTTACTGAGATTAGAGCAGAATTACAAAACTTATCAAAAAGAATAAAATTCTCTGTAAAATGCTGCCACTAGAGCTGAAAGTCCATGAGTGGGAACCTTAATATTTTTAAATAGCTTTATTGAGGAATAATTTAAAGACCATAAAATTTACCTCTTTCAAATTCAGGGAGCTGTCCTTTTAATGTTATTATATAGTACTCCCAAGAGCTACTTCTGACTCTACGGTGGTGCTTTACACGTAGTAGTTAATACAGTAAACATTTCGTTGTTATCTCCATAAGAAAATCCCAAACATTGGTCTCAATTTTGGTAAGAAAGCTTTCAGAATCCTATAAACAAATGTGTCAGCATGAAGCAAGTCCATTTGTTATTCAAGTCAAAGCTCTCATGTGAGATTATAAGGTCCCGCTTTCCACCCACACAGGAGGTTATGAACCCCCCAGGGTCTTTGTTATTACGAGGCAAGGTACTTCCCAATTTGGAGAACATATGAAGTGTCCACTGAAGACACTTGATTAAAAAAAAATTAAAAATAAATGAACAGATTACATCCAGCAGGTAAAGAGATACTTAATACTTTTGTTGGGGCGCCTGGGTGGCGCAGTCGGTTAAGCGTCCGACTTCAGCCAGGTCACGATCTCGCGGTCCGTGAGTTCGAGCCCCGCGTCGGGCTCTGGGCTGATGGCTCGGAGCCTGGAGCCTGTTTCCGATTCTGTGTCTCCCTCTCTCTCTGCCCCTCCCCCGTTCATGCTCTGTCTCTCTCTCTGTCCCAAAAATAAATAAACGTTGAAAAAAAAAAATTAAAAAAAAAAAAAAAACTTTTGTTACCTTACCTGTATTATTAGTTGCTTTTAAATTCGTTTCTTATTATTTAGATTCTGGAGAGAATTTTGACCCAGAGACAAGGAAGTTTGGTTTTGGGTCCTACTGTTCTACTTTTAAGGTGCTGGTTTTATCCTTTTGATTCACTCACAGTCTCTGGGGCTTTGTTTCCCATCCATTAAATTGGGACTAGAATGTCTGCCTTGACTAATCTGGGGAGGTGTGATTAGGAGCAATGAAAATAATGTATGCAAAAAATGCTCTGTTAGCCAAAAACTGCTGTGCGATTGTATGATATTACTTTTACTATCACAATTCAAGAAAATTTTGTATATTAGTCAAAATAATTGGCAAATAATTCTAGGTGTCTGTCTACACTTGACACTATATTTTCTAATTAAAACGTGTGGCATTTATTTATTTATTATTTATTTAGATTTTTTAAAAAGTTTATTTATTTGGAGAGAGGGAGATAGTGGGGGAGGGACATAGAGAAAGGGAGACAAAGAATCCCAAGCAGGCTAGGCACCTTCAGCACAGAGCCCAATGCAGGGCTAGATCTCATGAACCCTGAGACCATGACCTGAACCGAAATCAAGAGTCAGACAGATGCTCAACTGACTGAGCCACCCAGGTGCCCCAACACTTGTGGCTTTTAAATGGCAACAGTTAAGCCCTTTGTTCTACATGGAATAGTGAGGAATTAGAGTGAATTTCCTACTTGGGCCTTCAATTTCCCATGCTTTCTTACTGTCTTACATTCTTTATTATCACATTCTTTATTACTATCAGTTTATTTATTATCACATTAAAAGATAACAAAAACACTTAGTAGGTTACCTGAAGAATGACATTTCTTTAGATAAAGTGAGGTAAATTTGTTCTTTTGAATAATTAAACTTGGTTGTAGAGCAAATTAGAATGCATAAGTTGTAAAGCCAGCCTAAAGGTTTCATTAGAAATTGTAAAGAAGTAACAATAAAATCATAATGGTTGAGCTAATTCAAAGTATATTACTCTGTGAGGGTGGTGTCCCAACCCTCAGATTTTGTCCTTCGTACTTCTATGGGCTTTTGCTTTTAGCTTATTGTTTAGCACATCAGGTGTCTTAGACATCCCAGAACACATCAAGCCTTTTCATACTTGTTTTGGATTTGATAATTTAGATTTGACTCCCCATTGACCCTCCCTGCACTCACAATCATAAGCAATAGGTCATAATGAATATATTTCTGCAATATCTTCAAACTAATTCTTTCCTTTTTTATGGCTACCCCTCTATTTTTTTTTAATGTTTATTTTTGAGAGAGAGCGAGAGCGAGAGAGAGAGAGAGAGAGAGAGAGAGAGCATGCGCACACTAGTGGGGGAGGGGCAGAGAGAGAGAAACAGGGGATCCAAAGCAGGCTCTGCAATGACTGCAGAGAGCCTGGTGGGGGTGGGGCTTGAACTCATGAGCCTAGCTGTGAGATCAGGGCCTGAACTGAAGTCGGACACTTAAACTACTGAGCCACCCAGGTACCCCTTTATGGCTTCCCTTCCCTCTCCTTCCCTCTCCTCTCCTCTCCTTCCCTCTCCTCTCCTCTCCTCTCCCATCCTCCCCTCCCCTCCTTTTTCTTTTTTCTTTTCTTTTCTTTTCTTTTCTTTTCTTTTCTTTTCTTTCTTTTCTTTTCTTTTCTTTTCTTTTCTTTTTTCTTGTCTAAGTTCATTTATTTATTTTGAGAGAGAGGGAACAAGAGAAAGAGAGCATGTGCAAGCAAGGGAGGGGCAGAGAGGGAGTGAGAGAGAATCCTAAGTAGCACAGAGCCCAATACAGGGCTTGAACTCACGAACCATGAGATCATGACCTGAGCCAAAACCAAGAGTCGGATGCTTAATCGACTGAGCCACCCAGACACCTCTATGGTTACTTCTTAGAACCAGGCCCCTCATAATATGCTTAGATTTTTCCAAAACTGTCTCCTAGTGATTCCCCAATACATCCATGCTGCAAAGGGATATCAAGAGGACTGTCTTTACCATGACTTTTTCCTGTCCAGGAATGGTTTATATCTCATTCTTGAGGACAATCAAATCTGTTATCCATCATGTATATTTCCCATCCTTCCATCTGTCCCATTTTTCATAGCTAATTAATTAAAATATTCTGTTTAGTCAATTTGGCTTCATTATCATGACCATCATGGGGTCACCCTGCTTGTCCTTACATTTGCACTTTTGCTTAAAACTTTTGGAATAAAGATTTCTTCTACTTTTTTCATTGAACATTTACTTATTGGTTCACTAACTGAACAAATAATTAATGAATGCCTATTCTATGAGAGGTAACTCTTCAAGGTATGAGGGATAAAATGGTAGAGTGACAGCTCAGACCCATTGTTTAGGGAAAAATAATAATCAACATACAAACAAGCAAACAAATAAATAAATTAGAGAATAATATATTATGGGAAAAGTAAAATATGATGATGTGATAGAGAATGATTAGAGGGAGGGATAGTTTTGGGTTGATCTAAGGGGCACCTTTCTGAGGAGGTGATAAGAAGGAGGCAGACAAATGGAGACTGTTGGCAAGGGACTCCCTGAATGAAGACACAGCGTTCAGGTCTAGAAGCAGAAATGAGCTGTGTTCTAACGACAGAAGTAGGCTAACTGGACTTGAGCACAGTGAGTGCGGAGTAAGAGAGAAGGCCCAGGAGGCTGCGGGGGCCAGACCACATAGGGCCTTATCGGTTAAGGTCAAAGATTTAGGTATTATTTTACATGTCCTAAGAAGTCATTGGAGAGTTTGGGGTAAGAAAGAGTAAGATCTAATGACAATCTCCTCTCCTCCAACAAGAAGCGTTTTCTCACTAGCCCCGTGCATTGTAATTAGCAGTTGTTTGAACTTTGCACTTTGCTTTTGAT
This sequence comes from Leopardus geoffroyi, assembly GCF_018350155.1. Taxonomy (NCBI): domain Eukaryota; kingdom Metazoa; phylum Chordata; class Mammalia; order Carnivora; family Felidae; genus Leopardus; species Leopardus geoffroyi. The sequence continues at coordinate 57,767,633 of NC_059332.1, forward strand.
TATTTTCCAGTGGAAGGTTGGTGGAAGGGAACCGCTTAGGGGAGGTAAGGGATTCACTCAGGCTTTGTAAGACTGTGTGCTCATCTATACTCCTGTCTCCTAGGGGATATTCTGGTATCCCATTTCCTGAATTGCTTTGCAGTGAGCTAGAATTAGCTGTGCAGTGCATCATGCCTTCTGACATGTCCTGTGGGACAAAAGTGGGCAGATCACTTTTCTAGTTGTCTCATACATGTAGAGAACGGCTAGGATGTAAGAAACTGAATAGCCAGAGTGGAAGAAATTGAAGGATGGAGTGCTTACTTCCTCTTTATTTGGCATATTCCCAGAGCACCCTCATATATTACCTGCACACCGAGGAGATGCTCAATAAAAGAAGTTCTTTACAAGACAACATTCCTTTGTTCTTCCCACTCAACAGGTCCATGTTTTGTTTCATACTAAAGTAGTTCAGAAGTCACACCACACAGCTTTGCTAGGGTCCACCTAGAGAGGACCCTTTCTGAAGGAGTTCAGTATGAAATATGAATATGCAACATGAAAGCAAATCCCAATAAGCAAACCCTTGTATGATTAATATTTCTGGGAGTGCCTGGGTGGCTTAGTCGGTTAGCGTCCGACTTCAGCTCAGGTCATGATCTCATACTCCGTGAGTTCAAGCCCTGCGTCGGGCTCTGTGCTGACAGCTCAGAGCCTGGACCTCGCTTCAGATTCTGTGTCTCCCCTTCTCTCTGCCCCTCTCCTGCTCATGCTCTGTCTCTCTCTGTATCAAAAATAAATAAAAACATTAAAAAAATTAAAAAATATATATTTCTGACAACACTCTCAATGTGATGAATGTAAGATTACTTTCCATGGTGTCTGGAATGACATGCAGTTATTCCTTTTTATTGTTTAAAAAAATTGACAAGATGGCATAAATGTTGCTCTGACCCTCTTCCAGTTGCTTTTATTTGTTGCCCAGACACCTATAAAGTTGACATAAAAACGTTTTATTATTTTGAAAAGTTTGTTGATTTATTTTAGGAGAGAATGAGAGCAGGGTAGGGGCAGAGAGAGAGAGAGAGAGAAAGAATCCCAAGCAGGCTCCACACGGTCAATGCAGAACCTGATGCAGGGCTGGAACCGATGAACCACAAGATCATGACCTGAGCTGAAATCAAGAGTTGGACACTTAACCTCCTGAGCCACTCAGATGCCCCAACAGATAAACATTTTAAATGTGAACATCAGTCTGTGTTTCTAGTTTGTGTGAGTGGAATACTACTTAACATGCAAATAATCTGCAAGTTTCTTTCTTAGTAACATCGTACTTACTGGACAGTGGATGCACTCTCCACACATGTCCCACCATTGCTGCATTTCATTAAACTGCAAGGAGAAACGTCACACTGGCTAATGCTGCGCCCAGCATCTGGGTGGCCCTCAGGATTTCCCAGGCTTCTGAAGTGGCCATTCTTCTCAGTGCGAACTTGAATAGTGAAAATGCAACCTTGAAGAAAGGCAAAAATACATCATATTACAAAGCTGGAAGAAACAGACAAAACAAGAGGAGAATTATTTTTCATTTTTAAAGCAACATTTTTTTGACATAAACTAATACATGTCATTGGTGAGAAAAATACTATAAAAACACAGAAAAGCACGGAGAGAAAAATAAAAATTATCTATAATATCAACACTCTAGAAAAGACAATAGTTCACACTTTCATATATATTATATACCACTAATTATTAATATACATATATACGCACAATTTTTTCTATGCTTAGCTGTATTTTCTTTTAAACAAAAACAGAATCCTGCATTAAATTATATTGCATATAGTATTCCAAACACTAGTATAGTATAAATACCACTAACTCTTTCCTAATAGCATAAACTATTTTTAAATGATGGCATAATATTCTTTTATATATTTAATTAACCTCAATTGGACAATTGACTAATTTATACCTTTTTTGCTATTAAAAATAATGCTATAATTAATATCATTATATGTATATCTTTGTGCATTTGCTAATGATTTTCTCAGTATTAATTTCTAGCAGTAAAACAACTAGGGCAAACAGTATGGATGCTCTGAAGTGTGCCCAAGTGTCACAGATATTTCGCACAATTGTATCTCCCCAATTGTGCACTGGAATGCCTGCTTCTTCACAGTTACCGCAATGCAAGAGATTATTATGTTTCATTTTAAAATGAAATAAATAATAAAATGCCCTTTTGCCGGTTTTACTTGGGGTTGGAAACCTTTTAATAAATTTATTAGTCATTGGTATTTTTTCCTTTTCATATGCTTATTGTGTAATATTTTTCTCAATTCACCCCTTTAAACATTAATTTGGAAGACCTTATATAACGAGCATATTAGGTCTTTGTCATATATTGTTAATGTTTTCTTCAGTTTAATATTTGCCATTTAATTTTGCTTATGGTGAAGCTTCTATTTTTTATGTAGAGAAGTTTATAATATTTATGTTGTCGCATTTATCTTTTTTTCCCTCAGAGATTTGTCTTTCCATAGATCCCTAGAAAGCTCTTTGCCAGGTATAGACTGTATGATCTTACTTATATGTACAATCTAAAGAAGTCAAACTCATAGAAGCAGAGTAGAACGGTGGTTGCCAGGGGCTGGGGTGTGAGGGAAATGGGAGATGCTGGTTAAATTGTGACAACTTTCACTTATAAGATGGATAAGTTTTGGGGATCCAAGGTACAGCATGTGCCTATAGTAAATAATACTGTATTATACACCTGAAATTTGCTGAGGAAGTAGATTGTATGTGTTCTCACCATATGCACACACAAGGTTGACTTGATCGCGCACACTTTTCTCAATGTGTATGTGTACCAAATCGTCACACTGTACCCCTCACCTATATACTATTTTATTTGTCAATTATACTCGGAGCTGGAGGGAAAAGGATCTTTAACACACCAAGATTAGGCAAATATAAACAAAAAGGGCAGTTCAACAAAGACTCTCCATGGAACTGTTTGGGATCCTGAAATGCATTACAATTTTACTCATCTCCTTTAGCACTTAGAGTTTGTTTATAAAGTACTTTTAGGTCAATATGGTTATCAACCATAAATAGTGTCTTTAAAAGGGTAAAAGAAAGGCCGGACTGGATTTTACTTTTGAAACTTTCAGGAGCTAAAAGCATGGAATAATTCCTCACGGTGAAAAAGATGGGTTCAGTTTTGAAAGGTCAAGAATTTACTCTCCAACTTAATTCTCACTGGCATTTTCACTGACAAGCACCATTCTCAGCAGGCGCTGATATTTTCTTATTGTGAGAGAAGTGATTGTTCTTCCTCAGATTTAACCTTTGTTATTTCTCCAAGTACTGCCATCTGCTATTACACAAAAAAGCACTGTACAAAATGAAGAAATTAATGAATGCTACTGAGTCTACACCCAATAACCAGGTAACTTAATTAACGAAGCAGGGCTTCCCAAGCTTTTTGCATAGCGAAATGCACTGAGCAGAGAGCAAAGTACAAGTGCAGGATAGAGTCAGGTGGGTCTGGAGCCAATGACAATCTCTGCCACATAATGGGTCAGTGATCGAAACCTGGGTGCCGGCCTTTTCACTTTTAAACTGGGGACAAGAATATCTGATAATCTATAGATTAAGAGGAATAAGGTGATATACATAAACTGGCCAGTATGATCCCTGGCAGTTAGTAGGGCTCGTATTCCATCCTGTCTACCTCACTGTCTCAAATCCCTTACGACCTTTATAAAATTGTTTATCTTTTTTGGCAAAAATTGAAAAAAAAATTTTATAATCATGCACTGAGAAAAAACTTGTTAAATGACTATAATAAGTATTAAATTCTGAAGCTGTTCATTTAAAAGCACTTCTCCTTTATACGGATAAATGAAATGCTCTTGTTATGAAGAACTGCTAAAATATATTTTTGGCTAAAAACATGGCAATGCAATGCTATATTTGGAGAAACATTTAGCTAATACAAATAGTTGAATGTGTTTCTTTTACAGAGAGATGTTCATGTCAGTCAATATATACAATTTACAGGCAATTATGGTAGAAGCCATATGTAGAATATATATTGTATATTTTCAGTCTTATTAATATAGCAAAGTATAATCTGCTTAGTACAGCACCACACAACAACTATTCATAACATACTTCCTGCAAATGATAAAGTAGTTATGATAAAGACTTAGAAGCCATAAGCCAGGTGTATATTGGAAAGTAAAATGAGCTAGGTTCCACATAAGTGGTATATTTTGACTGTAAAATAATATGTAAATTATTGCAGTAAACTCATTTTTTCCCCTCTTATGAGTTCTGGTTTGAAAAGTACCATGCAATTAAAGAGAGGTGGGCGGGGGGGGGGGGGCAGAGAGAGAGAGAGAGAGAGAGAGAGAGGAAGCTGAACTAGCAAGAAATGGATTGTACTGACAGTGTAGGGCACTGTTAGTTGGAATAACATGTTCTTTACAGTGCTGTTAATGAATCTGAATCTATTTCATGTCCAGTCTGTTTAGCTGAGTAATGAATATTTAGTAATCCCTGTACCAATGAACTCTAGATGTTGTAACACTAGAATAATAGATAGATTTCCCCATGTTCACTCTAGTCAAAAGTAACTTTTAATTCTACATCATGATTAAATAGGTCTTTCAGTGAAAGCAGCAGATCTTAGAACACGGGTGAAAGCGATGGATCTTCTTCCCATAAAAATGCACTTGGGCACATGCACAATTGTATGTATGGCTTCAGGAGATTCCAGGACCTGCTGAATCCCATATGCATCAGCCTGAAAGCCCTGCAGCTTTGTAATAGATGCAACTTTGGAGAGGAGGGGAGAATTCTTCTTAAGGCAGGTGAGAGAGCAAGGCCTTCTCTGCATGGCATATGCAGATTAATCTGAAGAAGGATTAAATAATTCAATATTTTCATAAATATTAAAGTTCTAGGGAAATAATGGTTCATTATAAACTGTTTCCAGAACAAAAACAAATAGGCTTTATCAACAGTAAGGATTTGTATTTCATTTTATTATTTTTTTTAATATTAAAAATTTTTTAACATTTATTTTTATTTTTGAGAGAGAGAGAGAGAGAGAGAGAGAGAGAGAGAGAGAGTGAGCAGGGGAGGGGCAGAGAGAGAGGGAGACACAGAATCCAAAGCAGGCTCCAGGCTCTGAGCTGTCAGCACAGAGCCTGACGTGGGGCTCAAACCCACAAACTGTGAGGTCATGACCTGAGCCAAAGTTGGACCATTTAACCAACTGAGTCACCCAGGAACCCCAGGATTTGTATTTTAGACTGATAACTTATGGAGTAGAGTCATTTATCACTAGTGTTTATAAAAATATGTAAGCCTAAATCATATAATCTTTTATAACATGTGACTTAATCACCAAAGACAAATGCAATGACCTGAGTCTAATTATTAAATTTTTCCATGAAATTTTGTATTTGTTTTGTTATGATTAATTAATATAATGGCTTCCAAATCTGGGCAGACTTATTGAAATGCAAATTTTTAGATTCCATCATAGATATTTCGATGAAGTAGTTCTGGAGTAGGGTCTAGAAATCTACATTTGAAGAAAGTTACGTATATCATTTTTTACAGCCAGTAGAACTCAGCTTTTGGGACTCACAGATGAATGTTACTACTGTGATCTGGTTGTTATGGTACATTGGTAACAAGTATCCATGATTTGCAGAACATACTGAATGCCAGGCAGACATCAAGGGAGGATTCAAGAGACAAGTGATAAAATTAGGGTTTTTCAAGTTCATGGAACTTCCATGACGCTGGATTAGGTGGCATTTACCAAGAAGACCTGCCCCAAACTTCTATCCTGAGAATCATGGCAGCTGACACACTTCCAGATGTGTGTGATCCTAGCGTGTATGTCAGAGGAAGGGCCTATGGTGTGCATGCTGAATTCAGGCTCACCATCATACTTAAGGAGAAAATGACAAGTTTGATGAGAGCTTCTGTTCTCATTAGCAAGGTGTGCAGAAAATTCATAATCTTAATAGAAGTTACATAGAAAAACCCCAGGAAGCACTGACCTTCAATAAATTTGACAACATCAGGGGTGCCTGAGTGGCTCCGTGGGTTAAGCATCTGACTCTTGGTTTTGGCTCAGGTCATGATCTCACAGTTTGTGAGCTTGAGCCCTTCTTTGGGCTCTGTGCTGACAGTAAGGACACTGCCTGGGATTCTCTCTCTCTCTTTCTCTCTCTTTCTGCCTCTCCCCTGCTCATGCTCTCTCTCTCTCTCAAAATAAACATTAAAAAAATAAATAAATAAATTTGAAAATATCAAATCCTATGATAATAGGATGGAGCGATAATAATAGTAAACATACACTGAGCGTTTGTCATGTATCAGTTTCCAAGTGAAGCACTTAATTATTTTACTTAACTGATTAAATCAGAAGAACCCTATGGGGTAGATATTCTTCTCCTCTGAGGAGAAAAGAGAAGAAAATGGAAGCTCAAAGAGTTTAAGTAACAGGCTACAAGTTACGTAGCTGTAACGCAGCAGAGCCTGAATCTGAAGATGCATTGACTCCAGATCCCATGCACCTAACCACTGTCTGTGTAGCGGAGAAAGAGATGAAATGTCTGACTGGCGCTGTGCTGTCTCCCACCACCAGGTCCGTCATCACTGCTAACACAGAGTAGGTGCTGTAAACCAGTGTCAATTTTGTGTTGTCTCACCATTACCTCCACCTCAGAACAATCCATGCTGTGCAGGTGAGGCACAGGGAGACACAGGGTGGTGACTAGCCAGGGTCATGAGGCTTGTAGGTGGAAGGACTGGCTGCATCCCCAGGAAGTTGGGTCTCAGAGTCCACACTCTTATCCTTGAAGCTATACCCAGAGTGTTTATGTAAGAATTGTGTCTGTAATAAATGACGAGTTTTGAGGACGCCCCACCCCCCACACACACAGGGTCTCCACTTCACTGAGCGGAAGATGTGCTTCTTCACATTTACCCATCCCTTTTCTTGAATATAGTATTTGTAAAAACTGATTGATTTGTTATGCCTTTGCAATCCTTTTCAGATTATCTCCTGCTGTGGAAGAACTGTTGAGTTATTATTTGGAGCACAGTGCCTTAATGTGCTTTAAACTCTTCTATAAGACACTCTTTGGAGAATCAGCACTGATTGCATATTCAAAGAAAACGTTTCTTGGAGAGCTTGGCAGAATGAACTAATTTTATTGGAATATGATGCTGGATTGGCTGTGTTGCCTTCCTATGTCTCACACACATGGCCTCCTGCATCCGTGTTTAGGCGGAAGTCCATGAAGCTGGGAAGAAGGATGCTGCCAGGCAGGCAGAGAACCCAAGTGCCTGAAGTGGTTTTTGATGGCAGCTCCTGTCCTGCAGAGATGTGCATCACATCCTGGTCCCTATACCTTGACTTCTGATGGAGAGTAGGCTGGTCATGGGTGGGTGGCTGAGAACACTATAACAAAGAGTTCCTTGAGCAAATATCTGGAGACTAGGATACATCACAAAGCTTATTTTCCCCAAATACTCTATTATAACAATTCAAAGCATGTCTTTATCTTATAACTCTACTATGAATCAGCTTTGTACGAGAAGGTCTGAGTCTACTTCCCTTTCTGAACACAGGGAGACAGACTGAGGCGATATGATTATTTGCACAAGCATAATGTTCCCCCTTAATCCTCTTGACCTGTGGCCTCTGTGATATGGATCAGTTAGCTGTAGTCTGTCTCTCATCTTTGCATCAAGTACATTACAAATTTAGTTGGAGTTTCAATTTTTACTGTGACTCCATGAGATTTACCCTGCTTGTCCTATATTAAAAAGCACCCTAGGGGCACCTGGCTGGCTCAGTCCATTAAGCAACTGACTTCTGCTCAGGTCATGATCTCATGGTTCAGAAGTTTGAGCCCTGTGTCGGGCTCTGCACTGACAGATCACAGCCTGGAGCCTGCCTGGGATGCTCTCTCTCTCTCCCTCTCCCTCTCCCTCTGTCCCTCCCCCACTTGCTCTCTCTCTCTCAATAAATAAATAAACTTAAAAAAATCACCCTATACAAAAAAATCAGCCATACCCCTACCCCCCTCCCCCAGAGCATGGTCTACTTTTCATTTTTTTCCCCCACAGAATTTATCACTTTATACTACTATATAATTTACTTATCATTTTTAGTGTTTATTGCCTTTTCCCAACTGGAATGTAAACTCACGAGTGCAAGAACCTTTGTTTTGTTCATTGAAACATACTAAACACATAGTACGTAGGTAGTAAGCAACTAATAAACAATGTCCGAATGCTTTCCCTTAAAATCAAGCTTTGATCAAGTCTGATTCAAAAGCAACCCATATTTCTGGTTTTGGAACTAGATGTATACTCGTTCAAGTTTTTTGTTGTCTCCAAATTTGAAACTGGCAGGTATAGTGTAAAAACAATCCAAGACTTACCTTGAAAGCCATTTTTAAAATCGGCTCCATGGGGTAAGAGATCTGGTATATATTCACTGTAGCCACCTACATAAAACTGACTGACGACATTGAGACCAACCAGTCTTCCTGGGGAGACAATGGACTTATTTTTATGATCATCTACCTTCAAAAGGAAAAGAATTCAAAACCTGTTAAGAAAAGGAATTAATTCCTCTGGGTGAACTGTTAAGCTACTGTTTTGTTATTTCCCGTTAACTTGGCATGAAAAATTCACAATACCTGAATTTTGAAAAAATAAAAAACACCTCACCACTGTATTCTTTGCTTCCCTGCTGGTGTCTGTTACCATGGATATATTAATATAGCAGTCATGGTTTTGCATTTCAATCAAAATCATAGTTCTCCAAAGATTAGGAACTAGCATCCCACTGGTCTTCCTCCATCTAGCCTTGCCCCCCTCCCCTTCCATTCTCCATATAACCACCAGAGTCAGTTGTCAAAAAAAGTCGACTGTGGTACCCAAACCCCTTCTTCAATTTCTTAGTAGCTCCCCATAGCTCTTGATAAAAATCTAAACTTCTTAGCGTGACATCTAAGTCCTTTTATAATATATATCTGGTCTACACTAACCACCTCTTTTGCTCCTCCCTACCTGAAAACCACAATGAACTACTGGCATTCTTCAAGCCCACACTGGGCACTGTTGTTTTTCTGGACCCCTATTTACTTGCAGTTATACTCAAGCATCACCTTTTTGGGGGGAGCATTTCCTGAGCCCTCTCTCACCTTATTTATGTTAGTCATCCCTCTTACTAATCCCCACGGACCACTTAGTTGCAAGCATGCCTCTACTGCTCAGCTGTATGCACTGGTCTGTGAACTGCAAGGGAGAGGCAGCATGGACCTGTGACCCTCTCGTCTCCACTGCACAGATCTGACGATATATATAGTGCGCGGCAAGTCTCTGGGACAGATGAAGGGATGACGTTTTACCTTCAGCCAGCCCATCTGGAAGAACCTCCCCAGACGGACTGTGTGGATGCCAAGGCTCAGATCGAGGGGATCACTGCTGATACTTGCTGTGCCCGCTCCCAGGTTGTAGGTGTAAACCACACTGCCCTCACGCAGACCCACGGCCAGGAAGTCATCGCTGTCCAACCCTGGGATGAGAAGATGTGTGGGGCATACTCACTGAGAGGAAATTCAGGAGTCTAGTAACCTTTGCTTTATTGTCTAGTTCTGAGGTATAGACAGCATACAGAAATTATAACAGACATCTAGCCTCTCAAGGGCACTCCGGTATGTGTGCGTCTGGATATTGTTATTCACACCCCCAGAAACTGTCTGAACACTAAGAGTTTTTCTTTGAAGCCATGAGGGTTCTGGTCAACCCAGGGGAATGATCAATACATAAAAAGTTGGTATTAAAATCTCCTTTTTGTCTGAATGAAGTTCAGTGTGCACTTTACAATAAATAGAAATTTACAATAGACTAGAACTGCTCTGATAGTTCAGAAGATTCAAAAGATTGAGATAACCTGATTTCAGCTTTGAAATTCTACGATTTGAAGAGAGTTTTGAAAATTTTATTTCCATAATTGCTCAGGATATGCTGTAATTGTTCTATTACAAAAGCTCCTGACCATTTTCCCCTATGACTATTTAGAGGTGGGATGTTTTTGTGTTCCCTTTTCTCATTCTCTCTCCATTAGTTCAGGACCTTCCATGGAAAACAGTGAAATGCAGGACCAGAACACTCAGAATACAGCTCATACAGACCCATGGGAAAAGGGGCAGGTGGTTGGGAGAGATCCAGCCTCAGGCACTGGAGGAGGGTCATAGCAATTGTCTGGTGGCACTAGGAAGGTTGGAGATGGTTAACAGTGTAATTTCTGGCAGGTGAGCAGAACACCCATTGGTCAAGGCAGAGCTTCTTAAGGTAGGTGGAGGCAAGAGATCTGTCCACAGGAAGGAGGGACCCAAATATATCATCTAATTTCTGAAAGATGTGTTTGTGAACCTTATTACTGAAGTTTGCAGGTGGGAAACTGAGGCAAGGATTTCTGCTTGCAGGAAGAACCTAAGGCCTGAAAGAAGTAAGAGGTTTAATTATGGGGCAAAAAGCAGAAGCGAGTCCTTGAACATAGACGAATTTTGTTGTGAGTATTCACAATCTCCCCCTCCTACATTTGTAAGAGTCATAGGCTATATGCTCCCTTGGTTTCTGTTGTTAGGCTAAGCAAGGTAAAGGAGACAAAGATCTGCAGGGGTGTGGGTTTCCATATAGCCTAGGGAGACAGGTTTCCTAAGGCACTGGAAAGTGGAAGACAGAAATATTATTTAGAGGTACTTGAACTCTACCTGTGCTTTTCTAATGAGTCTGCCATGGGCCCTGAGCTGGGTTATTTTGGGGAGCTCTTTAGGTGAGTATAATATTGCAGCCAGGGTTGAGAGTCACTGTGTTAAGTGCCATATCATTGCCTAAACATGCTGGGAACTCAGCAAATATCATTTTCCCTCTCTCAGGTGACTTCTTCCCACCTGCAATGTTGCACTGGGTTAGCTGGGTTATAGATTTAAAATAGGAAGAAGTCCCAGGAGAAAACAGATTCAGGAAGGCAGTAAGGCAGAAATTGGAGAAAAACCACAATTAGAGATTGGAGAAATCTTTCAGGCAGCAGTTGGACTTTAGAAGACACAGGGAAAGAAGGCTGAAGACAGAATTGTAAGAGACTTTTCTGTGGGCTGTGAATAGGGATCTTTTTGAGGCATTCTAGTGGGCATCTGAATTGTCTTTTCAATTGTTCAGATTTTTGGGTGGGAGACGGTATTTTGCCAATGGAACTGGTGGTAGGAGCGTAATTTATTTGAGCCATATCCTTTTTTCTGTCTTGTTGCCATTCTTCTTCCTCGAGTCATGGAAAGCCTTTATCATGCCAGGTACAACATGACCCTCCAGGTCCTCACAGCCTGGCTGGGAGGAGATGGGAAAATTTTCTCCTGTGCCCTGGAGATCAGAGGAGGAGCAGCATGGGGGCAGCCATTATGCGAACAGCCATGTCCCAGGGAATACAAGTAGGGATGCACCAACAGGTAGGGAGAAGTGTAGCCAGGGAGCTAATCAAACTGTCAAGCAGATGATAGCATCTTATTTACATACAATGGGGCCATCAGGGTTGTTTTCCTTTTCTCTGACACATCTTCCCCTTTGGACCTTTCCTCAATTGTAATCCCTGATGGTGGGTAATAAAGGAAGGCAGCTAACTACCATTGCTGGTGCTTGGAAGGTGAACGTTATTTCAGGGAGTTGAAAGTGCTCTAGGGTGATTTTTTGCAAACCTGGAAGTCCATCACAATCACTCAAGGAGCTCATCAGAAATAGATTCTAGGGATGTCTGGGTGGCTCAGTCGGTTAAGTGTTTGACTTTTGATTTAGGCTCAGGTCATGGTCTCTTGGTTTGTGGGTTTGAGCCTTGTGTTGGGCTCCCTCTCTCTCTGCCCCTCCCCTGCTCATGCTCTCTCTCTCTCTCTCAAAATAAATAAATAAACTTAAAGAAACCCAGAAATAGATTCTAGACTTACCTTATGCCCCTGTGTGAGAATCTTTGGTGCTAAGTCCTGGAAGTGTGTGTGTGTGTGTGAGTGTGTGAATGTGTGTGTGTGTGTGTGTGTGTGTGTGTGTGTATTTTTAACAGCCTTTCCATCTGTTTATGAAGCCTGACTAATATTAATAACTCTAGGAGGGCCAAGTCACATGACCCATCTGTCACATTGAGCTTCGTGTTCAGAAGGGCCTCATGTTTATTTTAATGCTCTGTTGTCACTTTTTGAAAATCTTTGAGCGGAAGGTTAGGTCCATGTGACAACAAAGCATGAGTGGAAACAGAGGCATTACATACATGCAAATGCATGTTTGTTGTTTCTTGCCACCCCATTCACATGTAGTGTTTGTAAACAGAATCCCCCCAATACTGGGAGTTCAGTGAGACTCAAAATGAGTAACAAGGTAAGTGTGTTGCTTCTAAAGACTGAGTAGGGATGCTGCTGACCCACCAAGAGATTATGCACACAGCCTGAACCACAACTTGCTTCCAGCATGGAAAGGCAATGGTGATCTCAGAAACTTGAAAGACCAAGGAGCTTAGCCTTCCTTTCTTACTTTCATTACTTCTCTGCATTGGCTAATCACTTACACTGAAAATGGTGACATCAAAGGAACGGGAGAGAGAGGGAAGCCCATAGATACCTTTCTTTTTAGTCTTTCCTCACACACCAGGAGGCCGAGGGGAAAGAGTGTGGACAGAATGTGGGTGTATCAAGAAGTGAAATAAAGACAATTGACTTAATTTTGTGCAGCTTCTCTAGAGTTCTGGCAAGAAAGAAATATACATACAGGCATAAGCTCTAAAATACCAACTGCATAATTTTGGTGATTCTGCATATGAGTTACATGGTTTTATATTTGCATTTTAAACTGACATAAATAGCAACTAAAAGACACCACCATAAAGGTTGAGAGACCACTGAGGTAAAGAAGTGCTTTCATTACCTTTTTTTTAAGTTTATTTATTTTGAGAGAGAGAGAGAGAGAGAGAGAGAGAGAGAGAGAGAGAGAGATTGGGGCAGAGAGGAAGAGAGAATCCCAAGCACTTAATAGTGCAGAGCATGATGTGGGACTGGAACTCACAAACTGTGAGATCAGGATCTGAGCTGAACTCAAGAATTGGACGCTCAACTAAGCCACCTAGGTACCCCTTTAATTACCTTTTAACGGCATTTTTTCTTTGCTTTTTCAACAAGGGACCCTGAATTTTCATTCTCCAATGGGCCCCACAAATTACACAGCCTTGCCTGAGGGGGCCCTTTGTTGCCTTCATAAAACAAACTGGGAAAGAAGAGAAATGAAAACAAGATTGACCGTGCATCTGAGGCTGTTGGGAGGCTTTTTTAGGTAGATGAGACGTTGAGACTTGTGGGGGCAGATCTGCCTTGGGGTTTGTGGGGGTAATGCTGATGCACACGTGGATCCTTAAAGGTCACATAGCTGCTAAGTGGTGCTCTTGTACCATTGTCCGCGTAGCAGAGAAAGAGAAGTATGTGTCTGGCTGGAGCTGTGCCCATCACCAACCCTTCCTGAATGTTCCTCTCTGAGGAATAAAAGGAATAATAATATCTCTTAGGAGTTTTCTAAGGATTCAGTGATATTTAATGTGTAGGTATCAGCACAGTGCCAACCTAGCACATAGTAACTTCTCAATAGATTCAGGTTTTTTTCTTTTCCCCTTGACTATTTCCTGATCTTAGCTTTGTGTATCCCATTTTCTTCTGCTGCTTCATTAATACAAAGCCCGGGAAGCAGGACTCCTGGTCCCTGGTCCGTGACCCCAAAGGGAAAACAGTAGAATTTTTTCTTTTTTCTTCTTCCTAAAGCTATAGCCCTGATTGCCTCAGTCCATTACTCTGATCTAATTACAATTTTTTGGAGGGTCAACAATGGAGATGAAGTGAAGTGACCTAAAGGTATGGTTTGTTAGCATCCATTTATATGTCTCATGTCACTTTCCTGTAACTTAGTGAAAATTTCTTGCCTTCAAGCACATAATAATATAAACAATGACATATTTCAAACAACCACCACTAATTGCATCCTCAAATTTAAGTGTTCCTTTATGACATTATTCTCTGAGTAGCTTTGAAGAATATATGGGCAATTTCTATTTTTACATTTGCCAATTCACCAAGTTACAGATGATATTTGGCATTGATACTATTAGATAGAGACTTTTAGTGATTGACACAGTGAGTTTCTTCATGAAAAGAATTGGAACTGAGCTCACTTGGCATGCACAACACAAAGCTAGTGAATCTTAATGAAACCAGGCTTAGGAAGAAGATTTTCAGACAAAGCAAGGGATATTTGTTGGATATTACTCAGGAGCTGGTGCTAAGAAGGAAGGATTTAGCGAGATTATGTTTTGCAAGTGATAAAGGGGAGGAAGGAAACAAGAGGAGAAGACTTTGGATGAATAGTAGTTAAGAATAACAAGATCTAGGAAGTGAATAAAAATCCTTTTAGAACGTACAGGAAAAAAAAAAAAAAAAACCAAACAAACGTGGTCTCTCATTGGCTAGAAAGAAGAGTCATAACTCAATTCCACAAATATTGTTAAGCAGAGGGCTTTGAAGTGGGTATATTGTGGTGAGCCATATTAAGCATTATAACAACTCGTAGTATTGCTTACAAGACATGGCATGGGGGAAGAAAATGAGACACTAGTCAGAAAAGCATCTGGCTTCATAATGGGCAGAGAATAGTGACTTAGCAACAGAAGCAAGGACTTAGTCTAAGTGAAGAGAGGGATGGTAGCCAGGGTAACAATGATGAAAAATGGAAACAAAGGAATGCTTGTGCACTGTTGGTGGGATGTAAATTGGTGCGACCACTGTGAAAAATAGTGTGGAGTTTCCTCAAAAAATTAAAAATAGAAATACCATAAAACCCAGTAATTCCACTAGTGGGTATTTATCCAAAGAAAATGAAAACACTAATTTGAAAAGATACATACACCCCAGGTTTACTGAATCACTATTTACAATAGTCACGCTATGGAGGTGTCCACTGATATATACATCAGGGGAGTTAAGTGGGGAGTAAATGGGGAGATGGGAAAGATGGGTGAAGGGGAGTGGGAGGTACAGGCTTGCGGTTATGGGATGAATAAGTCATCAGGATGTAAGGTACAGTGTAGGGAATACAGTCAACGGTTTTGTAATAGCATTGTATGGTGACAGATGGCATCTACACTTGTGGACGTACCATAACGTATGAATCCTATGAATTGTATGAGTCACTATGTTGCACATCTGAAACTAATGTACATTGTGTATCCAATATACTTCAATTAAAAAAAAAATGGAAACAAGGTGAAGGATGCTGCCATGGATATTCTGGAAGGAAAGATCAAAGAGGTTGAATTTTACTGGATTTGTCTGTTTGTAGCTTGTTTTTAGACCTAAAGGTTTTACTATTTATATCAGCAGTTCTCCAACATGGCTGGAGCGTACCAGTACAGCCTCTGATTAACTGGAAAATATGGGCAGGAAGGGGAAATTTATTATATAGGAGAAAGGAAGGGTATCAAATGTTTCAGATAGTAAGCCCAGGAGAAATACAGGTCACTTTAATCTGAAGGAAAAAGAGAGGGACAAAAACAGAGAGAAAATAGGCAGAACTTTGTAGCACTCCTACACACCATATGGTAATTGTAATGGAATTTTAATGAGAAAAAACATGCAGATTAAGTAACAGTAACAGTTTAAATTAGAGTTGGGCTAATCAACTTCACCTTGAAGGAAGACCTGAAGAAGAGTAGCTAGTGGTTGGAACTATTGATTCACCAACAAAGTCCTTAAAAGGAGGAATAAGACTCATGTATGAAAGAACCAACTGAAGCCTATGCATTGGAGAGAATTGCTGGGAGCACCTGTCCTGCTGTTTCTTCTGCTGATTCTGGTCAGTCACTGTCTGTTGTAAATCATAGATCTGCATGAGCATGTGCTCTCACTTGGTTTGCTTAGAAGGATACCCCAGAAATTAGACCCTGGGAAGAGGCAGAAGCTCACTCTCAGGTGCCCTGGTGAAGGTTCAGCACTGTGGGAGGGTTGTTCCTCGGATTCTTGGGCTGTTCCTTGGTTCTTCTGAGGGCGCATATTGGGAGTCTAAAACATTTATAGAGACGGTGCTGTAAAATCCCTGCATATTTCGGTGCTCACCAGTTAACCTAAAGGTTACCATTGAGACTTTTAATGTCACAGAAGGATGAGAATTCTTGTTCAGATGTCAAACAATCTTTTAATTCCAACAGAAAAAAAACTTTCTGAAATATGTCATTTATGATGAAATTTTGATTTATTGTTAGAGAAAGAGTGATTGTGATTTGTTCTTTCTTCAAACTATTCTTCCAATATGGTGAAGTATTATCATGTACTAAATCTAATGGTAATGTACTTGGAACCCACAGAAGTAAGAAGTGCCCCAGGTATCACAAGGGCAGGAGAGTTTAATCTTGGGCTCCTTGCTAATTGAACCTCTGGCTACTCATTTCCTCTTCTCTCTCTCTTTCGAAAAAATGGCGATGATAATACTAACACAGGATTGTCTCTAGTAATAACTTAACGTTTTTTATAAGATCTTTGCAAATGGACTCAGAAATTCTAAGTGACAAGTGGATTTCTCCTCTCCCTTCTTCCTTTCCTGTTCTGAGTGAAAGAAGAGATGGGAGAGGAGCCACCAAGATGATTCTGTTTCCTTCTGTTCCAGTGAACCCTGCTTGGTGAACAGTTCCTGATTCCTGTGGGAGTTCCCTCTGAGAAGCCAGACCTTCGGTACAGATGCTTTGTGAGCATATTTGACTATTATTCCACGGCCTGTAAAGCTTTTAGATTTCTGAAAGAAGGAAGCTGCTTTTTAATAAAATATTCTTGACATTGGTGCGCAATGGTGCTGACACAGAGACACCAAGATAAACTTAACAAAGCTTTGGTGGACTGTTCACATGGTCATGAGCATGTATATTCAGGTTTCGGAGAAGCTAAATTAGATATGAATGAAGAGTTAGATTGGGTAGGATTGATTTTAGGAAAAAAAAATGGAAGAAGCTTATGAAATTAGAATTCAAGTTAATGTGATGCAAAGCAAAAAATATATCTAGGCTGATATGTGAGAAATAAGACTCAAAAGAATCAAAGTGTCACCTACTGGAACAATTCACATTGAGTAGTGGAAAATTCTAGACCTTCAAGCCATTTTTACTCCATATTCAGTGACAGTGTCTGCTTTAGTGAGTGCTAAACTACAATTAGGATGTGACTGGAACGCACATTCTCGGTTTATCTTAAGATCGGTACGGTACAGCTTTATGGTGGCAAACTCTTAGCTTCCTGTTCTGTTGATATGACCATTAAAGTAAGGATATTCTAGCACTTATAAAGCATCAGAACCATGCTTTCTGATAGCCATGTCCACGATGCTTCTTTGTTAGCCATTGTGTACAATGGAGACCACGTAGTTTCTACTTTAGGGGATTAGATGATTAAAATGTGGGCAATGTAAACTGGCTACTGTTTGTGGCCAAATCAGGATGCTGTCCTGGCTTCCAGCTGTGCTGGTGAACAGACAGTGAGGTCAGGATGATAGTAACAACAAATGCAACGCTGTGCTCAGAGTACATGAAAATGTGATAAAATGCATATCCTGAGGCTACATATGGCACATATTTTTCTGTGTTTTGAATAAAAAGACCTGAGACTAGAAAAAGTGGGAAGTCTGGATCTCTCTTGCTGTTTGCTGTCAGAGATGAGAACATGAAAATAAAGGATGTAAACACCAGTTTGTGGGTAGACTTGAATTTCCATAAGGTGTTTGCTTCTTGGAAGTGTAGAACAAACAGTGAAGATGTGGGCTTATAGGTGACTGATTTGCACT
Source organism: Leopardus geoffroyi (assembly GCF_018350155.1). NCBI lineage: Eukaryota > Metazoa > Chordata > Mammalia > Carnivora > Felidae > Leopardus > Leopardus geoffroyi. The sequence continues at coordinate 57,785,567 of NC_059332.1, forward strand.
TGGCCCCTCCTCTTTTTTTGCCCTCTGGATGTTCTTCTATGATATCAAGGTTACCTCCATTGAACTATGCTTAAACAAACATTCCATTATGTATATACATATATATACACACATATATATAAAGGGGGGATTTGCAAGGATCTACATATTTTTGTCATTTTCAATGCCGTTTAAGCACTGGTCAAATGTGACAATTTTCATGTATTTCTAAGTCAGTAAAGGGAATTAGTTTAATGTGTTTTTTTGGACAGTCTTAAGAACTCAAATTATGTAATAACCTAGACAATGTTGACATTATGGTCCAGGATATTTAATTTCATGAAAGGTAAGATTTGATAGTTTGCGGTTGTCAGGAGGAAATTCTCACAATTTCTAGTCACTATGATGTGATTACAGAAGAAAATAATGAACATTTTCCTATAGTAAAAAATATCAGAGATGAGCATACACTGTCAGTTGTGTTACAAGATGCCTCAGTACTATGGAGTTGGGAGATGTGTAACATTAAGGAATTGGCTACAACCTGCTCTCTCATTCATCAGGCATCTTCCTTCTGCCCGATCTGAATCAAGGCTCTATAAAAAACAGGCTGAGCTGATTAGATTTTGTGACACTCCCCCTTTCATTTTTCTTTTTCTCTCCCGTAGATGACATTCATTTCATTTTTCCCCCCAGAAAAACATCAAGCAATATTTATGTGCTCTTATTTCTGTTACAGTTAATAACCAAGGGCTTGAAGTAAATAAGAAATTAGTTGGCATGAAATATAAGGTAACCTTTCATAGTTAATTACTGCAGCATAGAAGACCTACATGCCAGGGACTGACAAAAAGCTATGCACACAAAGCACTTAGGTACGTAGATCAAATATCCAGGGAGTTAAATATTTGTGTTCTGAAAAATTCTACCACTGTATTATACCTTTGAAATATAGGCTAATGTTAAGATTTTACCTTGCATTTCAAGGAGGTGAAGAGAGACAGGTGGGCCCCTTCCACCCTTTATTTAGGTCCTACCTTCTTCACTACAATCCACATCAATCTTGATATACAGTATTACAAACTGACCAGGATAGATTCTGTCTTCAGAGAGTCTTTCAGTTAGTGGGAGAATCAATAAGCACGTAATTCTTGATTTCTCACACAGTACAATCATGTGAATGATACAGTTGAGGATTCAAAAGATATTAAAGACATGGATTGTCCAAAAGGAATTTAAGATTAATCTTGCTGATGGACAAGATTAAGATTATGAAATTGCCACTATTCTAATGTTTTTGATTTATGAATATGGTAGCTTCATATGATTTGGAGTAGTGATTATGAATGGCAAGGCATAATTATCATGGGATATAAACTACAAATTCTATATAGGCTCTGTGTGGATAGGCTATAAGGAGACCCAAATTCATCACAGGATGTTGCACAGTATTGGAAAAGGTAGAGAGAACTGTGCTGGGCATTCCAGGCAAAGGAAGCTGTGAAGGTAGGGTGAGAGGGGGTGATGGACCTCAGATGGAAGAAACTGGCCGCTTACATAGAGTGCTGAGCTGGGGACTAGCTCAGCTCAGGCTGGGAGAGAACAGACCTAGGGATGCCAGCCAGTGGGGCTGCTCCAGCACTGTTTGTAGGGGATTGGTTGAAATGGAAGGTACAGGGGTGCCTGGGTGGCTTAAACAGTTAAGCCTCCGACTTTGACTCAGGTCATGATCTCACGGTTCGTGGGTTTGAGCCCTGTGTTGGGCTCTGTGCTGACAGCTCAGAGCCTGGAGGCTGCTTCAGATTCTGTGTTTCCCTCTCTCTCTGCCCCTCCCCACTCATGCTCACTCTCTCTCTCTCTGTCTCTCTGTCTCTCTCTCTCTCAAAAATAAACATTAAAAAAAGAAAGAAATGGAAGGCACAGAATAAGAAACACACCAATGGGAACAGATTTTCTGACTGGTCTACTTGGACCAGAGTTCTACTTTCTAAATTCCATCTTTTGTATCAGTTATGTACCTCTCTTCATTCAGCGATGGCTGTGTTTCAGACTCTGTGATGGATGCTGTGTATACCAGATGTGGTTTCTTAACTCTGATTTAGTATTGTTGGTTAACTAATTTTAAGTATGTCTGTTGTGACTCCCTAAATCGATTATAAGTTTTGGTGTAACAGGGACCATGGATTTTTGCATTTATTCTTTCAAAAACTGTAATGAGTGTCTATATGTGACAGCCATCCTTGGTATAAAAAAGAGAAGCCACTGTTCTGGTTCCCAAAGAGATCCAGACAGTTAAAATAAGATAGAATAATCATTACCAGCAAACTGCAGTGACATCAATTCTTAAATTTTCCTGGAAGGGTTAAAGACTTCAAAGAAGAGTGATCTTTTGAGCTGAGGCTTAAAGGATAGAAGTGTTTTGGAGGCATGAAAATGAAGTGTGGACGGCCCAGGAAGGTGGAACAGCCTGGTCAAAAGCTCACACATGGAGGACACAATGACATGATGCAGAACGTACACATGTATCTACTACTGCTGGGTGCAGGGTGGAATGAGAGAACATGAGATTGTGCAAATAGGCAGGGGCTGGATAAACGTCTGTACATATTATGCAAAGGATCTTAGCTGGTACATTGTGAAGAAGCATGGTGATTAAGCAAGATCAGTTTGGATCTGAATGTTAGAACAATCCCCGGTAGCAGGCGGGGAATAGAGAGGAAGGAGGATGGGCATGACTGGGCAGGGAGACTGGGAAGAAGGTTATTGCTGTTGCAACAGTCTGTGATAGACTAAGCACAATGAGGAGAAGAAAGAATAAAGAAGGAGAGAATACAAAAAGCAGCAAATGGGAGGTAAAATGGACAGACTTTGGTGTTTGATAGAACAGGGGAGACAAAATGTAAAGACAAGGACCTTTCCTGTTTTATTACTAAGTGTATCTCCAGCACCTAGAAGAATGCCTCATCTAGGCTCTCAGCAAATATTTGTCAAAATGAATTAAAGGGAGAAATCCAGATGGTTCCTGGGTTTCTAGTTGAAGCAGACTGTTTACTATGGCAGTTGCCAACCGAAGAGATATAGGAGGGGAAGACAATGTATTCACCTGTTGGCCACTGTGGGGCATGTTGGTGGTTTCCAGAAGAGCCAAACTATAAGACATACATTATAAGGGAGTGGGGGGTATGGAAGGAAGAAGAGCTAATAAGAGAAATGACAAATATCACTGCAGAAACATAGGAATAGAGTTAGGTTAGGTTAGAATCACAAGCTGAGTGAGGCATTTTCAAGCTGAAATGTTTGACAGAGTAATTTGTCCAGAGAATTCAATGAGAATGAAGTCTGGCAAAATCAGTGCTCAGCTTTGGAGAACTCAGGGAGGAATATCAGCAGTGTGGGAAATGAAGGTCCTTTGCCTTTTTGTGTGGATGTGTCAGGTTGGTTTACATTTCCTTTATATAAACTCTGTGGCTCTGTGCATCTTTGAACCTGAGAAAGATAAAGGCAGCATACAAAATGGTGATTTTAGTAGTTACAACCAAAAAGCAGGTCAGAGATTGATGTTACTAAATAAGAAAAATACCTAAATGTGGACATAATACTGTTAAAAACAATGACTTAGATCATAGTCTCTTATACAGAATAGACAACTGCAAATAGTATTAATAGTAATCATAGTAATTGTTTTTTAAGTTTATTTGTTTATTTTTGAGAGAGAGAAAGCAAGCAGGGGAGGGGCAGAGACAGAAGGAGAGAGAGAATTCCAAGCAGGCTCTGTGCTGTCAGTGTAGAGCCCTACACGGGGCTCAATCTCATGAACTGTGATATCATGGCCTGAGCAAAACCAAGAGCCGGATGCTTAAACGACTGAGCCACCCAAGCACCCAATAATTATGTTTTAAAGTAATGTGTCTTTCTTTAATTAATAACTTTATGCAACATAATGATGAATCATCCCAACATATGACATAATGAGCAATAATGACTCATCTTAGTCATTCTCCATATATGGTCTAATTTAGCTGGTCCCTACAGGTTTTGAGTAGTTGCTCTCAAATATTAGTTACATAAAAAGCACTTAATGTGCTTGATAAAATTCTATCTTTTGATTCAAGAGGGTTTGAGAATTAGTATTTTAACAAACACCCTCATGTGATTCTGACACAGGCGTGAAGAGGTCCTACTTAGAGAAACATGGCCTTAAAAAAAGCTCTTTAGTGCTACTTTCATTTTTTAAGCTGGTGTTCTTGCTCCCTCACGTGGTCCAGTGCGGAATTGCATATTTCAGAATCCTCATTTTCACTCCTTAGAAGATAGAGCTCCACAATATATCTACCTATTATCTAGCCTTTATTTAGCCTTTCTATAAACCTAAAAATGCAAGCACAGAGTGAACATTCAGGTCCTTACATGTAAAGTAGATGACTAGAGAAGGCCAAAAAAATGTCATATGAAAGCTTCCACAATTTACAAATGCTGTGGCCAAAACATTGCTTTGTCTGTTTTTTTGTTTGTTTGCTTTTGTTTTTTTTTTTTTTTTTTTTTTGAGAATTTTAAAGGAATCTCTGTAGAAGAGTACTGAAGAGTTACTTGGTGGGAGCATTTTCATGGACCCAGTGTTTATTCTTTACTTGGTTCTCCCTCTGCATCTTTCAGGATTTAGAAGATTTGTTTTTAAAATGAGACAGACCCAGGGTCTTCCCTGTTCATTTGAATTTTTCATCTGCCAGTATTTTTTTTGGGGGGAGGGAGGTGAGGAGGTGCCAATTAAGAGGATATAATTGATAAACATGTGATGAAGGATGTATGGAGTAAAAAGGGGTAAAAACTCCTTCTTATTTCCCTTTCTTCCTCCCTGCCTTCTAGCAGTCATTCAACAGATATTTATTAAAACCACCTGAGAGGCTTTATGGGTGGTGTAGTGATAACGGGACACCATTTTTATGAACGAGAAGAGAAATTTAGTAAACCAAAGTTTGTAATAAAGGGTCTGTGCTCTAAATGTAGGGCAGGCTATCAATGCTCAGAGGCAGGGGAGATGGATGTAAGGGGTGGGAGAAGGGTAGCCATTGGGCAAATCCTAATGCAGAAGATGGCATCTGAACTGGAAACCCCCAAGAATGGTTACTTTTTAAAACCTTTGTGCAACTGTATTGTTGTCTTACATATCATGCAATTGTCTGTTTTTATGGTGGGTCTTCTATTCATTTATTCAATACTGCTCGTGTGTTAGCCAGTGTGCTAAGTGTGGGTATATAAAGTTGAGGATTGTCTTGTCTCTGTCCACACAGAGCTCCCATTCTAGTAGTGGAGACTGACAAAAATAAACTATATAAAAATAGATTAAAGAATTATAAATTAAGGCACAGACTTTGAAGAAAATACACAAGAAGCTGGGGTACAGGATAACTTGGATGCAGTGTGATAATATCTGTTCTGAAGGAGGCTGGGGAAGGCCTCCCTGAGAAAATGGAAGCTGTCATGTTTACTGAGTCCAATTCTATTTTAAAAACTTTTCTTGTATCAACTATGTTAAGCCTCACAGCTCCATTGGAGAGTGTGCCATTACTAAACCCATTTGAAAAGTGAAGAAACTGAGGCACAGAGACATTAAGGAACTTGACACATAATTTGTAAATGGTGGAGACTGGATCCAAGTCTACACATCCAGGCCCCACAGGCTGCTCAGAGCCATCTCCTGTCAAGGCAGAGGAAAGAGCCTGCACAACATCTCTGAGACAGGCAAGCACTTGGTGGTTCAGGTTCTGGGAGAAGATCTGCGGGAGACGAGCGAAGAGACGGAGAGAGCTTGAGGTTGGAGACAGAGACACGGGTCTGGTCCTACTCTCTGAGAACAGGGTAAGGAGGTCTAGACTGCATTTTAAGTACAGTGGAAAGTCACAGGTGGGTTTTAACCAAGGTTTTTAAAAAAGTAACTCTTGGTGCAACTTGGAGAATGGACTACAGGCAGGAGACGTGGTAGGGGGACTAGTTCGGAGGAGGTCATACAGTTTGGCAGTAGAGGTGGAGAAGAGATTCAAACAGACTTTGGAGGTGGAATGAACAGCACTTCACATGATGGAGAGCCCCCGCTGCATCCTTCCAGAAGTGGCTGGAGGCGGACACACCACCCTTCACTTGGAGTGTGGGCTCTTTTCAGCCATGTGCTAACACAGAGCCCGATTTTCAGCATTAGAGACAGTCACTGAATGAATTGAAAACAACAGAATATGAGAGCACTTAAGTAGCTCAGTTGGTTGCGCATCCGACTTCGGCTCAGGTCATGATCTCAAGGGTTTGTGGGTTTGAGCTGCATGTTGGGCTCTCTGCTGTCAGTGTGGAGCCCACTTCAGATTCTCTGTCCCCCTCTCTCTGCCCCTTCCCCGTTCTCTCTCTCAAAAATAAACATTAGGAAAAAAAAAAAGAGAACAGAATATGTTATTTACCCTAGCAAAATAGAAAAGATGGTTCAGAGAGAGGTCTTTTTCTGGTGTAGTATGTTGATTTCACAGATGAGAATACTGAACTCGGGGAAGGTAGGTACTTAATTGCTTAACTAGTTAGCTGCTGACTTGGGAGTAAAATACATGTGCTTTTCCTTGATCCCACACATGCATAACTTATTTCTATTTGTTTCTACTTGAGACAGACAAATTTAACTTACAAGTTGATTTCCCACCAATTCTAGGGCAATGGATTACTTTATTACAGGCCGAGCACTTTCTTAATTATTTACTTCTTTAATTTGGAACGGTTTCCTTTGAAGGCAACCATTCCCATTTTACAACACATGGTGAAATGATATTCTTGCTGGGCAATGCCCTTCTCTCCTTATGTATGGAAAAGGAAGACACAGGAAAGGACAAATCAATAAGCTCACCTCTCACGTGACTTACTCACCGTCTCTACCCTCATGTTTGCCTGTAGGAATTCTTGCCCTTGATTATAAGAAGTAGCCCTGGTGTGAACAGGGCTTCAGAAAGGGTCAGGGAACTTCGGAACACTGGACTACAAGGAAACTGCTCGAGGCAGAAAACATGAGGAGGCTGCATTTAGGCAAATGTCTCCTTTATCCACAGCCAATTTGGGTATCCACGAAGAATTTCGTATTCTGAAAGGAGCTAAGCAAGTCCTAGAGGGTTCAATTAATCTTACCATGGCCCTTCTGTCCAGTGAAAAATATTAAGTTATTTTGCAGTGCTGAGTGATTATTTGCCAGCTGAAACTTCAAGTGGAATTCATAATCGAAGCCGATGTCTGGGATCCGTGAATAAGCCAGGAATGAAGTGTATCCAAAGGCATCTGTGCCACTGAACCTGGGCTGAGTAATATTAACAGCTGTGGAAAAACCCAAACCAAATAGTTAAAATAAACCTGCACATGTACTTGTAAAAGGAGGGCAATGTTTTGCTGATGCATCTGGCCGGATAGGCTGTTTACTATCACATTAATGAGACTTAAGTGCCCTTCAGCATTGAGCAACTAAGTGACTCAATGGGGAATTTCAAAACCAGAACAAAGAAAGTGCAGTGTTTTGAGATCCTGTATATAACCCTTTCCCTTGCATTGCCTTCCTACATAATGAAGAATTTACTTAAAAAGCAAAGCCCTATATTGTAGGGTAATTTTAGAAATAAGAAAGATCAGCAGCAGCCAAAGTATTGGCCAAGGTGCTTTGTAAATGTGATTTGGCATTCAAACACTGGCTATGACTTAAACAGGAATTCACAGCTTGACACAAACTGTGCTTTTCTAATCCTGCACTTCTGGAAGAGACAATGCCATACGTCGGGGTGGGAAAGGCAAGAGATGGGCAGGAAACAGATCAGTTTCCATCACCATATTGTTAATGACCAAAACTTTTAAGTAGAAATCTTTGTTTAAAAAAATATGTTTATTCTTACTCTGTTAAGATGCTTGTTACAAAATGAAAGCATAGACTTCAATAGGACTGAAACTGTAGGGAGATTTAGTAGAAACAGGAAATGGTTAAAAACGAAGTTCAAGAGCCAGTGTGGACAAAACAGAATTTAATTGAGAGGTACTGCTAACCAGCTAGGCTCTTTTCGTCCTGCCTCTAATCTTCTTGTCTCCAACTTTGCTCTTTTATTGCTGTTTTGTTTGTAAATAGTCCCAACTGGCTTTTATTTCCCCTCTCCGAGAGGACTATAGGAAACAGGAAGGGGCTTTTGATCCCGATCCCTGTCTGTTAGGGATGGTATTCCTGGATTAAAAGATGTTCCTAGGAGTTATTTTTATTAGTTTGAGACAGCTTGATAGAGGGAAGAACTCCTTATTTTGATTACCTTATATTGCTCCTTTCTCAAGAGATATTGGCTCTCCCGGGAAGTTGTAAAACTAGAAGTTTTATAAGCCTTAAGAAATATCCTCACTCTGGTGATGCTTAAAACAAAAGAGCTTGTTATGTTTGGTTATAATTGTTTAAACAGCAAATAACTGTGCTATCCTGAGGAAAGTGATCCTACTTATTGGAGGCTTTTATTTCTGTTTGTTTCATGTAACCATTCAAGTAGGGTAATGTGTGGAATCAGCCGAGTAAGAATTTGCTAAAATCTTATCAGTTTATTCCTTGGGATGCGTGGTCTCTGATGTTATTTTTCCTCAAAAGTCACCAGAATCTGAAGCAAGAATTTGAGACATATCACATCTTATCTTTATTTTTTAGCTAATGAAGTAATATATAGTTTGTATTCCAGAGATATTAAAGCTGTTCCTATCCGGGATTTCCCTTGGGGTAGTATTGTACGTATAGTAGTTGAAGGAAATGAAATGTACTGGCATTGAAACAAGATAAAAAACTAACAGAGTTTTGATGTTGCCATTAAAAACAATAGAATTCAACTACACTTAGTACTAAAATAAAGGAATTTTGTTTTTTTTAGGAAGGACTTTAAAAAAAAAACATTTCTTCTTGTTAACAATTTACAACTAGGTCTACTTAAAGTTTTAGTACATTTAGGTTAGATCAAGAGATGTACATCTCAGATGCACCTCACTGTCAGATGCTGTGCTAGATGCTGGTAACACAAAGATAATAAAGCACGATCTCAAATCCCAAGGAACTAGTGTGTGGTCAATTAATTTATCCAAATGAACTGGATGGAAAGTGGAGTTGAAAGGTGATAAGAAGCAATTCACCTGGCAGATAAAAAGGAAAGATCATTTCAGGTCGAAAGAACAGCATGTTTCCAGGCGGGGAGGCCCAAACAGCATGTCATAGAGTATACAATTTTAGAATGAAGTATAAAAAGGAAAAGTAGAAGCGAATGTAATGAGATAGACAGGGGTCAAATTATGAAGGGCTTGATATTTTCTCTACAATCTTTAAGTGGTTGGGCTATGGTCAGAGTTGCCTTTTAGAAATGTCATCTAGTGATGCAATATGAAGTTTGGATTAGATGGAGAGAGCTGGAGGACCAAACTTGGTTAAGAATGAAATTAGGGGCACACCTGGGTGGCTCAGTCAGTTAAACGCCTGACTTCGGCTCAGGTCATTGTGGGTTCACGCCCTGCATCAGGCTCTGTGCTGACAGCTCAGAGCCTGGACCCTGCTTTGGATTCTGTGTCTCCCTCTCTCTCTCTCTCTCCGCTCCTTCTCCCCTGCTTATGCTCTGTCTCTCTCTTTCAAAAATAAATAAATGTTAACAAAAATTAAAAAAAAAAGAATGAAATTAGGACTTTGATGACACCAAGTAATATAACAATGAGTTAAGCTTACACTGAGTTGTAGATGTGAGGAAATTTACAGGTCATTCAAAAAATAAGGGGATGTGTGATATTTATATGAACAGTGAATAGAAATGTGACACAATTTCATACAACTGAAAAGAAATGTGACACAATTTCAAATACTGAAAAGAAGTATAATGTATACTGAAGACTGAGGATAACCATGCCCACAGGAATGGATGTGTCACTTCCCCGGGCATTTCTTAGTCTAACGCTACACTGTCAAATAATGTAGCAACTCACCACATGTGGTTGTTGTGCACCTGAGCTGTGGCTCAGCTGACTGAGATGGGCTTAGTATGGAGAAAAGAATGTGAAATATCTTATTAATAACATTTTATATGCATTAGATATTGGGTTAAATAAAATATATTATTAAAATGAATGTCACCTCTTTTTACTTTAAAAAAAATTTTTTTTTCAACGTTTATTTATTTTGGGACAGAGAGAGACAGAGCATGAACGGGGGAGGGGCAGAGAGAGAGGGAGACACAGAATCGGAAACAGGCTCCAGGCTCTGAGCCATCAGCCCAGAGCCCGACGCGGGGCTCGAACTCACAGACCGCGAGATCATGACCTGGCTGAAGTCGGACGCTTAACCGACTGCGCCACCCAGGCGCCCCTACCTCTTTTTACTTTTAAAAATGTGGCTACTAAAAAACAAAATTATAGAGGCAGCATTCAACTGAATAGCACTGCAGAGAGAACCACATATCTCTAGGCAGGTAGGATGTTGCTCTAAACCCTTAGTTGTGATTTACTTCAAGGCGCTTTGTCTTGTGGCAACTCTGAGCCTGTGAAAAGATAGGGCTTCTAAGGGAAAGAATAGGAATCAGGAGAAGGGGCCAAGGAATGTCTAGCCCACTTGTGAAGAGTCCCCTGTGTCCTCATGCACACTGTCTCCATTACACTTGATCAGGCAGGAGAACATCGAGGGACCCAGATTAGAAAAAGAGGGCATTCAACTTTACAAATGATTCTTTTCAGTTCTTGGAAGTAAACCCTTTATGATCTTCAACCAGGCAACATTTGGTTAATTTGATTACTCTATTACACAAATTCCCAGATCAGACTTCTAGAAGTGTCAGTCGTCATCAAATCAGTAGATTGAACAGATTGTAATGAGAATATTTTAGGGCTATTAAATGAATTTTTTTCTTTTGTAATCCCTAGTTGCCTCATGGTCTCCATATGTGAACTTCTGCATTTTTTTCTTCAGTTCTTTTAAAGTTACAGCAATAGATTGGGACCCTGAGGAAGGAAGGGGGATGCTGGGATTTGAGCTAAATATTAATTATTTAGTGTGTGGAAGAAGGGAGCAAAATCAGTAACAGCAGATTGGGATGTTTCAGGCAGTCGAAAAGTCTTATGTATCTCAACATCACCTAGGGTCATTAAAAATTCTACAAACCTTCAATGATGGGGGAATGTCATAATCTTTTTTATAATATAGCACTTGGTTGTAGGCTCAATGTAGAATCTTTGCACAACATATTACATTATGCTTACAGAATACATTTTAGCAAAAATTACCATAACAGAAAGGTACAAACTTCTGTCTTCTAGAAAATTTGCCACGGCAAAATTTTCTCATTCCCAATCAGGACAGAGAAATGATGCATTGTTGTTTTGAATGCAACTGTATTTTTCTCTCTTTTGAGAGAGAGAGAGCACGAGTCGGGGAGGGGCAGAGAGAGAGGGGGACAGAGGATCCCAAGTTGGCTCCACCCTGACAGCAGAGAGCCTGATGTGGGGCTCAAACTCACAAACCGTGAGATCATGACCTGAGCCTAAGTCAGACGCTCAAAGGACTGAGCCACCCAGGTGCCCCTGTATTTTGTTCTTTAAAAAATATTTTGTAGTTAGTTCTTTATCTGGATTATCGATGTTTTATGCATAGAAGTGACCAAGAAGAGCTACTGGAAGGTGGGTAGAAGACACATATGGAGCTCAGATTGCATAACGCCTTTCAACTCTGCAATCAGCGATGCCTCCTGAAGCCCACTGGCTGGCAGTGACACATGAGGTACTAATATCACCTCACATTTTGAGGAGAGGCCACTGGAGACTGCCGGCTCAGACTCGATTTTGGATTTCCTCACTTTCTATGTAAATTTGAGCAAGTAAACTTCTCTGTTTTAGTTTCTTCGTCTCTAAAATGAGGATAGTTAAGAGTATCCAAATTTTGTGTGAAGAATGAGAAAAGCATGTGGCCTTAGGAAACACATCTGAGCTAACCACAAATCTCCAGTGGGCAAGCCTCTTGTGCACTCTCTGCCGTCCTTTTGACATTTTCCCAATTGAGTCACTAAGGCAACTAATTTACACCTCCTCTTTCCCCCTCTAACATCTAACATTCAACGTCTCTCAATTAACGATCTTGCTTCTTATTGAGAAAAATAAACTCAGAACAGAGAACTACCCCATCTTTCCACCATCAAATCTTCCCCGTCTCAAATCTTTCATCTTAACCCATGTGTTCTGCCTTCTCTCTGGTTACAAAGCTGCCTGCCTGGATATTGGATCCACCCCTCATTTACTCAAGGACGTTGTTTCAGCAATTCTTTCTCATTTCCCAGGAGACACCAAACTCTTCTTCTCTACTGAACTAAACATGCTAAAATATCTCCATCTGAAAAAACTGCTTTTCTCAACTCCACATTCCTCAGAAAAACAATTACTCCTTGTTTTTCTGCTCATCATTCTAGTAAGGCTCTTCTAAAGAGTATCTGTGTTGAGTTTTTCTTCTCTGCTCTGCTCTTTCTTTTCTTCCTTCCTTTTCTTCCTTCCTTCCTTCCTTCCTTCCTTCCTTCCTTCCTTCCTTCCTTCCCTTCCTTCCTTCCTTTCTTTTTCTTCTTTCTTTCTTTCTTTCTTTCTTTCTTTCTTTTTCTTTCTTTCTTTCTTTTTTCTTCCTTCCTTCCTTCCTTCCTTCCTTCCTTCCTTCCTTCCTTCTTCCTTCCCTCCTTCCTTCCTTCTCTTTCTTTCTTTCTTTTTTCTTTCTTTCTCCCCCCCCCCGCCCCGTTTCTTTCCCATTCACTCTTGATTTTATTGCAGTCAGGTTAGCATCTCTCTTTCCTTTGAAATTTCTTATGTGAAGGTCACCAGTGACCACCATCTTTTTACATTCAGTGCCAATTCTCTGTTTCCTTCTTATTCAATGTCTCAGGAGCAGCTGACATAGTTGATTATTTCTTTCTCTTGAAATGCTTTCATCTTTCCTCCCAACCAAATCTCTTCCCCAGTCTTCTCTTTGTTCAGAACAAAAACTTATCATAATCTAAATTGTTTCTGTCTCTGCCACCCCAACCAGTTGACTGGAAAATCCAGCTTATTTTCAAAATATATCTTCACTACTTCTCATCACCTCCATCAATACCACAAAGTCCACCGCACTATACACTCTAGCCTGGACTACTATTTGCTTCTTTTTTTTTAAATTTTTTTTATTAAAAAAAAATTTTTTTAACGTTTATTTATTTTTGAGACAGAGAGAGACAGAGCACGAACGGGGGAGGGTCAGAGAGAGAGGGAGACACAGAACCCGAAACAGGCTCCAGGCTCTGAGCAGTCAGCACAGAGCCCGACGCGGGGCTCGAACTCACGGACCGCGAGATCGTGACCTGAGCCGAAGTTGGACGTTCAACCGACTGAGCCACCCAGGCGCCCCTACTATTTGCTTCTTAACTGGTCTCCTTTGCCACCTTTGTCCCAGGCAGTCTTGTTTTCATATTGAAGCTAGTGTGAACTTTTAAATATTAATTGCACATTTAAAAGTCCTCTAGTGTTTTCACTTTCAACCCCAACTCTTTAGCATAGCCTCAAATTCCCACTCTCCGAATTTATTTTATGCCCATTTCTTCTTGCTCATTCTGCTCCAACCTTGCTAATCTCTTTGTGTTTCTTAAGCAAACCAAACACGCTTCCAGCTCAGGCCTTCTGCTCCTCTAGTTTCTAATGCCTGGAACATATTCTCCCCCCAAAGATGCATGGCTTGCTCCCTCACTTCCTTCAAGACTCTGTATAATTATCTCCTTTTCACAGGGGTCTTCTTTGACCATCCTATTAAACTATTAATTCCTCCTACCCCTATCACTCTCTAGTTCTTTATCCTGCTCTGCTTATTACAGCCTAATTACATAATATGCTATTTGTTCATCTTTTACTGTTTCTCTCCCCAGTTAGATTTTAGGGCTCATCAAGGCAGAGAGCTTGCCTGTCCTTTGCCAACTCCAGGGTGTACAACAGTGCGGGGCTCAAGTGGGGATGGGATGCACCTTTTTTTAAAAATTTTTTTAATGTTTATTTATTTTTGAGACAGAGAGAGACAGAGCATGAGCAAAGGAGGGGCAGAGAGAGAGGGAGGCACAGAATCTGAAGCAGGCTCCAGGCTCTGAGCTGAGGGCACAGAGCCCAACACGGGGCTCAAACTCACGGACTGTGAGATCATTGACCTGAGCTGAAGTTGGACGGTTAATGGACTGAGCCACCCAGGCGCCCCCAGGGATGCATCTTTATCAAATGGTTGGGTGGGTACATACAAAGGGCTTACCATGGTGTTGAAAAAACAGGGACACTGATAATGCTATTTTTCTGCTGTTAATGTTTATTTAATATCTTATGTTTATGTTCTTATGTCATTAAAGAAGGAATTGGATCTGCTGGAATAGAAACAGAATTTCTGTACCATCACCAATGCTAACCATTGCTTGTTTGAATTTTTTTTTTTTTCATTTTCTAGTGATTTGCTTCTAAAGAATAAGAATATTTCTGGATTTTTACAAAGATATTAGCATCTTAATTCTTCAAGTGTGGGCAAAAATTCAAATAACATATTCCATACTAATACTGAAAATCAAGGAAGAGACCCCAAACTTCACAAATCAGTTGTTTTTCATAACTGAGTTGAGTAAATATAACTACAGTATCATAATTTTTTTTCTTTTAGGGGCACCTGGATGGCTCAGTTGGTTAAGTGTCTGACTTCAGCTCAGGTCATGATCTCGCAGTTTGTGAGTTCGAGCCCCACATCAGGCTCTGTGCTGACAGCTTGCTCAGAGCCTGGAGCCTGCTTCAGATTCTGTGTCTCCCCCTCTCTCTGCCCCTCCCATGCTCATGCTCTGTCTCTCTCTGTCTCTCAATAATAAATAAACATTAAAAATTTTTTTTTCTTTTAAAATTGCTTTATGTTTAATATTTGATAATAATGTCTTTTTGAACTTATAAGATAAAAATACTAATTATGTTTCTTGGGGAAATTGATAGTTTTTGACAGAAATTTTTGACTTTTACATAACACTTGATCTTAGCCAAAAGGCCAAGAAGTGATGACTTTTACATAAAAAATATCTATATGATTCCATCACAATCTTGTTTAAAATTTAACAAAATGGACTTGAGAAAAGTTCCTTAAGTTTATTAAAGAATTCTTAAAAAGGTACAGTGTTTTCAGGATAAACTGTCCTGTCTAAATCTATTTTTCTGAAATAAAGCTCATTGTTTTAGTTTTATACAAATACAAAAGACAAAAAGAAAACTAAATAAAGCAGTGGTTGATTTTTACTTGGCTTCTGTTTTCTATATGGGCTGTTGTAGATAACCTTTAGCAGACTGGACACCAGGGAGCGCTGACTAGTGAAAATGCGATTCAGTTCTTCCTCCTCTATTATGTATTTTAATGAAGCAAGCAGATGGTAGATGGATTTTCCCCTGGAAACTGCTGATTTGAAAGACTTCAGTATGCCAATTTTGCAAGCATGGTGTTCAGCAGCATTGACTACTTCGAAATATACATTTAACATTGCCAGGAAAAAATTCATATACCCTTAGGCAGATGGATACAGTTGCAAAAATACAAGACTACTGCTTGCAACTCCAGCTTTTTTTGTAGATTTGGGTGTAAACATTTTTCTTCTCTCTTTGTTCTAACCTCTTAGTAAGACAGCAATAGATTTAGCGCCATATCCTGCATAAATGCAATTAGGTTATAAAATCATATACATGATCGCTGTGGTTTCTATTTCTGTTGTTGAATAAGCTCCTTGTCAAGTATGCTTCTACACTGCTCAGCATTAACATTTAGAAATAAAAAAGTGGTAATCTACAAATGTGATTTTCATTTAAAGGGAAGAGAAAAGTAAGTCTCTTCTGAGGTGTTATCAACAGCATAGGTGATGGTGACTTGTATAGAAAACATACACTTACCTATTCTTTCTGAACTCAAGATGACACTCAATACCTGAATAAAGTCAAGCTCTCTATTCAAATGGATACAGTATTCAGTCCACCCTCAGGTAAAAACATGAAATAAATATCATTGGTTGAGTGCCAATTCCTGCTTATACTAAATCATTCAAACATTCTGTGTAGATACAGAATTCCACCATTCTCACTTCTCCATCTAATTGTCAGAGAAAAGTTAAGAACAAACAGAATTTTACATAAATGTAGGAAAACTGATGAAAATGTGGAGCATCATCATGTCCACCAGCAAAAGAAATGGTAAATGATCAGAATCCAAAGCAGCACATTCTTTTTCGATGCATAATTCTTAGAAATTAGTGCCATCTTCTGGCTTCTCAAAGTACTGCTTTCAACACAAACCAGATAAAGGTAGCAATTTTACAGTACCATGAAATGTCAAAAAAGAAGAAAAATCTCCAAAAGATACAGGTCACATTGTAGATCTGCATTACAGTTTGTGGCATAAACATTGACAACGGTGTCAGGTATCACGTATCTATCATTCACATTACATAAACAATGCAGATTTGTACTGGATTAAAATATGCTTTGTAGTTTATTCTAATAAAGTAAAATTCCCAGATATCACACACATGGAATATTTAAGAACTGATATGCTTGGAACACTTTTGTCATTCCTAATTCATGTGTGTCTTCATGTTAATGGATTTTTAGTTAAGAAATTAAGAAACATCGAGGTTGGAGTGGGTCATCATTCAAGTTCAGTGAAAAATTTTAAATACCTTTTAATCTATTATTTTTAAAGTCATGGATATATAAACACATTTTTATATACTCCAAAGTAATAAAAATAATAGCAATGATACTATCTACTATGTTCTAGTTGCTAGAGTTGCCCTCTCTGAATTATTTTATTTCTCATAGTGCCCCAATGAGATTTCTTACTCTTATATTCTATCTTACAGATGAAGAAACTGAGGCTCAGAGAGGTGAAGTCACACAGCTAAAAAATGGCAGTCAGGATTTGAATACCAACACATTTGACTGCAAATCAAATGCATATTTGCATTCAAATGTGTTGGTAATGATCTTTCTTTCTAATGATGGCTGTGTTTTTTTTAATGATGGCTGGGATATTCATGACATTGGTTGATTAAAAGCTATTGGTAGATATTTATATTATTGACGTTCCCAAATGGACTTCATACAAATTTATCTTATTTCCTTCCCCAAGTCTTGGGCCATGAACTCATGAAAATTGATAGTAATCTTATATTCTCTCTTCCATATTTAATAGAAATGTGAATACATTTAATTGCCTTGCAGAGCCAACCATTTAACTGGTACTCAAAATATATAAGTGAATTTATCAATAGATAAGTTTTGTTAAGAGCTTAATTATTTATAAGATGTAGAGAATATAAGTGAAAAACAGTGGTTAAAAAGATCAGTGTGTTTCTAAAGGTTTCTAAATGTTTGAATGCACACACACATACACACACATGTATTCCAGATAATTAACTATAATTTTCATTTTGTTTTGATCTTTTGTAGAAACAGTTTAGGAGAAGCTAAATATAACAGGGGTTAATTTATTAAAATGATAAGGCTGATGTACTCTGTGAGAAAGAGAAAAGAAAGGAATTTGTACTAGAGATACTAACAGGAAACTATTTTTAAGACATCTGTGATTTAGCTGTTAAAGTCCTGGAAAAAAGCAGTAGCATACTGCAAAATACTAACTTATTTCTGGGGACCACAATACATGACGTTTCAAATGCATATAATAATAGGAAGATTTTATGCTAACAAATATGGCATGAAAGATTATTCTAAATCATATTACTAATAAAACAAAGAAAACTCATCAGCCATAATTTGTGAGGTTTAAACTTTGTATATGAGTATTATTATTTTTAAATGGAAACATTTTGTTAAATATATAAGCCTCAAGACTTCATGTACTAATAGTGAGCAGGTGTCTAATTCAAACTATAATGGTATGAACAAAACTACAAAAAAGGATTAGAAGATTAAGAATTAGAGACGAGTATGCAAACAAAAATCAGGAAAAATAATGAAATAAAATATCTTATTTGTTATAGCATGAAATATCTGGAATAAACCTTTATTAGGTTTCTTAATGGTGATGGTCTACAGAAACCAATCCTGGCTATTCTAAGCAGGAAAGGACTTTATGGGCAGGCAATAGGCTAGCTTATAGAATCAATGGGAAGACTAGAGAACTGGAGGGCAGAAATAGGCTGAAATAAAGGAATCTAGGCAGTTCAAACATAGCCAAATGTACACTGTGTGAACAGTGTCATCAGGATGCAGACACTGTCATCTCTAGGACTGTGGTCACCTCAGCTACAAATAATTTCTAAGTATTGCTCTCTCTTTGGATGCCTTTCTTAACATTTGAATCCTAGGGTGAGTATCTCATTGGCTTATCCTAGGTCATGTGTGTGCAAACAAATAGGAAGGAAGTGTTATGTAGCCCAAACCAAAACCAAAACACAATAACCAATAGATGTCTCTCAGAAACTTTGGTTACCAAGTGTCAATATGCATCCTTTTTCCAGCACTTGTATTTTCAAATTAAAACTTACTTCTATGACAAAGGATCCAAGAATATACAATGAAGAAAAGACAGTTTCTTCAATAAATGGTGCTGGGAAAACTGGACAGCCACATGCAAAAGAATGAAACTAGACCACTATCTTACACTGTACACAAAAAATCAAATCAAAATGGATTAAATATTTGAATATAAGACCAGAAACCATAAAACTCCTTGAAAGAACACAGATGGTAAATCCTTGACATTGATCTCGGTTGGCAATGATTTTTTGGAATCGACCCCAAAAGCAAAGGCAACAAAAGCAAAAACAAACAGGTGGGACTATAGCAAACTAAAAAGCTTCTGCACAAGAAAGAAACTATTAGCAAAATAAAACGGCAACCTCTTAAATGGGAGAAAATATTTGCAAATCGTATATCTGACAAGGGGTTAATATCAAAAATACATAAAACTCATGGGCAAAAAAATTTTTTTTTTCTGATTTAAAATTGGGCAGAAGATCTGAACAGGCATTTTTCCAAAGAAGACATACGAATGACCAACAGGCACATGAAAAGGTACTCAATATCATTAATCCAGGAAATGAAAATCAAAACCACAATGACATATCACCTCACACCTGTTAGAATGGCTATTATCAAAAAGACAAGAAATAAGAAGTGTTGTCAAGGTTGTGGGGAAATGGCAACCCTTGTGAACTGTTGGTAGGAACATAAATTGGTGCAGCCACTATGAAAAATAATATGGAGGTTTATCAAAAAGTTAAAAATAAAACTAACCATACGATCCAGTATTTCTTCTGGGTATTTATCCAAAGAAAGTGAAAACACTAACTGAAAAAATAAATGCCCTCCCATATTCACTACAGCATTATTTATAACAGCCAAGATTTGGAAACTACCTAAGTGCGCATTAATGGATGAATGGATAAAGAAAATGTGGTATACATATGTATAATGGAACATTATTCAGCCATTAATAAGAAGGAAAAAATTGCCATTTGTGACAACATGGATGGACCCTGAGGGCATTAAGCTGCATGAAGTCAGGCAGACAGGGAAAGGCAAATACTGTATGATCTCATTTTTTGTCTGGAATCTAAAACAAACAAAAACTGAGCTCATAAACACAGAGAATAGATTGGTGGTTGCCACAGGTGGGAAAGGAGGAAAAATGTGTGAAGGGGGTTAAAAGATACAAACTTCCAGTTAGAGTCACAACCATGTACTGCAGAGCATGATGACTATAGTTAATAATACTATAATGTATATTTGAAAGTTGCCAAGGGGCGCCTGGGTGGCTCAGTTGGTTAAGTGTCCAATTGTTGATTTCTGCTCAGGTCATGATCTCATGGTTTGTGAGTTCAAGCCCTGTGTCAGGCTTTGCACTGACAGCACGGAGCCTGATTTGGATTCTCTCTCTGCTTCTCCTTTGCTCACACTTGCTTTCTCTCTTAAAATAAATAATCTTTAAAAAAAGTTGCTAAGAGAGATCTTGAAAGTTTTCACGAGAAAAAAAATTTGTGACTATGCATGGTGACAGATATTAACTAGACTTATTGTGATGATCATTTTGCAATATATACAGATATAGAATCATTATACTGTACATCTGAAACTAATATAATATAATTATATAATATTATGTGTCAATTATATCTCAATAAAAACAAAAAGCAAGACAAAATAAAAAGTTTCTTCTGACATAATACAACAATCCTATATATAATTTTTAAAAGTCACACTCCTTTGCAAAATGGAGTCTTTAGAAAAATTTTTTTTAATGTTTGTTTATTTTTACAAGAGAGAGCATGAGCAGGAGAAGGGCAGAGAGAGAGGGAGACACAGAATCCGAAGAAGAGCCCAACGCGGGGCTTGAACTCATGAACTGTGAGATCATGACCTGAGCTGAAGTCAGATGCTTAATTGACTAAGCCACCTAGGCTCCCCAAAATGGGGTCTTTTAAAAGTCTTTTCTTTTTAAAAAAAATTATTTATTTATTTATTTATTTATTTATTTATTTATTTATTTATGAGAGAGAGAGAGAGACAGAGACAGAGACAGAGACAGAGTGCAGGGGAGGGGCAGAGACAGAAGCAGGATCCCAAGCAGGCTCCATGCTATCAGCACAATGTCCTATGCAGGGCTCAAACCCAAGAACTGTGACATCATGACCTGAGCTGAAACCAAGAGTAGACACTTAACTGACTGAGGCACTGACCCAGGTGCCCCCAAAGTCTTTCCTTTTATTGCATTTTGTTCTGAGTCCAAGATCTCTGCATAGTAGGCGTTTCTCCTCATTTTATACTGTGATCCTGTCCTGTTATGGGTAATGTCTCAACATTACTAAGCCCAAGTACTTTATATAGAGACCAGGTAGCACATGACAGCTGTAATGATATATGTGATTTTTCTTGGTGACAAAATCAAACGTACTGCTAATACTATTGTGGTTTGCTGCTCACCTGAGTCCACGAGAGTAGTCCAAAGGAAGGAACTTGATGTGGGTTGCTAATTATAATGGGGAACAAGAAAGACAAATGGGAGATGGTGAGGCCACCCAGACACTGGCAACAGCTGAAGAGTTAAAAGCAGCTGCCATCACCAAGGCTGAAAGGACAAAGGGAAGACCTGGTGTTTTATTTATTTTTTATTTTTTTAATGTTTTTATTTATTTTTGAGAGACAGAGAGAGACACAGCACGAGCAGGGGAGGGGCAGAGAGAGAGAGGGAGACACAGAATCTGAAGCAGTTTCCAGGCTCTGAGCTGTCAGCACAGAGCCTGACACGGGGCTCGAACTCACAAACCGCGAGATCATGACCTGAGCTAAAGTCAGACGCTTAACCCACTGAGCCACCCAGGCGCCCCAGGACCTGGTGTTTTAAAAACCCAGGAGCCAGACCACCTGGCCGGAGCTGGATCCTGGACTGGGGCTGCTCATCAGAACCTGGGACCATGGGTGGGGAGGCCTGGAACTCGTAGTAGATATGGCTACTGGTAGACATGCCACCAGAAGCAGGGGAGTACAGTCAATTTTCTCTTCCTCCTACTCTCTGGTCTTCCTCCTTTGGTAGGGAAATTGTAGTCTGCACATGTCTGAAACATGGATTTCAGAGAAAACAGGCAAATGAGTGGCATCCACTGCCATGAAAGTGACGCTGAGGCTATAATTCTTACTTCAAGAATCGGTCAGAAGGTCCCCTCTGATCTTATAACTCTCCTCCTTGAGTGCTGTCTCCTTGCATGTAGTGTCCTTACCACATTCTTCCTTTAGCCCTGGCACTGATGAGATTCTACACCTGGTGTGGTGATGCAAGCCTTTATTCCTGAGAGCCTCAGCCATGGCAGGCCTGTTGGCTAGGGCTTCATGAGGCCTCTATTAACTCTTAATACTGGACATGTGGGCGCCTGGGTGGCGCAGTCAGTTAAGCGTCCGACTTCAGCCAGGTCACGATCTCGCGGTCCGTGGGTTCGAGCCCCGCGTCAGGCTCTGGGCTGATGGCTCAGAGCCTGGAGCTTGTTTCCGATTCTGTGTCTCCCTCTCTCTCTGCCCCTCCCCCGTTCATGCTCTGTCTCTCTCTGTCCCAAAAATAAATAAAAACGTTGAGAAAAAAAAAAATTAAAAAAAAAAATACTAGACATGTGAGGAAGTGCCCCAGAGCGGACACCTCACCTTTTGGATGTGTGCATGTGTGTGCACGTGTGTGCACACATACATCATGGCCTCCGTTAGCAGTTACGTGAAGCCACTGGCAATGTTCATCAGAATAATGTTTCCAGATTCATGAAGTAAAATACATAGGATTATAAAAGAAGCTACCTTTTTGAAGTATACTTAATAAAATACAACAACAACTTTGTAATAAAGTAAAATTATGCTTCTTTCATAATGCATATAAATAACAAGACCTACCAGCAGGTATAATAACTACAGCAATTTCAAATTGTGATGAACACAAAAATATTTTAATATAGTATATAACAAATTATAATGTAATAAAAAGAGATCTGGTTGTTCTCAGTGACGAAGTCATGGTTATTGCTGATACTCCTGTGGTTTGTTGCTGCCATTCATAATTGAGAGTTTGTTAACTTTCTGTTGGAGGTGGCAAAAAGATGTGACCTTTTTTCCCCCTCATCTACATTCACAGCTTTTTTGGCCTAGAGAATCACTTGAATTCTGCCAGAATACTTTTCCTCACCTGTCAGCTAACTGTCCCACTTCCGTGTTTGCTTAAATCTTCCCTTCTTATTGAGGCCTATCTTGTCCTACTTTGTCCACCATATTTAATTGCCTCTTTCCCCTGTGCAGTATAACTTTAAAAATGCTGTCTTGACCCAGTTTTGAGGCCCTGCTTAGAGGCTGGTCAGTCCCTTTCTAGGGAAGCTAAGTCCACACTCCCAAACACTTCACTTGTTGGGCTCCAGACCACTACACATCATCCTCATCACCAGGGGCCAGGTACCAGACAACACGAATAGCCCTATGGCCCAGAGCCCGAGAAATTTTTCAAGTTAGCCAATCCACAGGGAGCACTTGAAACCTAGCTCACCCCAGCTGCCACATATAAACTATCTTCTATAGCTCTGGCTAAGTGTTACTGCATCCCTAGGACAAAACCCAGCATCGTGGCCCTGAGTAACAACCTTCTTTCATTAAGTAGATAAATTTTCCACCTTTTATCTATCTGAGTGTGCTGTCCTGCCACCAAAAAAACCTTTAAAGCTTATAGAACAACTTGATTCCTCCTGGCTTTTCCTTTCTCCCCTTTTCTTCTCTACTTTTTGTTTCATTTGTTGGTTTGCCCTTAGTACTCATTATCTTTTAACAGTTCCCTAGAATGTCTTACCCTGCACTGGAATACAAACTTTACGGCAAGATTTCATTTTTGTTTCCCGTGGTGTCCCAAGCACTTAAACAGTGTCTGACACATAACAGACTCTCTACACACATGTATCGAATGAATGCATAAATCTCCTTCCTGTGCCTATTGTGACCAGTCATTCTGGGCAACATCTTCAGTTGAAGGACAACAATCCATTTATTTGTACGTGAACACAGTACATGAAAAGCCTAAAATAGGATGTGGCTGTTGTAGTTTCTAATTCAGTGGGACCATTTATTGGGTCTCTTGGTAAGAGCTTTTCTCTTCTAGATGCCAAAAGCTTCTAAGCTACTGGGGTTCAGACTCAGGGAGAGGTGCAAGTTGTGAGAAGGTTTTCAGAGGTAATCATGAGAAGGACTTCCCTTCTGCAACCCCATAGTCTCTGAATCTGTGTAATATGGCTGTTGAAGACACACCTTTGTGTACCAGTTACAGTTTCAAAGCATACATGGCATCTTACAAAACAGTATCATGACCCTGAAAGGTGGCCTAGAGGTACTGTCACAGACTATTTTACCATTATAAAAAGCCAGCAGCTAAAATAAAGTATTGGGACTATATCAAAATAAAAAGCTTTTGGATAGTGAAGGAAACCATCAACAAAACAAAAAGGCAACCTGCTGAATGGGAGAAGATATTTGCTAGTGATACATCTGACAAGGGGTTCGTACTCAAAATATATACAGAACTTAATACAACTCAACATCAAAAAAACAATCTGATTAAGAAATCAGCAGAGGACTTGAATAGACATTTTTGGCCAAAATACACATGAAAAGATGCTCAACATCAACGTTCATTAAGGAAACGCAAATCAAAATCACAGCGAGACAGCACCTTACATCTGTCAGAATGGCCCAAATCAAAAAGGTAAGAAATAACAAGCGTTGGCAAAAACATGGAGAAGAAAGAATTCTTGTACACTGTTGGTAGCAATGTCCACTGATACAGTCATTCTGAAAAAAGGTATGAAGGTTCCTCAAAAAATTAAAAATAGAAATACCATATGATCCTATCATTCCACTACTGGGTATTTACCTGAAGAAAATGAAAACACTAATTTGAAAAGATGTCCCCTATGTTTATTGAAGCATTATTTACAATAGCTAAGATATGGAGGCAAGCTAAGTGTCCACTGATAGATGAATGGATAAGGAAGATGTGGTATCTGTATATAATGGAATATTATGCAGCTATAAAAAAAGGATGAGATCATGCCATTTGAGACATCAGGGATGGACTTAGAGGGTATTATACTAAATTAAATAAGTCAGACTGAGAAGGACAAATACCACGTGATTTCACTTACATGTGGAATCTGGAAAAACCAAATGACAAACAAAAAGCAGAATCAGAGATATAAATACAGAGAACAAATTGATGGTTGCCAGGGAGAAGGGAGAAGGGCAGTGGAATGAGCAAAATAGATGAAAAAATGGGAGATACAGGCTTCCAGTATGGAATGAATGAGCCACAGGGATAAAAGGCACAGTATTAGGAATATAGTCAACAATATTGTAACAGTGTAGTATGGTGACAGATGGTAGCTGCACTTGTGCTGAGCACAGCATAATGTATAAACTTGTGGAATCACTAGGTTATACACCTGAAATTAATGTAACATTCTATGTCACCTATACTTAAAAATAAAGCCAACAACTTTTGGATGGTAAGTTTCATAATAGGACCAGTATCTGTTTTTGATTTCTTTTTCTGTTAAAAAAAAGTCCATTGATTAGAAGTTATGTTGCACAGAATACCATATTTTAAGCTGTGTTGACTAAGTTTTCCAGTAGAGGTGC